>NC_091942.1:38794625-39430344 GCF_041260155.1 Ptychodera flava
AAACCAATCTTAGATATGCATTTAAAAAAAATGCAATTATGTTCATTTAATACTCTGTATCTTGTGCATAAATTAACAGAAATGAATAAAAACTTTTATTTAAATGAATGTAAGATCAATGATTTACAAACATTTTATGTTTTTTCAACCCTAATATTTGGTAGTCTTTCCTGTAGCCATGTTTTGATCTGCCAAGCCAACCACAATGAGAAGTTTAAGAGACTGCACTAAGCATGTTGTTTACATGTATGGTCTTCTTTAGTCATTCTTTGTAATCTGTAAGATTGTACCGTTGCATAGCCTGAATAAGTTTATTGATATCATATTCTAAAAAGGCACACAAACATATATAGTGTGAAGAATGGATAATATGTGTACACATGATGAGTGGTTGTTTGGTTATTCTGTAGACACTCATTCCATTACAGTGAAATCTATCTGTTCAAGTAACAACACATTTAAAATATAAGCTCAGCAAATGGGAGTATAGCTTCATCATGTATAAAACTCCAAACTAATAAAATTTCTACTTGCTAGAGTTTGAATGAAGAAGTCAGTACCTTTTGCTTATGGTTATAATGAAAATCTAAGTATACATTTCCGAGTTTTGCTTTAAAAAAATGAGAATTTCATTGCTTTCTTTGTAAAATTGAATGTATGGTCAGGTGATTGGTAAAAGTCTGACTTGAGATTACCTTTAGTCAATTCATGTTGATGATAATATAAAAACAACAAAGGATTCCCGGATTCCTCTGTTGGTGTAGTCAGTTGGGAATCATGTTAGTTCATTGGCATTGACCACGCTCATTCACAATGATTAAGAAATTCATCTTGACAGAAATTTCAGTGAAACCATTCCAAGGTGATTCAATCATAGCCTGTCCTATACCATCCAGTTTATCTTTCAGTGTGTTTAGAATACTAGAATTGTCTCACTGTACACCCATTGTATTCAATCAATCTACAAACAATCAGCTGTTTGCTTAAATGTATTGCCTTAAAATTTAGATACATGTATAATAATATAATATTAAGTTTATAACAAACACAGAATTGGGGCCAATTTTCACACAAATGTAATTTACTATATGTGTCATTATGTTCTCAATATATATAATTAATGTCAGGTTGTTCTTTACCAGCCTTCAAAACAGTTGGAATCAATGAAACTTCCATGAAATGACAACTGTCTTCATGGTAGTTTATGTAAAAGCATTCACTGTTCCTTCTATCCTAATGTCTTAGATCTGTCTTCGTTTCTAACGTAGGTGATCGTACCCACTCAATGTCAGAATGCATGTACAGAATACACAATATCTTGCTATTGATGTCTATTGATGACAATCATGGTCTAACTGTGTTGTCCCACTTTCTTATTGCAATATTGTCACTAGTAATTTGAAATCATTAAATTATTTATACTTTATGTGACAGAATTTAGATGTATGCATGATCTACCTACAACTAAAACTTTTATAATAATTTGATCATTTCCTAATATCAAGGTATATTTCATTGAAGTTACCTTGGAAAGCAGGAGATCATATCTAATAGTCAGAAGATACAGTCACTTCAATACTTTGCAAGAAAGATTAGATGACAGGTTTCCTATTGAAGCAGGCCACTCTTCACAAAGAATACTGCCAACTTTACCAGGTATTTAGTATTCTTTCAAATATTGCCACAAGTGTAAATACACAAAATAGATTTCCATAGATTGACTTGGCCAAACCATAATAGAGATGGAGTTTTTATCAATTTTAAAAATGAAACTTAATATAAAAAGTGATGGGTCAAAAGTTCACTGGTGTTTGGACCTTAGTTTTTGTCATGAACAGTCTATTTTCAAGGGACATCTATCAACACAGATAGAAAAACACATGGAGTAAAAGACGACTAACAAACTTTTGATAGACGACTAACAAACTTTTGATAAACCAGTTTCATGAAGAGAATTGTAGTATGAAAAAGTCAAATCTGTGTTATCTGCTGTGTTACTTACTATGCATTAGAGTCAAATATGTGTGTAATGTATTCTCCTGACAGACGCTGCATTTTATGGATACAAGTAAATAGCCAGCTTGTTGATTGAACATGATCACGTTATATCACAAAATGTATCTTCTGAAAAATTTTCAATTGTCAGTGAAGATTTCATTTAATCTTTTGCTTTTATTGGCGTTAATTTTGTATGAATGTTTGCCTCTCATATTTTCATATTCTTTCATATTTCAATTACTTGTCAAACTTTACATGGTTGTTGCAGTGGACAAACCACTTGGCCATATGTCAGTATACTTCAGTTTCAAAAGCCGTCTTTTGTGTTACATACCATCTCCCTTGACGCGTTTTATCTTAATCTCATTCTATCAGCATGGCTTTACTCTTTTCACTCCAGGGAAAATCTATTTGAAAAGAAGTGCTGTGCGAGAGGTAGCAGATCGAAGAGTTCCAGATCTCAACCGATATCTGAAAGTAAGTATTTGCATTCCAACATTGAACATATTGATATTTATCCATAATTCATTCACATAGTACAGCATATAGAACTATATTAGTGTATTCATAATACAATTATATTCTCTTAATCACAGCATACTTTCTCAGTGTAATCCAGAAATACCCAGTATGTCATCTCCTTACTATGTAATAGCTATGACATGATTCGTACCCTCTGATTAGATCATCTACAGATTAAGTTGATCTCAGGATCCAATGACAGGAATGAAAATGATTTAGTCAGTACATATCAAGTGATTTCCAGCAATTATCATGTCGTTTGTTATTACTACAGATCTTATTCATTGTTGAAGGGTCAATAAAATTTGAGAAATTATTGGCCGCAATGTGTGCACTTTGTTAGGAAAAGGTGTCATTAGAATTGTATTAGTGAGACCACCAAAGCAAATTGATGCGATGAGAATAAATAAAGATATGGAGATGATGTGAATTTTATTGTATCATAATGTAGTCTTGTACCTTTTCATCACTTAATACCCCAAAATCAATGCATGTCAAATGACTGATAGATACTTGGGAAAACCTTAAGGCACACCCCAAAATTGTTTTCTTAGGTAGGATATACAACACTTTTAAGTATGCTAACCCTAAAACTAACCCTAACTTTAATTCTAAAACCCTCCAAAAGTTGTATTTGACGTGCTTCTTCCAAGGAAAGTCTGTGATAGTGTGATAATAGTTATAATGATGGTAGTAGCTTCCATAAATTGAAATTGGTGTCACTATTTTTGCCAAGATGTACCAGCTTTTTCCAAGTAATGTTGTTAAGGACAAGATATTGGTAATTACTATTAATGTATCCTGTATCACCAGTGTGCGAAATTAACGTCGGTCCGACGGTCCGAGACCGACAGATTTCTCGTCGGGCCGAAAGTTTTTAGCAACATGTCGGTCCTTATGACCGACTGAAATTTGGAATAAATGATGAAAATTTCTCCGTCAAGACCTGTAACACATGCAGATGATGACTGACTCTGAATCATGTGATTCAGACTTGAATGCCATGCACCTATCAATGTTTTCCACCGTTGGAGTGCGGGGCAACAGGGGATATTGATCGCACTTCGAGTCCTGGTAGTGGGGAATTCGATCTCTATGGTACGCCAGACGTGGAGGGGGGTGGGGGTTGACAATGTCGCAACATAGTAATTTTTGTCTTGCGACTTTTTGCATTTACGAAGAGTCTAATCCCTCCGATCGACGCGCATAGCACGGTGCAGCTGATGACATTCAGATCAGTATGAATTATGTCCGTGCATGTAGATTCTAGCAATGGAATGAATTGATTTTGGTGCAATAATGCGATACAATATTATAACCGTCTAGTGAATGTAACCTTGGTAATGTTAGCATATCTGTGTCATATGATAACAAAATCCAGTATAACTTCACTAGTTCCACACTTTAAGTGTTCGGAATTTACATGTACACAAATGTACATAATACAGCCCTTCATTTTATCAAACTGACTCCGTTTTCTTTGCTTTGATTTTCCATTGAAGCGTTCAAAACATAAACGGTTCATAGAAGAGTTTAAGACAAAAACCTACTACGAGTAAAGTGCTGTTGACTAAACACATTTGGTTTTGAACATGGAGGTATTGTTTTTACCTCTATGGTTTAGAACTACGCCTGATACAAGGACCAGATGTTACACGACAGCCCAATTGTGCTACTTGCAGTCGCCAATCAAGTTCACGTTTCGCTGCGTTTGTTTGTTGACCGTAAGAACATCTTGCTTGCTCGTTCGTCTTTAACCAAAGTTCACTGTTACCACGATATATCAACGCGATAATAAGTATACATTTTATAAAACAGAGCGACCTTATCATAACAGTTTTGTCGAGTTGCACGATCCGTCGTGTATACTCTCTGAGGCCGAGAGTAGGGCTTCAAATTGTTTCGATGTATACCGGTACCGTTTTACGACAGGCATGCAAAACTCACCGTCATCCTGGGCTGTAGGCCTAAATGTCACAAAAAATACGTCTTTTAAGATTTTACGGTGTCGATTGTTTTCAGCAGTATCGAGTGTCTGTCAAACTTTTCAGAGTTATTTTAATAACTTTAAGCTTTCAAAGGGCGATGAGACCCAGCAATCGCTCAGGCAAAACTTTTCGATCAGAAAATATACATTCATTTCCGCGAGTGGCGTTTGCCATTCATGTTGTCTGCAATATTTCTATAACCGAGAAAAAGTTACGATACTTGTCCTTTTAATTAAAAGTATAACTTCACCTATTTCTTCATGAATGCAACAGAGGCCACATTTAAGCATATTTACTTTTTGAAAAATGTTGAAAGTAATCCATACGTCATATCAAAATACATACCAAGTATTTTCTCCCTTCTGTTTAAAAAAGACGTAGAAATCAATGTTTGCATAAAAAAAATATTCATACACTTATGACTGTTTTCAAGGTACTACGTTATTCACTCACTCTTCTACCACTCGCGTTGGCTAATTTCAGAAGTGATTTTCAGCTCGCCAACCATTTTCAAATCACAATATCACATGCCCTGGTGTAGTGTACATTTGTACACAGCAATGTAGAGAACACCATTCCCCATAGTAAGTCATGAGAGACAAATTTTATCGCTTTCATCAGCCACATGTAGCCAGTGCATGAGCCTGTATTCCCCGGCCCCTGGGTGTTTGACATCATTTTATAGTCCGAGAGTGGGGATTTTACATGGCTAGAAAAAATGTCAAATTCTCCTGTTAGTCCCATAGTCCCCCTCCCCCTGTAGTGGGAAACATTGATAAATGTGTGCGCATGACAATGAGGAACATTCAGAAGCCTAGTATTGGTGGAGAAGTTGGTTGTCGTTAACAACTGTTTTTATTGAGGACCGGCAGTTTTCTGTAAGGACCTGAAGCTTTGGCTTGGTGCAGGCCCTTATGACCTGAAGCTATTTTCTCTTAATTCGCACACTGTGTATCACAGGTTTATGAAACTAAGAACATAGTCATTGCTGTATTAAGATTGATATATGGTGTTTTCTGTTCTATACAGAAACTAATAAAGCTAGAGTCACGTATATCACAACATGATATTGTGCTAGATTTCCTAACTCCAACTTCTGGAGACATAGATACACCAATCATTAAAGCTCCCAATGGCAGAGTGCAGTATGTCACTGCTGCAGAAAAAGCAAAATGGCTGGCACAACAAGAACAGCAAGAAAATAAACCCAAAACACCGTAAGTAACAATTTCAATTCAAACACTGTGTAGTCCTAGATTCTTAACAGGTCAATGTGTCTAAACATTTCTGGTCACTGTGTCTGTACATTTCTGGTCATTGTGTCTAAACATTTCAATGTGTCTGTACATTTCTGGTCATTTCTGTTGTATTGACTTTCACAGTGATGTTCATAAGACAGTTAACTGCTTGTGACTCAAGTTGATGTTGCAGTTACAGACCATGAGGAAAAAAAATCTTTTTGCAATTTTTTCATTCATCAGCCTTTATCATCAGAAAATGAGATTTAATATCATGTAAAGAAGTCATCATATAAACATAGTAATTTGGCAAATTACTCAGAAGTTATAATAATAATATATTTTTACAAGTAGGGGAACATGACAAAGCTAAGGAGATAACAGAAGGCTGGACAATAGTTTACACACAACGAAAGAAAACTCCAGACTCAGACTTTAATACATACTGATTCTTTATTTTACAGTATTGTTAACAGACCACAATCATCATTCAGCAGTTTTAGTGGTGGTGTTAGAGAAGACCCAGCTCCCCAACCTACAGCTCCTACAAATGTCCCTACAAACACAGTCACTGGACCAAAAGCTCTTGTAGGCACCTCAATGTCTTTTTCTATTTCATGGATCTACTTTATTTTGAAAGTTAACTAAATTACAAGGAAAAGATATTCAGTTGTCAAACTTTTGATAAGAAATTTTACATGAATTTTATGTATTGTTATTATGTATTATGCATTAATCTATTTTTAAAGATTGTGAATATGAAATATCATTAGAGATACATATAAAGGTGAACTGTTATCAACTTTTAATCAAAAGACTGACTGTATGACAGGTATTGAATCAAGTTTGTTTTGATAATTACATGATAATAGCACCTCAAAATGTTGTTTAATCTATTTATACCTCTGTATTTCTCTGAGGTGCGCCATAAGGTGGTCTGTCATATTTTTGTGTGGTATCAATGCCCATACCTTCAGTGTCAAAAGTTTGAGAAATTTTACTCTTATCACATTATACAGGCCATGCATGACTTTAATGCTTCATCAGCCACTGAATTGAGTTTTAAGAAAGGTGATGTCATTCCAATTACCAAAAGAATTGATGCTAATTGGCTTGAGGTAAGAGTGCTAGTGTGTACAAATAATTACTGCTGAGTAAATTTCAACCTTTTGACCAAACTAAAGCAAGGATATATGCAGATCACAGTGTGAGGTAGAGTACCGGGGATAACTGTTTATAGATTGGTAACAATATTCACAAATCATTGTTATTTCAGATATTCAAACCCTTGTACCAAGGCTTTGTGATTGTCTTTTATTAGTTTAATTGCACCTTCCTGTTTTGAACATGCTCCCATTCATGTCACATGAAATATTGAGAGACAGTATGTTTTTATGTTCTTTACTGTACAGGGTTCTATTAATGGCAAGGTAGGTCTTGTACCTCAGCCGTTTGTGAAGATAGAAGATGATGTTGATGTTGGATGGGAAGTAAGTTAACATGTATAAACATCAGTAGTTTAGATAATTTTCTACAGTCCTCCAACAGTTTTAAGTTGTACTAGCTAAATAAAAATAAACCAGCTTGTTTCTGTATGCTGATGTCAATATTTGTGAAAGTTTTGTCATTTTATATACTTCTCTGGAAATAATGATAAAGAAGTCACATTGCTTTATAGGAAGTTTAATTATTCTCATGTTAACATTTTTAATTTAAAACTTAAATTGATGAACAGGTGCAAGGCTTAATAACGTATTAAAATGATATTCATCAATAATGCACGTTGAAATCATGAACTGATTATGTCTACAAATTTCAAAAGTCTTGTGTCAGTCGCAGTTTTGGAGTATTTTTCCCTCCTTTACTCTTAAAGGGCTGGGAGCTTTAACTTGATGATTTTTTTTTCACTTTTTGTTTTGTATGTCAATTGCAAGTTCTTATTCTATTCCACAAAGCGTGTTGAAACATTGCCTATTCAGCTTATCAACACAGCGTCTGTACATATAAAATATACTGTTATTGTTTACATTTGAATTCTAGTCCGGACCAAGAATAACAATACTGTCTTTACATGTACAGGCAGAGTTGACAAGCTGCCACCATTACTGTATATCTATCTCAACATACTTTTGGAAGCAGAACATAGAACTGTAGTTGACATTTAAAAACAAATACAATGAAAAAATCATCACAGTTGTGGCTGCTGGCCCTTGAAAGATAAAAGGCAGTGTTTGCACATTTATACAGAATAGTAATGACACTAAAAGAGTGAATGGTTTATTGCAGGATGAGTGGGAAGATGATACACCAACCATGGTAATAAGATGTCATTATGAAGGATCTATAAGGTATGCACAGTATTCATAACAAGTTTGTCAGTCCATAACCTTCATGTTATTTTTATGTCATTAATGAAAGATTTACCATGGTTTATCGTTGACATACATGCCTGTCTGAGAAAAATCTACTTTTTTTCAGGGAGGGAAAATTCTCAACAACAAAAAAATAGATAAATACAGTGGTTTAAACAGTTTGATTCAAGGCTGTCAGGATTTACCACTTTGACTATCCAAATTTCAATACCATGCCATCCCTAATATAAGCATCATAATATTAATGATGACATGTACATTGCATTTGATAACAGAGGCATTGTGTCCAGTAATTCCCTTTTTGTGTTTCCAATTTCAGAGACATAGATGTTGATGCCAAAGTAGCTGAAAAGCCAACTTACAATGAACTTCTTGAAGTTATCAAGTAAGTTTTACAAGCCACTAGACATTGCTCATACATTGAATGGAGAATATTAACAACACCCTATCTATGCCACAAGCGCTCGAACCGTGATCTGTGAAAATGGAAATCAATAAATTGATCACAAAAACTTATGTAGTGTCTCCTGTCTATCTATGTGACTACCCATCTAGTAGAGCGAGAGTGAACTTGAAGCATGACCAAGGTTGTGTTTACATCAGACGCAAACGTTCACCTTTCCTGTTGTGCTTTGCCAATGGGGTCACCATCACTGAGTCTACTGTAGTGCAATGTATGTAAATAAGCGTATGCAGTGTACGACAATGAAATCTGCTTAAAGGCGGAGCCTCCCTTTAAAAGGGCGTGAAGCTATGGCGGCGTTCATTGTGTAAGTGGACACCAAACAGGCAACACGCGGGCACACGCTCCAGAAAATGCCACTTTTTAGTTTTTCCGGCCGCAAAAATGCAGACAGACTGCCAAGAGGTCAGCGCGAAGCTGCTGCCGATCGAACTCTGTGGTTATATTCAAATTCTAACACGACTGGAAGACAATTTTTTAGGAAATTCGAGCGTTGGTGGTGGGGAATCAATGACCGTTGGCGATTTGAACCGACCGTCAATCAAACGCTTGTATAAACTCTGTTTGCAGGATTGGCAAAAGGTGCCAAAAGGTTGAGATCAGTTTGTGTAATTAATGTTATAGAAATCAAACATCGTACTGGCAAAGTGTTTGACTGGGAGGAGAACTCCACTAATGCGAGAACCTGGGATTGAAAATTGCGGCTTTAACAGATATCTGCAAATGAAAACTAATAAAGAACTTAACAACGACGACCAGGAAATGTCACCTGGCTTGATTACTGTCAAATCTCCCTAAATACAAATATAGCATACGGCCGTTTCACCTCTGTCTATGTATATATAAAAAGGTGTGAAGGACCTGGCAACAAAATTGACCTTTCCTTCATCTGCAAATTTGTTTCCAAGGTAAATTTCTCCGTAAAACTGCAAAATTTAACTCCAAAATCATACTCTCTCTATCGATCGATAAATCTATTTTATGAGACTTACAGGTAATTCTTCTTAATACCACTGTACAACCTAAATTTGCCAAAATATCTTTGATAAACAAATGTAAGATTGCCAAAAATGCAGTTGTGGATAATTCACCTGTGACCTGAGGAGCAGACACACTAATCCTGGCTGGTGATTGGCCAACACGTCTCATATGATGACTATGTTGATGTCATGGCCTGTCATCTGACAGGTCATAGTCATCATGTGAGACATTTCAGTTTCAGTTTAACTGTTTCCTGGAGCATGTATATACTGTGATATAGTCTGTGAACTGTTTCCTGGAGCATGTATAAACTGTGATATAGTCTGTGAACTGTTTCCTGGAGCATGTATAAACTGTGATATAGTCTGTTAACTGTGATATAGTCTGTGAACTGTTTCCTGGAGCATGTGTAAACTGTGATATAGTCTGTGAACTGTTTCCTGGAGCACATGTAAACTGTGATATAGTCTGTGAACTGTTTCCTGGAGCACATGTAAACTGTGATATAGTCTGTGACCATAAATGACATAATGACGGCCATTGACTATCTAATCAAGTATAGACAATTCAGATACAATTTAGAGACTACCAAATCCAGAGACAATCCAGGCATCTCTCCTTACATTGTTTTCAATTTATCAACAGGAATGAACTCAGTGTTCAAGACATCGCACTAAACTATCAGGACATAGAAGGAGATCTAATCCGAATAAAAGATCAAAGTGACATTGAATTACTTCTTGAAGAAGCTGCCAAATTTCCTCAGTTAGCCATGTCTGGCTATGTATCATGGGAGTTACGGATCACCAAACTTGGAGATTACTCTATGTATCATGTAGAACCATACAAGTGATAGGCATCTCATTTGTAGAAACAGTACCACATCTCTCGAGCTAACTGTACAGAAAAACACTGAAAGGACGAAGTCTTTTAAACATTTTGGTCATATAGCAAGTTACTTGTCTTTTTCTTTAAACAGTACATGTATGTACTTTGGTTTACCCGTAATTCAATCTGGTTTGTACATTTTTATAATGTTTGATGAAGTCAGGCAATTCTCTTTGTGTGCAGAAATTGTAATTAGTTCCATTAATCTTGGGAAGTGAAGATTTTAGCTTGCTGTTGTTTTCATTACATATTTGAAATGAGAAGAAAGGACAGCATTTTTCGAAATTTCCAAGTTTTGTAAACAGCCACCCAGAATAGTTTTATAAGAGAATGTATGGAAACTTGTTGCACTTGTTTTCACCAATACCAGTAAACGTATGTTAGTTGTTTAGCATTAAGGCTCAAAAGGAAGTTCACACTTCTCACAATAAATAATCACCAAGTTGATCATTTCCAATATTTATATAGTGCAATATTAATACCTCTACATCCTGTAAGCAATGATTTTTATCATTGAATAATTTCCATTGCTATCAGTATTTTGTGAAATTACTTAACAAGTTATTGTCGGATGATAATTTTCAATTACCACTGTACAAATTTTGGATATGTAGGAGAAATTTGTAGATATCGATAAGGAGACTTGTGGATAATTTTATAGTACTTTGACCTCCACAGTTGGCCACGTATAATAGTTTGTCATGAGATCATCATAATGTCATACAAGTTGTTGGATGTATGATATACCTTGTTATTATTATTACTTGGATGGTACTGCTGTACTCTGATTATTGAAAATTCAGTTTAAAACAGGAACAACATGATAGCTCGTCATAGTTAAAAATATATCAAAGAAAAGCTCTGCTGTTCAGAATGAAAATGCCATGTAGAATAGAGTTGAAACACACCTGACATTAGCATTAGAAGATTAGTTTAGACTGAAAGAGTCTGTGGTATGTGGGTTCTCCACTGACCCTACATTAGGTATTCATACACAGCTGAATCTTTCTGTGTAAAGCTCAGTTTGCATGTACTGAATATTTCAAACATTTAAAATATTCATATTAATACAGATTGATAGTATAGCTTTTAGCAAATCAAGTTGTCCATTAAGGTATTCAACTGACAAAGTTGCTACTCAGTCTGGTAAAATTGCCATTATACTTATTTGCCTTGACCAGCAAGAACAAATGTACTTGTATGATACAGAATGTCTGCAGGACTAACAAATTAGACTTCAGGACAAGTATTAAACTAGACAGTAGGACTAGCAAACTAGACAGTAGGACTAGCAAACTAGACAGTAGGACTAGCAAACTAGACAGTGGGACTAGCAAACTAGACAGTAGGACTAGCAAACTAGACAGTAGGACTAGTAAACTAGGCTGCAGGATTAGAAAATTAGACAACAGAACCTACAAACTAGACTGCAAGGCTTTTTGGCTGATCATGATCCTGGGATCAGTATGAATTTGTTTCTGACCACAGTCCTTGCATCACCAGTCTTGAGGAGGTCGAATAATTTGGGATGTTTGACACTTTTGTCTTACAATTGTCCAGCTGTCTAGAATTCATATTTGTAGTATATGCAAACACAAGGCACTATTGCAGTGGCACAAAGTGTGACTCAGAATCAAAACAACAAAGCTTGGCTTTGGAAATTAATAAACTGATGGGAAGTTTATACCTGATGATGCCATCTTCATTTCCAGTGTATTCTATTGGCCTGTAAAGATGTTATGTTTCAATGGCATCTTGCTGCTACACTCAAGGCCTACATATTTACATGTAATTAAAAGCAAACTTACAGTAGGGTATTCTGGTCATTAAAATTACTCTCAGTGAACCAAATACTAAACAATGCTGGTAAACAAAATTGGCACCCATAAAATTCTTATTTGGACATGACAACCATAGTCATCAATTTTCTCAGAATATGTCATTTCTCTACCAGGAGCACTATTTATATTCTGGAAAAAAAATCGGTTCGATGATGAACTGTGTTTTTGACCGAAAATTGATATAACAACAAAATGATCAATGACTCCTCATGTGTACAGGGCTTGGGACTTAGAAATGTACTGAGTTTAACTATGTTGATCATGAAATGGACTGAAAAAAGTTTCCATTTCTTTCACTTGCATTAATTTGCCTGCCATTGTCAAAAAGGCATTAGTGGCAATTGGAGTTTAAAAATGTTTGGTTTATTATATAATGGAAGATAACAAAATAACAAAGAACACTTCTACCCATGTGATAATAAATTGAATGACAAAGCAAGAATGGTAATGATATAGAAAGAGTTTCAAAACTTTCAATGTAGACTGTACATGTGAACAAGCAACCACCATGCATATTGCTTTCTTTAATAGTACAATCTATGTACAGTAGGCGTAGTTCACACCTTTGACTATGGCCATGTCCACAGCACTAGTTGAAGGACTGTAAACAGACTACTGTTTCAATCATGTATATAGACTGACAGTTCATTTTGTTCAGATTGTCTTTTGAAGAAATCATGCTTCTGGATTGGGACTAGAATCTGGAATATTAAAGCTGTTATGTGACTCAGTGACATTGAATCTGGAGTATTAAAGCTGTTATGTGACTCAGTGACATTGAATCTGGAGTATTAAAGCTGTTATGTGACTCAGTGACATTGAATCTGGAGTATTAAAGCTGTTATGTGACTCAGTGACATTGAATCTGGAGTATTAAAGCTGTTATGTGACTCAGTGACATTGAATCTGGAGTATTAAAGCTGTTATGTGACTCAGTGACATTGAATCTGGAGTATTAAAGCTGTTATGTGACTCAGTGACATTGAATCTGGAGTATTAAAGCTGTTATGTGACTCAGTGACATTGAATCTGGAGTATTAAAGCTGTTATGTGACTCAGTGACATTGAATCTGGAGTATTAAAGCTGTTATGTGACTCAATGACATTGAATCTGAGCAATGCATTATGTATGAATGAAGTGTAAAAGAGATGTTACATCTTTATTGATTAAAGTTTTCCAGATTATATTTTGCAATATTTAACAAATTTGTTGTATAATAAGTACATCATAACAATAAAGTTTTGTATATTTTTAGATGGCAAATACAGTTTTTTTAATCAATGTAACATTGGATAGTCAAACACAAATCAATAACACAAACAAGACTCACTTAGAGTTACGTGTGCTTCCTATATCAGGTTAATAATTTATTACGTTGATACTTTTTAGCTCCAGGCATTTGATCATCAACACAGTCATTGGAAGTTCTAAACTTAAAATGAAGAAACTTTCAGATTTTGTTATCATGTGATTTGCCATGTGACCTGTGAAAGGTATCTCTATAGTGTAAGTGTGTAACAATTTAAGACAAGTGAACTATCCTGTAAATGTATGTTCTTTATATTTTTGTAACAATCAACTTTGTAGCAGTTTGTCCTATCAGTTTTCAAGATTGTTACAGTCTCTGCCAAAGCAAGGACCAGAATAAAGACAAATTTGCATAAATTTCTTTCAGATTTGATATCTTGTGTAGTATCAGTATTTACTTGAAAATACTGGTTAATTATGGTTACCAGACAGCCATTTTGTTTTGATTTCTCTTGGCCCACACCTGTCATGTGGACATGTTACCTGAACTAATTTGTCTCAAACTTTTACATTCTTACAATTACACTATTACAGGAATCTAATTGTCCATATCTCTTATACGTGTAGTTTTATCCAATAAGGCTGCCACTACTACATTTTGCTTAAAAAGACTAAGTCTGAAAAGACTTAAACATTTGCTCAAACTTTCCTCAACAAACTTTCAACCGTTTCCTCGACATATCCAATATTTCCCAATATGTGCAATTCAAAATGGCCACCCCCTGTGTTAACTCTTGGGAAAATTGAATTGTTTTATTTTCACAAAACTGATACAGTGAAATCTTTACTTACTTCAAAAGTTTAAAAATGAGTTCCCACTAATGGTAGACCAGAAAAGTACTGTAAAAACTTCAGAGTCTGAATATCTGTCTCTGAGGCGAATTTTGTTATGTCATATGTAAAACTCATTTCATGAAAGCTTTACACTGCACAGCCAATATGTTAGTATGTGAAAATTTCTCTATGCAAATCATCTGTTGATTGCTGCCAAAGCTGAGAATAACTTCCACTTGACAGTTCCATCTAGTGCTTTACCTGTTCAGTGCATGAGAAATTGTTTACATTATCCCCTTGCTGCACTGACCCTTATTTAAACTTCACTTGAAATAAATCATGTAGAAATAATGACAGGAATATCAGGAATATCAGATATGTGAACTAATGTCTTTTTTGTTGCTAAACACGACTTTCCAAATAATTTTGCTGCAGTATTATTCTAATTGAGCATTTTAAACTGACATCTCTTGGATGACAAATTTCAAGTGTTTCAAAACCAAGAAAGGTGTGCTTAAAGTTGTTGGACACTGAAAAGGTGGAGTTCTCGAAACACGCACATTGAGGTGAGTGCAAGAACCACAAGTAATGTCAAAATACTTTTGGTGATAATTCATGATTAAAGTCTGGCGTATCATTGTAAAGAACAATGGTGGACACAGTATATACAGTGCAGGCTATGAGAACAAGCTGAATTGAGTAGATATTTTCAGGTGTAAGGATGAGAAACTGTAGCATAAGCACAACAAATGAATAATACTGCTTAATTTTTCAAATTGAAACACTAGATAAACAACAGTAAAAGTATACATGCGTTAAAATATTAATCAAATCAGGGTATTAATGAAATTACATGTAATGAATTCAGATGTTATGAAAATGTTGTGACCAAAGGATGCACCTAAACTGAAAAGTATTATGAAAATCGGACACCCTGAGGGTGCAGACATTGACAAATATTATAAACATGGTGTGCTTGGAGGGCACGCCAAAAATTATAACTGTTGTAAAGTGGGGCACCCAGAGGGTGTGCCAAAAATAAAAAGTCAGACTTAAAGTAATCTTGGCACTGTTTTTTCTTCGTATCTACTTGCAATCCTTTTTATTTCTTCTGCCATCCTAGGTTTGATTTTTTAGTCCCCACGGACACCGTCCGGGGGGACTTATAGGTTTGGTCATGTCCGTGCGTGTGTGCGTGCGTCCGTGCGTGCGTGCGTGCGTGCGTGCGTCCGTCTGTGCGTCCGTCCGTTCACGCAGATATCTCAGAGATGCCAGAAGCAATTTCATTCAAACTTGGTACAAGGATTACTTCATATGTCGTACAGATGCACGTCGATTTGTTTTGTGATACGATCCAATATGGCTGCCAGGCGGCCATTTTATTACGATTTTTTCATGTACAGAGCCATAATTCAGGCATGTTTCAACTGATTTTATTCAAAGCTGTTACAAGGACATTGACCAATATCATAGATATGCACGTCAATTCTTTTTATGATACGATCCAATATGGCCGCCGTGCGGCCATTTTGTTACGATTTTTTCATGTACAGAGCCATAACTCAGGCATATCTCAACCGATTTTATTCAAAATTGGTACAAGGACATTGACCTATGTCATACATATGCACGTCACTTTGTTTTGTGATACGATCCAATATGGCCGCCAGGCAGCCATTTTATTACGATTTTTTTATGTACAGAGCCATTACTCAGGCATGTTTCTACAGATTTTATTCAAAGTTGATACAAGGACAATGACCTATGTCATAGCTATGCACATCAATTTGTTTTGTGATATGATCCAATATGGCCGCCGTGCGGCCATTTTGTTATGATTTTTTCATGTACAGAGCCATAACTCAGGCATATCTCAACCAATTTTATTCAAACTTGGTACAAGGACATTGACCAATGTCATACATATGCACATTGATTTGTTTGTGATTCAATCCAATATGGCCGCCATGTGGCCAGTTTATTACGTTTTTTCATGTCCAGAACCATAACTCAGACATGTATCAAGCAAATTTATTCAAAGTTGGTACAAGGAGATTGACCAATGTCATACATATGCATGTAAATTTGTTTTGTGATACGATCCAATATGGCTGCTGTGCGGCCATTTTGTTATGATTTTTTCATGTACAAAGCCATAAGTCAGGCATATTTCAACCAATTTTAATCAAAGTTGGTACAAGGACATTGACCTGTGTCATACATATGCACATTGATTTGTTTTGTGATTCGATCCAATATGGCCACCATGTGGCCATTTTGTTACGATTTTTTCATGTCCTGAACTACAACTCAGACAAGTATCAAGCAAATTTATTCAAAAGTATTTTTATCACAGACCTAATGAAGAGGACTCTTTCCTCTCTGAGGACCTGTAATCAAAGCACCCATTAACAAGTGGGGACTGTGTCATCAACGATGACTTGTTTTTCAAAGATGACCTCTTGGAATCTTATTTTTATTCAAAAAATTTGCACACCCCATCCCCTGATATCAAATGGTCCATCCCTTATTCAGTACCAGTACCGGTATGGTAGTAGATGAATTGAAACTACATGTAGATACCAGTAATACATTTTTCTATCCTGTCTGATGAAGAATATTTCCAAAACATCATCAGTGTACTACATAAATTCATTTGCATTTCCACTGAAAGAAAATGACAAAGTATTACTGAAATTTTGTTGGATACTTAAACTGCACAATAATTAATCCTTTATAATCATTGTTTTATAACAGGATCTACCAAATACTCAAATTGGCTGAACATTTTTTAAATTACTGACAGTAATTTTGTCACCCATCAAAACGTGTTATTGTAACTATTTCATTTGGCGATTTTATAAGTGAGTTTATGTAATAAAAGATTCATTGCTTAATTTGACAGGCAAGAAAACCAAGTATAGGTCTATATCCATGTTTGACTTTTCTACCTATAACATATGTCATGAATTGTAAATGATAAACCATTAGAAAGACAGGCAGTTGTCTAATAAGCTTTACAGCACAGAAGAGTGGGAGCAAAAAGTATCAACATTATCAATCAAAGATCATGCTATTTCAGTAACAATTTAGCATAGATAAATCATTAAATTGCATAAATTTCTTGACTGACAAAATATTTGTTGATGTGAAAATATCTTGTGACATTGTATATCCAATGCTGTTTGTCCTCACACATGAACATAAAGTTTAATTATCATGGCTATAGGATATGTTGTTGATAGGTCATTTACCGCCAAGGTAACATTATCCTAGTATGGTTGAGCATGAAAGAACATTTGAGTATCACACCCCCGTCACGTCAATCCAAAAGATTTTGAATGCCCCCTTGTCACTTCTGATTTTTTGAATAATCCCATCAATTCCTCCAACCACCAATCTTTAGGTCCATTTGCAGTGTGTGAGCAGGTTGAATGGCTCCGCTTCCAACCAACACAGTTATATGAAGTTTTGCCTGCCATGCCTCAGTGGATATATACATCTCAGGGAAATCACTGTGAGCTTGACTCGGCCATACTGTTATTTAATTCTCCTATGAAAGATATGGTGCATCCCTCTGAAGCTTTAAAGCATGAATCTAGGAAAAAACATCAATTTGACAAATTTTATGTTAGCCCTTCATATAAATGTAGCTCTTAAATGTATTTTAGCACTTTTCATTATTGCATAAAAGCAGATTCATTTTAGGGCATTTTAGCATTTTCTCTTAAATTGCAATTTTTTTCTTTCATTGAGTACATTTTAGCCCTTTTCCCTATTTATTTATTTATTTATTTATTTATTGGGATAGCCTATGGGATCTAAGTCCCATTTACAGGTTCAAAAATAAACTGAAGACACAAAACCACAATTACAGACAAAATACAGTCACAGAAACAAGTCACATAGAAAAAGGGAGGTCTATACAAAAGTTGAAGCTCAAGAAAAACACAAGAAAATAAAATTAAGTAGGTAAACTGCCAAAAATGGAATGTCTAATGTCAGTTTTAAACTGAGTATGATTACTGAAAAGATCGATATTTGGATGGGAAAGTAACAATACATTAAAACTACTCATGCACCTGTTGATTCACTAATTGATTGTATTTTAGCCCTTTATTGCATTCATTTTAGCAATTTTAAATACTCCTTTACATGTTTGCACTTTTTATATTTAAGGCCTGACTTTCTGGTAACTATACTCGAGCTACCCTGTATATAGAGGTATATACCTGAAAGGATTTATTGCATTTAATAGCCTCAAATAAGTGTTACCTTCGGTGTTGTTAATTTGCCAATAATTCGACAATTTAAATCGTAATTTTTTTTCTGGTCGAATTGATAGGGTTTTACGGTATTTAATCAGGCCTATACATTTTTGTTGCAACACACGCTAACATGCTAGCGCCCCCACTGTTTGAGTGTGGCGCATGCACCCGGAAGTAAAAGTAGATTTGGAGAAAGATGGCGATAGCGGTTGGAACAACTGAGGTAGTTGAAAAAACATTTGGATTGCTCAGCTATGACAAGTTGGCAATCAATACAAAGCAAATATCTACCAGTTTTGTAAAGCAACTGGAAACGAGATATGACATCTTAAAGCAATATCATAGTGACGGTTGTCCCACAGCACACCAGAACATCGCACTTCTGTTGGAGATGGCTGCGTGTGCATATCGACTTCACAAAAGTGAACCGGGTGAAGATCCAGAAGAAATGTTGGTGAGTGTGCTTGAAGAAGAACCAAATAATTTGAATGCTCTTGCAGATTTAACCTTTGTGTATGAGAAGACATATCAAACAAGCGATGCTCAGAGATGCCAAGGTAAACTCGAACGTTTGACCGGCGACCAAATGTCTGAAATGTTGAGGGCAAAGAGCTTTGCTGAGAGGGCATTCGTTCGTGCGCACGATGTTCATACACGCACTCGGTCGTATGAGAGATACTGCGAATCTAACAAACTGTATGAAGAAGCAATCAGCTTAGCCAGTTCCTATGGTGAAAACGTCACTGAAGATATATGCGCATGGCACTTTGTAATGGGTGAAAATTATCGAAGAATATACAACATCATGACAGACATTGAGCAGCCGATGTCGGAGAGAATTGTACAATACGATAGAGCTGCAGAGTGTTATTACGAAGCACTGAAAACCAGTAACGCAGAGCTTAAAAGTGAATTATGGTGTTCAGTGGGTTTATTGTTCTGCAAGAAACCCAAACTACCGAAAGGACAGCGGTATCCACATTTCATTGGTTCGTGTGCAATGCTGAGGTGTTTTTACCATGAGAGACCACTTGAGTGCTTTAAGAAAGCATTGGAGACTAATGAAGACTCACTCAAGATCAAAACTCTGTATGGATGGCATTGTCATAGGTTGGGAAAGAAGGAAGAGGGTATGGAAATACTCAATGAAGTCATCAAAGCCGACCCTGACAATCGTAGTAACTGGTATGCATACAGCTGTAGATCCAAAATAAACAGAGTGAAATACAGAGAACAACACAAGAACAAGCGAGTAGATCATAAATGTGAAGAACATGGCTGTAAAGAATTACTGATGAATGCCCTGTCTGATTCTCAAAAATGTATCAAAATGAATAAATCTCCACAAGAATATGCTCACTTGGCTGAGATTCATCATCTTCTTGCAGTGTTTGATAAAACGAAGATCAACAAGAAAGAAATGAAGAACGCATTGAAGTACTTTGCTTTGGCTGAAGATTGCCAAGATGGGGCAGAGAGACCAGACATCCATCAACGCAGGGCACTGTGTCTTCAAGACAATGGACAGAGCCGTGAAGCAATTGAACATTTCAAGCGAGCGTTTGAATGTGCAAGTGATGATTCTAGGCATGTGAAGAACTTCACTCACCTTATGGAAGCCTTCTTCCGAGAGTACCGTAACAAAACTGAAAGTTGTCTTCTCGCAGAAATTGCACACTGGTTCAAACGAGGTGTAAAACGATACAAGAACATAAACATTGATGTTTTCAATGAAGATCATGCTAATGAACTTCTTGAACTCGGTAAATATCTCCTTGGTAATGACCAACTTGTGTATGCCAAAAGATGTTTCAGTGCCCTTCGGAAATATTGCAATGAAGAAACTAGATGTAAAGCTAAAAGTTTACTTCATGAAACACAAACACGGTTGAAGGAAGAAGAAAAGACACAGACACAGATCAAAGAAGAATCAGAGTGTCTAGATCCTGAGAAGAATCAGGAGAAACCTGAAGATGTGCAAAGTGGCCAGGATTGTGATCCTGATCATACTTCAGAGCTTGCTCCGATGGCCTCAAGGCAATCTCCGGCAAAACTAATGCTCTCCATAAGCCAAGACCAAAATACAAATACAATCAATATCACTTCACCAGATGGGGACATCAACTCACAAACCAATGCCGACCAGTTCTCACGCCCAAATCTAGAAACACTATTCTACAGAACTCTCAGCCAAATTGATGGAAGTGTTCGAAATAAACCAGATATTCTACCAACTTTGGAAAATCCAAAAAACAAAATAAACAAACTGTATGACTTCTTTCCAATCTACTGCAAAGAAAATGAAGAGTGGGTTTTCTACACGTTACTTCCAAAATTGGAAGAAGATATGGAGTTTAAAGGATGTATCGCTGACAGAGATTTTACACCTGGGAAGCAGATCCTGTCAAACATTACAGAAGCTATTGAAAATAGTGCCTGTGTCATAGCTGTGATGTCTAGAAAATTTTGGGAAGACAAGCGATGTGAACATACTTTACATCAAGCAATGAGTGAAGATGATGATAGAGTCATACCTTTTGCTATGGAAGAGTATGATGAAAATGACAAGAAGGCCAAAATGTTGAAGTCAGTCCAAAAAGTGAACTATTACAAATATTTAGATTGGAAACCTCTTGAGACAGGCCTACTTGAAAGAATGGAGCAAAAGGGCACAAAATAGGCTGTTTATAATTAAGTGATGTGGCATGTGCTGCTCCACACAATATTTACATTCAGCTGCATTTATGTGTGAATGAATTGAATGAATGACTGAAAAAAAATGTACTACAGCTGTGTGACATCTCATCTGAATTTCATGACACACATGTGACCACAGGGAATAGATTTCATGTCAAGTAGGTTTTTCTCAGTCTAATGTACTACCATGGAACATAGTTCATTTTCCCCTATTCTGAAAATTTTTGTTAATTTTCTGTCATTAGTTCTGTATTTGCAATAATCAAAGCAATCGATAGTCAGTAAAACTGATGTTCAGAGTGATGGTCTTTAATCCAATCAATGCGCTCAGCAAAGTGACACTAATGCCAAGATTTCCTGTCCAAAAACAGAATTTGAATTTACATTGTATAATAGTCAAAGACAGTGAAATGTCAAGAGATGGAGATTGTCACTGACATATCTGTTGGTGTAAACTCAAACAGGGTGCATGCACAAATGACCTAAATACCAATATTAAACTGCTGTAACTGAAATACATGCAGAGTTGCATTGCAATGTGAACTCATTCAAGATGCAGAGAATTAAGGCATCTCAGACTGTTGTGAAATCTTCAAGGGTGACTGTAAGATGCCAATACATATTATTGTTACATTGGTGTAGGATATCAGCAAACACTGTGAATAAGTTTTTAGTGAGTATTTACAGAGGTGATTGTATTCCAAGAAAACAAAACTTTACATGTTTATATGAGAAATGTCATTGAAATGAAATTCTCCCTATTTAGAAGTAAATGTGTACCTGTATTATGATACATTACCGGGAAGATTATCAAACCATTGAATTGGGATAATTTTACAGAAAAAGCCTTGGAAATGAGAGTAATAATAGTTTCATAGCCATAACAATGTGAATATCTCCCTGTGCAATAGAAAAAACAAAAATTACTTACTTTCAAAGATGCTGAGTATGTTGTTGAATGATTGTTTCAGATTTTCACAATTTACCAGATGAAAGAGATTGTCTTTTCTTTGTTCAAAGTATCTTATTTTACATCTGACATTGCTAAGTAGTGAAGGTTCATGTCTTAATGAACATTGTAAATACCTGTATTGTATTCTGCACCCTGCCTGATGTTGTCAAAAGTGTCTTATCAAAGTTAATTGTTGTGTATATCTTGATCATGCATTCTTTAATTTTTTTTTATTTTCAGAAACAATATGTATATTGTGAATAAAATTGAAAGGGTGTTGGAAAGAAAAAATTGTTAAATAGTGTTTGTTTTAACTGGTCTTGTTTGTGGACAAACAATAAAGGTGTCACAGGTAAATTATTGTCATGTTTAAGTTGTTCGATAAATATATGTTGTGATTAAGTGAATTCATTAATTAATGAGCATGTTGACTTTGATTGATTTGACCTTAGTCCCCATTCAAAGTTTTATCCAGTGAGACAATTTGTTCTTAGATACAGCTGACAAAAATCTGCCCCATGGAATATTTGTACAGAGAAAGTATCTTGTCATGTTCTGTATATAGAAGTACCAGTATGCTTTTGTCATTTCATTTTGCCTGTACATTGTAATAATTGTGAAATTAAATGTGACTGTATTTAACATGACTGCTTGAGGCAAATTTTATGATTACGCATATCATTTTGCATTTTTGCCTAGGTTGTCAGAATTGTGAAGGATATGTGAGCTCTGTTCTTGGTGGCAAACAGATAATCCTTCCATATAAAGTCTGCCAGCTAAAGTTGTATCTTTTGGTGTGAGGGTTACTAGTTCTACTTCTAAATATTTTTTGGAAGGAGTTTGCTGTCCTTCTTGATGAAACTCTATCCACCTTCAAATCTAACCCTTTTCCTGCCGAGCGCCCTGTCCATTATCCTGCCAAGTCGGTCAAAACCGGCCCCCTTTTCCGTGTCTACAGAAGATCGGCTCTCCTGCACGCTTTCCTGCCAGGCATTTGGCGGGAAAATACCGCATTTTCGGGGTACGATTACCGACCATATACGTGTTAGACTTCAAAAATTTTGCATGCTCGTATAGAGGGGCAACTGCTGATGAGGTTGTGTCGAGAAAATAACGAGGTCTTCGGCGTTGTTTGCCCCGGGGGACGTGCACTTTTATGCCCTTTTCTAGCTTACTTTTGCGGAAGTAAAGCTCGTTCGCCGTCACGCACGTCCACACCGGGGAAACATCACCTCGCTCGTGAGTTAGTAGAAGACCCAGGGGTTAGTGCTATGGGTGCGGCAGCACCCTCAAACCTGTCCTGTTCCCCCTGGGTTGTGTCACTTGGCCACGTACTTTGAACGACTTGGAAGAGTCGCACAGTGCAGTCTGCTTTGACGTAGTGTCAACGACATAGCTTCGCCATTGAAGGAAAGCGTGTATGTAGTTTGGCTAGTTCAGTGCACACTTAGCTCGTTAGTGTTACCATTTCCTAACAGGTTAGTTGTGCAGTTGTTACGAAGGTGCAGTTTTGTACCACCTTAGCTCTGGACAGTGCAACTGCTCTATGCACTAACCCAAACGACAGATGGTTGGTACAAGGTCTACGTCGCACGAGCACAGCCTCCGTTGGGCTGTGCCCCTCCCACGTGATACAACGCACGTTCATCCATTACTATAGCGTCCTTACGGATCTGCCAAAAACGAAAGTGGGGGTAAAAACAAAAGAAACGAAAATATGCGATCCATAGATAGTATTCGGGAATAATTTACATTATGCCGAACAATAAATCTCGGAGTCTGTCTCGACGTCCGAGTGCATGGTCCGTGTTTCAAAAATTAAAATCGGGGTGGCAGATCCGTGTTACAAAAATTATAATCGGGGGAATTGTACAAAATAATCCGTCTAAACAAAACAAACGAAAATATGCGATCCATAGATAGTATTTTATTCGGGAATAATTTACATTATGCCGAATAATAAATCTCAGAGTCTGTCTCGACGTCCGAGTGCATGGTCCGTGTTACAAAGATTACAATCGGAGGATTGTACAAAATAATCCGTGTTTCAATTTACAATCAGCGGGATTGTAGAGCACAAACAAACGGCACAACCGTGCTCAAAATGTGATCATGGTCCGTGTTAAGACTACAGTCAAGCCACTGTGAGGCGAAGCTATCCCCTGTCCGTTATTTACGTCGGGTTCTCTTGCTGATGGTGTCGTCGGGGCTGTGTGAGTAGAGGTCTGCACGCCAACGCTCCTCTTACCTCGTAGCATCATGCGATGATGAAAAGCCGCAAAACACTCGCCCTCGTGAAGATGAACCCCGCACAGACTACATCCTTTGGACGTCTCAGACAGTCGTCCGCTCGCAGTGGTCTTACCCTCTCTGCTGCATACTTTACAGCATTTCTGCCGCCCCTCCAAACGGCTGACGTGCATCGGCTGATTTTGTGGATTTATGTACGGGGCAAGAGAAACGGTGGCCTCGACCTCTCTCACACTGGGCTGCGATCGCCACAATAACCGCCAATGAGTTGTTTCCCGACACGCAGATGAAACATCTTATGGGTCAGCTTACTATCAGGGTGTACATGCTTGAAGCATATATATGCATTTACCAGGGCAACATCAATCAGGTAACATGCCAGATAATGTCCACCATCTGTGATTCTTGCGCCCAGTGTGAAAGTACTTGCGCTTCTGGTTGGCTCGGTCGACACCTCCCATGTACCGGCGATAATTATACAGCGACAGAAGCACTTGTCGCTGCTCGTCTCCCTCCCCCACTGGCACGCACTCCAAGGGTGGACAGACCGTATTCAAGATCAGCACCTGAGCGTTACTATCCTGATAAGCAGTGATGTTAAGACGAGAGTCCGTTCTGGTCGTGGCTTTCATATCCCCAACAGACAGAGGAAGGCGCTTCCTCTTACCCGGCGGAATTAATTGAGGGGGCATGTGCGACGATTACGGTGGTTAAAACTCCCGACCATGTAGATCCCGGTCTCCATCAGCTCTCTAGCAGTAACGACCGTGCTAAACAGGCTATCACAAAATAGGCTGTGATATTTATATCCACAGAATGGCTGGACCAGCTCCATCGTAATTCTTTTCACCACACCTCGCTCCTGCCGTCTCCCATCAGTCCGATCCCGAAATTTCACACGTACTAGCTGGTACGGTGCAAAGTTAGCGATGTATGCAGTGCTGGAGTCGCATAGCTGCCATATCTTAAAACCGTCTCGGTCAGGCTTATGCGGTAATCTCTGCTTAAATTTAGAACGGCCCTTAAATCGCACCATGCCCTCGTCGATGGAGATCTCTCTACCCATCTTATAATTATTTACGCACCTGTCAACTATGGGCTCCATCCATGGATTGATTTTATAAAGGGGATCCTCCTGACACCGACGTCGGCGGCGTGCCTCATCAGGATCACGACGTGGATCGTTCTCTGGGTCTGCCAGATGAAAATATCGCATAAGCTGCTGAAAGCGACTGTGGGTAATCACAGTAGAAATACCCTGGTTTCTCAGAAATGGATCGCTAGACCAATAATCCTCCACTGATGATTTACGGTCGATACCCATACAGACTAAGACGCCAATGAACGCCTGCACCTCTCGGTAGTCAGCGTTACGCCAGTATTTATCGATCTTTCTAGCGATATATCGCTGGTGGAATTTGGCGTATTTATTAGTCTCGTCCTTTGCCAATCTGATCAGTGTAGCTGGAATAAACTTAAAAAAGTAATCGATCTCACGGGAGTGGCTGGGCAAGGTGAAAGTCGGTCTCCTCAAATATATTAGCATCGGTAGTTTCCGACATACGCCAGACAGGAGGGGTGTCGTCCTCCGCCAACACAGCAGCAACGTCATCATCGTCGTCAGAGCTTGCCTCACCTACATACTGCCTGTCATAAAAGTCATCGTCCTCGCGGAGCAGCCGGGGGAGAACCAATGGCATCAGCCGTCTCGTTACTAACTGTCTCACTAGCAGCAGCAGACGTAGTCTGTGCAGGTGAAGTATCTCCCACAAGAGCAGATGTAGTCTCTGCAGGTGAAGTAGTCTCTCCCGGAGCAGCCGGTGAGAACCACTGGCAACCGGTGACCCACCATCATCATCATCGGTAGAACGATCAGTCTTACGTTTACGCTTACCACTGGGTTTTTCAGCCGGAGATAGCTTCGCCTTACGGGCGCGTTTCTTGCCCGACTTCTTAGAACGTTTACTAGGGACATCACAACGATCGCTACCACTACCGCCCGGAGACTCTGCATCTTTGAGCTTCAGTCGTCTGCTCGCCTTCAGAAAACTTTTGCGGTCGGCCGTCAAGCTCATGTCTGGAACAGTGTCGACAGACTAGCAGGTCCCGCCCTTTTAAAGCCACAGGGAAACAAAGCCCTGGACATGATTTGACGCAGGGATGTTTATATATGCAGCCACCTGTTATTATAATGAACCTACGGCAATCAGGCCACCAACCGGCGCTGACATTCCTACCCGTCATGTAAATTGCCTGTCCGTACCATTTGATATGCTAATAATACTCGTTTGCAATGCAAATCCCTCGAGCACTTAGCATAACATAGTCAATGTCATTAGCATCTCAACTTGACATTCCGTCCAGCTGGGTACGTGGCATGCGCACCTGCCACCCAAGGACGTTGGCCCAAGCCCATGCTCAGTACGGGTGGGAAACCCGTATCTTTAACCTCATGTCCCTTCTAAGTACGCCCGAGCAGGGGTATTGTCATCCAAGTCGGTGACAAGCCAACCCGACTGATCGCCCATTAAGCAGTAATGGACTGGCCGTCTCGTTCTTGTACGGCAACGAACAGTGCTTCAGCGGCTTGTTTAGGTCATAACCGTTGCCTTCCGAGCGGCTTACCCAACTAAGGCGGTCAAAGATGAAGGATACCAAAATTGTCAACAGCTGTCTCGGCCTCATCCGTTGGGCAAACATGGCTCCTTCAAATAACGTGGCCAGCACGTCTACGTCATCAGCGGTGATGACGACCCGTCATTGACGCCCGAGTGCGTAAAACTCGGAATATACCGACAGGTACCTCTACCTGAGTCGGTCATACTACGATATAAACCAAACACAGGTCTGCCAACTCCCGTTAGACTCGGCCGTTAGCCGAACTTCACAGGGACAACATAGGCGTAACAAGTCGGTGAACAACGGTTCACGCACCTAACCGCAGCCGCCGCCAAGTCGGTGAACAATGGGATCGAATTTCGAGGCCTTGTTCGTGAATGGCAAGGCTGAGGCGGTACGTGTGTTTCGTTGCACGGCTTGAACGTCTAGAGCCAAGTGCAGCCGACAACGTCCGACATCTGACTGGGTAGTCTTTTCAAGAAGGTAACAAGTCGGTTAAAAGCGGTGGTTACCCTTCACAAATGTCGCTCAAGTCCGTTCGGATCAGTTCCATGTCAGGGACTAATCAAGCCGAGTCCGTCAAATCCGTCCGCACTTCCCGTCAATCAGGACTAAGTCCATGATTTTCGTCTCGCACCATTGGCAAAAATTGCACCGCCAGCTGAGGCGGTCTTAGGCGGTTGCCTTAGCGTTGCCGAGACGGTCAATTTCGGCCGCAATCTATGTAGTGCCTCAGAGCAAAGTTAGCCCAAACTCCGCTAGGATACGTCACCGTGCTAACCTGCCAAGTACGCTACTCGTCCCCCCCAAAAAACCCAGTCCCCCAACGGGGTAGGGGACTGGCTGGGTAGCTTCTGCACCTTTCCCTGTCCTTGGACTCCCTGTGAACCCATTTCGAGAGCAAACGCCGTTCCTCGCCCAAAACCTGTCCTCGAACGACCCCTAGCATGAGCAAGGGTTTGCTACACGTAGTTCCGTCGACTAGGCAGGAAAGGGGGTACCAAAAAGTAGCCCGATTTCCACCGCCTTGGGAGGATAACGGCCGTGGCTGCTCAGATTCTAGCTACACCGAATTTCAAGCGGATTTTCACCGACTTGGCAGGAAAAGGGTTAAATCAAACACTTGGCAAATCAATGTGTAAAGCTGAGGGAAGCATCTTTGCATTGTGTTTGTCAGACTGCCCCCAGACTGTCTGGCTCTCTGTCCTAATGTGATAAATTGAATGACTGGATTACACAAAAATCAATTGTGTTTTCACTGTAGGAGTTCAATGAATATGTCCATACATGTAGCCTGTAGCATTGATAAGTGTTATATTTTAGTTGTAGTGTTGTAAGGAAACTAACAAGCTTGGCAAGGAACATGTAAACCAACAAGAGCCATAACATGAGAGCAACTGTTCTGTGAAAGAAATTACTTTTTATACAAAAATTGGGACAACTGATTTGGTTCATGATTTTTACGCTCCCATATATGCATATGTATATATGAAAATGGGAGGTATTCGTATAAGGTGGCAAAATGGCGTCTGTGTGTATGTATGTAAGTATGTATGTATGTCTGTTAGTCCGTCCACATCAAAACTCCTAAACCGTAGCACCTACTGTCTTAGTATTTGGTGTACAGGTGCACCTAGGGGTGGAGATGTGAATTTGTTCAAATGAACATGTCAGTGCCAAAAATATGCAAATGAGGGGGAAAAAAGGAAAAATCCTGCAAATGGCTAAAACTCAGTAAGCATTGGTCAGATTTGGTTGAAACTTGGTATGCAGATTTCTTTAAGTATTCTAAATTATATGTGCCAAAATTTGGATGAAATTTGCATGTTTATATTTTTAGGGTATTTTTTCCGTTTTTAGTCAAAAAATCTTGTTCTCTGAAATCGCTCGTCTGATTGCTATGAAACTTAATATTCATGTTCCTCAGAATGACCTCAGTCATGCTTGTACAAATTGTATTGATATTGTCATATTTGTAATTTTGGAGCAATTTTTCCAATTTTTGATAAAATTTTTTTTAATCCAAAAACTGCTGATTTGATAGCTTTGATACATGTGTTTGGTATACAGGTATCTAAGATTAATCTCAACATAATGTATTGAAGGTATGTTGAAACTGGCAATTTTTTTTTTATTTTTGGGGCAATTTTTGCCTTTTTTGGTCAAAAAAATTTTCTCCTAAAACTTCTGATCTGGTAGCTTTGATATCTAGTGTACAGGTTCCTAGGGTTTATGTTAATTAGATATATTTAAAATTAGGATGAAATCTGCAATTTTGTATTTTGGGGGCAACTTTTCTCATTTTTGGTCAAAAATTTGTTTCTCAAAATTAACCAGTCTGATTGCTTTTATATTTAGTAAACCAGTCCTTAGGGTTTTTGTTAATAAGATTTATTGAAATTAAGTTGAAATCCGGAATTTTGAATTTTTTGGGCAACTTTGCAAAACTTTCAGTTTTACTGGGATATCTTTCATTTTGTATTTTTAAGATTTTTTTGGGTAATTTTATACCTACTTGAACTAAGAGTATATAATGTGGTGATTTAGTAAGCATTTGATATGGTAAACTGTATTTGGTGTTGAAATGCGGTGAAAAAATCCTGGCAGATTTTGAAAAAATTCCAAACAAATGCCACCAAAAAATTCAGCCAGAGAAGGTTTGACAAAAAGAAAAGGTGGGAGAGTGGGGAAAAAGAATGTACAATGGATCGGATAAAAAAGATAATGTACCTCATCGATCTTCCGGACACCATCCCTTATCAAATGGTCCACCCCGATGTATTTTTTTGCACAATTAACCATGCAGTGTATTTTAGTTTAAGATGTCAAATTAGGTAAGGATTTGAAAGTTATAGTCAAGTTCACCTCAGTTTAACTTTATCTCTTGTGTCATCATCCTTGTGTAATTGGTTAAGTTTGTAAGTTGTTCCAGATGTGGATGTACCAGCTGTTCTGGAAGAAAACAATGTTTACTTTTTCCTGTAGGGTTTCTGAGTTGATGATTGTATGTTGAAATTTCTCCATGTATCTGGTGTATGGGCAAAGTGTAAACATTGGTTGCATGTTATGTATTTCAGTCTATGTCAAATATTGTAAATGAAAAATCAAGAACAGTTTACTGTGTGCTTGTAAAAAATAACATATTTGTCAATATATAAACTGCCTTGCAGATTGATTGTCTTAAAGATTATCACAGAAGTAGAAAAGGAAAAGAAACTAATCAAATTGCTGTAACATATTCACTCTCAGTGCCTGTATAGGCCTATACTTAACTATTTTATCATTACATTCAGCTGTTTGTTATATCTTTATCACGCTCCATGGGCCAAGGCACACTTGGGTCAATGTCATCACTCTGTGCCAGTCTGTGTATGTCAGTCTGTCTGTATATGTATGTCTATGTTTCATACACTTGTTTTGATAACTATATGGGAGCGAACAGTGATGTTGTCATGATTTTATTAAGACATGAACAAACACAGAAACTAATGAGGTGATCTGCATGAAAGTCCCTTGAAGGCACACTGAGAAAGAAAACTTACCATTGTCATGGTAAGTCTTTCATGAAAAGTAGGCTTGGTAAGGCATGACAAACGTAAATAGTTGTCTCATTGGAATGTCCCATTCTCAATTAAAGCTTCATTACCTCACCCCAGAATGATGTCCCTGACATTTCCAGCCTGAACAAAATAGTAGCAATGTTTTTTGGAACTATAGTCTTCTGAAGAATTGTCAACACAATATCTGTCTTGCTGTGATTTTCACAATATCTGTCTTGCTGTGATTTTCATGTATTCTCTTCATATGAGCTGTACAATCTTGCAATTCTTGTCAAAGTTAATAGATTTGAAACAATCAACATTACTCATTCATGTTGTGTGAATTTGAACGATAACACATAAAATGGGTCTTTCTATGATGCACTTTCTGTCAACAATTCTGTGCCCGTAGCACACTGAAATAAATGAAACATCTAGGAATGTTTCTTTACTGGTGACTGTGAGGAAATCTTGAAGAGTAACAGGTGATACCATAAGATGTCAAAGATCTGAGTGTGAGAGTTTTTTTTTGCGTGTTGTGCTGCTGACATTCAGAAATAGAGTCCGTTAAAGTAGGGGATGTCCATGCTGCAGTGGAAATTGAGAAAGGTCACATTACGGAAATGACCCCGTCATACTTGAAGACCAAGTAAGATCCTCTCCTTTTTAGGGCCAGATGAACATCATCTCAAATCCTTCCTTTCTTTTCATCAATATGAATAGCTGAATGAATCTCCTACAAGGTTGATTACGAGGTTGATTACAAATTTGGTAAAATGAAATGATTGGGTTTTCAGGACTTGCCAGACATTTAAATTTGCTGTTGCAAAGTGGAATCAATATTCATTATAAAGATTTCTTTCATTATAAAGATATGCACCTGTATTTAATCTGTGCCATACACCAAATGCCTAATATCAATGCTAGATGGATGTCATTTGATATTTGGAAAGAAGATTTCATACAATCTGACACTTCCATTGCACTTTAACTATCAGGAGAAGATAAAGATGAATCTAATTGAAAAGTAAACTAGCTGTAGGCTGTGTAAGGGTCAGGTTCAATTCTCACACTCCCACATCAACTGAACATAACATTCTGATTTCAACTCTTTGATCACATCATTGACATAGGTTCATTCTGTGACTGAATTTTATGATGAAAATCATTTTACTTTCCTTTATGTACCCGCCATGATAAAACAATTTGAAAGTCTTTCTTCAAGAGAGCTAGCTCACATGTTTTTGAAACATTCACAATCATACACAGGATGACTCTTTATGAATGGATTGGAGACCCCAGAGTAAATTCTTGCATTCTGATGAAAGTAAATGTAGTCAAGAAATCAGAAGTTTGATTGCATCTCTTTTATTATCTGCTGGCCCTAAAACATTCATTACTTGTTACACATATGTAAATACATCAAATGAAAATAACAAATTGATTATAATTTACAACTTGAATTACCAAGCCAAGTAGATTACATTTTTCTTGGGACATTCAAATACCATTAAGTGTACTAGAATGTTTGCAAATAATTCTTGGCATTTGTATCATTCTATCACCAGTAAAACTGTGTTATATGCTTTGATATCAGACTCTGATAGCACAGAATTAAACACCAAATAATTGAGTGTACTTCAGAAAACAAGAAATCACAAAAGCTAAACAATTACTGAAAACAGTATTGGTTTTATTAAGGGATTTATAGTGTTCTGATGTTGGGTTCACAGTGACCAGCTAATGAAATACGTATGTACTTGAAAAGATTGTCAGTTTACACAATGCGTACAGGATTTGGTGGGGAATTCCGACAAGTCACAGAATTCAGTTAAATCACACAGACAGAGCAGAGACAACACATCAACTCATTACAGAACCTAAACAAAGTGACAAAAATGTGTATGGACATGTCTGTTGTATTGATGGGTTTTAAAGATAATTTGTTCCTTAAAGACTAATTCCTCAGCCATGGAAAATGGTGGTGTTGTTACATGTAATAACTGATTGACTCAAAGCCATTAGAACTTAGCCTTTCAAAGTTAGAAATCTTTGGTAGTGTCATCTGGTATTGATTTTAGTGCCTTTCCAAGCAAGTACAAAATTGTGTGTGGTTTCAGTATCTACAGAGTCTTTTTTTCAAATAGAACAAGCACATGCAGGATACTATTATGTACATGCTCATAAAATACAGTTGGATTTTCGAAAGCATGAACACTTGCTCCCCGTCTTAGGTTTTCATTATAGATACTGGAATAGCTGTGGAGTGCATTGTGGTGTAAATACAGGAGTATTTGTGATTTCTTCAGCTCACTACTGGCACAGTTCGATCACCTAACATGCAAATGTACAGTATATTGAAAGTGACAATAACAGCAGATGTCTGTGTATTTCAACTTTTGAGATACAAAATAAAGGTAACACGAAAATATGCAATCTGAGAGAAAGGCTCTATTTACAAGCACTTACAGCAATATTTATTGAAGCTTTCTCTACATGATACAGTTAAATCTACAAATGATGAGAAGACATTAGAAATGAGAATTCATTGATATATATTTACAACAATACAGGTAAAGATTAAATCTGAGAATGGCTAATCACTTGAGTAAATGTATTTACGACTAAATAGCTAACAAAAGATGAGTTTTACTCTCTGCTAGGTAAAACCATTCCACCACTTTACTGTGTGATGTTTGAACATCACAAGCAATGCATCATAAGAACAGAAGTTCTATGACCAATGATTACAAATTACCAACACTGAAGTGTCAAAGTTGCAGCTCATACAGTCACAATTCACAAACCGTCTTCTGCTTTTGGCATGTTATAAGATTTGAAAGTCTCTAACAGGCCAAGATAAACTGGGATACTTGAAAATTATGTATCTGCATACTGTAGAGATCTTCTCAGATTAGACGGGTCACAGATAGACTGCTTTGTCTGCAGTACTTGACCATGGTGAAATAGACTGTATCTCAGAAGTACAGCTCATGAAAACTATATTTGAAACTTTACACCTGACTTTGCTCTAATGGTACATAGACCCACTACTATAGAACGTAGTAATGACCAAAGTAGAATGATGGTAGGGTTCAGGACAAGATGACAACGAGTGTTTTGAAAAAGACAATCAGTTGTGACTATAAAGCTTTCTAGTTTATGACATGATAGTACTGATGGCTATTTTACAGTGTTGACATAGAATATCAGAAATTAATGGCAAAATTCACAAAATATGACCTATATGAATGGTATATGGACAGATAGGTTATCAAACAAATCACATTATGTGGTTTTTTTTACTTTGCAACATTTACTTTCACTAAAATTACACCATGTGTTCATGCCTGGGAATGTAATTGGAAAGAATTTTTATTCTTTAGACTATCTTACTCTGACCCTGTTTAATGGGAGGAAATGGCTACTTGACTATTTTGACAAAGTTTGCCTTTTGCAACTGATAATTTATGCTAACAAGTCAACCAAACACCCAGAAATGGCAGAATTTGTTCATATGAATTTATTTAAAATTTGTATTTTGAATGAAACACAGAGAAGAGCTAATTCAAAACACAGATGCTTTTTATTTGTTTTGGCTGTGACATATAGTGTCAGTGCTGAATTGTAGCAATGGTTTTTTTTTAAACTGATCCCAGAAAACAATTCAATTCAAGTCAACAGCTGCAACATTTTCTTTAGCAATGATTAAGGTGCATAGAGGCTAACTTGCATAAATCTGCTGGCTTAATTTCTGATTATGGATTGGCTGAGATTTGTCCTGTACTGGCAATCATGCAACTATAGCAAAGTTGCTAAAGTCATGATGATGAGATTTGTCCAATCTGAATACTAGTACCTATGATCCATTCCATGGTAGTTTTAGGATGTTCTGATCCATTCATGGTATTTTTAGGCCACCTAATCCATTCCATGGTAGTTTTAGGATGTTCTGATCCATTCATGGTATTTTTTAGGCCACCTAATCCATTCCATGGTAGTTTTAGGATGTTCTAATCCATTCCATGGTAGTTTTAGGATGTTCTAAACAAGTTCCAAATTGAGCAAAAATTAACTACACACAACAAACGACTTTGTGACTTTCAGAACTTTTTTGGGTAAATCTAACTCCAAGTTAGCTTGTTGAAATTACGTGTTATTGTAACTTTCTGGTGACTAAGTCAGTTCAAACATTAGAAAGTATTTTTGCTATTTATCAGCAATACAATAGAGTCATGACATGAATCAACAACGATGATCTTTGTTGTGAATCATATCACATTTCTAAACAAATGTCATGTTCTTGAATGTACTCACAGGATACATGCATTCTTTCTGGAATGTTATAATAATAGTGATTTTCTATGAGATAACAAAATTGACATTGTCTACTAAACTATCTGCATTGTTTCACATATGACATAGAGCTTGGAAGGTTTGTCATCCTTGGTGCTTTTCCTATATTTCTGTAAGCTGGCTTGCAAGAACAACACAGCAGTCAAAAATATAACGACAACATATTAAAACACCTTGGGCACATTTAGACGGAGTAAAATTAACCATTATAAAACATAAAAACAATGTCCATAGAAGTAAATTCACAAACTTTAATATAAAGAAGGAACAGGCCTTCTCTTCACATTCGGCAATACTGTACTTTTCATACAAGCAACAACTATGTTAAACAACTAAAATCAAGGTACAATGAATTTCTTTGCCGATGTTAATATTTATCGTCTTCAAGAGATGTTACATGTTGTGGTATCAACTTTTAGAATATACAATGGCAGAAACCTACTAACGAAGTTACCATTATTCATAGATACATTGCAGTGGTACATCTTTGTTTTTTTCTTTTCTTGAACAAGACAGCTGAACAAATCTTGTTTAGTTCTAACTGTGCTCACATCACACATCAAATTGGAATATGAAATCTACTCACATCGGTACAGTCATCTGTTTATCTCTAACCTTCATAGAGTTCAATAAAACATAATACCTAATAAGATTTCATGGAAAATCACTGTCAACACTCAATACCACAACATGGATTAAAAATTTTGCCATGAACATGTCAGCTTCCGAAATACTATTCAGAACAGAAGAGTTCAGAAATCAGTCATTGTTGATATTATATTTCTGTATTTCTGTTTTCCATAGGGGAGTTGTGGATTCACCAAGGGTACAGGTTATTCCATATTTGTACATACTTGTCAATCACAAACACGCTATGTACAAATGATAGACATCTCTACGTCTACATTTCATGTTCTCATTGACTGTCTACTATTACAACATATAATAGAACATGTGACACCTCCATGAGATATTTCCTTTGACAGCAAAGTAGATTAGTCCATATATTCATTCACCATGGGTCATACCACTGTTTCTGTACAACATAGGGGTGGTTCAAAACTCTTCATCAGAACTCAGCAAGGTGGTTTTCTCCATGTTGTTGGCTTTATTTGTCTTCAATCCTTTGCCAAGGCTTTTGATTTTTTTGCTCACAGGAGCCTCTGGTGTCTTTGGTGTATCCATGATGTCATCATTGATACTCCCTTGGCTTTGCTGTGTGTACTGTTGATAGGCAGGAGAGAAATTGTGGATTGCATCATTGACAAAGTCCTTGGGGTTCATGGTTTCCTTCAGACTGCTGGATATACTCTGTAAAATATAACACAAATCAAAACCCTTGGTGAGTATGGACAGTGTTCATCTGAACAAAGTCCATGTTAGATACAATTGGTCATGATAGCTGCAGTTTAGAAGAAACATTCAAATTACATCATTACCATGAGCAGGATATCCGGTAATATTTACACAACTTTTCAAGTTTCTTCCTTCTAAACTGAGAACGAATTTGAGAAAAGGATTGTGGTCTTTGAAATAAAAATTGGCCACTGTAAATATAGCAATGCCATTGTAATGTTCAGTCCATAGCTTCAACTTATTCTGTTGACAAGAATGATGATGGAGTAGAAAACACTCATTCAAATGATGTGTTGCATATTGCAGAAGTAAATTAATGAGTGAGCTAACCTGCATAGAAGATCCACCTCTTCCCTGAGAATAATCCCCTTGCTGGTAGACTGTGTGTGGGAAAGCAAAACGCAGGGCTACAGCTGCAAAGAACATCTCAATACAGATGAGGAAATTCTGCCAACCAGCAGACACTGTACCAGCTTCTATACGGATCTCTTGCTCACTGGTAAACACAGGTGCAATGACTCCAGCCACTTCCAAGACAGCCAGCAACACACCTATTACCAATCATACATTACATATGGTAAATAATGTTGACTGTCTTAACGGTGAATGTTAAAAAAGTATTCTCTGCAGATTATTTGGACTGTACTTGCAAGCACAGTTATTTGTTCCAAGTCCATGAAAGATGAAGTACATGTATATACATCAATAGATAAACTTTTTTGAAATAAATAACCTTGTGTCTTTATTCAGCTCTGTAATAGCAATGAATAAAGTATGAAACTTTCAACCACATTACTATTACATCACAAATTGTGATTAACATCAATATGTTGGTGTAGAAAGTTTAAAGCATAAATATCCAATTTGTACGTTTATGGTTTAATCACCATATCTTGTTATAAACAGTAATGCTACTACATTACATGTAACAAGTATATAACATGGGTTTTCAAAATGCTTGATTAAATATTCGAACAGTAAAAATGAAGGAAACTTGCTCTATTAAACGATAATTTTGTAAATTTAGAATAGTTCTGAGGTCTAAGAAGTCCTGATCTTACCTTGCCAAAAGGAGAGGAAAATGACGGATTTGACCACACAAAATTTGAGTACAGGGTCAAATGGAGCCAGTAACTCTTTTGTGGCTTGGTAAAACAGGAACAGAGCATAGAGTGCAGTGCTGACAGAGATATTATAGATTATGGTAATATAGAGGTATCCACTGCTCACACTGTGAAAATATAAACATAGGGATAAGTATATCTGTATTAACAACTATTAACAAAAATACCGTCAAGGACACTATGTGCTCACATTCGGTTTGAATTGGTCCATTCGAGAAATATTTAAACCAGGAAAAACAAGAATGACAAAAGCAAATAAGGTCTCCGACTTAGGTACTGGAGGTCATCTTTAGGAACATGCTAATCAACTTCTATAGCAATGGGAGAAGCAGATCCTAAATAAGCAAATGTCAACAACAAAAAACAGAGAAGGCTTGATAAAAAGAAAAGGTGGGAGTGGGCAAAAAATGCACAAGGGATCTGGTAAAAAAGTAATGCTGTATCATCGATCTTCTAGGCCCTACCCCCTCCTGAATATCAAATGTTCCACCCCTTGGTATTACATAAGACCAAATGACAGGAAGTACATTTACAACCTTGGAGATTTTTAATTAATGCCATGAGTGTTATCATTCTAATGTAAACAGCACTTAAGTTAGTTACAGATAGTGAAATGCCTTCCACTGTGGGCAGTGATTACAACATCTGGAATTATCCTGGATCCAAATTTCTCATCAGTTCTTGATGTCTTACATAGAAAAGTTGCAAAATTGGTCCAAAATGAAAAAAATCACCTCAGCTTTGCTTTCGGGATCAAATTTTCCTACAAATTGGTACCAAATATGACAAAATTATGTTCACAGCCTTCAAAATTGTCTCACAACATATCCTGGGTTGGTGTAGGTCATTTAAGGTCACAAACTGAGAAAAGTACCAAAAATATACAAATTTTGGGGTTTCCCAACACTTTGAGCAGAAAATTTATCTAATAACCACTTTCGGGACTTTATACCAAATTACAAAGCTATCAAACAAGGGACTTTACACCAAATTACAAAGCTATCAAACAAGGGACTTTACACCAAATTACAAAGCTATCAAACAAGTAATGTTGAGACAAAGTTTTCTTGACCAAAAATGATAATATTGTCTTAAAAATACAATTTTTTATATTTCAGGACAATTTCCACATATCTAACTATTGTCATCTCTGTATGTCTGGGTACCAAATATGAAAGCTGTCTGTCCAGGGGTTTTAAAAAGGAAATACTGTCTAAGATTTTTTGACCAAAAATGACAAAATTGTACAAAATAGTAATTTTCCCAATTTTGTCATAATTTCAACAAATTAGAAGAGTAACACCCTTGCAAAGAGACAACCCAAATTTGAGAGCGATTGGGCTGGTGGTTTCAGAGAAGAAGAATTTTTACTGAAAATGAGAAAAATCACCAAAAAATTCAGCAAAAATACAAAATTAAGGATATCTTCACAATATTCATAAAACTGTATAAGGTTCACCTAAGGTACTTGCACACAAATTTTCAAAGCAATCAAAAAAGCGGTTCTTGAGTTATTAATTCTTAACCATTTTCACATTTTGTAAGCTCATTTGCATAATTTTGGCAATGCAGACTTCATTTGAACAAAATCCCATCTATAGCCCAGGATGCATCCACACACCAAATACCAAGCTGAAACGTGCAGCGGTTTGCGTGTTTTTGATGTTGACGGACATACTGTACATACATACATACATACATACATACATACATACATACACACATACATACAGACGCCATCGACTTCAGCCTATACGATAAACTCACATTGGTAAAACCAAATGTGAGCTAATAAAAACAGATTAATAAGAACACAATAAGCAACTTTAATGAGTATCTGAATCTTTTCTAAACTAGTGCATGTGTTAAATTCTACACATCTGGTATATTTGATGGCAGATGAATGTCTTCTTACTCTATTCATAAACCATTTATTTTAACGTGAATGCTTGCCAATAGCATCACATGAATATCATTGCAAGTATCCGTGATTGTAAATGATGTCATCTCTTTGTTAAAATTCTTCTGAAAATAATAACATAGTTTCTGATTATTTACAAATGTTATGCACCCCTCTACAATAAATAAATGGTGACTAGAGATACTGCAGATCTTAATTTTTACATGTAGTACAATACTAGCAAGTATGTGACATTGTCAGACTGTTGCCATGGCATTGTGAACTCACCTCCAATCTCCATCTGCATATTTGTTAAATGCCTGTAGTATGAGAGTCAGTAAAGCCATGACTGGTTTAACAATACAGAATTGTAGAGTAGCCTGCTTGCAGAACCGTAGGAATCCAATGGAGTATGTCCTACCACTCAAGCAGCATGTACACCACAGCCAGCTTGATCTGTAAACAGACAGTTTAATAATATCAATGTTGAGATTGACAATATTTGAAGTGAAACTTGATTGGTCAATATAGGTAAATTTTTATCATTTTTTAAGTGCCCTGTCCTGTGTATCACCAAAAGCTCTACTGGTATCTGCCTCAAGCTGTAATATAGAAACAATTGCGGGAACAATTGAAGGGCAATGGAGCAACCGTTCTTATGGTATCAATAAGCACTTATCTGAGGAATCTTATAAGATTTATAATTTAAATACAAACAAACCCCTGAGAATTGTGTTAAAGTTTACTTTAGCTTACCATCATGCTTGCAAAATTGTATTTTCATAGCCAAGCTCATACCAGTTGTGTAATATAGTTCACATAAATGCTGAGATGAGAAATCTATTTCTTAAGGTAGTGGTAAAGGCTATTTTTGCACCAATTCTTTTCTCAGAGTTAATGTCAAGTTTCAAGTGTTAGAATCAAGATATTTAGTTCAAATTTTCAGGATAACTACCTTACTTATACTTTCTCCAAAGAATATAAAATTGTATATTTGTAGCCATGATTTTGAAATATGACACCAATCAATATTAAAATTTAATTTTTCATATTTTTTTACATCTTTGAATTTAATAATAAATTAATATTACCAAATTAGTTATAAATATGTTGACACTATTAATTGTAAGATTTGTACGGCAGGATTTGTGAATAAAATCTGTTTTTATGATTTTACATGGGTTTACATATCAAAAATTATTAAAAATTCTTTCAAATTTCAAAATGTGATTTTTCAAAAAGTACTTCAAATACAGGAAAATTGTGCCGTACAAATCTTATCTGTAACCTTGTTAATAGGCTGTAAAAATTCCATGTCCATATCTCATTTCAAAGGTTGGATTTAATTGGTATAAAATTATGTAGGCAAACATTTATTCTGTCAAAATTGTTGAAAACAAGCCATATTTGCACCCCTCTTTTGAAGTCAAAGAGCAGTCTTTTTGGTTATCTCACTTTTGACACCTCTTTGACACTCAAAGAATCTAAAAATGCATTTATAATAGCAGTCACGCATTCTAAATGCAAGCACTCCCTTGTCAAACTTTCCTAAAAAACAGTAAAAAATGACTTTCCCTTTTCAAACATATTTTTAAAAGCTAGGGGACCTCTACCATAGTTAATACACTAAGGACTCCCCAACTTCCTCTTATTTGGTCAGTTTTTCAGAAGTTTCAATGCTCTATAACTCTGCAATGCCTATGACCCCAAATGTCTAGTTTTTTTTATTCCACAGAGAATGTTGACTACTTTTATGTTTTAATAGTTTTATTGAAGTTTATAACTGACACTCTAGCCTTTACCGCTACCTTAACCCTTTTCCTGCCAAGTTGGTGAAAATCCGCTTGAAATTCGGTGTAGCTAGAATCTGAGCAGCCACGGCCGTTATCCTGCCAAGGCGGTGGAAATCGGGCTACTTTTTGGTACCCCCTTTCCTGCCTAGTCGACGGAACTACGTGTAGCAAACCCTTGCTCGCGCTAGGGGTCGTTCGAGGGCAGGTTTTGGGCGAGGAACGGCGTTTGCTCTCGAAATGGGTTCACAGAGAGTGCAACGACAGGGAAAGGTGCGGAAGCTACCCAGCCAGTCCCCCACCCCGGTGGGCACTGTTTTTTTGGGGGGAGACGAGTAGCGTACTTGGCAGGTTAGCACGGTGACGTATTCTAGCGGAGTTTGGGCTAACTTGGCTCTGAGGCACTACATAGATTGCGGCCGAAATTGACCGTCTCGGCAACGCTAAACCGTACTGTAAGCAACCGCCTAAGACCGCCTCAGCTGGCGGTGCAATTTTTTGCCAATGGTGCGAGATGAAAATCACGGACTTAGTCCTGATTGACGGGAAGTGCGGACGGATTTGACGGACTCGGCTTGATTAGTCCCTGACATGGAACTGATCCGAACGGACTTGAGCGACATTTGTGAAGGGTAACCACCGCTTTTAACCGACTTGTTACCTTCTCGAAAAGACTACCCAGTCAGATGTCGGACGTTGTCGGCTGCACTTGGCTCTAGACGTTCAAGCCGTGCAACGAAACACACCGCCTCAGCCTTGCCATTCACGAACATGGCCTCAAAATTTGATACCATTGTTCACCGACTTGGCGGCTGCGGTTAGGTGCGTGAACCGTTGTTCACCGACTTGTTACGCCTATGTTGTCCCTGTGAAGTTCGGCTAACGGCCGAGTCTAACGGGAGTTGGCAGACCTGTGTTTGGTTTATACCGTAGTATGACCGACTCAGGTAGAGGTACCTGTCGGTATATTCCGAGTTTTACGCACTCGGGCGTCAATGACGGGTTGTCATCACCGCTGATGACGTAGACGTGCTGGCCACGTTATTTGAAGGAGCCATGTTTGCCCAACGGACGAGGCCGAGACAGCTGTTGACAATTTTGGCATCCTTCATCTTTGACCGCCTTAGTTGGGTAAGCCGCTCGGCAGGCGACGGTTATGACCTAAACAAGCCGCTGAAGCACTGTTCGTTGCCGTACAAGAACGAGACGGCCAGTCCATTACTGCTTAATGGGCGATCTGTCGGGTTGGCTTGTCACCGACTTGGATGACAATACGCCCTGCGCAGGCGTACTTAGAAGGGACATGAGTTTAAAGGTACGGGTTTCCCACCCGTACTAAACATGGGCTTGGGCCAACGTCCTTGGTGGCAGGTGCGCATGCCACGTACCCAGCTGGACGGAATGTCAAGTTGAGATGCTAATGACATTGACTATGTTATGCTAAGTGCTCGAGGGATTTGCATCGCAAATGAGTATTATTAGCATATCAAATGGTGCGGACAGGCAATTTACATGACGGGTAGGAATGTCAGCGCCGGTTGGTGGACTGATTGCCGTAGGTCCATTATAATAACAGGTGGATGCATATATAAACACCCCTGCGTCCAATCATGTCCAGGGCTTTGTTTCCCTGTGGCTTTAAAAGGGTGGGACCTGCTAGTCTGTCGACACTGTTCCAGACATGAGCTTGACGGACCGCAAAGTTTTCTGAAGGCGAGCAGACGACTGAAGCTCAAGATGCAGAGTCTCCGGGCGGTAGTGGTAGCGATCGTTGTGATGTCCCTAGTAAACGTTCTAAGAAGTCGGGCAAGAAACGCGCCCGTAAGGCGAAGCTATCTCCGGCTGAAAAACCCAGTGGTAAGCGTAAACGTAAGACTGATCGTTCTGCCGATGAGGATGATGACGGGTCACCGGTTGCCAGTGGTTCTCACCCGGCTGCTCCGGGAGAGACTACTTCACCTGCAGAGACTACATCTGCTCTTGTGGGAGATACTTCACCTGCACAGACTACGTCTGCTGCTGCTAGTGAGACAGTGAGTAACGAGACGGCTGATGCCATTGGTTCTCCCCCGGCTGCTCCGGGAGAGACACCACCTGTTGCGTGCACCATGAGCCCTCATCCTGCGTCAGGAGAGGTTCCTGTGCCCAGTGCGAAAGAGCTTGAGTCCTCGTCATCAGCAGAGGCTGCCCAGCCCGCTCCTGCCATAGTTTCGTGTGCTGCGATGTCCCCGCCGAAAAAGATAGTGCGGAGGGTTCGTTATCAGGATAGCCCACCTGATTTTGAGCCAGATATGATCTTGATGCCGCTACGGGCGAGTTCAGGCCCAGACGCCCAGACGACGGTGATATCACCGCTGAGTCCGACTCGGAGGTTGACGAGGATGCGGCAGAGGACAATGACTTTTATGACAGGCAGTATGTAGGTGAGGCAAGCTCTGACGACGATGATGACGTTGCTGCTGTGTTGGCGGAGGACGACACCCCTCCTGTCTGGCGTATGTCGGAAACTACCGATGCTAATATATTTGAGGAAACCGATTTTGACCATGAGAGAGGACCGACTTTCACCTTGCCAGCCACTCCCGTGAGCTCGATTACTTTTTTAAGTTTATTCCAGCTACACTGATCAGATTGGCCAAGGACGAGACTAATAAATACGCCAAATTCCACCAGCGATATATCGCTAGGAAAATAGATAAATACTGGCGTAACGCTGACTACCGAGAGGTGCAGGCGTTCATTGGCGTCTTAGTCTGTATGGGTATCGACCGTAAATCATCAGTGGAGGATTATTGGTCTAGCGATCCCTTTCTGAGAAACCAGGGTATTTCTACTGTGACTACCCGCAGTCGCTTTCAGCAGCTTATGCGATACTTTCATCTGGCAGACCCAGAGAACGATCCACGTCGTGATCCTGATGAGGCATGCCGCCGACGTCGGTGTCAGGAGGATCCCCTTTATAAAATCAATCCATGGATGGAGCCCATAGTTGACAGGTGCGTAAATAATTATAAGATGGGTAGAGAGATCTCCATCGACGAGGGCATGGTGCGATTTAAGGGCCGTTCTAAATTTAAGCAGAGATTACCGCATAAGCCTGATCGAGACGGTGTCAAGATATGGCAGCTGTGCGACTCCACCACTGCATACATCGCTAACTTTGCACCGTACCTAGGTGTGAAATTTCGGGATCGGACTGATGGGAGACGGCAGGAGCGAGGTGTGGTGAAAAGAATTACGATGGAGCTGGTCCAGCCATTCTGTGGATATAATCACAGCCTATTCTGTGATAGCCTGTTTAGCACGGTCGTTACTGCTAGAGAGCTGATGGAGACCAGGATCTACATGGTCGGGAGTTTTAACCGCCGTAATCGTTGCACCATGCCCCCTCAATTAATTCCGCCGGGTAAGAGGAAGCGCCTTCCTCTGTCTGTTGGGATATGAAAGCCACGACCAGAACGGACTCTCGTCTTAACATCACTGCTTATCAGGATAGTAACGCTCAGGTGCTGATCTTGAATACGGTCTATCCACCCTTGGAGTGCGTGCCAGTGGGGGAGGGAGACGAGCAGCGACAAGTGCCTCTGTCGCTGTATAATTATCGCCGGTACATGGGAGGCGTCGACCGAGCCAACCAGAAGCGCAAGTACTTTCACACTGGGCGCAAGAACCACAGATGGTGGACATATCTGGCATGTTACCTGATTGATGTTGCCCTGGTAAATGCATATATATGCTTCAAGCATGTACACCCTGATAGTAAGCTGACCCATAAGATGTTTCATCTGCGTGTCGGGAAACAACTCATTGGCGGTTATTGTGGGCGATCGCAGCCCAGTGTGAGAGAGGTCGAGGCCACCGTTTCTCTTGCCTCGTACATAAATCCACAAAATCAGCCGATGTCAGCCGTTTGGAGGGGCGGCAGAAATGCTGTAAAGTATGCAGCAGAGAGGGTAAGACCACTGCGAGCGGACGACTGTCTGAGACGTCCAAAGGATGTAGTCTGTGCGGGGTTCATCTTCACGAGGGCGAGTGTTTTGCGGCTTTTCATCATTGCATGATGCTACGAGGTAAGAGGAGCGTTGGCGTGCAGACCTCTACTCACACAGCCCCGACGACACCCATCAGCAAGAGAACCCGACGTAAATAACGGACAGGGGACAGCTTCGCCTAACAGTGGCTTGACTGTATTCTTAACACGGACCATGATCACATTTTGAGCACGGTTGTGCCGTTTGTTTGTGCTTTACGATCCCGCTGATTGTAATTGAAACACGGATTATTTTGTACAATCCCCCGATTGTAATCTTTGTAACACGGACCATGCACTCGGACGTCGAGACAGACTCTGAGATTTATTATTCGGCATAATGTAAATTATTCCCGAATAAAATACTATCTATGGATCGCATATTTTCGTTTGTTTTGTTTAGACTGATTATTTTGTACAATTCCCCCTATTATACTTTTTGAAACACGGATCTGCCACCCCGATTGTAATTTTTGAAACACGGACCATGCACTCGGACGTCGAGACAGACTCTGAGATTTATTGTTCGGCATAATGTAAATTATTCCCGAATAAAATACTATCTATGATCGCATATTTTCGTTTGTTTTGTTTTTACCCCCACTTTCGTTTTTGGCAGATCCGTAAGGACGCTATAGTAATGGATGAACGTGCGTTGTATCACGTGGGAGGGGCACAGCCCAACGGAGGCTGTGCTCGTGCGACGTAGACGTTGTACCAACCATCTGTCGTTTGGGTTAGTGCATAGAGCAGTTGCACTGTCCAGAGCTAAGGTGGTACAAAACTGCACCTTAGTAACAACTGCACAACTAACCTGTTAGGAAACGGTAACACTAACGAGCTAAGTGTGCACTGAACTGGCCAAACTACGTACACGCTTTCCTTCAATGGCGAAGCTATGTCGTTGACACTACGTCAAAGCAGACTGCACTGTGCGACTCTTCCAAGTCGTTCAAAGTACGTGGCCAAGTGACACAACCCAGGGGAAACAGGACAGGTTTGAGGGTGCTGCCGCACCCATAGCACTAACCCCTGGGTCTTCTACTAACCCACGAGAGAGGTGATGTTTCCCCGGTGTGGCCGTGCGTGCCGGCGAACGAGCTTTACTTCCGCAAAAGTAAGCTAGAAAAGGGCATAAAAGTGCACGTCCCCCGGGGCAAACAACGCCCGTGACCTCGTCATTTTCTGGACACAACCTCATCAGCGGTTGCCCCTCTATACGGGCATGCAAAAATTTTTGAAGTCTAACACGTATATGGTCGGTAATCGTACCCCGAAAATGCGGTATTTTCCCGCCAAATGCCTGGCAGGAAAGCGTGCAGGAGAGCCTATCTTCTGTAGACACGGAAAAGGGGGCCGGTTTTGACCGACTTGGCAGGATAACGGACAGGGGCGCTCGGCAGGAAAAGGGTTAATTCAGTTTTGAAATGAAATATCAAACAATTAATGATATACAGTCCCTGACTGTGTATTGACTATGTAGATAACTGGGGGTTTCAAGTTTTTGTCAGCTTTGAGAAAGGAAACAGTACTTGTTACCCAGAAAATATCAAAGTACCAATGACACTGTATTGTAACAACTAGTATGCTTTTAGAGAGGCAGATATGTCATGTATGGCGGCTGTCCATTTGATTATCTGAAGTATGAAGGCATGGACTTGATGATGAAGATGTACATGTATGCAATGCCAATGTTAAATTCATGGCTATGGCTTCACAAAATAAAATAACAACATCAGCTAGGAAACAAACAGATATACCGGTACATGTCATATTTTTGAATTTTTTCAATCAAGTTTCGTAATATAACATAATATGATATGATATGTCAATAGCCACTAGTTATATCTGTTGATACATTTAATTTTCATGTTAATTAAATATTAGCAATATCCAATAGGAAACAAATATGATTGACATGTGCTTTTTATAGAAACATGATGAATCGGCAAACCAATAAACTGATAGGACTCCTACTATCAAAGCAGTTTGATCAATTTATCAAAGACTTTATACATACAATATGCTACTGACAAAATTTCTGTCATATATTCAATTGACCTCGTCTGCTCTAAGTGATACACATATTAAGTTAGACTGTTTGGTTAAAGTGTATGTCAGGTCAGAAATGTTTAACATTCCGTATAAAATCTGTATGTATGTGATATGAGTATCACCGTATGGTAATATGCATTGGTTTTATAATTATATGTCCAGGGATCACTTTGGGGCGCGATAACGCGATATTTACGCTCAAAAATCAGAAAAATCGCATTCAGAAAAATCAATTGGGCAAAAAAGTCGCGCCGATAATTCAAATGGCGCGTACGTGATACCTTTACGCGATCTAAATTCATCGGTAACATTTGGCCGGTTTTCAGTACAGAACCACTCATTGTGTCGCCGTAGAGAGCGCTAGAATTACACTAGAAAAAAGCTGTTGCAGAGTTACCCGTTTCAACAGCGTTTGTGATTGGTTGCCAACAGGAAGTTTTGCGTTCATTGACAAATCATTGGAGTTGATACAGCAAGTGTTCATTGCTGATGTGCAGTGTGTTGTCGTAGCTCAAAATGGCGCTTTCGAAGGAATATTCGAGTCCAGTACGAGTGGTAGTGCGAAGAAAAAACGAAAATGCACTATTCTGGACTGCTGTACTTCCGTTACTCCCGCACTGGAAAGTATGGATTCGACCGCTTCCAATTACAACTACACTCAGAATGACAGTTTTCGGACAGGGTAGTGAATTTCGCCCAAAGCCGTTTCATAAATGACGAGCACAACGAAATCTTATTACCATACCCTTCGAAACTTTATTGTGTTTATCCTCAAACTGTTAACAACCGACAGAAGTGGCATTTAGGGGTGTCAAAGTTGCCAAATTTTTGCCATGTTGAGCGCGTGTAATCGGACTACTATCGCAGTAATCGGACGTCGTATTTTGAATGTGATAAGGGGCTAAATATTGATATTTTGAAACTTCGAACCCCGATTTTCAATTTCGATGTGTTTAGAAAACTATGTTGAAATATTTCGTGATAATTAGTTACGTTTAATCCATGGACGATGCAACTATATTTCAACGTGTATAGCGCTTCTAGATATCGGACACGGGCTGTCCCTGTGTGTTGCGTTCTACACCTCGTATTGTACGGTGTGGCTAACTTCACCAAGTTTGTAGCCCGAAATAGCTTTTACCCCCAAAAAAATCCAAAACGGGACGGCAGCGTCACCTGACTTAATAGTCGCGCCAGCGGCTTACTGACTACGCATGCGCTTATTCATATTATACTATGCGAGTAACCGGAAGTGTACCTTCTTTCATGGGCGCCGCCATGGTTTTTTTTTTTAGTACTCGTAAATTAACAAATACGAAACAAATTACTATTATATAACATGCCATTTATAAAATATACCTCTTTTATTCCAATAAATGTTATTATGCACCTTGTCGCCGATACAAAATATCGTTTATGTAGATAAAGCGAGAAAACTGTCGTGCATATGAACGGGGGCATACGCAAAGAATGCTGGGATTTAATTTTAGAAAAGCGCCCCCTGTGTCAATAATTAGATTCAAAATTGCCAGTTTTTAGACGGAACGCTGTAGTTTTCAGCACGAGGGACCGTGTTTTCAGCTTGCAAGTGGAAGGTGGGCAGTGCGGTTACCATTGCAATGATAATGATTGCAAGATACGCCCCTTGTTTAACGCAATAGGCTGTTATCATTGTAAAAATTGCCAATTTTTGTCCAAAATTTTTACACGTTACAGAAAATCTATAGTATACCTGCTCTGCTGCAGGGTTTGACGTCGTGTACGTACGTGAACTGCTTTCATAAGAGGGAAACTGGGGATAGTTGTCATATAAACGTTTATGAAGTAACAATTAATTACATTTTATCGTGAATCAATGCAAATAACATTGCCAATCTTAACCCCTGGCGCGACACCATGGGCTGAGCCCTATATAATATTATGCAGTAGCATGACTTGTAAAACGCTATCAAAACGGAGCGAAGGGCGTATAACGAACAGCATGTCATTAAAGTCTGAAAACTGAGGTCGTCCGTAAACTGTCTCACTGAGTGTATTGTTATGCAAATTAACCAATATGCAGAAAATCAGGGAAAGTTAGGTCCGGTTCCCACAGACTTTGAAATTCTCCCACTGTTTTTTTTCATGTGCGATTTTATCTCATGCCGTTCTTGAGCCAGGGTAATCCCTGTATGTCAATAGTACATACATTATACACATTTAAATTCTTGTTTTTAAATTCAATTGCAAATCAAATTTATGTCAAGGAATGAATGGGAAATTTACATAGGAAGAGAGTGAATGGGAGAAAGAACTTCTTTTTAATGAAAGGATTGATTGATTTCAGGATAATTTTTATAAGATTGCAAACACTCACAGTATACACTGGAACATGAATAGGACTGACAGAGTTGTTGTCATATATTCAATTGACAATTTTACACTGATTTGTTCATAACTCTTTATTCACTATCATGGAATGATCAATTTTCTTTTCAGCAATTTCCCTCATCACCTCTGCGTAATAATAGATACATTCCTTCAAATCATTTCATGGTAAAGGATCATATTATATAAAGCTTTTCTTATCATGTTTACATAAATGATAGGTCAGCCTTGCATAAGATTCTCTGTAGGAGAATCTATTGATAGACAGCCTTGAGTTGAAAATGGAAAAGCTTCACACTTTGCCTATGGCACTAGACAGCTGATACTGTCCTCAATTTTCACTGCATGCTAGTCCTTATCATAATACCATACTTATTGGACTTGTCAATGCCAGTCATATGCATGTCAGCTCTCAGTTACATATGATACGAACTTTGACTTTGTAAATAAAATAAATTCCATTCCTACGCCAATAAACTAGAACTGTTGACATGTCAATGTACATAATTACAATGAACTTAACATATTACGGGACAACTAAATTTAATAAATGTAACCTATTTGAAACTGTACATAAAAGTGATAGCTGGTGAAGTTAGGCCGATCTCAATTACTGTGAATGCACGAATATAGTACTGCCTACAGGCTATATTTTTTTAATTCCAGCTTTGTTATCAGAACTGATCAATAAAGACAGGTACTTACTTGATTGGCTGTCCTCTGATTTCAGACATTATTGCACTCTCTCCGCCTAAGTACTCATAACACAGACTCAAAAAGTTGTAGATTACAAATGCTGCAAAGAAAACACATTGATCTCTGTCAATTATCAAGACTGCCCACTTGAACTGGCCTGTACTTCATTTCTGTTTGTCATTTACACAGAATTGGATCAATTGCCTACTAGCTTGTCTATTTACCCAGAAACATAAACACCGATGTAACACATCAAGCAAATATTCTTTTATTTACAGTTGTAGCTTTTTAGTTAGCAGGCATATTTCAGTAATGCGCCACTGTATTTGTGGATGGATGGTAAATTTTAAAGAAATCCTCTGACTTTTCTGTAGCAAATGAAATCAGATTGCTGTTCTGCTAGTACTATGCAAACATCATACAATGCTAGGATATCAGTTAAATGTAAAGCCAAGTAGCTTTGCATGGTGATACATACCAGGATGTGATCACGTCACAAATATCAACCATGTCAAGTAACCTTGGGAACCAAATTATGTGCTTTTTTACAAATTTTGTAAATCATATGGTTCTTCATTGATGTGTAGTGATTGAAAAAGTGGAACATATTTTTTAATTCATTTTGACATGAAATGCAAAACATCTTGCGATTTGTCATATGGTATTTGTAGTGTTTCAAGTACAAAAACGGAAGACATAACCCTGATCTGGAAATACAAAAATAATGTAGTGTTGAACATACCTTCATAACAGTCTCTTATACTGTTGAAATACACATAGTAGTGGTCTCTTCCAATGAATAACAGGCTAAGCCATGAGTCAAAGGCATAGATTGGAACTATAAACAATATTCGCACAATCCAGCGTTGTTCATTTGGGCAGCAGTAATATCTCAAATGTAGGTAAATCTGAAGATAAACAACATGACGACAGAAAAGTAATGTTACAATTGCGTAGATAACTATTCAATTGATTCATTCATGTGACAAATCACACTCACACAGACTTGGAAATGACACAGTCTGCCATCCTTGCAATATTTCAGTGTGTTCCATCAACGTAAGTTTTATAGATAATAAATAAATGTTTATTTCCATGGCAGGATAACTACTATGTCATGAAGGTTTCATATTTCATTCAGAACTATAAATGAACTTGAATACTGTCTCTGTCTATAAATAGACAAGAAGCCAAATATATTTACTGTGGCATGATGACAAGTACAGAATTCATAAAATGGCTTTACACAGACATAAAGAAACAAAGCTGTCTTTGTTCTCTTTCTCAGTACACTATTGAGTTAATCCATGACCTAAGCTCACCTTCCTGCATTCTAAGGTCATTCTTTTCTTAACCTTTGTGTCTAAATGCAAGTATTTTGTTTCATGCGCTGATTCTAAACTCTTTCTATTGTAAGTCAACATATTGTTGTAGATGTTAGGTATACTGAATATGTACATGACAGGGACTGTCATGTCAGAAAACATACCAACAATATTACTTTAATTACTCAGTAACAAACATGGTCATCTGTTGGTACCAGATAAAGTATCATCAGCTAGACCATAGACACACCCTAGAGAAAACTGAGGGTCTATGGCTAGACTTGCTTTGGATATCATGAAACCAATCCTCAATGATCATTAAAGAAAAGCACTGTTTTTTTGTGTTTAAATCTTGTCAAATAAGTTTGTGAAACTGTCATATGGAACCTAAAAAATTGATGATAACAGAAACTATTGAACTCTGAACCGACTGGACAACAGTAAACTTTCTCTGCTCACATTAACTTTTTATGTTTTTAGTTTAGTGTTCTTGTACAATACCACAGTTCTCTTCAATGCTTCTGTACACATGGATGTAGCTACTGTAGGAATTACACTGGTCATAATATTCACAGTAAAAGTCTTTTGGCAAAGTGAAATAAGAGATCTTAACAGCAGAATGACTTGTTTTCCTTGTTTTATGGGGTATTAACTATCATTTTGATGTTCGTATTAAACATTGGTGTTGAATTGTGAACACATATACTGTACTGCTGATATAACACATCTTGAAATACTTCCATGTGGTAGAGGCATATTTTTGAACCTGTACAAATTTGAACTGAATTCATTTCTTTGTTCTTCTCCTATGAGGAAATGCTTTAATATTAGCTATTAAGTACCCTTGTACCAAAATACAAAATTTTCATGTCCAATTACATCTACAGAGTACTGACTATACTATACTGACAGTTTAATTAATTCAAAGAAAACTATGAAATTGGAATGTGTTATATCAATGAATATTTGATAAATCACTAGAAGTGACATGGTCATGGAAAAGTGCTAATAATCTTTAAGTTTTTTTGACATGCATGTGCACCAACAAGATTAAAGGACATCCAAAAATAACATGTTTCAAAATACCTGTACAAAGTAAAGTATATATGTGATGATCATTACTGCTGCATGTCATATGGTGTTAAACACTTGAAACAGAAAATGGATGATCATAATTTCAAGTCTTACATTGGGTACATAATTATATACATGTAGCTAGCTGAAACACATTACAGTAAGTAATATACAGTAAGTCACTGAAAAAACCCCAAAAGCATTGAATTTAAAATTGTGATCTAGTAATCTTAGAGTCATCAAAATCAGATTTTGATTGGCATTATTATCATTTGAAAGTTATAAAAAAATAAAATTATTAGTTCACAATGGAACATGTCCTCATGCCAGATAGAGACATAATGATATGTGGAGCAATTAAAAATAAACACTATTAATAGCATTATCAATAACACCTTATGTTTTCTCATTAATAAATTACTAAATTTGGTAAATGTATGACTTGTTCTAACTGCACACGTTTCAGTTGGGTAATATCATTTATTTGTGTCTGTACACACTAGTTTGGGCCCATCCACAGTACAGTTAAACTACGTAATTATTAATTTGCAATAATACCTTATTTGCAAATGGAAATAGCAGTTGACATACATGTAAATGCCACCAGAACACAAAATCAAACCACACCTTTCACACCAGCTGTTCACTGCACGCAAGCACACTAACTATTCAGTATATTTATGTATAATATAATTTTCTTCACTTGAAGTGAAACTTTGTAATTTATTTTTTAATGTCGCAGAACTGAGGTTTGTTTTATTCTCAGGAAATTTGAAAATAAAATTAATGTAAAAGGCCTGAAAAAACTCTAGCAAAATACATCAACCCTCTACTTTTTGAATTTTCTTTACAATGAGAAAAACCTTATTATGTAAACTACCAGTAACAACACAAATTGACAATTTTCCTTCTATGTGTTGTCAGTCAAATCTAACTTAAACAATAGAGAACAGTAAAAATTAATATTTTCCGAGAGAACAATGTACACAAGGGTATAACAGGTGATGACATGGATGTATAACAAGGGAATTACAGTATTAACAGTATTTTGTATGTGCAATTTGTCAGAACAACACTGGCAATATTTATTACCAATCATTACTATTGTACATGGACAATCTTGGATGGACGACTTGAAACAGGACAGAAAAATAAAATTGCTGAAATAATGTTGCTTATACTGAACCAGTATATATTTCACTGATTGATAAAAAATGCAGTATCTTGTCATCTGTTCTTAAAGACAGCAACCAATGCAGTTTTGCATTTGCACAGCAGCAAGTTCATTTTTTCAGCTATAATCTATAAATTCTGCATGTCTACAGGGGCTGCTGTGTTTCATTATATCACCATCTATCTGCAAACAGAAATGACGCTAGCTAGCCTTCCGTCATACATGTTGTTCCCATGACAACACAGTGATAATAAATTTGATAAAATTATGATTAGAACATTTGCGAAGGAAAATACATCTGATTTGTACATGAGAACAAATTAATCAATGTTGAAGAAATTGTGTACTTGTATCTAGTTTTCCTGTGGATAAATATGTTAATCCTGTACATGGTTCAGCCATAAACATTACATTTTATTTAACACTACAGCAATACTAGTTAACTAAAGATGTCTGAAGACATGACAGAAGGTGCCATTTTTATCAAACACAAGTATTTTCTCTTCCATACTCTTTGCTCTCCTGAAAATAATATCAAAGTGCTAAGAAATCATTCGGCTGCAGATGTTTTGGCGCATGACAGATGTTGTTTATGGAGATAATCTTGCCTACATTACAATTCACTGTCTACAAGTCCTGCACGGCTTAAATCAATACATACTTCATGATTTTATTTGCTAAGGAGTCTCTACAAGTATTTTGACAGCACATGTTATGAAATCTAACATCTTTACCATGATACATGATGAATTATAATTTTAATTATAATTTTATAATTTCATTTTTTATAATTTTCATTTTTTATAATTTTCATAATTTCATAATATAGAGTACATGTACTACAAAATGCAAATTACCAGGTAAATTACATCCACATTGACCTGGTGACTGTGTGTAATGATTAAGCATTATAACAGTTTTATTTTGACAAGAATAAATGGTAATCTTTGCTTTAAGGATAAAATGATTTGTAATTTTTATCCTTGGAGAGGGTGGGTAAGTGTTTATTTGTTGGCATCCATGGTGATCACTCAATAGACATTTATTTGCTCATGAATACATGGTAAAGGACTTACATCTAATCATTCGCTGGGCTAAACATGTTCCCTAGAATCACAACATGGACTAGTTTTGATTTACACTTAAATAAAAAGGATATCTGTTGTCACATGCAAAAAATTTCTTATACATATAAAAGACCACATTGATTATGTCTGGATTATTGTCTACTAACTAGATTTCTCAGCTCACTGCTATAAGAAAAACATTTCATTTGTACAAATTATTGATTGATACATGAGGATAAAAATGGACGGGCAATGTGATGTCATATTACCAAATTATTATCAAACAGTGTACAAACGCTTCATGACATATTTTTTCGAAGCCCCCAAAAAAATTGATTGAAAATATTATAAAGATAGAACTCTATGTGACAGAATCTTAATGTCAAACTACAGTCCATCCTTGTAGTGAAAAACAGCCGACACAGCGGCTATATGGGTATACTCAAATATTATTCAAATATTATAAAATCTCTATGAAAGATTGACCAAAAGACAGTCATTGAGGTATGTACTCAGTATTACAGTGAGTAAATGATGTATCTAAAACTGATGGTTGACCTGTTGTGACCCAAGACAGTAAACATGAATCATTTACTTGTCAATAGGGACACTGACTCAGTGTAAAGCCATAATTGTTAGATACAGTATGTGTATATTACTCTACCTTTCTAGAACCAGACAGTTGCAACTGTTTTTAGACTTGTGTGTCTACAAGACAAAAGCCGTTTGGCTTGATAAATAAACTACCTTAAAATGCACACACTCGTAAGTGCAGTGACAATTGACCTGGGTCATGAAATCGTGAAGATTTTTCTGTGAAATTCTTTCTGTAAGTGGAAACATGAAGACTGACCAGATGCATACCCCTGAGGCATACCATTTTGCTACTGCGTATTTTACATAACAGAACTGTCAGTGACACTTGGTTTGGAAGCTTAGTGATCATCTGCATGTAGAAAATGCAGGAAAATATGAGTAAACATGGCATTATGTACAGTAGCCAACAGTCCAAGAATAATATTATGTAATACCATATTTCAGATAACATTCAATATTGACACATTTGAGAAAATTAAATAGTAATGTAATTATTGAAGCAAAACTACCTGTTACATACTGACATTGCTTTATGCTTAAGCTTTGGTTTCCTTACTTTAGCCGTTCATGCTAAAAAACAGAAATTTTATGACACATGCAAACACATGAGCATGCCTAATATAGACAATGAAAGCAAACTACTGATATTGTTACACTGTCTGTCACATGATATCAGGTTTCTTTGCATGGAAAGATGACACAGAGTCATTCATTGAATTTCAACTCTTCGTAGACTAAAATACAAAAATGAATTATGTCAGTTTGCTGTTTTGAAATGGGCATTCAAAAAACTAAGGCCAAAAAAAAGAAAAGAAATGTTTCTGGTCATCGCACGCGTCACTTGAACAACAGCGCGTCACCCTTTTTTTTCTGTTTGTGGCCGGCGGCCGTGGCTGACACCAAACCAAAATGGCTGAAGAGAAAGAGAAAATTCTTTGGGGGGCATGATCAGTGACTGCATGAACAGTATATATGTGACTATATTGATAAAACTATAAAACTGACCCTCCTCCCTCCCTTGAGGGAAAAAAAAACCAAAAAAAAATAAAAAAAATAAAATGCGCATCGCCGCACCATCTTTTAAAGAAAGACCTGACCAGAAACATTTCTTCTCTTTTTTTTGGCCTAACATTCACACATACATGTATACATTGATACTTCTTTGTCTAAGTACATTTGTTGTTGATTATATTTTAAACTGCAGGAGTAATGCAATGGTCACTGCATGTAGATTCAAGTACAATTTTACACAATATAATTTCCATATAATGCAAAGCAGCAAAGCTAAGATTTTAGAAAATGTTCTGCAGTCTTTCATTTCTGAGAAAATGAGGACAAGTAGCTAATACACGTACTGAGTTGATTTCAAATTCAGAGTCAGTTTCAACCATCTTATTACCGACGCTACCTAAGTTACACCAATCACCAAACTTCTTGCTACTCTATATGTTGAATTTTCACATGTGAGTAACCAACACTGTCAACCCACAAAAAGTTGAAGATATCAAGAGACCTTATCATTGGAAGCCTACATGTACTTGATAAATTTGTTGCAGAACTTCAACTATCATGGAGCCTTTAGAACCAGTATTTTTTGAAAACTGATACCACTGACTTAGCACACTTGAAATGTGTGTAGTGTATGGATAGTGCTAGGATGGCAGACCTTCAGCTGAAAGAACAGGAGAAAAACCTAGATGGCATAATAAATAAGTCTGTCATCTTCATCATGATTGTTTCACATATATGACTCATGAGCCACAGAAGTCACTCACTGCCCATGTGATGTCACTCAAAAATCAAGATTTCTTGAGCAGCAATCACTTCCATTCGATTAATAATTGTTCAATAACTGTCAGGGTTACATTGTGCAAGTGACTACAGCCTACCAATGAATATCTACAGGTAGACAATGGTGAATTGTTTGCAATAGATTATATAGCATTTGAAATGATGGTTGCAAATACTAGTAAATTTGAAGGCTACATGAAAGGAGTAAATGGGAACAGCTCAAAGCTATCCAATACTGAAACTTGAAATTTGAAGATGGTCAGCATAATTCTAGAAGGCTTTAGTCTATTGTTATCACACTCGTGATACAATGCCAGTGTTCTCCACAAATGAAAATTAAAGGCGGGCGGCTAATTAGCATATATATTTGCATAATATTTGCATACAATTTACATTCACCAGGGCTATTCACAAGGCACTCCAGTGATGAGATATACTTCTGACATTCTCAATATTTTTCTCCATTCAGCAGTGATTAATGGCAAGCTATACAATTTATTTTTACATTTAAATCCTGTCTATTTACTTTAAATAAATAATAAAACATCAAAAGTGAAAAAAACCACATTGAACTAATACAAACAATACACAATTTAGTAAATATATTGCACAATACCAACATGAAAATTCAAAAGTAGGCCTACATGAGAAGTAATCAGTGTTCGAAATAATCGGTGGCAAATGATGGCACGTTTTCATGTGACCCTCTGTTACTATATGTTTGTCTGTAGCCGGATTGGTAAAGCCATGAACGTCTTTTTTTTACGTCCATGACAAGTTGACACGGGACTGAATAATGCACTAAGTTACAATGCGGAGTCAGCGGAGCATGCCTGCAGAGAAACATAAGTTGACTTTAAAACTCAATTCATAATAAAGGGAGGCCCGAAAAAAATGATACCAAGTATTTCCAAGAGAAAGATTTGAAATTTCGACTCTTAGTTCGGCAAACGTACAAAACTTCGACAACTGCGCGGCGTAGGCTGCCATGCATGTTTGTGTGGAGCACGCTGTCGCACTAGATCTCGATCACACGCGACCTTTGAACTATACAGTAGGCCTACAGAACCGTATGTACGGTACATAGCTGCTGTATTCGGATGATCTCACGAATGATGATTTTAGCTCGGGCAGTTTCTTTTTACTTCATTTCATTGTGCCTTTGATATTTTAAAACGGTCACGGATTTTGAAACTTGATCAAACGCAACTGCTTCTCAAAGTCAATCGAATGAATCCATGCAAGTTACGAATGCGTGACAGGAAATGACACACATGGCTTCAACGTCATGTGGACGTACACTGATCTCAAAATGGCTAACTTGGCTCGGATACGCAACGACCTGAGCACGCGAAGTACCATACTTTTTTGCATCTGATATTTGTCTCAACCAATCGTACGATTTTAGCCAGATCTGATCGAAATCACTTTCCTGACCTTCGGATCCTTACAAGTACGAGACATTGGCGGCAATGGCAGTTGACAATAGCATAGATGCTTTGACAGAGTGTCCGCTGGCAAAAATGCAACACCGAGCCTTCGAGTGTACCGTGTCCGTTGTATGAAATGGACGGTGTCTGTACGGTACGGTCGGCAGCTTAACACATTTCAAGCTTTTTGAATTGAAGTCTTAGCCAGTGTTCATCAGCACTACGGCCGTTTCACACTTGAAAAGCTTGCTGAAATAAGAGCGTGACAAAATCGCCGCTGAGAAACATAGGTCTTCAACCACATTTACTAAAGAGTATCGGCGCCGGCGGATATGAAACAGGATCGGGCGAAAAAATTAAAGGATCGGGGCCGTCGGGGCCTGGGGAGAACATTAAATTTGAGGATTGCATGCAGTCGCAAAACAAACCGACAGATGTGTGAACGGTCTCTCTTTATTACACGACGTTGTCAGTTGCTGTCATTTTTATTCAATAGGCTTTCAGATATTGTTCGGACAACTGACTGTGAAAACAGTTTAGGCGACAGAAAACAAAGGTGGGCGGGCGAGATTAAAGGCGGGCGGGCGAGATTAAAGGTGGGCGGCGACAAAAAGAAGCCGGGCGCACCGCCCGTCAAAAAACCCCTGTGGAGAACACTGAATGCAATACTGAATAGTGAATATATCCTGCACTTTATAATGCATGACACATGTGTATTGTGCATCTTTTTCAAAACATTCACTCAAGTTAAGCTACATTGTTGTCTGTCTCATCTATTTCCTTCAGCAAAGTGAACAGCATAGAGTTGAAATACCTTTAAAGCAAAGGCATGAGTTCACTTCTTTGAGTGACTTGATACATAACATATTATTGAATGATTTACAGTAAATTTGAATCTGTTGTTACATTCATAACTGGATGAAGTTAAGAATGGCTGACCTTCTGTTCTGGTTTCAATGAACTTTAAAAACAGAATCTCAATTCATTACAGAAGCCAGTGACAAGGTCACAAGGTCAATTAATAAAAAACAATACATAGGGCCAAAGTCCCTGAAGCTACTATAGACATGGATACAAAATTAAGTATTTCCTTACTGTATGAAATTATCTCACTAAGGTCATCCTACGGACAAGTAAACTAAATATTAAAGCTGTCTGACCAGCGGTTTTGAAAGAACAAGCAACTCAACAGTTGACAGAGCTCTGTTGAGTTATGTAGAGAATAACCTTTTGTGACACATGTATTGATGAAGAAGGTGGATATCTTTGATTAACATTGTGAGTTCTGTTTAATAAGTTGAGACTGTACATACTCAGAGAAAGCACACTGAAGAGACAAAGGTTTGAAACTTAAGAAGTTCAAGGTCATCAAAAGCATTATAAGGAATCATGTTACACTTTCATTGCACTGTTTACACAGATTGCATAATTGCTATAAATAGCACATGAGGAATCTTTATACAGCCCAGCTTTACCATAAAAACCCTATCACTTTGACCACTCTTTTAATTTTTTTCCTCAAAAAGTAATTTTATTTTATCCTTACCAAGTCAACCATAAATGGAAATTAGAACTTTCTCTATCTCTATCTCTATCTCTATCTCTATTGACTATTTTGAGCAATTTCTTTTAGATAACATACAGGGCACAATAAATGACGGTTCAGAATATGTCAAAGTTGGGATTCAGGAAAGTTGCCTTTACATGTTTTAATCCTCCAAGATGGTAAGCATTTCACTATGAACTGTCAAAAAAGTTGAACTTTCTGATAATTCTACACTAAAATTATTTTGGCTTTGATGATTTCCTAATTAATTCAATTATTTAAAATCATATTAATTATTTTTTTCTGGGTGAATTGATAGGGTTTATACAGTACAAGAATTACATACAATGTAAGTCAAATTTTGACCAAAAATGACAAAAAAATTCCTTAAAAATACAGATTTGCATATTTCATCACAATTTGAACAAGTCTAAGTTGGGTTACCCCTAGGGACCTGTATACCAAATAACAAAGCTGTCTGACCAGCGGTTATGAAGAAGAAGATTTTTTACCAAAAACGCCTTTTTTGGCATTAATTTGCCTATTTTCAACAATATCAAAAAATTAAAAAAAAAAGTTTCTCAAATCATATTTTTCATCTACACAACAAATATCAAATCAGTAAGTACTGCGGTTCTCAAGATATTTGAGTGGACGGACGCCTCACAAACGGACATACATACATACATACATACATACATACATACATACATACATACATACATACATACAGACTGACGACGGACGCCGGACGGATACCCATCCCAATAGCTTCTATAGACTATAGTCTATAGTAGCTAATAAAAAACAATACATTTAATCTGTGATATACTATAATAGAGTAATAACGTGATTGTCTTATCTAACTATGTTGCTTAAGAAACGTTTATATTAATATCACTGAACTTAAAATTTTGACAATTATTTTTTCAGAGGATATCCACCTTCCGTATAATTAGATTTTCATTTCGGTGATTTTCTAATACAGCTTCACAACATATTATCCTTGTATCATACTTGTGGAAACTGGAAACAGATACAAGAGTGAATTTTGCCCTTGCACTGGAGGACAAGCATCCATCAGGTAATGTGTGTCCTTGCGCGGCACGGGGAGTCAGTGCATGCAGAATTACCTAAACCCCGTTGTACCGTGTTAGCCGTCGTGGTGATGTGGAACTTAATCATGTGACAGTGGCTAATTCGATAGATCATGGTACCTCTATGATACATCGATATACACTGATTAACTCACCTGGTGACAGGTAATGACAAATGCCATCCATGCAAAAGCTCCAGATATGCCCCTGGCTGCGGGAGTTTGGAGCCATATTTTCGGAGTTTCAACAAGCGCCTTTGTAGTTGCGGTCGCAAGAGTAGTATCTCCCGTAGACATGTCTGTTATGGTGTTTTGGTCATTAGGGGTGGCCAAGGTTTGACTGGTAGTTGAAATCGTAGTCGTGAGAAAAGACGTCAAAATACTGGCGATTGTCCCCGGCAATGCAGAAGCGCTGGTGACATTTGAAGGTGCCATTAAAACCGCACTACACTAAAGCAAACACTTACTCTCGGCGACACATCAGTCCGACCGAGTGCAACCCCAGAAAATCCAAAAATAAGTCGATGAAAATATTAACCAACGGGACTTCCTCACGAAGAATATGGCTGCCTATGACGTCATAAATCCCATAACGTTTTGTAGATTTATAGTATGGCCTTTTTTTGGGATGAAATAATGACATATCAGACTGCCCCAGAGACGTTTTATTTCAGGTAGAATTATTCTATTGGAGTTAAAATGGATTATTTATTCTTTCGCGTGCTTTCTGAAGTGAAGATAATAAAAAGTTGTTGCGCCCCGATTTGAACATTTCGACAGTCTTGGAGGGTCGTAAAGTGAGAAACATGGTCAGGTGTGAATAGCCGAGCCTGAAGTTATTTTCGTATTCGTTTTCGTATTCGTTTTCGTATTCGTATTCGTATTCGTATTGGAGTCACTGACAAAATTTTTATTTTTAGTCCAAATTTCGTACGTATTATATAAAAGTTCTGTCTTTACAGAAACTTAAAGTGCTTTTTATATGACAATATATCAATACTTAAATATTTGAGAATGTAAGTTGAAAAAGATCCAATCTTTTTAGGCCCTAGATTGAAAGATATCGTTGCTATCAATAGAGGAGAAATTTTAAAAACAAACGGCCAGTACACAGGCACTCCTCAGCTGGGTAGTCTGTTGAATAGATCGATTTTCGGCTCGATCTATCGATCCCGTAGTCGATATGCGCGCCATTGTAACCAAAATACTCACTAGGTTACAGTGGCGGGCATACTGGCCACGGGATCGATAGATCGAGCCAAAAATCGATCTATTTAGCAATCTACCAAACTATTAGCGCCTGTGGGCCAGTAGTCTTTGGAGGAAAGATTTTTTAAACAAACATCATTTTCGTATTCGTATTCGTATTCGTTTTCGTATTAACTTCTATCACAACAACCAACTTCAACATTCTGTTGACATCATTAGTATCGATAATGGAAATTCAGCTGACCCGCCCAATTTGACGAGTTGTAAACTTAAAAGGTAATTTTCTTGTTTTAAACTGATATCTCTGAGAAAGTGATCGTCATAACGACAGTGAATGCAGGGCTCAACGTTATCGCATGCCCGTAAGTCGAAATTTTAGGGGCAAACCTTGGACCTTGAAATATCAGAGGCTTTGTAGTGTCACGAAAACCTTAAAAATTATATATATATGACATGCTATATTTAGACTGCTGTCGCAAAGGAAAACGAGATGAATAAAATGGCATCATAGGCCTATGTCCCGATCGGTACATTAGTTTCCCTAATAAAGATTAAATTAATGTGTGAGCTGTTGTCAGATTCTTTACTTGAGTACGGCCCATCTCTTTTTCTTTCCTTGCGTTTGCGTCAACTGTCATTGCCAGAACATGTTAATCAACTTGCGTTATGATAAGATACACCAGAATGCATGGAAATTAATTTGTATCGCGAAATATCGAGAAACACCTGTATTCTATGATAAATAGGCTTCAGCTAGTCTAGTAGCTGTCGCAACTGGCTCAATCGGTTTCCGTCATTTGTTACTGTGCGATCCAGTTTTAGTGTTACGCAGTTTGCCCTGCTCTACAACTCCGTTCTGCAGGTCACTCCAAAAACTTTCAGCAGTACTATTTTGGGGGACCAATCAAGCCGCTAGCCGTAGATAGCTACTTTTTTCAACAAAAACTCTGAATAGAAATGCAGCAGCTATCACTTTCGATAGATATTTTGTAGGCAAGAGAACAAAACTCAAACGTATATGCGCATTGAATCCTAGCTGTGATATCGCAGCGGTACTTGTGGCGTGTATCGAACTCGCTCGGGTCATTGAGGTCATCGCCACAGTCCCATCCATGGTCTGTTCATGGAAGTTTTTACATCCATGGTCTGTTCTACATAATTGCAGTCGCTACCAGGCAGATTTGCCATGATATTTCAACAAAGTTGCTTGCTATTTAGATCTAGCTGAAAACAAGAACCTTTATGAAACATGCTAATCTAGTCCAAGCTTGATGAAATCGATGCTTTCATCTGCTTTCCAAAGGACGATTTCCGGAAATGGTCTAGCCGGTCACATGCCACTAACGCAAATATTCATTACGCACGTGAACGCATGAAACATGTTGCAGTTACTGGTTGCTTGTTTTCCCTTGTCAGCTATATTTTGATGACATTTTATGCTGGGATTATGATTGGTTCAGTTGAAATGATGTGACAGCACTAAAACTGCTTCTGATACTTGATTGGATTGGGATATTTTGACAGATCATTCAAGATAACATCAGCAGACACATTGGCAGCGCTGTGCAGTGGAGAGAACGCGCTCAAACCTTTGAGTAACTCCGCTCAACGGCTATGCTTATTCAATGCGTATTTGGGGTCGCGGCCTTTCGGGACAATGCTCTGTGAACACTGAGCGAATACAATTTGATCACGTATACGGTATGGAGAAATGTCTTGAAAAAAATTCAGTCGCAATCTCATAAAATTTGGTCGCCTATGCGACTGAAAATGGTCGCTACTTTGAGCCCTGATTGAATGTAATACGTGAATTATCGGTCGGTCCGGTTTTATGTTATTATTGCTCACATCTTTACTCTGAAAGTTAAACTACCTATTGTGATTGATTTCTGTTACTTTCTACCCTGTAGCAGCACGTACAACTTTGTCGTAACTTGCAATTTTGTAATTTTTGCCTTACCGCACTCACTAGTTTTGTAAAGTATTGTATTGTATTGTTATTATAAATTTATTTCAGGTCTACGTAGAGCCATGTCAAAATGAAGTAAAATACTTGAAATACAAATTGTAAATGGATATTAGTATTCTAAAGTGAGTCCCAAAAGGATGACCGGATATAACAGTTTTCACATTTTTTTATTTAGATGGTTGTCCTGGACAAGTCCCCCGTTCATCATAGCTTTCAACAGTCACCCGTTTTGCAGCGCCTCACAAAAATCTGCCCTCCCCGCAAAACATGGTACAGTCCAGGGCAGCTCCTTTGCATCCGCTCTCACGAGTCCCATTACTTGGCACTGACCACCTGATTTAGGGGTGCATCCAGCTGCCCGGTCAAGAGACATGGCAAGCGAAGATGCTGCCTCACCAGATCCAACCGATTTTAAGTATGTTTTTTTCAAATAAAATGAGGTGAACAAAATTCTTTAAAATCTACAAATGCAAATTTATGTAAATTTAACCAAATTTGGCAGATGAAATTACGAATCAAATTATCACAATATTTAAACCTCAGTAAATATCGTATATTGCACGTTTCATACCTGAAACCTGGACTAAAAATAACATTTTCTGTCAGTGACTCCAATACGAATACGAATACGAATACGAAAACGAATACGAAAACGAATACGAAAATAACTTCAGCATCGTTGTGAATAGCGCCGTGAGCTTGAAGTTGTGATAAAGACAAATTCAGAACTTACAGAAGACCGATGGCAACTGATCGGAGTAAAGTTTCAATGGCTGCCGCAGCAGCAAGAAAGCTAAAGTCTCGAGGTAATTGATTAGCCTTTGCGAGACTATTTCAGGCTCTGATAATGTTTTTAAGTTGGACCGCTAAATCTTTTGGAACTGTGTGTTTATACTCTATTGCTGCAGTGCGTGTATTTATATCGAGAAAATCAAGGCCTCTACCCTTCAACAAGTTCCTCGGCTACTGTATACGCTACGGTTGTTCCGAAACCTACGGATAGGTTCCAGAAGAACCGTAGCGTATACTGTAACCGAGAAAAAACCTAGCTTTAATAAGGCCTCTTTGACACAGTCCCTGACCCTGTCTGTCTGTATGTTACTGCAGTCTCTCTCTCCCACTCACTCACTGTCTGTCTCTCCCCTTTCCCCCCTTCCTCCCTCCCTGTCTCTCCCCTTTCCCTCCCTCCCTCCCTCCCTTCCTCCTCTCTCTCTCTCCTTCTCTCTCTCTCTCTCTCTCTCTCTCTCTCTCTCTCTCTCTCTCTCTCTCTCTCTCTCTCTCTCTCTCTCTCTCTCTCTCTCTCTCTCTCTGCGCTCCCGACCCCAGTGTAGTAAATTACTGAAAGCGATTCTGTAACCCTTATGGTTCTGGTAGTACTGGTATATTCATGGAGGTAGGAAGAAAGATCTTACTTTCTACCTCCATGGTATATTGAAGGTGCAAGGCAGAAGCCAATATTTAACAGGTTTTCTTCATTTGTAAAAAAAGGTCAGAAATCCAGACTTTAACCCTTTTCCTGCCAGACAGTATCACTTCCCCATCAGCCACGTTAGCAAAAAGTGGTATTAGGCCAAAACATGACGTATTTTCACCCACTTGGCTTGGTCTGTTATAGCATCTTTAGTCCAAAAAAATCAAGTTTACAGTTATGTTTTAAACAGCTTTCAAATGTACAGTATTATGTCACAATACACCATATGGAATATGTTGTGTTTCATTAATTTTAACTATCTTGACCTGATGGTGAAATATGGACTTGGCAGGAAAAGGGTTAAGAGAGTTCAGAAATACTGTATTTATTGTTGTGGGGGTCAAGCAAGCAATAAGATATTATTATTATTATTATTATTATTATTATTATTATCACACTTTATTTCTAAACATCCATATTAACCCAGGCTGCACATTGATATTGTATACAAGTGCAATAATAAGGGTAGCCTCTCAGGCCCCGCCTGTGGAACCCATGGCTCAGTATATTCATATAATATTTGTCACATTTTGTAAATGATGGATTTAGTTTAAGCAAAAAGGAGTTTTCACTTATAACCACCTCAGTAGATTAAACCAATTTTGCAGGTGTGAGGCTCCAGTGGAGCTTCGGTTAGATAATAACACATGATAGTGACGGCAAGATCACAGTTTGTTGTCTGCCCAACAGATAGTGCCATAACGGTTATATAAATGATGCCTAAGCTGCAGATAATGCCAGGTATCATCAATATACTGTCATTAGCATCTGCCCGAGGGCAGGCAACAAATTATGATCTTGTCCATGCTATCATGTGTTGTTAATTTTATTACACTGAATGTCAACATAGAAAGTAATCACGGCGGATAATGTAATCGTATGCAGAGAATCCCTGAGCTACAAATATCCAATCACCATACTGAAAACTACTGGTTTGTAATTAATAAAAATGGATATGACATCATTGAAGCAGCCATGTATGGTATACTGTCAAAAGTACAAGAATGTTGTCTACTCGAGTTTGAGTTTACTTGGCATTTACCCTGTATACTTCTATATGCAAACCAACACAGTGTTATGCACAGATAGGATGTGCAATGAAATCAATTTTGTCACCCGCAGGCAACATGGCATCGATTGGGCAAGAGTCCTTAACCATATTTTTTGCAGTGCCCCAGCCAAATTATGATAACCATATAACACATGAGGTGTAATTACACACTTCGTTCCACAATGTTCTTTCACAAATCCAACTTTCATAATATTGTATTTACACATATTTTGTCACTGGCGACATTTCAGTAATGTACATTGTTTCTTGATATTGTCAGCTATTTAGTACTGGCAAGCAAGAAGTTCTAGATGTAAAAGACAAGGATAGTAAATAGGGCAAAGTATATTACGAACATTTGCCTATGGTATGATAGGTTGAGCTACATTCAATATAGAAAATAACAATAAATACATAAGAACAAGTAATAAATAAAGTTAGAAATATATTTCGTAAATGGTCTAGCTGGTTTTCTCTTATTATATATAAATCATAAAGTAGCATTCGTGATGGTCTAAATGGATCTTTCGCAGATCTTTTCACAGATGAAAGTCACTAAGCCAAATTGATGTTGTGTATGAGGAACAGTTTTCTTTTCTTATCAATGACAATGTCTGATTACTCAGTAGATGTCATGAGAATGGCAACTCGGCCAGGAATGGTATTTCAGATCTGAAATGAAGTAAGGTGTAGAACCTCTTACATAGCTTACTTTAATCAACCAGGACATGTATTACCCAACTATTTTTCAATATTGCAGGTCATCCTCCTCCAGGTGATTTCATTGCATTGGGTGTGAAATCAAGGACGAGTGGACCGGAGTTGAGTGATGCCAAAGCAACATCCTCTCAGAAGCTCATCCCTGGTGATAGAAAGAGGGATTCACCATCCATGTCTGGTCCCATTATCAAGAAAGCCAAAATATCAGTACCAGGACAGTCCCATTTTGGAAAGGGTGTTAGAGATGTTGAAAGTGAATACTCTGGCCCTTCTGCAGATAGCATTGCTATAGAAGGTGTGTTGCTGTTGTATCTGTATCACAGATTTTGTAGCATCACATCAGCTTCTTAATCTCAGTCAAGTATCTTCTCATTGTGCTTTTTTGGTTTTCAACATTTACAGTATCAGTGCTCCTGAAGGAGACAATTTCACTCATTTGTATGTCACTTACAGCAGTGCAAATCTGGCGTATTTCTTTACTGGGCAACATTCCACAAAGAATATATTGGAAAAGCAAGTAATTTTGAAGGTAAAAAATGGTTAAAAGTTAGCATTATGTTGGGTTTCTACCGTCTAGCACAAGCAAAATTGGAAGCTGGTAAATTTGAATAATGACAGTTTTGAAAATTTCTCATTCACTGAGTTTATTCAAAATGTTGATATTTTCAGTGAGTCCAGTTGACTTTATAGATCGTGTTTTGGATGCTGAATGCGATGGTGATGATGATAAGGTTGATGGACTTTTGTGTGGATGTATCAAGAACTTTAAGCAGAATAGAGCCAAGCCAGACCAAGTATTCTACCTTAGTTTAATGTACTTGTGTAAGAGCAAACCATATTTACTTAGTGGAAGTGAAATTGTAACAGAGGTGAGTACATAAAGCCGTAGACAGACTCATACACATACCATAGACAACCAAAGTCGGATGATAGACACATTCTCTATGGACACATTATCACACATATATCATAAACAAACAAAGTCAAATCATAGACACATTGACTATGGACACATTATCTTACTATACCGTGGACACATGGACAAACAAAGTCAGATCAGAGACACATTCTGTATGGACACATTATCTCACACTTATCATAGACAGTCAAATCATAGACATTGACTATGGATGCATCACTCATATACCTCAAATGTTCATACAAATACTCTTCAGATACAAAACATATGTAGGCACATGTATTTACTAATCACATTAGCATCACTGCTTAAGAGTTGCTGATCTTCCGAAGCTCATTACAGACAAAACCGCAAAATCTCTTTCATACTAGCATCATCTGGGTTGAAATAAACAAAGGAATTTGTAAATAAACCTTTCACAGGATACACCGGAAGTTAAATTTACGCAAGCACAATTACAGTGAAACCTGTCTATCAATGACACCTTCCCGAATGGAAAAAGTGTCCTTAATATAGAGGTGTCCTTAATTGACAGGTGAAATTCTATTCAAAGTGTAACTGTTGCTTTGATAGTCTGTTCTTAATAAAGGGGTGTCCTGATTTAGAGAGGTGTCCATATATGCAAGGCAAACGTTTGACCCAGTTGATATACAATAGTTGATCTTGTGTCATTCACATTGCTTTATGTTTGAGCTATGGCTACAAGTAACAGTAAAAACGCGGTAAAACAACTCAGAGAAATGTTAAAGTCTCCGGGATGGAGGATTGAAGGACAAATTGACTGCATTGTAAGAGCCCTACCCTCAGCTTCTGGTGATGTTAGCAAGTATTACGGTATCAATCAAAATGTTTTCATCATTTGGAAGGAAGATAGCTGAGGTAATTAAATATTGAAGTGAGTAAAAAGATAATTTCAAACATCAAATTTTTTCCAGCATTGGATTTCCTTACACTTTTGATTTAGAACTACGCAGTTTTATGTTTTCCAGTATTAAATTGTGGCATTTCAGTACCATACCCCTACATGACAGTGTTTTTGTTCAAGTGGTTATGCCATCCATCACATGTCAAGCCACCTAGGGTTGTATGGTCAAGTCAGATTGGGAGAAATTCAAAGGAAATCCAAAAAATATCAGAGGAATTTTCCCCCAAAATAATTTAGTCAGTGGATATGTAGCAATATGTTTACTTGTGTCATTAATGATTTAAACACATACCCAAGTAGCCCTATCGATACCCTCTAACATTTTCTGTCAGCTGTCATTGAACGCATTTGTATTGACTACTTTATGTAATTTGTTGTAATCATATAAAACATGTCTGAATAAATGTAAGATCGGAAACAAACAAACATTTGAAAATATCATCGCTGGTGCTTAGCTGCTAGTCTGATTGGGTTAGAGTATTTTGTTTCAAATTGTTATCTCCAGCAATAAACCACAAGAAGTAATTTGAAATGTGAATTTGCCAATGTTGTGACCGTAGAAAATATACCCTTGCCTTCAGACAGCAAAATTTTGCAATTGTCCTGTATTATTTTAACTCCTTAGTCAGTGTTTCTTTCATACTAGTAAATATTTGACAATTTTAAATGGTAATTATTTTTATGGTCAATTGTTTAGAGTTTTTTTACAACAACTTTGACATTCTAACAATACCTTGGATGACATAAAATCAGAAGATCAGTGGAAAATTTCAGAGTGAAAATGTACTCGGTGGTTTTTTAAACAGTATGTAGACTGCAGTGTCTTCCATGATCCATATGACAACTGGGTTAAAAGTAAGATTAGCATATCATTGCTCATGCATTAACTAAACTTCTGGTGTATCATGCAAAAGGTCTATTATCCATTCTTTGGAGATATTAGTGCAGAGATGAAATATTGTTCCATGGAGCCATTTGTTTAGGTTCATGGAGAGACTGAAATCATTTCCCATGCCATAATTCAAGACATGTATCTATTATCAATCTTGTATGATCTTTTGCTTTGATTCATAATCATGCCAAAGTTGCAACAACTGTTTATTTCAATTTTGATTTCAGGCATTGTGCAACTTATTAAAGCGAGATATTGCTATGAGTTTCAAAAGTAAAGGTAATCCACTGGTGTCAGTACTTGTCTGTAATCTCCTACTCTGTGCTTTTGCTGAAGAAGATAATTGGCCAGAACAGTTTGTTAGGGTAAGTACTGTATTTATAACCATTGATGCAATTCAATTAACAGTGAAACTGATGATTGTTGATGTGTAACAGTGATTTTGGTCAATGCTGATGTAATCCAAGACTGATGGAGAAATCGGCTAGTACATTCATCTAGCTGTCAGTAGTTTCTGAATCATTACTAAGTGATGCCTTGCCTTATTTTCTCCAGACTCTGGCACAAGGTTTTCACTACAGTTGCATATGAATGCCAATTTGTTTCCTGATATAAATTACTGTATAATATTGCTGCCTGTGTAAGCTCTGCACAATTATACAAGCTTTGCATTGGTACATCAAAAGGTAGGTGATGGTGGAAATATTTCAACCGTGCTCTATCTTCAGCAAAAGCATTGCTGTGTAAGAAATATTGTAATTTTCTCCTGGTCAAGTAAAGCAATTACAGAGTAAAGTAAAGTTTTGTTACTGACGAGTTTACAAAGTGAGTAATGTGTAGCAGAATGTAATAAATGTGACAAGATAAAGAGATCATCTTTGTGTGTCTTGTAATTTGTTGTGTTGATTTTGTCGAACACTATCCCTACAGGTGTATATTGAAGACTCCCTTGGTGAGCGTGTATGGGTTGATCACCCTAAGTGTGTGGATTTTGTACAGAACATACAAACAGCATTTGGAACCAAATTTCCACGAAAGACTAGTGCTTTGTTTTCGCTTGAAGGTCAAAGAAGTGGTAGCACTCCAGACCTTACTCATCCAGGTGAGAAGACATAGTCAGATTTCTTCATTTATCCAGTATGTTGTATTTGTAGGTCACTATGTGTAACAACCCAGATGTACAGGATAACTGGCAAACGTTAAAATCTGTTTTATAATTATTGATATTGGAAAGCTGACATGTTCAGTACTGCTGTATTTGTAGCAGAAACATTAGGATAAATTGTCTTTGTGACAAGATCCTCACATATGGTTGGTAAAAGTATATAGCAGAGTAAACAGTGGCACAAACTCTTGTTGATTACTCATCCACACACAAATTATGAACCTAACAGAAATAATTCTAAATAAACTGTAGAGTACTCAGAAAGTTTTTGCTGCTTAAGAACTGTTATTTACCATTTCAAACATGGTATAATTGTGTTTTGGCTTTTAAAAGACTATACTTTGGACGATTTGAACATTTTCTTCTATAAAATATTGATTTCATAATACCCTTCTAGATATTGCATCTGCAGTAGTTCAAACTTTATGAATAGAAGCATCATGATTGTCAAAATGCTTGCTACACTTTCATTTGTTGTCAGGTTTTTATCTCTTTTAGAAACAAGGATAGCAAGAACTAGTAAATTACAAAGTGAAAATTTTCTATCATTTTGCCAGTTGTACTGATATTAATGCAGGAACAGTTTTCTGCTGTTATGGTACTTCAGAACACATATCAATGTTTCTTGTCAGCCACAGATTGAACTGAAGTGTTGCCATATGGTAGATTGTAGATAAATTTGTTAACATGTTAAAATTCCAAATACTTTGTGACTGTTATTGATAAATCACTTAACATAGATTATTAATGAGGATTTTTACTGGTATTAAGTATTTACACATGGCCACTATAGTAGCTTATGATAATGACAATGTAAGTACAAATGCATGGCCATCAACATGGCCACTATAACAGCCTAATGACAGTGTAAGTACAAATGCATGGCCATCCACAAGGCCACTATAGTAGCCTAATTACAGTGTATGTACAAATGCATGGCCATCCACATGGCCACTATAGTAGCCTAATGACAGTGTATGTACAAATGCTAGCCATCCACATGGCCACTATAGTAGCCTAATGACAGTGTATGTACAAATGCGTGGCCATCCACATGGCCACTATAGTAGCCTAATGACAGTGTATGTACAAATGCTAGCCATCCACATGGCCACTATAGTAGCCTAATGACAGTGTATGTACAAATGCGTGGCCATCCACATGGCCACTATAGTAGCCTAATGACAGTGTATGTACAAATGCATGGCCATCCACATGGCCAGTATAGTAGCCTAATGACAGTGTAAGTAGAGATGCATGGCCATCCACATGGCCACTATAGTAGCCTAATGACAGTGTAAGTAGAAATGCATGGCCATCCACAAGGCCACTATAGTAGCCTAATGACAGTGTATGTACAAATGCATGGCCATCCACATGGCCACTATAGTAGCCTAATGACAGTGTATGTACAAATGCATGGCCATCCACATGGCCACTATAGTAGCCTAATGACAGTGTATGTACAAATGCATGGCCATCCACATGGCCACTATAGTAGCCTAATGACAGTCACTGAGTGTAAGTACAAATGCATGGCCATCCACATGGCCACTCACTATAGTAGCCTAATGACAGTGTAAGTACAAATGCATGGCCATCCACAAGGCCACTATAGTAGCCTAATGACAGTGTAAGTACAAATGCATGGCCATCCACATGGCCACTATAGTAGCCTAATGACAGTGTAAGTACAAATGCATTGCAATCCACATGGCCACTATAGTAGCCTAATGATAATGACAGTGTATGTACAAATGCATGGCCATCCACAAGGCCAGCACTATAGTAGCCTAATGACAGTGTATGTACAAATGCATGGCCATCCACAAGGCCACTATAGTAGCCTAATGACAGTGTATGTACAAATGCATGGCCATCCACATGGCCACTATAGTAGCCTAATGACAGTGTATGTACAATGCATGGCCATCCACATGGCCACTATAGTAGCCTAATGATAAGACAGTGTATGTACAAATGCATGGCCATCCACAAGTGTATGTACAAATGCATGGCCATCCACATGGCCACTATAGTAGCCTAATGATAATGACAGTGTATGTACAAATGCATGGCCATCCACAAGGCCAGCACTATAGTAGCCTAATGACAGTGTATGTACAAATGCATGGCCATCCACATGGCCACTATAGTAGCCTAATGACAGTGTATGTACAAATGCATGGCCATCCACATGGCCACTTTAGTAGCCTAATGATAGTGTAAGTACAAATGCATGGCCATCCACATGGCCACTATAGTAGCTAATGACAGTGTAAGTACAAATGCATGGCCATCCACATGGCCACTATAGTAGTAGGGTGGCCAAGCCATTTTTGTCACTTGTTTATACACACAGTTTAAATGGATTTTTAGCAAGAATGGGGTAAAGAAGAAAAAATAAAAAAAAAATTATGCAAATAGCTGTATCCAATCAAAAGTTATGAATTTTAAAGCAATAAAAGTGCCATTTTTTCGCGGACAATTTTCGGCAAATTTTAAAATTATTTCAAAGTATGCCGATTCCTTCAAGTTTGGCAACCCATAATTTTTTATTTATTTCACATGGAATCATTAAACTATGTGTCTTGTGCACAGATTTACCCAATATTACGGAAAAATCAAGATTTGACTGATGCACAGTCTTGGATTTTGAAACTGTGAGTGTTGAAAATTGCAAATATTTTGTCTGACTTAGTCAAAATTGCGGCGGCACGTACCGTACTATTGAAAAATGGATGGATTTTTATGTTTTTATGAATTTTGAATTCACATAACTTAAAAACTAGAGCTCACAATACAATGAAATTTTGTCACAATCTTATTTAATAACACTCAATTCTAACAAATCAATTTAAACTGCCAATTGTCTTTTAATGCAGTTCATTTTCAGCCATGAAATTGTAAGGAATAGCTGTCCCTAACTTCAGCCTCAGGCAGGCTGTCAATGGTGTGTCAGTGTGACTGCCTTCCGCCGCCATCTTGAGTCACAGTGTACTGAGGTCTATGAATGAACATGATTTTGTTTTTATGATTCGTACTTGTGCTCGTGGACAGATTTCGTCATATTTCACAAAAATGTTGGAATGATGTTTAAAAAGAGCATGCTACAAGTTTTATGGCAAAAATATGTATCTAAATGGGAAAAATCTACACCGAATTTACCGTACTCACTTTACCTCGTGTTTGCTGGCTAAAATTCCCAGAATATAACAAAAACTCACCACTACATGTAAATGGGATGGTCTGCCACTTCCTGGCCAAGTTTCACAGTTCTATGACAGCGTGCACAGGGCCCGAAAGCAGTTCCTTTGCGAAATAGGTATTGACTGGATTCAGAAGTGCGTGCCATGAGCGGCGACCGCTCGAGCGCTGTGGCCGGTCAGTACGAAGTGGCATTTTTGGAGAGGAAAAACACTATTTTTCTATCGTTTTTTCTTCAGTTTTTTAATGAAACCTGCCTCATACATCGATTTTAATTGGAAATATCCATTTTTCGGTAACTGAGCTACTTATTTTCAGAAAAAATGGCGTTTAAAATTTCACGAAAATCAAATTTCACTTTCAGTGTGCGTGAGTTGCGTATAATGTCGCAACATTTTAGCTAAACTTTGGCCACCCTAATAGTAGCCTAATGACAGTGTAAGTACAAATGCATGGCCATCCACATGGCCACTATAGTAGCCTAATGACAGTGTAAGTACAAATGCATGGCCATCCACATGGCCACTATAGTAGCCTAATGACAGTGTATGTACAAATGCATGGCCATCCACAAAGCCACTATAGTAGCCTAATGACAGTGTATGTACAATGCATGGCCATCCACATGGCCAGTATAGTAGCCTAATGACAATGTAAGTAGAAATGCATGGCCATCCATATGGCCACTATAGTAGCCTAATGACAGTGTATGTACAAATGCATGGCCATCCACAAGGCCACTATAGTAGCCTAATGACAGTGTATGTACAAATGCATGGCCATCCACATGGCCACTATAGTAGCCTAATGACAGTGTATGTACAAATGCATGGCCATCCACATGGCCAGTATAGTAGCCTAATGACAGTGTATGTACAAATGCATGAACAAATGCATGGCCATCCACATGGCCACTATAGTAGCCTAATGACAGTGTATGTACAAATGCATGGCCATCCACATGGCCACTATAGTAGCCTAATGACAGTGTATGTACAAATGCATGGCCATCCACATGGCCACTATAGTAGCCTAATGACAGTGTAAGTACAAATGCATGGCCATCCACATGGCCACTATAGTAGCCTAATGACAGTGTATGTACAAATGCATGGCCATCCACATGGCCACTATAGTAGCCTAATGACAGTGTAAGTACAAATGCATGGCCATCCACATGGCCACTATAGTAGCCTAATGACAGTGTATGTACAAATGCATGGCCATCCACATGGCCACTATAGTAGCCTAATGATAGTGTAAGTAGAAATGCATGGCCATCCACATGGCCACTATAGTAGCCTAATGACAGTGTATGTACAAATGCATGGCCATCCACAAGGCCACTATAGTAGCCTAATGACAGTGTAAGTAGAAATGCATGGCCATCCACATGGCCACTATAGTAGCCTAATGACAGTGTAAGTACAAATGCATGGCCATCCACATGGCCAGTATAGTAGCCTAATGACAGTGTATGTACAAATGCATGGCCATCCACATGGCCACTATAGTAGCCTAATGACAGTGTATGTACAAATGCATGGCCATCCACATGGCCACTATAGTAGCCTAATGACAGTGTATGTACAAATGCATGGCCATCCACATGGCCACTATAGTAGCCTAATGACAGTGTATGTACAAATGCATGGCCATCCACATGGCCACTATAGTAGCCTAATGACAGTGTATGTACAAATGCATGGCCATCCACATGGCCAGTATAGTAGCCTAATGACAGTGTATGTACAAATGCATGGCCATCCACATGGCCACTATAGTAGCCTAATGACAGTGTATGTACAAATGCATGGCCATCCTCAAGGCCAGTATAGTAGCCTAATGACAGTGTATGTACAAATGCATGCCATCCACATGGCCACTATAGTAGCCTAATGACAGTGTATGTACAAATGCATGGCCATCCACATGGCCACTATAGTAGCCTAATGACAGTGTAAGTACAAATGCATGGCCATCCACATGGCCACTATAGTAGCCTAATGACAGTGTATGTACAAATGCATGGCCATCCACATGGCCAGTATAGTAGCCTAATGACAGTGTATGTACAAATGCATGGCCATCCACATGGCCAGTATAGTAGCCTAATGACAGTGTAAGTCGAAATGCATGGCCATCCACATGAAAATTAAGGATTGGCTTCTATAAATACAGATGACTTAATTCCTTTAAAAGCAATTTTTGCCACAGTGAAATTTGTCATCCTTGCTCTTATTGTGCATGTACATATTCTTTTGAAGCTGTTGGTTTTCTATTTCAGTTATTTGTTCTTATTTTTCCTCTTCTACCAACTTGATGTTTTAGGTACATGTTGATGTTACCATGGCAACAAATGTCCCCTTTGCTTCTTATTAGTCTTTTGTCTTTAATTCATTATTAAACACACTATTGATCTGAAGTGATGATAGATAAAAATCACTTCATATAAGATATAAAATACAAAACTTTACACATAAATATAAGGCATCAAAATCACACATAAATACTGATACTGGTAATTACAATTGATAATGCTCATATATCAACCCAGATTCTGCTAATGTATACTTAAGCTTATCAACATATTTACTGCCATACAACAAATGTAGACCTGAAAGGAGCATTCATAGCAGTACCTATGTTATTTTGCTGTATAGAGTATACAAATATTTGAATGGCTGTGACGGTAATAGCATGTATTCATGTTTATCTTGGGCCTGTGAGTGGCCACTAAACATTTTGTGTCCTGAAATCTAAGGTCTTAGGCCATTTTAATGTTTAGAGACCAGTCTAGATTGTAATAATAAAATCATGTTGACGTTTACAGGATGCAGTCCTGGTCATGCCAGTGCTGATGAAGATGATAAAACTAGTGAAGTTGCTTCAGAGACAGGAGAATCCCTGGCTGATAAAGAATTTGATATTGAAATGGACAAGGCTCCCATCACATCAAGGTATCTTCACTTACGTCATTGCAATTATTATATCATTAACAAAATCAAGAGTGAGGTATTTCATTTGACCCAGTCTCTCTTTTGTGAGTAGTATGTTCATTTGTCTGAGCTTTGCTATTTTAATTTAGATTTATGTATTGGTAAGATCCCTCACTAGCCATTCTGTATTCACTCTAAAATATCCAAATATCCTTGAAAGAGCTAAGATTTGGTATAGTACAGGTTTTGGAGGAATACTAATCATATGTTGTACGTACATGAATCAAACTAATGTCAGTTGGTCCAAACACCAAATTTAATCAATAAATAAACAAAATTTATCAATAAATAAATAATTGTTTTTGTCTTCAGCTCTCCATTCTATTATACTTGCAGTTCATACGATGGGGAAAGGAAGCCCTGTAATTGTGTGTATGTGTTGCACAATAGTTTACCTCTATGGTTGTACTAATTGAATCATATGGGTTGCTAGGATTCCTTATCACATCACAGAAAATGAACTGCACCAGTCTTTTTAAAGAAGTGTAACAAGCAGTTGCGTTCAAAAAGTCCTTGTCTGAGAAGGGGGGGGGGGGGGGGGGGGGGGGGGGGGGAGGGTGGGGGGGGGGGGGGGGGGAGGGTAGAGGTGGATTGCATGTGAAGTCTATGGCACTTCAACAAGATGAGACCTTAAAATATTTTGGTTTTGATTTTATTGTACAAAAGTTTTGTGTGGCTAAAGAAATTTGTGTGTGGCTAACAAGATGTATGACCAATTCGCCACGCAAGGAATCTGTGGCTAACAACTTTGAAATCCTGGCGCTACCCCTGTGAAAGATTCAGTCGTGTGCGGGCGCTCCGGCACACTGCGACCTATGACCCTTTACTACGACTGAAGGCACACTGTACTTGGCCGCGGCAAACTCAAAAGAAAAAAGTACTGCCCACAACTGACATTACAGACTTCTCAAATATGTAAATCATGGTAGTGTAATTTGAATATTCATCACGTTGGCTATTTACGTACATAATGACCATAATGAGTGAGCGATGTGGGCGATCTTGTCACCCTATATACTGTCAATTAACTTGTTCCTGTAACATGATTGGGTCCAACAAAATTTTGTTGGAGAACAGGATTTCAACAGTGTGCCTTCAGTCGTGGTAAAGGGTCATAGGTCGCAGTGTGCCAGAACGCCGGCACACGACTGAATCTTTCAGTCTAAGCATATGTCCTTTCTTTGTTTAAAAAGATACACAGTTTTACAAGAGAGCATAGAGAGCGAAGTTGTTGACCTATTGCGTGAGCAGTTGACAAGACGACAACCGATGGACACTGGATCTCGAAATATGCTGCGTTTACTGAGTGCAACTTGTGGAATCAGTGAGATCAGACTTATGGCTGCTCAGAGACTTGAAATGTGGCTTCAAAATCCTAAGGTACTCTTCAATCTGATATCTAACTATTCACTGCTGTGTAAACCTTGTTTTAAAATAGCTTGTTGAGGTACACAGCTGAAAGCTGTCTGAGACAGAAAGAGCAGATTTGTATTTCTGAGTCAGACACTGTCATCATGACTGTTCTATCTCCATAGAAAGTTTACTATGAATATCAGTATTTACATGATATTTGGAAAAGCTGGGAAGAATCAAGATTTTATCAGTGGCATCCCTGGCTACCGTAATGATTAGTTCCCAGCATTGTTTTAGAGTAAAAACTGACCTTTTGGTTGTTGCCATGTAGAGTAGACCTCAAAATAAAAATCAAAGGTCATCTGACATTTATGAATTAAAAGTGTAACAGTCAAGAAAATCTCCACAAATTAAATTTGTCTGATGACTTTTAGCTCATATTTGGTATGTATATAAATACCAAAAAGAGCTTAAATGGTGAGCCGGTGGCATCTGTATATAAGTATGTATGTATGTATGTATGTATGTATGTGTGGATGTATGTCCGTCACACACAAAAGCTCCCAAACCGCCACACCCACCATCACAGTATCTGGTGTACAGGTAGATCCAGTGGTTGAGATGTGACATTGTTCAAATTAACATGTCAGTGTCAAAAATATGCAAATTAGGTAAAAAGAAAAAGGGGAAATCCTGCAAATGTGTGGGAGTGGTGGCATTAACTGAAACAGCCCACACATCTGAGTTGGAGATTCTGTAATCTCTAACCTATTTGTATGCAGTGTACCTATTATGTGTAGGAGTGGTGGCAGTGACTGAAACAGGCAACTCCACTGACCTTGAGTCGTTTCTTGTCATTGTTCATTAGCTGACACATATTGGCAGACCTGCTGAAACCATGGACTATGTTGAAACATTCCTCTGCTAAGCCTGTTCCTAAAGTTGACCTCCAGTACCTAAAGTTTCAGACCTTATTTACTTTTGTCATTCTTGTTTCTCTGGTTTAAATATTTCTTAACGGACCGATTCAAACCAAATATGAGCACACTGTCCTTGCGGTATTTTCATGTTTACAAAACTTCACAAGAGATGACCCACTTCTGCCACAAACTATTTTCATCAACTTTGAAAGCTACGGTTGAAAGGATATTTCATTCAAAGATAGTATTTGTTCTCCCCCTACCAAAATAACCCATAAAAATTAGTTATAAATTGATTTATCATCAACTTCCATTGTTTTCTTCATTACCATTATGATATGTTTTGATTCAGCTTACAAGACCTGCACAAGATTTGCTGATGTCTGTGTGTCTCAATTGCAATACCAGCCTGCAGGCAGATGTGGATGTTATCGGACATTTGATTAAAATTCGCCTGAAAACCAAACCTCTCATCAATCATTACATGATGTGTATACGGTATGTCCAAAATTTTGTCTTGTAGATATTTCTTTGTTATTGTACTTTATTGGTCTTTAAAAGTTAGAATATTAGAATGTGTGATTTTAGTAAGTCACAGGTAGTAACCATGGTTTTATGCTTGTTTTGATCCTCAGGACATTGCCTATTACATTCTGCTAATGAACAACACTTACAGTTCAATGCTGAAACCATCATGTACATGTACATTCACTTGTTTTGGTTTAGGTATTTATGTACACATCTGCAGCTTATGTTGCCTCCTGATTCATCTGGATCACATGATTTGCACCTGATTCTTCTTTATTACATGATTTGCAATATTGTATTTCAGTATTATGATTTACTTCCATGGTAATAATTACTAGTATCTTGCGTACAATTCTATGGTACTTATTTGACATGGAGGAAAATGCTGATAACATTTTTGTCCATTGTTTGTCTTTCAGGGAATTACTCAGTCAATATACAGAAAATTTATTCACAATTCTCCGCCATACAATTTATAATGAGTTATCAAATTCCAGAAATCCTAATAATATGCCACTTCTTGGAGTCATATTTCAACATGCACCAGATCAAGCTGCTAAAGTAAGTATTAGAATTTACTCCTCTTTCTCCAAAGTTGTACTTATTTCCATTATTTATCTATTGAGCCTGGTAGAAAGAGGATTAAAGCTTCCTAATTTCTGCTAAATCAGCAAAATATTACCAGAACTTTTCAAATGTGTTTGTTCTCAACCTTGTATAGAAATTTGTTTCATGAACTATTAGAACTTTCTTACCCAGTGCTTGTTATTTTATTCTTGTCTGTTGACCTTTCTTGATACGTAACTGCGATATCTTATAAACCTGATTCAGTATAGCACTATCTGTGTCCTTGTGCCCCAATAATTGTATGGACATGCACAAAGAAATTTTGGCAAAACAAGGCTTCTAATAATAATATAATAATATAATATAATATTGGGTTCTTATACAGCGCACATATCCACAAGTACATGTGATCAAGGCGCTTTACAATTATTATTACCCCTGGTCACTGGACCTAATATGATACCACTCAACTCCCTGGGGAGCAAACAACAGCTCACATGTGCAGCCAATAAGCGCAGCAGAGCTAAACGTACACATAACAATCTCTGTCCTACCAGGTACCCATTACTCCTGGGTGGGGAGAAGCAATGAGGAATAAAGTGCCTTGCTCAAGGACACAACACCATTGCCATACTGGGGCTCGAACTCACCATCCTTTGATCGTGAGTCCACTGCTCTAGCCACTGGCCCATGATGTCTCCATAATGCTTCTACCAGTATGATATAGCGCCCTCTATTGATATATGCCTCATGCACATGTCAAACTGCAGAACTGTTTCATCTTTTCTCTTTTTTTGAGAATGGTAATTTTAATAATCTTCATCAAATAATAGCTTGATTTTTAATTTTCATTGTAAAGTATTTAGCTATGGTGTTTCAAGAGTTACTTGCTAACAGGGAAGACTATGTGAGAGCTGTTAGAGCTCTACTTCGTGAAATCGTACGACAGTTGAAATATGAGATGAGTTTCTCTGCTTTCTCAATGGGATTAATGAGTGAAAGAACAGAAGTACAATTTACCGACTTAGATGCTCAGCTGAAGGTTAGTATTACAGAAGTTTAAGCGTTTTTTTCATTGTAATTCATTTCATCGTTGTCATGGCGTTGAATTTTGTAATCTTGCTATTCATATTGGACTAGGTAATTTCTGTGCAACTTTATAGCATTTCTACTTGAATTGGTAGTTCCAAACGGTGTACTCCATAACTTTCTGATGTGTCTATTCATGTGTTAATGGAAAGAATAGGAACAGTGAAACAGACTGAAAAAGACATAGACAGACAGGTCTTTGATAAGAAAGTTCTTTACCCACTGTGTTACAAGGATTGCATAGTAATAATTCATTAATAACATTAATATCCTTCAGTTTCAACCATGTTTTATTCCTTGATGGCTATGGTCATAGAAAGACAATCTGAACAGATATTGACACCAGTCATAGACAATATTGACTGCATAAATTACAGTAGAGAGAAATATAATAGACAGATAGACACAGATAGACAGATAGCTGTTAGGGAGATTTACTAATTTAGGCAGCTTCTCCATATTATCTCAATGCTGTTTCCATGGTGCAATGAGTATAGATATTACATGAACTATCTGAGTATTTTTACCCTGTTATAACATCTTGATTTTAGATATTGTATGAAATTGTATTTTTTTTCCCCAGGAGAGACTGTTCTTATCGCTATCTGATTTGATAGCATTGACTCAATTACTTAGTGTCACTCCAGCTGTTAAAGATGTCATAGCTGCATACAACAGAGGAGAAACTAAAGGTATTGTCTGAAGAACTGTTATCATTCGTAGAATTATAAAATGAATTATCCCCAAAATGTAAACCATTGGAAGTGAAATACAGTTATAAAAAAACAGAGCAATGAAGTGCATTGGTCAAAGTTTTAGAGAAAATGTCACAATCTACATTAGATATGGATGACCTTTGAACTTTGACCTTGAATGTGTACCAGGGTACTTCTTGATATAACAGTCATTGAATACAGTAAAGACCAGATCTAATTAAACTCTTCTGTCTCTGATCTGAAAAGCACAACCAGCACTAACATGCACTGTTTCTGTCTACAACTTTGTATTGCATGTACATTAGTATTTTCATCAGTCTTTGTGGTATGGTTAAATTTGCACAAAATGTGGTAGTACATTTCTCACAATAATACCAATACAACAGTATTGGTTTTAACTAACAACGTAGGGAGCTTGATCTCAGTTGATAGTGATGAAAATGTGATTCACCAGTAGCATAGTAGGCAATTTCTCTTTGTGATGACAATCTGCTTGTTCTAGGGTGCCATTTCTAAGAGAAATATCCTACCTAGGATTGCATGAATTGTACAATGTAACATATGATCTCAGTGTCACTAGTCTTGATAGGGTTAGACTTTTACATCTTCTGATATAAAGGGTATTCCTCTTGTAAATATTGCCTCTAATTTCACCATTTATTGCTGTATTATATCACAAATACTTGCCTTTTTCATATTTTACCAAACAGATAGTGATGTGTTGCAGACATTTCACAAACAGGTCTCTGTGATCCAGAGAGATTCAGTTTGGTGGCTTCATACAATAGTGCCTACAATGTTTAAAGTGGGCACCAAAGAATATGTACACAGGTATGAACTCATTTCAAAATTTCCATCATATGATCAGTGATTTTTGTAGCATTAAGGGGAATGGGTTACGGAATGAAAGAAGCTGTCAAATTTTATGATTCCATGTCATTCTATCATACATATTTCTGTTTATGGATTTTTTAATATATTGTATTGCTTTTAGTAAATAACAGTCAAATAAAAATATTGTTTGACTCCTTAACATTTTGCAAAAATTGGTTGTCAATCTGTTGTATTGTATATTTTGGTGGTTTTTCTGATGTGATTGTCGTTACTTAAAATGAAAACTAAGGACTAAATGATATTTCTCTCCCTAGCCTTCAAAAAGTGTTATTTTTAGAACAAGCAGAGACTTACTGCAACAAGGATAATTGGCCCCCAGAGGCAGATAGAGGGTAGGTACTAGTATACATTTGATGTGCAGATCAGAGTGACAAAAATATACCAGTGGAATTTTGCTTTGTACAGTTAGAAATGAAAACCAATGATGTATGATAGTACAGACAATCAGTCCATTGGAAACAATTTGGAATCTCTAAGATGGAGGAAAGCATTGGATGAAAAACCTGATTTAACCCTCCTTACAAAATTCAATGTTTCTAACTCAGTCTGTTTATAGAGATCAAAACTTTGCCCAGATGTTTTCTGCACTGAAATGAGATAACTATTATCAAACTCCAACCATTAAATTGACTTGGTATCTGACATTACTGATTTTCTTTGTCCTAAGAAAAATGATACCAGGTACTATGAATATGAAATACCATATCTGCAGATAGCTGCCTTCCCTTGAAGGTTGATATTATGGTGTGATTTGTTAAAGTGAGGTTCATAATCCATGTATTGCAATTACCGCTATTTCCATGGTATTGATATGTGAATACATAGGCAATGCTATCATTACACATACAGTCTTTGATTTTGATGATGCTTTGTTTATAATTTCATGAGTGAATATTTCATATGTTATGGATTACAGGATGTTATTGAAGTTACTCTCGGATGTACCAGTGGAGGAGGACACACTGATGAGAGTCTTAGTGATTGGTTTATCAAGGGAGTTGCCGTTATCACCTGGTGAAGCCTTGGATCTTGCTGATAAGCTGGTCAAACGGGCTGCAGCATTGTACAACCATGGTATGGACTTATGTCTTTCAAAAAGTATATCCGGACAATTTCAAAGATCTTACACCAGTTTGTTTTTAGGAAGACACCTTGTGATCATAAACATGCCTCACCTCTCTGGGCTATGACACCTCCATAAAAATTATGAAGGATTTTAAAAATGTTAAAAAGTTAGAAAATAATGAATGCTTTAGATATAAAATAGTGAAGTTTTTGCAACTAAGGAAAAAGTAACAGTATTCTCGACCACGGGCCATCCGGATACTTGCGGGTTCCTACGTCATTTTTGCGTCACAACGCCGTGAAAATAAATAATTGAAGTTCGGATTTTTCAACCATCAAACCAATATTCAAAGTTTCAATATACATAAATGATATAAATTTTAGTTCTGCTTTTTTACACACAATTTCTGTATCATTCGCTCTTCTGCATTGTCTGATCTCTCATTCACCTCGTTTCACCTACTGACGTCACTCCGCAGTCGAGAATTTAGTTTCTTGTTGTAATACCTGCACATCATGAAATGCATTACAACAATATTTCTGAGATTACCTATTGATTTGACAATTGTTAACTGTATCCTATTTAGATTTGTCAGTGTTGAGAGTAGAGAGAACCCAACTCATGGATGCAGTATTAAATCTATGTGGATACCATCATCCTGAAAACATTGCGTTACCACAGGGGTGAGTTATCCTTTGTACCTTTACACGCAACATTTAAATAGGACCTTACAGTCAATATAGTATAAATGATAATATTACCCAGAGAGTAAACTTTTTTTAAAGTAGTCGAGAAGCATTATACATGGACTGAAGTGTGACAATGGAAATGGTGAATTTGTCAACGTTGAAGGCAATCTACATAGGGCTATGTGCGGTCAATTAGAAATAGTGTCAGAGGTTTTCAAATTATCTATTTCCTGCTTTGTAATGAAAAATCAAGACTAGATATCAGATTGATCATTGGAAACAAGTAGAATTTTACAAGCACAACAGAAAGACAAGATCTTTATTGCAGATTGATGTTTATAGAAAGTTAAAGAACTGTGGTGCCAACAACATTTTGGTATTTTACTTCTTTCAGATACCAGCCACCTCAGTTAGCTATATCAAACCTATACTGGAAGGGTTGGTTGCTTTTACTCATTGTGTCTGCTTTCAATACTGCCAACATTGGTGAGTTTCTCAATTGTTGCCCTTCATTGTCTTCAAGGAAAAAACATGTATTTTCTATATCAGAAATATTGCCTTACAAAACAACCATGTTGCCAGTCTATGTACAAATATTTACTCAAAGTATAAACGATGAAGCTATCTATAAATGATGACAATTTTAACAATCATTTCAAGTGAGCTGATATACATATTCTACTAATGTTAGAAAGAATTTGCCCAAAGAAGAATAATTTTTTTCTTTGTATATTTGAGTTATGTGTTAGAATTATGATAAATATCATTTTCTGTTGCATTTCATTCATCTTTGCCATTGAAAAAGACAAATTTTAGAATGTATTTGATGATTCCTTTTCGGAGGAAGTTTTGACGTGTAAGAGGACTAATCATGAGCTGTCATGGTGGAAATTTGTTATGTAAATATAATTGCAAGATTTACATCTTGTTTACAATGTATCAAGTTTAAGTAACAAAAGGTTGGTCTCATTCCAGGGTCTATGGTTTTTGTGAACAAATAGAGTGAATAAAAAAATTAGTTTTCAACAATGAACCACCCTTGAATATGATTTAATAAATCTGTATTTCTGTTGATCTTACACAGGACACAAAGCATGGGAAGAATTTCCAATGTTAAAATGTATGATGGAAATGTGTATGACAAAGTAAGTCTATTTTTATCACAACTGGAAGTTGTGATATAGAGGTGGTTTCAACCGGTGTTTGATGTCGTCCATTTCCGTAAACGACAAAAAGTCAAAACTGCTGAACAGACTGCGTTGATATTTGGTACCGATACATAGACTGGTTCCAAGGTTCCAATTCCGAAAAATGGAGCCAAACGGAGCGGAGGTTATATAGTTTTGGGAAATTTCTAACCCCCCTTTTTAACTAGGGGTCTTTCATATATGTAGTTTTGGAATGTACACCAATCCTGCATTGTGGACTGTTTTATGAGTTGTGGAACAGAAATGAGGTTTTGATGAATGTTAGAAATATGCAGGATGGCTGATTCAAAGTATAAGAGATTTCTATGCTCTTTTGGGTATCAAAAGCAATAAAAAAAAACATATTTCATAGTTTAGATTCTCACTTTTGAGATGACCCTAAGCATTTGTTATGTAAACATCCTTGAGTCAATATACAGACTTTGACATTCCTGAGATTAAGTATCCATGACCTCACATGTTACAGTCTTTCACTACCATGGTATGGCCCAAACCCATTGTTATCAATGGTGAGTGTGGACCTGTCTACAGGAAATTGGGTGGAACAGGTTAGACAATGCCATGACAAGTTGCAAGGTAGCACCAGCATAGAGTCCTACGCATGTCCATGTGTTCTCACAGGAAATTACAGGAAAAAAATTATTTGAGAAGTTTCTCTCCTTAAATAGAAGTATATTACAATTTAAACCTGTCATGGATGGATTGCTCTCAAATGATCTGAAACACAGTTATTGCCCATTAGCAACAAATCTATAGCAAGATTTATGTAAAGTTCATGAACTTACATAAGGTATTAGACAAAAGATGACCATGACTTTGCTACTTTTCAACATTGATTTCATTCAGATTTCCTCAGCTTAGTGTATAATTTTGTAATCTTAATTACTGTCAACTTAGCTTTACTAACTTATTCTAACCTCATTATTCTTACACTACTGTTATACCTTATAACCACAAAATTTCAAGAGATGCATATATGATTGTCACTTAACAAACAATTTACAAATATGTCTTCTGCTGTTTTCTCCATATACATATACATGTCCCTTTTCTCATAAAAATGGGCTTAAAATCGCAATGTGAAAATAGTCTTTCAGCTGTATGTTGCTCATTGACTTCGTGGTCTGTCTAATTAGTCTCCACGGACACCGTCTGGGGGGACTTATAGGTTTGGTCATGTCCGTGTGTGCGTGCCTGCGTCCGTGTGTGCATCCGTCCGTCTGTTCACGCAGATATCTCAGACATGCCCTGGTCAATTTCTTTCAAACTTTGCACAAGGATAGTACCCTACCCCATACAGATGCACGTCGATTTGGCTATGTTAGAGGACTTTTTAGTTTACACCACTGCACCATAGACTACCATGTATAAGTCAGCTGTCTATAGAATCCCATGTATAAGGCCAAGTAAAATAAAAATTTAGTTTGTCATCATATTCATATTGCAAAAAGGATTCAGTGACACAGTTTTTAGTCCCCATGGATGAAGTCCAGGGCCTTATAGATTGGGTCATGTCCCTCCGTTCACGCAGATATATAATATATTTTGACAAAATCTCCCGTGACCTCGGTGACCTTTGACCTCAAATATACATATTTGTCCATAACTCAGTAACCACAAGTGCTACACCCTTCATATATGGTATGATGGGACACCTTATGACGCCACATATTGTACCTCATTAATTATGTGCATATCTAATTTTGAGCGAGCCAATAGAGCTAGGTCTGATTTTTGGTATATAGGGATGACTTAGCAATACTAATTTTTTGACAAAATGTCACATGACCTCAGTGACATTTGACCTGAAATATACATATTTGTCCATAACTCAGTAACCACAAGTGCTACACCCTTCATATATGGTATGATGGGACACCGCATGACGCCACATATTGTACCTCATTAATTATGAGTAGTTTCACAATGTGCCAGTTGTGATCAAGTGCCATTGGCGCTATTTTTGGTACTTATTTGGGTTCGTCCACTATCTATTTTGTGGTTATGTTGTTCTTTAATTAATATGACATTATTACTGTAGTAACTTACAAGAATATCTTTGTGAAATTTTAAAATTACATCAGCATATTTCAAGTGTATGGAAAAAAATTACTTCTCCAAATGCTTGTGTTTAATTAATCCATGAGACTTGGACATCTGAAGTGTGATCCGTCTTTTTAAATATTTTAAAGTAACTCATACATGTCATGTACATGTAGGCTAAAAATCTGATATCATAGATGTATATTCTTTTTTGCAATTCTGTTTTTTCTATACAAATGTTTCATTGGTTTTTTCCAGCAATTTTGACTTTCCTCCACCCACCATGGCCACTGATGACAGAACTGTTGAAGAAATCAAAAGTAGAGAGTTACAGGTTAGTTTCTCCACAAACAGTCGGAAACCACTGTGCATTTTATTGTTAGGATGTGTGTTTTGGTTCCAATAGATTGTTAATTCACATAAAGAGATTATCACTAGCATTGTCGTTGTTGCTGTTAACACTCACGCCTGATACGACCAAAAACTTACATGACAGAACTAGGATGTGTGCGCAGGGATAGAATCAAAACAATGTTTTCTCCCAGAAATTCCTGTGATTCAATATGTCAAATCACAAAAGGGCAATGTCAGTATATATATAATACTATAAGTCTGGAAATTGAAGCGAGGTTCAAAACTTTAAATCCCAAATATTCTGAGTTTTTACACAACAAACACAGATCAAAATGGATGCCATTTTGTAAGATCCAGCTGCAAAGTAGTACACAGAAAGTGATTGGTATTTATTGTAAACAATTATTCAAAAAACTAATCTCGTCTGTATGGATTTAGACTTACTATCATTAGGAAAATGGAGATCAATAAGGAAAAAATCATCAGAATTTTGTAGTCTACAGCAGATAAAAATTCACTATCTATTGACACACACAAAGAGACAGCTTCCATATCTTGGAATACCAATGTTTTATAATATATTTAAGTTTCATAGCAGCTGACTACTGCATGTCCTATTTGGGGTAATTCTTCATCAAAGACAAGCACCAACCACCATCAGGTCAGGTCTTCAAGTACAGTCAGGTCTTTCAGTGAGGTCAGGTCTTCCAGTGATGTCAGTGAGATCAAGTCTTCCCGTGAGGTCAGGTCTTTCAGTGAGGTCAGGTCTTCCAGTGAGGTCAGGTCTTCCAGTGAGGTCAGGTCTTCCCGTGAGGTCATTGAGGTCAGGTCTTCCAGTGAGGTTAGGTCTTCCAGTGAGGTCAGGTCTTCCAGTGAGGTCAGTTAGGCAAGGTCTTCCAGTGGGTCATCTTCCAGTGGGTCAGGTCTTCCCGTGAGGTTAGGTCTTTCAGTGAGGTCAGTGAGGTCAGGTCTTCCAGTGAGGTCAGGTCTTCCAGTGAGGTCAGGTCTTCCAGTGAGGTCAGTTAGGCAAGGTCTTCCAGTGGGTCATCTTCCAGTGGGTCAGGTCTTCAAGTGGGTCAGGTCTTCCCGTGAGGTCATTGAGGTCAGGTCTTCCAGTGAGGTCAGGTCTTCCAGTGAGGTCAGGTCTTCCAGTGAGGTCAGTTAGGCAAGGTCTTCCAGTGGGTCATCTTCCAGTGGGTCAGGTCTTCCCGTGAGGTTAGGTCTTTCAGTGAGGTCAGTGAGGTCAGGTCTTCCAGTGAGGTTAGGTCTTCCAGTGAGGTCAGGTCTTTCAGTGAGGTAAGTGAGGTCAGGTCTTCCAGTGATGTCAGTGAGGTCAGGTCTTCCAGTGAGGTCAGGTCTTCCCGTGAGGTCAGGTCTTTCAGTGAGGTAAGTGAGGTCAGGTCTTTCAGTGAGGTCATCTTCCAGTGGGTCAGGTCTTCCCGTGAGGTTAGGTCTTTCAGTGAGGTCAGTGAGGTCAGGTCTTCCAGTGAGGTCAGTGAGGTCAGGTTTTCAAGTGGGTCAGGTCTTTCAGTGAGGTCAGGTCTTCCAGAAAGGTCATGTATGGGGTTTTTAGTTGCCACCAAGTCACTTGACTATCTATTTTTTGTTTACTTTTTCATGGCATATAGCTTGCACAGATGGAGAAGCAGGACATCTTAGAGTTTGAAAGTCATCTAGCTGCAGCCTCTACACGTATGCATATTGATGAAAGTACAAGTTTATTGTTAGCACAGCTGACAAGAATGGATCCACAGTAAGTATGTCAAACCATTCAATCATCAGTTTCTCATAATGACTTTGTTTAAGCTATTTTTGATAAAGCTTGGTGTTGTTCATTAGTCATTTTGTTACTGATGACAACAGTGTCTTCAAAGAATCAATTACCTCTGAGTAAGATTCTACTTTCTTGATGATGAAAACATTAACATTCTCCTGTAAGACATCTTTTTAGACTGTAATGATTACAATACATGTATTGCTGTAACAGTTGGATTTGGAGAAAAAAGGGAACACTAGCATTCAATGGCTTTGTTTTTTTTATGTTGATGTCAGAAATGCTTTTGCAACACTTATCTTGACAATAGCATTCCTCATGATTGTATGGCATCATGCTCATGACATTGGGTATTTATTGCTGATGGAAATTCAGACAAGTTTTTTCACCATTACAGAAGTTTGTCATAAGATCTTTTAACATGTGATTTTTATAGTTTCAATCATGACATTGTCAAATTGACAGAAAAAACGTACTAATACATTATTTCCATGAACATTGTATCCTGAGATCATAAACCATGTGAACAAATACATATTTTTACCTGTTCATATGGAGCTGTGATGTCATTAAGACGCAGCCCTATTGTGTACTGGCTGCTGCTCACTGGTTTCCTTATTGCTTAATGACTATACTTTAATAAATTTACTTTCAGTGGTGTAGCCCGCAGACTTCCATCACAAGTTATGGAACAATTGAAAACTCTCAATCAGAGTTTGAAGATTGGTCATTTATTATGCAGAAGTAGATCACCTGACTTCCTTCTTGATATCATTCAACGACAGGTAATTATGTGTAGCAGTGTCAGCTGCACTGGAAATGTTTCATACAGAGGGAACGATTCATTAGTGTTGGAAAAGTCACATTCATTATTAAGCATCCGTGAACATGTTGAAGGAATGATATCCAAGATGTACCTTCAACTTTGTGTTTAGACAAGACAAATCAAGAAAACAGTAACATTATTAACAGTATCTACCAGAAATATAACAGTATGCAAATGAGCTAATTCTGCCGAAAATGTTGTGTGATGCACAGTCAGGCTCCACTGGACATCCACTATGTCATCTGTTGTCATTAGTAAAGTGAAACAGTTGATTTTAAAGAGTAACCAGCTGTAATTATTGACGACTTTTCACCATTCATGGAAGTTTCATGTTCTGCTCCCCAAATCATATTAAAATACCACTGTATTCAGCTGGTCAACTCAGCCTGTGTAAGCATAGACTGCATTGTTGATATTGACAAGTTGTTTCTGGTCTGGACAAGAATTCAAATGTAAACAATAACAGTGCATTCTACACATGTAAATGCTGTGGTGGTAAGCTTAACAGTAGGTGCTATAAAATGCTTTGTGGAGTAGGACAAGAAGTTACAATTTACAAAGACCAAAACTGTTGAAAAAATTATCAAAATTTATAACTGCTGGCCCTTTTATGTGTATTTTGTTTTATTGTCATGAAAAAACACAACAAAACAAAGACCTTATTCAACATTGTACATACCATTTTAAATTTCAATGATTACATAAAGTGATAAATATTTGTGCAATATTACTGTCTGGTATTCAGGGTACATCTCAGTCCATGCCATGGTTAGCAGACTTGGTAGAGTCCAGTGATGGGTCTTTGGATGTCCTTCCAGTTCAGTGTCTTTGTGAGTTTCTCCTCCATGATACCACGGAAACAGAGACCATGGAAGACACAGATGAAGAAGAAAATAGTGCAGCACATAACAAGAAACAACAGGTGTGTCACAAATCAAAGCTGTTTTAAATGGTTCAACCTTTTGTTCATCCTTTGACATTTAACCTCTGACATATAACAGGTCTGTGACAAATCAAAGCTGTTTTGCATGGTACGACCTTTTACATGCAACTTTTGACATACAACCTTTGACATTTTGGTGTGAATATCATGCTTACCTCTGTTGTATAGTATTACATTCTTCCACTTCAGTGCTGTCATATGCCATGTACCGGTATGTTTTGAAAGTGGAAAATTCCATTTTGTGACTTAATGTTGTTGATGAGACATAAATATGCCTGATAGATAGTTTGCTGTTTTTGTATGCTGACAACATAAGGTAGTTTTAACTATCTGGAATGAGACCATGTAGTGTGAATGATCCTAAAAGGGATTGCATTGGTTACCAACCTGAATCAGAGATCTTTTACGTGATGGTTGTATTGATGACATCATCATTTCTGACTTTGTCAAATTCAACCATTTATTCATGCATCTTTCCATTCTTTACAGAAATTAAGAAAACAAGAACAGTTGCTGAATAGATTGCAAACATTATTGTATAGCCCTGAGAGCAGACAACAGGCAACCACTGAAATTCTTGATTACTTTCTGTGTCGTTTGAGCTCTCAGCAACAAGCAGCAAGATTGTTGGCTGCGAAGGTGAGTGTAACCTTAAATCTAGCTTACAGTATTACATATCTGATTTCATTGTACAGTATTAGTGGTGATTTAACTAAAATGTTATTGAAAGCCTAGACTTGGAGGAGCTGAGTTGTACAGTAATTCACCAGACCACAGATGATTAGACAAAGAGTTGCAGAGCAATTTTAAAAATGAAAATGTTGTTTCACGAATGTGTCATTTCAATCATTAAAAGGCATTATTTGGTTACCTGAGAAGTTGCTGACATAATGTGTGCTTCTCTATTCTTTCCTTACTTGATGATTTTTTTCATTATTTTGTATTTAAGTTGGCAAGTTCTTACTCTACTCCAAGAAGAATGTTGAAACACCCACTATTTAGCCTCTCACATAGGGTTTATATGTGTAAATGCACTGTTATTGTTTCACTTTGAATTATAGTCCGGACCAGATTTCACTTGTCAACAATAACAATGCAATTCTAACAAAATCTTGCAATGCTGTCCAGGGGTTGTCAATGCTGTTGGATAAACCAGATACAAAGAAAAAGAAAAAGAAAATATTGGAAGAGCATAATGAAGCAAAATCAGAAGATAGTGATGATGATATCATGATTGTTGAAGAGGAACCAGAGGAGAATCTTCAACAGTTTGAATCCCACAGTTGGCTTTTACAACAGCTGCCTTTACTCCCCCACTATGAGATGGTGCAAGCACAGGCGTGTTACCATTTACGACAAGTAAGTTGCTTTATCAAACATAAATTGATAAATGATCTCATTATAGTAGTTATCAGAGTGAAAGGGGAGAATAAGGTAGTGTGATAGAAAAAAATATGATGAGTGGTTGAAGAGAATATCAACTACGTACTATAAGCGGTAAAGATACTTTATCACAGAAATAAAGAAGTATGAAGGATGATTTCAAAGGTACATTACTTCAAAACACACACTACTTTGCTGACTGTGTTTTTACTCTTACAACAGGCTTGTCAGATGGAAACAGAACCGGTAACCATCAGTGCATACATCATGTTTTTATCCAAGTATTCACCATCTAATCAACTACATGATATGGCAGACCTAGCATTGGTAAGACATATTCTGTCATTAGTAGTTATCAGAATGAAAGGAGAGAATAAGGTAGAGTGATACAAAGAAATATGATGAGTGGTCAAAGAGAATATAAACTATTTATTATGAGGGGAAAACAACCTAAATCAAAGAACACATTGGAAAATTTCAAAAATACTTGACTGTATGTACATGTTAGAAGATATGAGGAGAGAGAGACAGAGACAGAGACAGAGAGACAGAGACAGACAGACAGACAGACAGAGACAGACAGACAGACAGACAGACAGACAGACAGAGACAGACAGACAGACAGACAGACAGATTATGATATGTAATTTCGAGAAATTAAATTTTGGTGTTCATCTCTGTTGTCTTTTTGCCTGATAGGATTTAGCTCAGCTGATTGTTGAAAGACCAACAATACTGAGTTCAATGCTGCCAAGAGAATCAGAGATAGATCCTACTTGTACAACTTTGACATCTATGCTGCATATTTTCCACAATTATCTAAAGAAAGCCACTCAACCTCATGCAGAATCTTACTCCTGGGTAAGCTGACTCCTATTTTCAATAAAAAAATGAATTCAGTGACATGGGATTTTCTGTTTTTGACAATCTATGGTACTATTTCAGTAGATGTCAGATATTTACCGTAGAATGCAAACAAGTTGAATCATTTACTGATCACAGTTTTTGAGATGATATAGTAATTCTGAAGAGTCTTCATTGGAACATTTTGTATGTCGTGAAACTCTTTTATTTCACATTCTTTTTATTGTACCAGGTCTTGAAATCCAAATTACTTACACCAAGCAACTTTACCAAGTAGAGCTTTTTCTGCCAAATGAAAATTGAAAAGCTTTAAACAGATGTAGTGTCTTTTCTTTCATTTTCTTTCCCTTCACAGTCTGACACACAAGACCAGGTATTCATACAATGGCAAAGTGGTGAAGTGGCCACAATGCATATCTTAGTGGTGCATGCAATGGTTATCTTGCTAACCTTTGGTAAACCTCCAGGTAAGAATCACATATTGTTTTATTTTATGACGTCAATCTGAGTGGCCTTAGTGACCAAACACAATGGCTCAATTATTCTTAATATTTGTTGTAGAATGAGAATATCAACCATTCCCTTGCTTGGTATTCTTTTTTCCTCCATATATGTCGCTGTTACCGATACATGTACTTATAAACTTTGTTGAGGAATTTATAACTTTTTGAAAAGTATTTATATGGTAATAATAAATATTTTGAGAAAAGTGAAACAATGCATAGGTGAGACATTTGATTTTTTAGATTGACTTATTGTTGTATATTGATTTGCTTATTTCATTTTAATTTTAGTTCGAGGAAATTCATCTAATTATCATTTTATATACTTGGACAGCTGTACACAGTTATTGCAGTGTTAGTACGGTAGTTTACTACCCTTGACACAGATTTTGACAATGACTGATATCTGTGACATTGACATATTATTGATTGTAGGTAGTAGTGCCTTTGATTATTTGTTGAGTGCATGGTTTCCAGACAACTGCCCATCACCATCAGCATTTCTGGTAGACACTTCAGAGGAAGCTTTACTCCTACCGGATTGGTTAAAACTTCGAATGATTCGTTCAAATGTTCCCAGATTAGTGGATGCAGGTAAGTTTTCATGGTGACATTGTAACAATCTGACAGGATCTGACCTATATCTTGTAGTACTATGGTTTACAGTAGAGGTGAATAATACCAGGTTGCTTGTCATTTTACCGAGATTTTGCATCGGTATATGAAACATAGGTGACACAATAGAAATGGTACTGAGACTTGAAAGCCATATTCCTTAATCATGTATAAACATTTGATCTACATATGATGGCAAATACCATACGCCTTTGATGTAAGACCCTGCTTGATTATAAGACCCCCTTCAAACATAAAGAGATTTTCTCCATTCATAACCACTCTCACAATGAGGTACATTGGATGTTGGTCAAAAGGAAGTGCCAAAGAAAGATGTTAGATGTTGCATGGGATTTTCAATGAGAACTGTCAATGCCCAATGCAGAGTCACCGAGGATACTGTACAGTTTCACTACTCTGTCTCTCAAAGAGCCAGATAGATACACAACTAATATACCACTTTTTGGAACTTCGGTAGTCACATCCTTTCACATGAATTCTGTCAAGTGTAAGTCTCTCAAAAGAACAAGTCAATATGTTAGTCATGATACTGGTGAATTATGTCAGTTATAATGACAGAAATAAGTATGCTAGAACAACAGCAATATATAGATACACTAGAAAGTACAATGAATTAAGTATTTTAACCCTTTTCCTGCCAGACAGTAATAACTGTATCACTTCCCCATCAGCCGAGTCAGTAAAAAGCGGTATTGAGCCAAACATGACTTATTTTCACCCACTTGGCTTGGTATGTTATAGCATCTTTAGTCCAAAAAAATCAACTTTACAGTATTTATGTTTTCAACAGCCTTCAAATGTACAGTATTATGTTAAAATACACCATATGGAATATGTTGTGTTTCATTAATTTTAACCATCTTGACCTGGTGGTGAAATATGGACTTGGCAGGAAAAGGGTTAATTCAACACTCTTGACTTATCATGATTCTTAGCCAGCATTTGCAAAAACAATCATCACATTGCAAGTTATAGGTATATCTGAATAAGTTTACCCAAATTTGCATGAGGTATCAATGCCTTCATGTTTTGAAATGATACCCATGGATAAGACCCCTCTTTTTTTCCTCCATTTTATCTTGTTGAATGGGGTTCTATGATCAGACAGATACTGTATATCTTATATGTAGACTAGTGTATTTTATGAAGGATAAAATTTATTAGTAACTGGTAGACGTTCTAGAAAGTCCAAAATTTTAATATCAGAAGACAGAAAGAGATCAAGAACCTTGAAGAAGTGTATGTTTCTCTGGTTTTAGCTCTTGAAGACTTAGAGCCAGCCCAGTTGGTATTGTTTGTACAGTCCTTTGGTATTCCAGTCAACAGTATGAGGTCAGTATAACTCTGATGTGCCTTACAACACCATGAGGTCTGTATAACTCCTCATTAGAGTATGAGGTCAGTATAACTCTGATGTGCCTTACAACACCATGAATTCTGTATAACTCTAATCTTCCTTACAACAGTTGAGAACAGATGTAGTCTGTTTGCAAAAATTTGCTGTCAAACTGTAATGAAAAGAGCAGTGTAATATGTCCAGAGAACCCTCGGGGGTGATTTTATCATTTTTAAGTGACTTCAATTACCAAATCATTCTATCACCATAGTTATACATGCAACAGTTGGTTCTTTTCCCTGTTTGAATTTGCATAATTGTGTGCTACGGTTTTGACCGACTGCTTATTAAATGGTCTGGTGAAATGCCCATGTTGCAAAATCACAAAAATACAGTTGATGGTCTATAAAACAGTTGCATTCATTTCTTTTTTCGTTTAGCGCGCGTGATTATGAAATATGGCAAAAGAAAAATGCAATGTGGGCGTGTCCCCCCGAGCCTCTCCAGTCGACTTTTTTCGGCTTTCCGAAGTTTGCCCGACGTCGTATCTCATAACGGGAAGTTAAGTATTTCACACCTCCATAAGCTCCCCATGGGGGGTAACTTCTAGGTTTCCGCTTACATGATCAGGACAGTGTCCTCCTTCACTTTGGGAAGACGTTGTTCTTTTGGTGGCTGTGACAGCGGCAAGAACATGAACGGCTCAACTGTAAACTTTTTCAAGTTCCCGTCAAGTGTTGAGTGTTTTGAACCATATGTGCTTGTCTCGGCTGGTTCGTACGATCGGCCACGGTCCCTCGGCTGAGCCTGCCTCGCTACTCGCTACACAGAAGGTTGGGACTGCAATGCAAGTCAACTGCATGAACACCAACACTGAACGTTGTGACTGCCATTAAAATGCACTAGTCTACAACACGGAACGTCGGGACCGCGATGCAAATCGACAGTAACTTAAAACGTTAATGGGACCGTGATTAAAATGCACTACAACTACGACACGGAAGGTTGGAACCACGATGCAAATCAGCTGCATGAATAGCAACACTGAACGTTGAGACTACCATTAAAAACGAACAACAACACGGAACGTAGAGATCATGATACAAATCATGGAGGTAGAGTCCTCCATGACGAACATAGAGGGCGTAACAGAGCAACAGTGGCGTTTTTGAGCTCTTGTGTTATTGGAAATTTTTGTACTTGAAAAGTAAGTTTTGTCCACCAAATTGTACCCATCCATCGTTGTTAATCAACCAACGCTATTTTTGAGAAGGACTTAGCGTTTGTTCTTGTTTCCTGAACTGTAAATCGACTTGTGAAGTTTTTGGACCGTGCGGTACGTGACGTCGACGTATTTCCAAGATGGCCGCCGCTGTCAAAGCCAGGAGTACTACAAGAAGAGGATCTGCAAAAGCTGACAAAGAAACAGCAGACCAAACGTACGAATGCGGCACATGCAGGAAAATTGTCAAAGATGACTCCGCAGCTCTACTCTGTGGGGTATGCAAGTTCTGGCACCACATTGGATGCGAGAACGTGAAGAAAGAAATTTACGAATTCCTGAGCTCCAATGCAAATGAAGACGATAGTCCCATTCACTGGTTCTGCAAAAAATGTAATCGTTGTGCCGTGAGTATAATGACTAAGATAACAGCGTTAGAGCAGAAACAGACAACAATGCAAAACGAACTCGATGATATTGGTGGAGCAGTAAACAAACTTGGAGATAGTGTCGATAGAATTGAAATACATGTTGACTCATTACAAAAGAACATTACTGGCTGTATTAGAGAGGAAATGAATAAAGAAAAGAGAAGATGTAATGCCATTATTCGAAACTGTAAGGAAGAAGAAGTAGAGGATATACTAGCTGTAAGAAGCGTTCTGAAGGAAATTGGAATAGAGCTAGAAGAGACCACAATAAATATTGAGAGACTAGGCACTAAAAGAGGTGAAGGCTATAACCGTCTAATCAGAGTTAAATTTCCGTCTCCAGACCTACGTTACAAGGTATTACAAAATGCACATAAACTGAGAAACAGTAAAACAGAATCACTACAAAGAATATATATCACTCCAGACTACACCCCGCTTGAACAAGAGAAAGAAAGAGAACTTAGAAATCAGCTAAGGAGAAGACGTGAAGCTGGCGAAACAAACTTAAGAATAAGAAGAGGAGAGATAGTGTCTGTAGAGAGAGATGAAGATAATCCAGACACAAAAAACTTCAGTTAAATGCAGAGACTTATAAAGATGTAAATATACATAGAGAAAGGACAGCTTGCGAACCTAAAAGTGTACATATTGTAAACACGGACAGAATTGTAAATAAGGAGAATGCAAGGAGAAGAAACTATTCTTGTGTAAATAGAAATATTGATAACCAGAGGAACATTCATCAGATATCAAGACTTAATTGTTTATATACCAATGCTCAGAGTGTCATGAATAAACTAGACGAATTACGGTTATTGGCCTCACATGGTCAATATCATGTCATTGCGATCACAGAATCATGGACTCACCCAGACATAAACCCTGCGGAACTATATCTAGAAAACTATCATTTGCCTTTGCGTGAAGATAGACTTGATACCCAAGGTGGAAGAGGAGGTGGTGTGCTGTTATACATAAGAGACAATATACAGGTTATGGAAGAAACAGAATTCCAGAAACACGAATTCTCAAACTCAGTATGGTGCAACATTAGAACTCAGGGAAGTCAATCTGCACTTCTGGGAGTGGTCTACAGATCTCCAAATAGCAACGAAGAGAACAATACAAAACTGATAAATCTTATTGAGGAAGTTGGCGACCGTCATGTTATAATTATGGGAGACTTCAACTATCCAGGTATTGATTGGCTAAATCTAACGTCAGATACTAATGGAAGCAAGTTCTTAGACGTAACACTGGATAAATTTTTATCACAGCATGTTTGTTTCCCTACTCGAGGAGCAAATTGCCTGGACTTAGTATTGTCGAGTGAAGAGAACATGATAACAGAGATTGCTTCAGGTGGCCATCTGGGTGCCAGTGACCACATTCTCATTACAATGTCTGTGCAACTCATCGTAGAAGTGACATTAAATAAAGAAAAATTGTTGAACTGGAGAGAAGCTGATCTTGATAGCATTAAGAGTGTTCTGACGAATGCACCTTGGCAGGAAATTGAGAGCATGAAAACGACAGAAGAGATGTGGAACTTTATTAAAGAAAAGACCAAAAGTGCTGTTGAGGTTTACGTACCAACAAAAGAAATGAGAAGGAGAAAAAGGCAACCATGGATGACACATGATCTTTTGAAACTTATTCATAGAAAGAAAAAGAGATGGAAGAAATATGTTAAATCTCAGGATCAAAATGTCTATGAAGACTATAAGAGATTACAGAGAAGCTGTACAAAAGAAGTTAAAGCAGCAAAAAGAATCTTTGAGAGGAACTTGGCTGAAAATTGTAAAAAGAACCCTAAAGCATTCTATGCCTACATTAGGTCAAAACAAAAAGCAAAAGAGATTATAAGTCAATTGAAGAAAGAAGATGGAACAGTGTGTGATAGTGACTTGGATATTGCTATTGTTCTGAATGATTTCTTTACTTCTGTATTTACGGAGGAAGATACTAGCAGAATTCCTGAGCCTGACACTATTTTCACAGGACCAAGTGAAGAACAGTTACTGAATATAACTATTACAGAAGAAACTGTGTATCGTCATTTATGCAACTTGGTTACGACAAAGTCTGCTGGTCCGGATACAATGTACCCACTAATTTTGAAGGAATGTGCCGCAGTTCTATGTAAGCCACTAGCAGTACTTTTTAACAAATCATTACAGTCGTCAGAAGTACCTCAAGACTGGAGGACTGCAAACATAACTCCCATATTTAAAAAAGGAAGTAAAGCAAACGCTGCAAACTACCGTCCAGTCAGTCTGACATCAGTGGTTGGCAAAATTATGGAAACCTGTTTGAGAGATGCACTAGTCCATCATATTGAAGAGAATTGTTTGATCAAGGACACACAACATGGCTTCCGTGCGCACAGATCCTGTTTAACTAATCTGTTGGAATTCCTTGCAGACTTGGACATGCTCCTAAATTGGTCAGCTACATGGCAGATGCAGTTCAACGTTGAAAAGTGTAAAGTTATGCATATTGGTCCTAAAAACCAGAACTTTCACTACGATATGAATGCAGTTTCACTAGCAACTGTTTCAAAAGAAAAAGACATTGGAGTTACAATTCATGAATCACTTAAACCAGCCTGTCAATGTGCGGAAGCAGTGAAAAAAGCAAACAAGACCCTGGGATTAATCAAGAGATCATTTTCATTTAAATCAAAAGACATCATGATGAGACTATACAAGCAGTTTGTCCGACCGTCATTGGAATATGCCATACAAGCGTGGTCACCATGGCTACAGAAAGACATCAACATGATTGAGAAAGTGCAGAGAAGAGCCACACCATATTTACGTCACTTACCATATGAAGAGAGACTGAAAAAACTACACTTGACATCTTTAAGTTTAAGAAGACGACGTGGAGATATGATCCAGATGTATAAAATAATGTCCAACATTGATCACTGCAATCTGAAGTTCCATAAACCACACAGTAGGTCAACGAGAGGTCATATTCACAAAATACAGAAAACTCACGCAAAACTGGATGTCAGGAAGTACTACTTCTCATGCAGGATAGTAAACGAATGGAACAGTCTACCAGATGAAGTTGTTACAGCGCCAACAGTAAATGCCTTCAAAAACGTCATTGATTTGTACTATGAAACCAGAGAAGTCTAGAGGGATGACCAGAATCCTGAAAGGATTACTAATCCCGTCAACCGAACTGAACTGAACTGAATGATACAAATCGACAGCAACACGGAACGCGTCGTTGGGACGGCAATTACTGAGGCTAAATTGAAGAACAACGGGGAATACCGGACCACGAGGAACGCGATGCAACTCGACCACAACATGGAATGTTTAAGACCGTGATTAAAATGCACAACACAGAACATCTAGACCGCAATCAGTGTAAATCAGCTATAACACCGAACCTTGTTGCCTCGATTAAAATGCGTATGTCTGCTATGTATAGCAAAAGTTTCAATTCTCGCGAGCGAGCGTTCCTATGCCTGCTGTACACTGGACAAAATGACGTCAAATTTATCACAAGGGCTCGATTGCGTGTGTGTAAGTTTCAATTCTCGCGAGAGCCATTTATGCATGCTGTACACTAGACTAGATGACGTCAAATCTCTCGCGAGACTTGGCTCGATTGCAAATACGTACGACGCGACGGAAAGAACGCAATAATACGGATTCGGAAGTAGACACAGTTTTTGCGAATCGCCGAGAGAGAAGCGCAGATTAAACAAGAGACTAAAAACCCAGTTTTTTCTTTATTTACCATATTTTTTAAACAAAAATCAGTTTCGCCACTGTGGCGAATTAGGATCGATTTTTTTTCGCCACTTCGGATTTCGATTCGCATTGGCGAACGTGGCGAATGGGCAGCGCGAAGCCTGTTTTGTTAGCGGATACCAGGCAGAGATAAGGCGGCGTTGGACTGCTATTCGATGTAAATGAACACGACTGTGACGTCACAGACGGCCAACCTTGACTCCCGCTGAGGGCGTGACCTGAGTGTCGCAAAATGACCCCATGAAAGCCGCGCATAGAAATATCAAAAAAATTAACACTTGCGCGTACTTTTAGGTTGCAATTTTGTTGCGAGTGTAATAGTATTGACCTCCTGGAAGATATTCTGTCACACGACCGGGACCATTTCACCAGACCTTTAAATTGTATCAACAACAAGATTTTAGTTTTCATCCAGACATATTTCTAAATGATGACAACATTGGGTCAAGCGATATTTTCTACTTACAGCTTATGACGGCCATTTATTTGATGTATCATAGTTGAAGTTTTTCTAGTGTGATAATCTATTACCCATCTGAAAATCATGTTCAGTTCCTATGCTGTGTTGATTCTGATATCACTGTTCCTCCAATGCCAGAATATAAAACTCTCCCTTTAATACCTTGCTGTAATTCAGACAACTGTCGTAAATACTATGGCACAATTTTGAATTGAGCTCGGAGTCTAATTTGTATCCAAGTTGTCAGCGTAAACTTCAAACTTTTTGTAAGTCTTATGCTATGTTTGGTGTGATATTTTAAACTGTCTGTAGATTCGATACAACTTCCATCACCATCTGTAGCTTGACTTTACAACCAATCTTAAAACAACTACAATGACTTTACAACCAATCTTAAAACAAGTACAATAGATATATTCAGTCTATCACATGGAACGACTATTTTATATGTTACAGCAAACTATTACAGCATCTAGACACGGCATGTACACATGATATGTACAGCATGGAGCAAGCTGTGGTTGATAAAGGATACATGGCACAGCTAGTTGAAGTTCAACAAATGAGAGGAGCTAAAGGTGGAAATAAATTCCATGATATGTTACAATCATTCCTGGACAAAGATGACAAAGGTACTAGACTGACTACCATGATTTATTCATATTCAAAATTGATTTTAGATTTCATAATGAAGATAATGTGAATCAACGTATTTACTGAGCAGGTAGTACTGGTATACACTCAAAGTTTAGAATGTGTGACATGTTAGCAGTTCATAAGTCATACATGCATACTGACCTCCATTAATCAAGATCTCAGTTTGATGTTTGACAAAGGTTTTGTTCCTGGACAAATCCCTGAAGGTAGCGAGTTACCATTTTGGTTGTGATACACAGCGGTAATCAGCGGTTGGTGATGTGGAACTTTAATTAGCCACCTTGAAATTTACTTAATGTACACAAATATGCCACAGGCATGTCTTGTTTTTATTGTCGTTGAAAGAAAGAAAACAGTGATCAACTTAGTGTTTTTTATTTTCTGTAGCCGAGAAAAAGAAAGAAGAAGTAACAGAAGAGATGCAGATTGATGAAAAGAAAGAAATGCCAGCAAAGATAGATTCTAAATATGTCAGTATTGATAGCAATGAGTCAGCAAAATTGCTGTTACTGAAAGTGAGTAAAGCATGTCTTGTGATTATGATCAATAACATTACTTGACAATAATCATACTTCTTTGCAAAAGTCATGGATAGACATGCTTGATGTGTTGAACTGAAAGTATTCTACAATAATTTGTCTTTAAATATGAAATGATAATACAAGAGGTGTGTTTGAATCAAAGGAAAAGGTAATTAGTATTATAATATACCTTGTCTGCATCCACCTATCAAATTGGCTAAAGCCACGACTTATACGCTGAACTAGATGCCCTGGACAGTGAATAATAAACGTAAATGAAAATTGAAGCATTTGATTGGCTGTAGCATGAGAAAAGAATGTCGTCTGCGTAGCATCTGTAAACTCTTGCTGATTTTGACATTCTGAAAGTTCAAGGCTGGCAGACTCTGGTAAACTATATATACCTTGTTACACAATAAAGCACTGATGTAGGGCTCGTCCAATCAGAGATAATCTGATAGAGCAACTTGGCAGTCAGTCAGTGGTAGAGTGTTTGCATGAGCACGAGTGACTCAATCTGACATCTCCTGGAACATGGCCTTTGAACTTGAATGTTGTATCCCCCTTCCCCACTTTTGATATAGTTACTGTAACTTTTATTATATTTTGTCGTATTACAATAAGGTTGTAAACATTACACTTTGGTATTTGGTTGCAGATATAATACACCCACTGGAGAAAATTTAATATCGTATTTGGCATAAGTAATTATCATGCTCTGCTCTTTGATTATTTCACGCAAGATGTACTTATTTTCCCCATTGAGGTATTCTACAACCTAATAAGCTTGATTCCCATCTATAACTTCAAAGGGGTTAAAAATTCTGATTGAAATACAAAAATTAAAAGTCACAATATATAGCAGAAGAGACATTAACAGATTTTCTATCGAAGACAGTCTTTCCTTTGATAGCGCTGATCGCAAATGACGTCACTGTTCTATCTCATTAATATGCATAATAAACATTTTTCCTCATTTTCTGCATAAACGACGAAAATATTATAAACCTGCGAATGTTAGAATGGCTATTTAGCGTCACACTTATTCGTATGAATTGATGACTGAGACTACAAGCTGCAACAGCAGCCGCGCATGCAACAACAAAATTTGTCCGAATTTCAGCATATTTGTCTGAAAGTCGCGCGCGTGCAGCTATATTTAGTAACAAATCCGAAATCGCGATCAACGCTATTGTCATAAAACTTTAAGTTAACTCAATATTTACTGTTTTCTTGTGTTCTAGAGGAGTATAGTCCTAAAATTATGTGTAGGTTGATGTTAGCTAATTTTGTTAAAATACAATTATGAACACCAGCCATTTTTTTTCATCCATTATTGCTAATCTGATAAATATGTATGATCCAATTCAACACCAAACAGACAAATACATGACCATAACTCACACACTGTTGAGTATAGTCAATGTCATGTATATTGAAGTCCAAAGTATTAAACTTTTCTATATTCTGTTATTTTAGCTTTTCAGCATTGGTGAATATAAGACAAACACATCAGCTGAAAGACAATATCTAAGAGGTTTACAACTGGTAAGCTATATTCTTCATTTATGCTCTGATACCATTTGTAAAATCTACTGACACAGCACCTTTCTTCATGACTTAAAATCGGCCAGGTTTCTGCTGATTTGTGGGTGTCATGTAAGATGTGTATGTCAAGTCATTACTGTGGAGTATATATGGCAAACCTTGTGACAGGTCTGTCAATTTTCAACTGATTACGCTTTGAGATAACATCGCACCAAACTGTGTATGAAGATTAGACAACATTATGAACAAATTTCCTGTTTTACGGAAGATGTTTCAATTGACACTGTCCTTTACAAAATTGTTATCTTTACTAACTTAGCTTGAGTAATATCTTTCTATCACCATGTCGTCTATGCTATTATTCACTCAGACACTTTCTAGAGAAATCTCCAAGTTGAAGGCGTGTTCTGCAGTTGATCGCTATGGTGATTACATTATCCATGCAATTCAAGAAATCCTTCAATCAAGTGACAAAAGTGAATTTATTCAAAGTCTTCATGGAAAACATCATTTATCATGTCCATTATTCACTCTACTCCACAGGCGACAGGTGAGTTTAAGGGGGAGACCCACATTCGCAGACACTTATCTTTAACCTGATTTTTCACCATTAAAATGAATCTTTAACCCGACATGTAGTATATGTTTGGGTAGCTTGACAATTGAAGATTACAAAAATTGTGAGAATATTTCAAAACCAGTTTGCGTGTATCTGTTTTGCTCAAAAATATGTGTTTTTGAGTTTTTTCACTTAAAAAAGTGTACTAAGTACAAGTACACCATTGGTGAGCTGTTTACTGCAATCGATAGCAGGGTAAAGTGTGTAAAAAAACTGCATGGGTCTTGGATTTTTGATACTCCGCTTTGTTTTTGCACAATTAGCCTTGAAAGTGATTCTGAATAAACTAACAGCTTTTGTCCACATTTGTCACGATATCTTTTGTTTTTGGAACATTATCAGAATTCTGAGACACACTTTTGAAGAAACAGTCACTAACTACAACCTGTGCAAAGATAAGGCTAATCTGTCAACGTGGCGCCAAGGTACACTATCCAGAAGTTGCGATACATTGCCAAAAACGGAACGGAGTAAATCGCAGAAATGTGTATGCGACCCTTGGAGTTGCACAAAGTCAGCTAAAATTCCGGTTCGCTCACATTTTCGGTGGAAATTTCCAGCCCATACTGAAGTACAGGACTTGTTACACAATTGTCTAAATTTGTGGTATGAATGAAATGATACATGACGTGAAAATTGGAAGAAAATGAACACTGAAACAGCCAGTTCGCGGCGTACGCATTAGGCTTTATTTACACAACTGTCATTCCGAGCTAAATTTGGGGATTATCTTCTTGCTAAATACAAATTAGCATATTAACTGTGCACTGTAGTGTACCAGTAAAATCTGATTATCAAGCACAGAAATGGCTGGCTGCGTATATACTTTGTAAAAATTATGTGATTTTGCATGCCAAGTCCAATGGCATTGTGTTTTCCTGTCTTTTGGTTGCGCTATCGTCACCCGCGTTTTCAACTTCCTGAGAGACACGTGACAATGAATTTTCAATGTCGTACCATGGAGGTAGGAAGAGAAGGAGCATGCACGTCTATTGTCTCCTTTGAGGGAGATGAAACATGCCGCTTGTTTGCTAAGCAAACAATAACACATCTGCCCAGGTAATTCCATAAATGGATTATGCCGGTTTGGATACGTTCAATGTTCTTCGGGAATAGTCGGAGAAAGTACGCATGCGCTAATACAAGTATGCGTCTTCCACGAACAGACATGTGATGACTGAAGTAGGCGATCTGATCGACGATTTTTCTTGACTTTAAACTTTTAAGTATTCTGAATTTGAAGGAAATGACACGAAACACTGGAAACAAATTATCAAGAGTGGCCAGTTCGACTACGGACACAGCTAGTTTGACCTTTTGGTAATGCATGGTTCGACGACACGGAGAAAGTTATGTACTGATAACAATACACTATCGTCAATACGACATGGATGTAGTAGTATCTACAAAGTTGTAATGTTTAATAAACGATAAATAAGATAGGGACCATAGCGACTTACTATCAGCATGACGTAACACAGACTCCCGATGCTACATTATGCTAATCACTGAACCCGGTCGGCAAAGTGACTGAAATTCTGACTTCAATTACAGAACCGCAACGCGTCGCAACGTCAACCTGATATGACTATCTACAACCCAAGGTTACGTTCTTTCAAAACAATGTCGACGTTTTTTGCGGAAATTTGCGGAAACCCCCGAAAAGAGTATAAGTAGTGTGACTTGTAAATAAGCTGTAGAGAGAACAAATGTTTCCGTACTCAAATTTTTATGCGTCCGGCTGATCTGAATCTGGTCCTCCGACGAGTTACATAACCTCTTGTGTTCAAAAGCATCAACTGCGCATGTGCTATCACAGTATTTTTAGTCTACGCATTCGATTCAAATCCACGATAAAAAATATTTCAAACTCATTAAATTTGACAGTTATGTGACTAGGCGGCCTTGCAGGACCGGCTAAAGCGAGGATAAGAAAGGAGATAACAGGATTATCTGGCATTATACAATGGTGGTTAATCCATTTATTTCTCCTGCAGGCTCCTTCTCTTCCTACCTCCATGGTCGTACATACCGACAAAGCCGAAGTTCATTCAGACACTGTGTTGCGTACGCTAGCTTTTAAGTTCCATACTGCATGTTGAAGTAGACCACAGTCCATGCACCTTGAACACGGCAAGGAGATAAAATGGGCAGCTACATGAACACGGTCTCCGACCTCAGAGCAGCAGTTTATAGTGCAGGGCTAACTTTGTGTTGTGCCAGGTTAGAACCCATCGTTAGGCTAAACTAAATATAACATCAGACAATATCTGGTATCTAAAACATTTCCTAATAGTAAACTAAAAAGTACCAGTTGGCGAAAAACTGAAATAAATCGATTCTGACACGAAACTCGAACAATTCTAAAAGCGACTTGTTTTGGCTTTGCGAGTACGTAAAACCATGGAGGTAGTAGAGACTACCTCCATGGTAAAACAGATGTAAATGTGTGACCACGCTGATAACTGAATGCGTCATTCTAAAATCGCGACGTTCGAGTCTTGTACAAGTAATGAACTTCAGTCAAACAGTTGAATATCGCATTCTCTGATATGTTGAAACGAGCATTCGTTGTTCTTCGGTGGCGACTGTCCATTGAACTACTATAATAACGACGATAGACAGACCAGCAGCACGCTGTTTTTCAGCATGATTGAGTTTATAAACAGGGAAAAACAGTTGGTGATTCGAAAAAAGCACGTTCGTGGTTGTTTAATTTTTTTCAAGTTCATGGAAATTATTCTATTATTTTCTATTTTGGTTTCTTTAAATTTATTGCATAAGTGTATAATTACCTAATAACAATTCAATGGCAATTATTTTAAAGCTATACTGACATGAATTTGTGCTGTGAAATATCGCGTACTTTTCAATCAAGATTGACTTTGACCCTGGACTTCGACTCATTTCATGAGCAGTCCGCCAATAACAGTTCAGTTGGTCGAGACAAATTATATCTGCTCTATGATTAGCTCTGGTACAGATTGAAAATAAAATGCTAGGTCAACATTGTGTTTACATTGTAAATCACAGCATCATTCTAATGTAATATAGCAAAACTGTACGTGCGTTACTCGTATCACGTTCCCTCTGTGCCTGCATAGAATTTACAAAACAATAAGCTTACGTTTCCAAACCGGGCAGAACAGACACCGGCGCGATTTTGTCGCTATAAAAGTTCGAAATATTGGCATATTTCTAATTTCTACTGAGAGGAATATTGCTCACCCAACAGTCGAAACAAAAAGATGTCGCAACCATTTTCACAAAACTTGTGATGTACAGGAACGTAATCTTCATTGCATGCTTAAAACGTAACGTAAGCGGGAACAGTTTTGGTTGCCGGACTTCACTGGGCATTTGTGCAGACATAAGAAAATCATCTGACATTTTATCGTCAGTCGCAATTAATTCGGAGCGGGATCAATTTTGAATGTCCGACTTCATTAGGTGCAGACAAACATGTAAACTTTTATCAGAAAAAGATGTAATTTTTGGATTTTCGGAGTAGGCCTAGTTTGATTGGGGTGGGGTCAGTTTGAATGTCAGACTATACTTTGCATTGAGTCCACGTCACTTGTTAGCGGATCAAATGTACGTTTTGGTTTTCGATGGCGATTAATTTTCAATGCTTGACTTTATTTGGCAAACATGTAAAGCATAAGACAAAGACGTACTATTTGGAGTTTCGGCCGTTATTTGTTTTATACGGGAACAGTTTTATTAAATACGTATTATAGGAAAACAAGGTAAAAATAAGCAGCCTCTCAGTTGTGAGCTAGATGTATCACCAGCTTTTTTTGTAAGTTCAGTTTACTAAATTTAGTGTTGAATGAGTAAGCTTAGCGTTCTGCGTTACAGTGCGCGCTTGCGACCAGTTCCAGTTTACACTTTTTCAACGCATCGGAAACTGGAATTTTAAGCTGGACTGCACAGTAAGTGAGGCTACCCACAATTCCCCTTGATTTGTTCACTCAGACATTTTTTGCTAAAGGCTTTTTCAATTTTATCAGTTTCTTAACAATTTTTAACTTACAATTTAAGTTCAGGATTATTTGTTTAAACCATGTTCCAAAATTATTGATTATGTTAAAATTCAAGAGTAAAGTGAATGAGAAGTCGATGTTTGGTGGTGCTAAAATTGCACATTTGTCAAGATAAAGTTATCAGCAACTAAGATGGTCTCATCATACCACCTGTTAGACATGCAAATTTCCTTTGTTACGAACATTAAGAAAAAAATCAATACCTCAGGGTTCTGCCCACGCCGGACGGCGCTGGACGGCGCTGGACGGGCCCGTCCGGCACTCAGAATTTCCCATCACAGACACAACTTATTCCCTTAGTTTCCTTGAAAATATTGTGTATGGCTGTCAAAAATCTATGTCGACAAAATTACAAAATTGCTATCTCGTCCGCAGAAAATGGGTTGATCTTCTCATTATTCACAGTAAGAAATCAGAAAATTATGATAATCAGAACTATGTTGCCAGAATTTTGAAATATGGACCGAGTTGTTCTGTGTACAGAAGAAATTTGCTTCAGTTCAGTGTGTGATCTCCGTGTGTACAGATCATGGTGAATTGTGGGTAGCGTCACTTACTGTGGACTGTAACTCTGACAATTTCAACTGTTCTCTACTTCCCGGCCATATGCTTGATATTTTGCTTTTGCGGACCATGCTTTTGCAATCAACGGCTACCTTCGATAGCCACGACATACTTCCTACTGGCAGATGGGAAGTAGACTGACGCATGTGCACTCCTCCAGATGGAATTAACGTAATCTACTTACGCTCTTGAGATAGTCTTGACTAATCTGGAAACCGTTGAGACACAAGATAAACGACGGCACGCAAACTGGCCCACAATGTTCATTTTTGTTAAAATCTTACACATTTCCGAGTATAATATGTTATGGTTTCAAACTTATTGTCCACTCAAAGGCCATATTACACAGATTCAAAATTTATCATAAAACAAGAAATGACCAAAATCACTCAAGGAAGGTGGGTCTACCCCTTAAGATATTACTGTCCATGACATCAGTCTTGTATCTGTCAATAAATCTTGTATCAACCGCTGTGTTCTGTGATCATGTGTTCAACATTTTCACAGAATATTTGCATGGTTTTATAAAGTTCTATGGCCTTTAAATGTTCTTTACATTATGATCAAAATACCAAACATGAAAGATGAAACTCTACAAAAAACCATGTACATATATCACTACTATAGTGTTTGCACAGTTTACAAGCCTTAGCCTTGTACTCTCAGAAGTCCATTTGATCATGTGTTTTTGTCTCTCTGTATGTCTGTGTGTATACATGAGCAGAGAAAATTTATAACAGAAAAAGTACATTTGTGTTTGTTACAAAAACTTGATTTACTTTGTTTGACAGATGCAGGTTATTTAGTAATGCTTATTTGATAACAGTCAGGTTTTTTGATGTTTTTCATTAACTTCAGTATACTATGTTTAATAAATACTGCAGGGTACCATGTTCTTGAGGTTGTTTGAAGAGCGCCCTCATTGTCCAATTGCACGCATCTCGTAGAGAAGTTTATGAAAAATCCACAAACAATCAAAGACAAGCATGATGTTACTTTGATTAATTTTTGGGTTTTGCTAAACAAAATGCTTTATGTACATCAAGTGTATCATTTCACCATTCAGAAATGTGTGGATCCGGATGAAGCTATGGACAGATTTGTTCAAATAGTATCTTCAATTTTAATGTCATCGAAATCTGAAAATAGTGTGTTGACAAGAGTTCTCAAGCAGTATGAGAAAGGCAAAAGAACCCAAGGTGAGTTGCTGTTTGACACGAAAGGAAGCACTGTTGTTGTCACAAAACCCAGCCTATAACATATGAAAGGTCACCACAGAACCCAGTCTGTGACACTTGTGAGAGGTGGTCACAAAACTAAGTCTGTGACACAACAAGTTGTCCAAAACCACGTCAGTGACATGGCCCAAGTCTTCACAAATCCAAGTCAGTGATACACTAAGCCCAGTGTTAGATGTGTAAAAGGTTGTCACAAAAGACAAGTCAGTGACATGTGACAGATTGTCACAAAAACTCAGTCTGTGACAATTGTGATCGGAGGTTGATATTCTCCCATTCATTTGAAACTTCTATTTTACACTTTGCAGCTTGTGATCATGAATTTTTAATCATATGAGATAAAGAAACGTTGAAACTTGACAGGTTTATTGTCATGACATCAGTCTTACAAATCTGTGATATCTTCAAATGGTTCTCATCAGGAGTGACTCAAAGTCATGTTGTTGTGAATATTCTGCAATTAAACTCTTAATTCACCTAACATAACATGGTTGATGAACGGTGTTGGTATAACAGCTCTCAATCACTATTTGCAACTACAATAAAATACCATTGAACATCCACTAGTAGCCATGTTTAGTCTGACTGTAATGTTATAGTGTTTTAGGTTTGCACGAAGTCTGTGAATTTTGCAGAAAATATACTATTCCTTTTGTTCATTCCTGTTCTGTGAAGGGTACCAGATTTCAAAACTGAACATTTTCTTTATATTGCATATGCAGAGGTTCATATCAGAATTCTATTACGTCATACTTCTTGTTCTGAATACAAATAGCCTATCAACATGGCTTGTATGACATACTCATATCTTTTCCGTATCTTCCCATTAGCAAAATCCCAGACTGCTGAGAAAACATTGAGTGAGGGAAGTTACAGCTCAGCAGAAGTCAGTGATATTATTCAAGATGTTATAGAAGGAAAGATGAGGGTTGACAGAGAAGTGTTCCAGAAAAGTAAATCAAGTCTTCTTGTTTTCCATTTCCTTAAACTGCCAACTCATATTATATGTACGCAAGAAGCAATATTAAAAATGAATTTTTGCAATAGTGCAGAGAATAAGAATTATATTGATTATCGTACGTCTGTGTCTGTAACCTGTGGAGAAAATGTCAGTATGAGTTGACACATTAAGGTGTTATTGGACACGATTTGTTTTTTGACCCCACAGCCATTTTATGTGAATACTGGGGAAATCTAACTCGATCTCATATTTTTTTCATAAAAACATACATCTCATGATCACAAAGTCAAGTGGTGTATAAGAAGACCAGTTACAAACCTATGAATTTATGTAAAATAATTCTGCTGAACTATGATTTCTTCACCGCAAATGTTGAAGTTTGTTCTATATGGTTAACTGACTTGCACCTATAGTCTGCATGCGATCCTGTTATGCACCATATGTAAGGGACATTCTAAACGCATTATTTTCCTTCTTTTCACATGAAATTTGACTGTAAAAGGTGTATAATGTTATTCACAAGATACCAGGATTTATGTCCTCACACATGGTATTAGCGTCTCAAACACAGCAATCACTGTACAATGTACTCAGACATAAATCCCTGTATTTTATGAGTATTCTAATACTATTCTCAGGTTAAAAAACAACAATTCCTTTGTCATATAAAGCTTTGGCATGAGATTGATTTTTTCATGTACTTTGTAATGGTTAAAATGTAGAAAATAGTTCACATGGATATCTACAAATTTTGATGATTATGATTGTAAATGTAAGAAAAAACAAATGAAAAGAAAACAATAGCAGTGAAGAAATTAAGATTCCAGAATCTGCAGAGGTGTACAGGGTTGTTAAATTATACAAGAAAATATGGAACTTGTAACCTGTGTTTACAATGATTATTGTGTAGCAGTACATTTTGCTAAATCTGTAATATTCTCATATTAATGATTCATAAAAAGTTGATTATTGTTCAGTTTTGTTAGTCCCCACGGACACCGTCATAGGTTTGGTCATGTCCGTGTGTGCGTCGGTGCGTCCGTCCATGCGTCCGTCCGTTGGTTCACGCAGATATCCCAGAGATGCCCGGAGCAATTTCATTAAAACTTGGTACAAAGATTACTTCATATGTCATACATATACAAGTTGATTTGTTTTGTGATACGATCCAATATGGCCACTGTGCGGCCATTTTATTATAATTTTTTCATGTACAGAGCCATAACTCAGGCATATCTCAACTGATTTTATTTAAAGTTAGTACAAGGACATTAACCTATGTCATACATATGCACATTAATTTGTTTAACGATATGATTCAATATGGCCGCATGGCGGCCATATTGGTACAATTTTTTCATGTCCTTGTCCATAACTCAGGCACGTCTCAACCAATTTTGTCCAAAGTTGGTACAAGGACATTGACCTACTTAATATATATGCATATTGATTTGTTTTGTGATACAATCCAATATGGCCACCATGCCGCCATTTTGTTACAATTTTTTCTTGTACAGAGCCATAACTTAGGCACATCTCAACCAATTTTTTTCAAAGTTGGTACAAGGACATTAACCCATGTCATAGATATGCATGTCAATTTGTTTCACGATATGATCCAATATGGCCACGTGGCAGCCATTTTGTTATGGTTTTTTTTCATGTCAAGAGCCATAACTCTGGCAAGTCTCAACCGATTTTATACAAAGTTGGTACATGGACATTGACTTATGTCATACATATTCATGTTGATTTTTTAGACGGTAAGATCGAATATGGCTGCGTATTAGCCATTTTGTTACGATTTTTTCATGTACAGAGCCATAACTCAGACATATTTCCACCAGTATCATTCAAAGTTTGTACAAGGACATTGACCTATGTCATACATATGCACATCAATTTGTTTCACAGCATGTAGCAGTATCATGTGAATTACTAAAGTTTCGTAATTAGGCTAATATGTCAAGAAATACTGCATCAAATTTCATGAAACTTGGTACAGATGTTAAACTTACATTGCTTTAACAGTAAAAAAGACATTTATCAGTGTCATGTTAATTAATTTGTAATTGCATATGCAAGTGATCTTTCCTAATTAGAGCGATACATCCACAAATACTGTGTCAAATTTGATGAAACTTGGTACAGATGTTGATCTCATAGTGTTGTAAATACTGCAAAAGTGTTTGGCAAAATCCTGTTGATTAATTACCAATTGACTCATTTAATAACCTTTAATAATTAGGATGGCGGCCTACATTGGTTTTATGTTTTCACCACCATGGAACTCATTCTTGGCCATTGAGCGCCATCTGTATTGCAGTATTTTTATCACAGACCTAATTAATAAAGAGGACACTATCCTCTCTGAGGACTTGTAATTAAAGTACCCATTAACAAGTGGGGACTGTGTCATCAACGATGACTTGTTTACTTTAATGACTGTTTTGTTTACTTTGATGGCTGTTTTGTTTACTTTGATGGCAGTGTTTTGTCAGTTAACGAAAGAAAAATCCTGTCATCTTGAAGACTTTGTTAATGCTGCACTATCTGTTGCCATGCAACCAGCCCCCCGTTCACATGAGACTAGTGAGCTTGTCAGTGAATTACTCTTGGAAGAACAATCTAGAATGATTGACAAGTAAGTTAGAACAGTCTAGAGTGATTTACATGTAACAGTCAGGAGTGATTGACAAGTAAATGAGATATCATCAAAGGAAGTTATGGCTTTTTTGAAAGTTTTTCACCTGAGATATGTTATGGCTTTATTGTAACCATGCTAGATAGTGAGTTGTAAACAAATTTTGGCCAGGGTTTTGTATACAACAAACACAACATTGATCAAGATCTCATTTTGGTTTTGATAAATATGACATGAATGTTGCAGTCCTCTATTGTATCTTTTGAAGGTCAAAATGTTCTCCTTTGTATGACAAAATTCACATGAAAATTTTCTGTTTATGGTTCATTGAAACAGTATTTCATGGTCTTTCAAACTGTTTATCATACCTCTACAACTGTTTGATGTTCATGTTGTCTTGATATCTCTTGTGTATTTTGTCACAGATCAGAGATAAGCTGGTCAGCTGCAGGTCTTCTCATTGACTGGCTTGAACTCATTGACCCTGAAATTGTACAGAGCTGTCCTCAGTTACAGCAACAGTTACTGTTTGTGAAGACACACAAAGACAAAACAGAAACAAAAGTTGAGAGTTCATGCAGCGCGTACTTGCTTGCATTGCTGAGCCATCAGAGTAACTGGCAAACTTTACATCTGTGTATCAATTGGTTACTGAAACCAAGAACAGATACAACCAGGTGAGAAATGTCACAAAGAAAGTTACAGACAAGATTAATATTCATCTCGCTGTTTGCCTGATTGTTAAAGATATGATATTGTCATTGAATAATTGAGGATCTCAGATAATAAAATGACAAGGTTTAATGAAAAGTTTCACCATCAAGAGGAGTGCCACTTACTTCAATGTTATCATTATTATCATATAATGATTGACAGATGTCTTCCATTGTGACAAAAATTTCTGAAATTTTAACTGTCTGTTCAGCAAGAAACATTAAATTTTTTACATTGAAAAACATTAATCAACATATGAATATTTTAAATAAATCAACATTTGAAGTCTTATCTGATAAATGTAGCACAAACACAGTTGAAAAACAAGATCTTATAGAAATGTTTTCAGCTGAAATTTGTTACCTTATAAGCATCCACACATTATATCTTAGTGAGTATTATCCCTGCTTACAGGCCATATTTCTCAAAGTGTAGCTTTAGTATCAGCTGAAAGTAAACCCATACTGTCTTTGTTTTCAAGGATTGACTCAACAGCAGCACTGGATTTCCTCTGGGCTTGTATTCACATACCAAAATTATGGCAAGGCAGAGACACCAAGACACCAAAGGTAATTCACCATTTCTATGTATCAGAGATTAAGCAATGTAGACTCTCCTCAAAATCTGAAAGAGAGTAATCTGTGTTTTATATCAACAGCCTACTCTCATAAAATTTTTCACTATCTGATATGTAAACTTTCTTTTCACCATATTTTATGATTTTACGAAAACCTACCCTGTACCTATCTGATAGACCCAACCTTAGTTGTGGTAATCTAATATTTCTATTCCCACCGCCTTCACCATAGAAAAAAGTCTCTCCAAAAATGTATGCATGTGTAGGTATCTCACATTAAAGACGTTTGGTTACTACTATGCATTAAGAGACATAAATATTAAATAAATTCACATAAATCAGAAAGACTTTAAGTATTAGCTGCGTAATTAAAAATTCTATCGTTAAATTCCATTTCAGAAACATACAGAAGAAGTGATTTTCCATTTATCGGCCAAACAAGTCTGTTGTCTGACAGATTTTATCCTTGATGAACTTGAGACTTGCTGCCATGAGAAGACAACAATCCTTATTGAAGCTAGACTGCCACTTTTGATGAATTATTGCCAAAGCAACAAAGCAGTCAAAAGGACGGTTGTTAATCACCTTTTCAGTAAAATCAACATCAATGGGTAAGGCTGCAAAAGATATATTTCAAGGGAAACTGTGTCAGCCTTTGTAGATAGTATTATTAGAGAAAGATGTGGCTGAGAAATGTGTAGTATGATTGTAATCTTGTGATCGGTGTCTGATTCTCAATACAGAATTTTGGTGTTTTTTAAGTCAGTATTTGTAAAGTCAATATGGTGTTTGAAGTCAATGTGTGAAAGTCACTGAGAGAAATCACAGTCCCTCTATGGCGGGACTGTGGGGAAATGTATGGAAATCTATGGAAATCATAGTGGTGCTGTTAGTGCTGATGACAGTCCCTCTATGGCGGGACTGTGGGAAATCTATGGAAATCATAATGGTGCTGTCAGTGCTGATTAATGTGGATTATCAACATATTTTGAACAGTGCAACAACATTACAGCGAACGTCAAAATGAACCGCAGACCAAGTTTGATAAGCCCCTATCAATTTCCCTCGCAATCTTCCAATATCCCTTAGAAAACACCGAGGTACTTTGGTTAGTGTTGCCGATAAACAGGGCAATAAACATACAGACGCCTGCTGTGTTATCGCCATTCGATCTCCCTTCTATTTCTGGCTCCCTTTCCGGAAGAAACCATTTTGAAGCCCAAAGTGGTTGACAAGAAATGAAATAAAGCATGCGATTTTAAGACCTGTAATTGTAACAATAATTTCAAACTCGATTTTTCACAGAACTTGTTTTGCATTGTTACGTGCGTCGATCCTGTTATCGTGAAGTATTTCCTGTAAGCAGTCATGTCACATGACATACTGTAACCAAACTCGAATAGTAAATTCCATGAGCTTGCAAAGTAAACAAATGTCAGTGTAAGAGCACATGGATAGGCAATGGCAATGTCTCAAGTACAAGTTGAGTTCCACGGTAAAATTAGAAACATTCACACGGAACGACTGAGATACAGCCAGTTAGTATATCTAGTGAAAGACAATGTCGCTGTACTGAGTGAGGCCCTGATTTGACTCTCGGCCGGCCGGTGAACTTTTACTCGTGGAAATGCCCTGTTCTCTCAGGCTGGTATTTCATTATGACATCGTTTACAGTGCTGAGCATGCGATACATTTCTGCGGCGATACTGGTTTGGGAAACGCCTGTCAACCATTTTTCTATGATGCTTTTTCTTGCCTAAAAATCCATTGTAAGACAAATCGACGTCAACAGAGAAAAAAATATTCTCACGATTTTATGAACTGGCATACCTTGATTACATCAGGGTCTATGCAGTGCACATACTGATCGACAACCATAGATAAAAGACAGCAAAACTCAGCCGAAATTTCCGAGATTAACTGACAAAGTGTTTTATATCGCTGTTTTACATCAAACTGATTACACAATCTCTGGATACAGAAATGGCATTTTGGTGAAATTTCAGCATCAAAAAAATCCCAAAACTTGACATGAGGATGTCATGTGCCGATCAACAGCATAGTGCACGTGTGAACTGGCATGGCATGCATTGACTCCATGGACTGTAGAGAGTAGAGAAACTGTCTATGATTGACTGCACGGAAAAGCAGTCTGCATCTTGTGAAAACAACAGCATAGCAGTGAAAATTGTAATAGTCACCAGTAAAAACTCTTCACAGATGAAAGGATAATTGCTTCAAACTAAGAAACTCCATGTTCAGATGATGAAAACAAACATCGTGGTCGGTTAATGACAATAAACAATGGCCGACGCAACTGTGTAATGGACTATACTATTTAGGTGATGGGGGTGGGCAGGGTCAAAGGATCGAGAAAGTACTGGGAAAACGTGTGATTTTCCTAATGATACTGTCTCGGGAACTCCAGTGTCCCATTGTTTTGTAATATATAACAAGTGTGCCATGAGCTTCATTGAATAAACTGATATCAAACAGCCATACATGTAGCTGTAAACTGGCGCAAAATGGTTTGATCCATGCAGAACTTGCATAGGGAGATTGAATGGAGATGGCACAGCAGGTGCACTTGTATGTTTACTGAGCAAAGTACATCGGTGTTTTCCAAGGGATATTGGAAGATTGCGAGGGAAATTGATAGGGGCTTATCAAACTTGGTCTGCGGTTCATTTTGATGTTCGCTGTAAATCATCTCAAAGCTATCTACTGATCCATTAACCACTCTGTGACAATTACTGGTATATTTTGTGAAGAATACTCATTTCAAAGGCATTACTGATATTGCAGTGTGAAAATAATTTTAATTAGTTATTTTGTCTGTCTTCTGGGCACTGTTTAAGTTTTAGCCAAGCACAACTACTAGCCTGTGTTGGCTTTTGTTGAATACAATGAAGAAATACTCAGAAATATAAGGAACCCTGGAAATATGATGGATGTATTTCAGAAAAGTTGATCTCAACTTCCATGGGAACTGCTTCCTTTGAAAAACAATTGCCTGACAGAGATGACAACGATGATAAAGTTTCTGTATAATTTACTGCTATATTTTTTTTGCATAAGCTTAAGCATTGAACACTCCAGCTGTTAATATTTCACTCTCATTGTTTACAGTTTCATGCCACAGGAAATTAAAATACTGTTCCTTTTGTATCACATCCGGTTATGATACTGTAAAATTTCAGAAGAGAATTTTCTGTTGAACACCTGCTCATTGTTTTGGAATGTGTTTACACCGATTCTTGACTGTATCTCTCACAGAGTCATCAACATTTCCACAATTTTAATTATCTTTCATAGTACTTTTTATTACAAGAATTTTTTATGATATGTCCAAGATCAAGATTTAATTGAGTAAAATCAAATGACAATATTACCATACCCGGTTTATTTCTGTTCTAGCTGCAACACTGCATTACTGCTGCTTTCTGAACTCTACCTGCAACAGCCAGATTTAATCCAAAGTGTTTCCAACAGTGAAATTCTCATCAAAAATGCATGTTTTGTCAGCCAAAGTGTTACTCAGGTAGGTTGCTATGGAAACAAAATGATATTAGCGCCATGATACCAGTAGGTGGTGGCAACAGTGGTACAAGATAAAAACTTTCATGATATAATTTAATAAATGTTTAAAAGCTGTAGCTGTCAGGATTTCTCTCGTCCAATCAAGAAACACAATATTGTTAAATGATGATGTGTCATCGTCAGTATCTTAGATGGTATCTTTGAAGAGCTTTTATTTATCATGAAAAATGAGAACGAAGCAACACAGTTTGTGATGGCAATCTCACGATATGCCATTTTGCACGTAAATGATAAAGTAATTTTATACTTTTAATGTAAATTTCGTAACACTTCATATTTGTATCTTGTGAATGGCAGAGCTGCTCTAACAGTTTCCTCTTTTCTGTTCCAGTTTGATGTGTTGACACACAGTTTACTGTTAACACTGGCTGCAACAAAGTCTGGTCGCAATTGTGAAAACAAAATGAATGATGCAAATATTGCATTGCGGAAAATAGCAACCTCTCATCCAACATTGCTACTCAGGTAAGTAGGGATCAAATTGCATGTTTGATATCAGTCTACAGTTGGTACAGTAACAGTTATAGATGATATCAGTCTACATTGGTACAGTAAAGTTATAGATGATATCAGTCTACACTTGGTACAGTAACAGTTATAGATGATATCAGTCTACATTGGTACAGTAACAGTTATAGATGATATCAGTCTACATTTGGTACAGTAACAGTTATAGATGATATCAGTCTACATTGGTACAGTAACAGTTATAGATGATATCAGTCTACATTGGTACAGTAACAGTTATAGATGATATCAGTCTACATTTGGTACAGTAACAGTTATAGATGATATCAGTCTACACTTGGTACAGTAACAGTTATAGATGATATCAATCTATATTGGTACAGTAATAGTTATAGATGATATCAGTCAACATTTGGTACAGTAACAGTTATAGATGATATCAATCTACATTGGTACAGTTACAGTTATAGATGATATCAGTCTACATTTGGTACAGTAACAGTTATAGATGATATCAATCTACATTGGTACAGTAACAGTTATAGATGATATCAGTCTACATTGGTACAGTAACAGTTATAGATGATATCAGTCTACATTGGTACAGTAAAGTTATAGATGATATCAGTCTACATTGGTACAGTAACAGTTATAGATGATATCAGTCTACATTTGGTACAGTAACAGTTTTAGATGATATCAGTCTACACTTGGTACAGTAACAGTTATAGATGATATCAATCTACATTGGTACAGTAACAGTTATAGATGATATCAGTCTACATTTGGTACAGTAACAGTTATAGATGATATCAGTCTACATTGGTACAGTAACAGTTATAGATGATATCAGTCTACATTGGTACAGTAACAGTTATAGATGATATCAGTCTACATTTGGTACAGTAACAGTTATAGATGATAACAATCTACATTGGTACAGTAACAGTTATAGATGATATCAGTCTACATTGGTACAGTAACAGTTATAGATGATATCAATCTACATTGGTACAGTAAGTTATAGATGATATCAGTCTACATTTGGTACAGTAACAGTTATAGATGATATCAGTCTACATTTGGTACAGTAACAGTTATAGATGATATCAGTCTACATGGGTTATTAACAGTTACTATTCATGCAAAAATTTTATGCAATTGTGACATTTTGGGATTACCTTCAATAAATATGGTACCAGATTTGCATAAGGAGCAAGTTTGAAAGCTAAGCCAATTTAGGCCAATAGGGCCTCATAACATCTTCATATTTTTGTATGTTGATCATGAATCTTTCATGAAACTTTCATATGTCACATTTTTATTGAAGAATTATATAGTTGCAGACATAGTGTATTTGTAAGTAAATTATATTTTTCTGTATGTAAAATTATTCCTAATAAATGAAAGACATTCGATTGGTCAGATCACAGATCCTAAGCGTCTATGGTCAGATGCATAGTTCAATGTCACCTACAATATAATTAGTTGAATCCCAGCTGCCATTGACAATTCTGACTATATTGATTTGTTTTTTGTATTTCAGACAATTATCCATGATTTCTGCTGCCTTGAAAGGACGTGTTCATCTAACATTTTCTGAATTCCGATCTCGACATCATCTTCTCTTCTTTTCACATGTCCTTGGATTGTTAGAGTTGTTACAACCCTTTGTATTCCAACAAGATCAAGAAATTCTACATTCAACATTGGAATCTTATTTCCATCTCATTAGGGTAACGAACACAGTCATCATAAACTTCAGAATTTAGAAGTCTTCTCAACTTCACTTTTTAGCTGATGATTCCTTTGTGTTTTTTTTTGTTGCTGTTAATGGTGTCAGTTTGTGATTATGCAATCAGTAATTTATAGTACTAACAGTCTTTTGGTCAAGCATGATGTATTGCAGAGTGGTTCACTGTGCTGTAGGTTTATTTTGTAACAATACAAAAGTCAATTCTGTCATCAAAATGACATCAAGTCTGGACTTCAGTTTTCCTCCGTAGCAATACTATCTACATCTAATGTGCTGTCCCAATAATTTTGTATAGAAATGAGAACTATAAGGAGAGGCTGATAAATTCTAACTCATGTTAATTTATGCATGACCTTGTTGGATAATATTCATGACCTACCCGGTAAAATGCAGTGTATTACATCAATTCGATCAGACATTTGAATATTATAATACCTGTTTCAAGGATGAAGTGCACCCATCTAAAATGGATTATCTATTCATGTTTTACAACTTTTCATGATAAACTCACTACATGTACTCTCATGATAACATCATGTTTCTTAAAAAATGATCAATTGTGTTCAATCTTTCTAAGAGACACAGATCACTGGGCAGTTTCAAATTCTTTTACTCCAAATAAAATCAATGAATTTAGTCATCAGAAATAGTACAGTTTCAGCTTTAAAAGTTTTGTTTGATAATTAATGCAATTTGTTGTTGTCATGTTCAGCAGGGAAGCATCTGCAAAGTGTATGCCTATCATTGACATACAGAAATCAAATTAACTGTCATTTTGATTGCAATCTTCATTGATGTTAGAAAAGAAAGCCTGCAAAGTGTAATGTTGTAATGTTATGATGTGGGTTTAGTAGTTTTGTATGATTGATAGAAATCTCCCTTGGATGTCAGCATTTACTAAAACTCTACTAACATTACATATTTCATTATTTGTTCCAGGAATATGGTGGACAGAAAACCGTAGCAGTTGTCATCAATAAATTGATAGAATTCTTACACAGTTACAGTAGCTTTGATCAGAGTAAAGCATCAACATTGCTAGAAAAACATGCCACTGTCCTACAGTGAGTACCCATCTATTTATATTCTATGCTATTAGTCTCTAAGTACTTAGAATTCCGTATCTTAAAAGTTTACTATGTTAATGAAAAAGCATGTCACACATGCAGTATAAACTGTTGAAGATGTAAGATTGAAAGATACCACTCTTTCTCAGCTCATTCATCAGAGCCATTTTTATGTTCTGTTTACAGTGACCTGTGTAACTACTACCCTGATATGTCAATACTGAAGGCATTGATTGCTAGCATCGCACTGCCAAGCAGAAGTGCCAAGGAAACGCAGACCAATATCTCTGCCACAGAAGGACACACAACCCAGGTCACAAGGGGGTCATCCAGTATTGGTGGATTAAGTAGTAGCATGGTACCATCAGGGAGCAGTACTCTCTGGTCAAAGTCTGATATAACTCCTCTCAAAATGAAGTTAGATAAAAGACAAAGTATTGAAGGTAACTGTACTGGTGTAGATTCAACCATTGAATAATAAAACTGCACAAGTGGACAAAGTGCCAGTATTTATACCCTTCTATTTTGAAATAAATTACTAAATGGAATTAATAGCAGTGGTTGCTCTACATGTAAGCTATGTACTTTTAACCTGCAAACAGATATAAAGGCAAAGCATTGTCATTTATACATATCACAGGAACCAAATATTAGTTTATCTTCAAAAGTTAACTTTTCCAATTTTCTGTCAACAGATTTACTGGAAGGACTTCAAGAACTGGATGAGATTTCAAAACGAAAAGTTGATATTTTGCAGTATTTCATTGTAAGTGTGTATCTTGTATTTTTATGCACAGAATAACATAATATATTAATCATCTTGTGAATACATCTAGTGTGGTTGATGCTGTCTTGGCTTCAGCACACAAAGTCACAAAACTCTGAATACTTTATGCATCATTGTCATGATAACAAAATTAACACCAGTTTCAGACTTCAATTCTATTGGTGAGTAAATGATAATTTTATATATTTGGTTTGTAAGCATCTCAGTACTTCTCGTGAAATCTTTATTCTATTCCGTCAATTTTTCCATTTTGTTGAACTGACTAATTCTTCATCCACTCCTGAACATCGCAATTTTTCCTCAGTAGCTTGTTACTATGTAGAGCCAATGTTGACCTCAATTACAAAACATTATTCTTTCAAGATTAGCATTTCAATGTGAGATGTGTAATTTCTAGTTTTCTGTTTTGATGACAGACTGATTTGATGGAGTTGATGAGTAGCAGTGTAAGTCAGTGCAGTGCTAGAGCTTATTCTCTGATGATGAAACACATTCGACAGAAACCAAGGTATGAAATCTCATCAAACTGACAACACATGTTGACTTCCACAAATGATGGCTTAAATTTCCCCTGAATGGAGAGTTTGTGATTGTTTGTATTTGCTGATATTATTAGTAGTTGCCATTATTGAATGCTTGTTTTTTGAAGCAGCTACATAGTCTCGATTCATGGATAATGCAGGTTTTGCAATCAGACTATTCCGTAGTTATGGCTTCCCAAAGAATGTATAAACATAAAACAAAAAAATAAAACTGAAGGATTGTCATCAAGTTGTTCCTGTTGTAGCATTGAATGATGACATCATCAAGTTGTTCCTGTTGTAGCATTGAATGATGTCATCAAGTTGTTCCTGTTGTAGCATTGAATGATGACATCATCACTTTGTCAGGTAAGGCATATTGATTTGACAATTCTAATGATACTGTTTATTTGCATTGACAGTGCTTCAAAGGAACTGTTACCAGCTATAATTGACTGCCTTGATAATGCAGACCATAGCATTGTAAATATAGCTCTTCAACATCTTCCAGAGTTCACTCTGTTATGCCAAGGTAAGACAATGAAAGGAGTGTTAGGAAACCCAATTACCTTGACTGTTCTTTGCCTCTTAACAATTTGGATTTGGTGCCCCTTAAATAACCATTAGTAATCAGTGGGTCACCCTTATACCTTATATAAGTGGTATGTATAGACACTTTGAACACTTTCACTGCGGCAAATATTGGTACATGAAATCATGCATACACACATGGAAGATATTGTAATGCTCAATGAACCACTATCCAAATGCATTCTGTCTGTGTTGTTCATCTTGATTTAGAAGGGATCTGTATACTCTCTTTGTAGTTAAATGTTTTCATTCTAGGAAATCCTACAAATTAGGCACATTTGTAGAACCAACTCAAGAGAGAATCAAAAAATAACACAGAAATGAATGTACTTGCCACAGGTTACTTGTGCCACAGTTTTACATCACTGTTACACTGTAGTGTCATACACATCAAATCTTTCTAAGTTGTGTATGACAAAGAGAGCCTTCAACATTGTACACTTCATGTACGCAGCTTATTCCAATCCTTATGACAAGTCCATATGGCTTTCTCTCCAAAGATTTCAAAGATTTGCAATGATTTAAAGCACACTTTTCCTGTTGTAAAGTTTTCACAGCAGAACTGCAGAACTGGAATATCATATTGCCATCTGACTCTTATCAAAGTTTATGTTTTCATTACAGAGAGTGCTAACATCTTGCTACAGAAGGCATTTATAGTTGGAATTAACACCAAGATTGACACATCAGCAGTCATAGCAGAGACTTTACAATTGCTAAATATGGAATCTGTCACAGTACAGTCATGAAGTATCACCAGACTTTCTTGTGGTTTGTCATTTTGTAATCACACAATGTCAACTGTCAACCAACTGATTTATTCTGGCATGTTAAAACTGTGAACATTCACACAGTTCAACATGCATTATGAACCTGATTTTTGCTGAGTGGAAGGTGTTCAGATCCTGTTATTTCAGTGAGATACACATTGCCGTGTAGTTTGATAATGACTTCACACAAAATGTGATCAAAATCATATCAGCAAAGATTGAATGATATCAGTGGATGCTAATTTCTGTGGCATTTGATGTAATGAAAAGTTGAAGTGTGGAACTGGCAATATACAGTGATTTCATTTGTTCTCAGCCATACTAAATTCTAGTTCATATCTTGGTGTTGAACCATTTTGATTGTCAAAATGAATGAAAAAGATGTCATTCTGAAATTAGGTGATATTACATATCTATGACTTTGCCCACAAAGAAAAGTCACATCAAAACAACAGTAAATTGTATGAATGAAGAAAGCAATATTGTCCTTTAAAAGTAGTTGCTACTCGGTAAGATACAAATATGATTTGTAGTCTAAGCTGTACAGACACAATATCTATCCTGGTTCTTGTGATCTGGGGTTGAATTGATGCATAGTATTGCCTACATACGTCAATAGTGAGCGCTATAATTGGAAATCAGTTCACAGTTCTTTCAATTGAGTTTTAAACTTGTGCTCTTTTTTCCTGTCATATTATTTCCATTACGTGACTGAAATAAAGCCGACAGAAGATTTAAAAGACATTGTCTGTGTTGTTAATTATTTTCATTAGTAGAACCTGATTTTTGTTATCAAGTGTAAAAAAGTACTTGTTTTGTGCTGTGTTCTCATCTACTCATTTACTGGCCTTCTCATAACATTGTGCTGTATTCACATCTACAGCTTGGTGTTTGAGATTAGATGTAGTTATCAAAACTCAAATGTGTAACTTATTGTGTTTCCTAACCGTTACCAATGTATACCTACTTTGATCTGAGGTTGGATGATCTGTACAGCAGTCACTGAAAGATGTGTATAGCATTCATCCTTTTAAGTAATTGCAAAGCCAGGAGCCAATGCATGGATGTTTAACCGATATTCTATAGTGATAAATGTGCCAGCACTGAGTCAGCATGTGTTTCATGTTTGGTCACTGATACGTAAACACACATAATGTATTGTGTATGTTCCAATTCACAACTCTTTCAGTTCATTTACAAGTTCAAGAAATTGCTGTGCATCATCGTTTTAAGAACTGTAGTTTTAATATTTTCTGGCATCAAAGAACATTCTTGAGTGATTGGTATTTAACCTAGAGGGCACAGTGGGGATGAACAATTGTTAAAATTTTCATGGTTTTGAACTGTTAAATGGATAAGCAGCACTGAAGCAGATAATTTCTATCTTTGCAGCTTTGAAAACATTTGACAATGAGATACAGCTGTATTTGGCTAATTACCAGGTAGGGTTCTTTGTTCCTAAATTACCCTATCAGTTGAAAACATTACTGACTTTGTGGCAACATCTGACAGTCTGTAACTTCAGGTATGTATTGTCAAAAAAGTACATAGATCTGTTGAGAATGTATATAGGGCTGGATGTGTGATATTTTGAAAAGAATTCCTCTATTAGTAGTCATTATTCTCTAAATAAGCAATCTTCTAACCTCTTAGCTTTATGCACAGACATCTCAAGCACAGGGTGTTACACACAAGTGGAATTTTATATAGTATATATATATATATATATATATATATATATATATATATATATATATATATATATATATTCGTTTGTAGGATATTACACACGTACCATCTTCTGGTTCAAATAGTTTATTATAACAGCACAACGTTTCGTCCTAAAAGTAGGACTTCCTCAGGTGCTACAGATCAAAAGTTTCAACACGGAGTAAGTCACAGTGATATTTAACGTACAAAAGTTACATGTCGGAGAAAATACTAAGTGACAGTATGGTGAAAATACAGGAGTTGTTTCTTACCTATTTGAATGGCTCAGATGTTGAATGGCAATTGGGAGAATGTTTGAATGTGTATTTATAGTGTGGCTGGGAGGGCGCTAGTGTTGGAATTTGATGAGCTTATTATATACACTGTGTAGTAACTCTCGCCGTAGACTGAACCTGGGCAATGGTAACTCTCGCCGTAGACTGAACTTGGCAATGGTGTCACTTGTATATTTTGGCATAGATTGTGAAACTGTATGAGGGTTTCCAGAGGGTTGTTCACATAAGCACATTACAATGTGTAAAATATGACTTTATTAATCATAATCATAATTTATTCATAATCATAATTAACAAAACAATGGAGTTTCCAGATGGCATTTACACAAAGTAGACGACATTGTGTGTAAAAAAGTTTTAATATTCTGTAACATTCATATTAATAATTTATTAATATTCATAATTATTTTTTATGATAATAATAGGAAAAATCATCACAAATTATGCCTACTGGACCTGTGACTTTGTGGGTTTAATGTGTACATACAAAGTTCTTTGTTCTTAATGATGATAATATAAATTGAAGAGGTACACTTATTTGTAGCTGTCAGGTTGGTGCAGTCCGTAAGAAATTCTATGTTAAAATCAAAGAGTATAAAATAATCAGTGAAGTGAATCTGAAGCATAGGCAATCTGAATCTGAAGAATAGCTGAGTAGTAAATTAGGGACTGGTCAGTAATTCAGGGGGTGGAGGGGGTGTCCTGTTTTTGACTTTGGTCATAGGGGGGTCACCATGTTTTTGAAATGCCTAATGGGGAGGGGGGGAGGAGGAGGGAGTCAGCATGCTTTTGAATTTCGACATGGGCTGATACTTGCCTCAAATCCATTGTGCCAGCCACAAATTTCATCATTCAGTGGCATTTTTCTGCGCACCCTTGGGGCGTATAACTTTAATGATAATCAGACACGTTTTCAGCACCCCCTTTGGGTGTGAAACTTTAATATATCAGAGGACATATATATATATATATATATATATATATATATATATATATATATATATATATATATATATTTAAAATTTTTTGGCATTCCCTATGGGCCCATTATTTAAAATATCAGACATATTTTATATTTTCCAGCATGCCCTTCTGCCGCATGACTTTCATATATCAGACATATATATCAGATATATCTGGATGATTAATATTTTTCGGCGTGCCCTTTTGGGCGCGGTACTTTAACCCTTTGAGCGCCAAAGTCAGTTTTTGCTGCATTTATGAAATGTGCACCAGTCAAGTTTTTTTCAGTTTTGCCAAAATTTTGATAAAAGATTGTAGGCAATGAAATTTGATGTCCATTTAATCAAAAATTATCAATAATTTCCAAAAACTTTTAAAAATTGGTAAAATTTTGAACTTCAATTTTGATGGGAAAAATTACAGCACTCAAAGGGTTAATTTATATCAGAGACATATGTCAGAAATATCTTGATGTCTGTAAATTGAAGGTCTGTTTTGCAAAGTGTACTGATCATTATGAAATCTGCAGTTCATATGAAAAGCATGACAAGTTCCTGACACTTTTCTGTTTCCTCTATGAGAATTCAGTATTAGAAAGCAACATGCACTACTATTTCACACTCACATTTTACTTACAACAGTTCTGGACATCTGGTTATGCATAAAAAGTGTAGAGTACATTCACAGCTCATTCAAAATACTGTATTCAAACTTTAGAATTGACACTTTTAAGTTCCTGATCTAACAACTGACATGACAGCAATTTCATTAAAATACAGAATGACTAAAAGTGTACCCAAAAATTATATATATATATATATTATATATATATATATATATATATATATATATATATATATATATATATATATATATATATATATATATATATATATATATATATATATATATATATATACACACACACACACACACACACACACACACTGAATTATTGAATTTATATTCCACCTTTTGTTACACCCTTGTGGCATGCACGGGGGACGGGGGGTGTCACTCTGTTTTCGAAAGTTGGAATTGGGAGTCAGCCACTTTGATATTTGGGAGATAGGTCCTCAGGGATGACCTATTTCAGATTTGTTTAAATTGTGCAGTAATATACAAATTTGTATTTTTAAAGCAATCTTTGTCATTTTGGGTCAAAAATTTCTTTAACCAAAACCGCTTGTCTGGTAGCTTTGATATTTGGTGTACAGGTTCATAGGGATTATCAAAATATGATATAATTTGTTTCTCAAAAACTTCTCGTCTGATAGCTTTGATATTTGGTATACAGGTTGCAAGGGGTTATCTTCAATAGGATGTATCAAAATTATGATGAAATCTGCAATTTTGTATTTTGGGGCAATTTTTGTCATTTTTAGTCAAAACATTTGTTTTTCAAAAACTACATGTCTGATAGCTTTGATATTTGGTAGACATGTTCTTAGGGATGATCTTAATCAAAGTCAAGGTCAACCAGGAAAGTGTTATCCTTCCTGCTACTCAGCCTGAGCAGTTTCTTGGCCTTTCATCCTAATGAGTGCCATGTCTTTCTTCACCTTCAAACATATAATGGCTGTGAAAGATTTCCACCTTCATCAAAACATTAGTCACAAATAGTTAGTCTCTACATAATACAGCAAAGCACTATCGACCTATAGGTCGCTTGTTTTAATTGTAATATCAAGAAAAGCACACAAAAATTACTCACACTTATACGTACTTGGGCCAAAAAAAATAAATTGTGCTGTTCTGATAACATGGTTTTCAAAAATAGGGTAGGTAGGTTGGCAGGAATTTTTTTTTTCCAAAATATTTTTATTTTTAAATATGCATTTTTCAGGGATTCAGTGTGATCAAACACTGGCCACAACATTTCCAGAAAAACGTATCATACATATAAAAGGAATAAAAACATAAAAGACGTCCTCATTCAAGCAAAAATCAAATGCCAGGTAACAAACACGTGATTTTACAGGTTTTTTCTTTCTTTTTTTACTTCTGTGTTTACGTAGCTCTAAAAAGTTTAGGGTTGGTAGGCAAAAAGTAGGCCTGGTGGGGTTATCAGAACAGCACAATACTTTTACTTTGGCCTTATTATTGTTTCTACAGTTTTACTTTTATCAGTTATGCAGTTCATTAAATTATAACAGTAACTTGGAGTACCAGTAGATTAAATAAGCATTAAATAAGCATATTTATTTAGAATTTCACAACAAGAATTGAATTTTCTTGTCAAATGCATGGTTTCTTCCATACAATTACTGTATCCCTTAACATATGCTTCAAAGCTCAAATTTTTCTATTCCAAGTACCACACAGAGAAGTACGTACTAGACACATCCTTTGGATGATATCTTGATGGAATATCATAATATTTCAAATAAAGACATGCTATACAGCATCCCTCCATGTGTTTCTATCAATACAATCTGAGACCTATCCCTTTACATGCTAATTGCAACCTCTGATCACTTGACCAAACACTGCTTAGGCCACAACATAGTATAATTGCCTTCCCTGTTGAACTTATCAGGGAACTACATCCGGCAACATCTCATGATATACTAATGGCGAGACAGAACATCATATTGCTAGTGATCACTGACTGATTTTAATCATGGACTGATTAGGCAATGTTATGGACTAACAGCAGTGTGTATGTTTGGTCAAGTGATCAAATGTTGCCATTTAGTATGTAAAGGGAGTGGAGACTGTTGATTGAAATACATTGAGGGACTGTGACAGAAAATACTGTATAGCATGTCTTTGATTGAAATATCACAATTACCATAAAGATATCTATCATCAACAGGCAGGATATGAGGATTCCTTACTTCTCACTGCAATACAATTTTACTATCTGATTTAGGGGAACACCATTTGATTTCTGGGGGGTATGGAGGATTTTGAGAAAAAAAAATTTGTCGCCAGGTGAGATAGAAGAAAAAAAAATTGATCCTGTCATGGCCTGAGAAAAAAAAACTTGTCATAACAGACAGAAGTGAAAAAAAAATTGTCACAATGCACCAGAAATTAGCAAAATTTGGAAACCCTATTCTCATGTATTCTTTGCCGGCGCGCCGCCATAGGCGGTGCAAATGTTTTTACCACAAGCAATTCTTATGTTTTTTTCCCAGCACTTATGATATAAGCATGCACTACATAGGTCTACTTTACACCTCAGTGCACTCAATGTTTTCCTTCCCTTTTCTGACCCAAGAAATCATATTTCAGGATTTCTGTTGCAATATCTCAATGGCATAGGCACTATCTAAAGGGGACTTTTTGACTTCTGTAAATTGTGAAAATTTTAAAACACAAGACAGGAGTCAATAAACTAGTGTTAAAATCAATATAGTATTCTCTCAATATAAATATATTAGGAAGATGTACAAGTTGACAATGAAAAATTGAGGAACAACAAATATAATGAAATACAAGGGAGGGGTCACTAAAAAAATTGAAAACTTCAGGGGGCGTTACTCAAAATGTTGAGAGGAAGAAGGGGGACGGGTTACTCAATTTATTTTGGCGAAATAAATTGAAACATATCTCAATTGCACCATTGCACACATCCATTTCTCAAATTTTCAATGCGAGAGGGGGGACACCCCCTCTCGTGCTCTCCCCCCCCCCTTGGCTCTTCTAACAGTGTTACTGGTAAAAGACAAATTTAAAATACCTATCGGATTGCACTACACTGCACAGTGGCGCACATCAATTTCTCAAAATTTTCACAGGATCTAGGACAAAACTGAACTGTTGTGAATTCATCCTTTATTATCACAGAAACATGATTTTCATTTACCTCAGTTCAATGACCATTTTGACAGTTAAACATACCATATTCATGCTTTTCATTAGAAGCTGGCAGCTGGAGAAATGACACAAGAAGGTCTCAAATTTTCCGTTCCTGTATATTTATTTATCTTCAGTCTCTGGCAAACAGAACTGTTTTTCACAAATTGTATTGTCATTGTTTGGTTGTTGAATATTGTGACACAAACACTGATCATGCATAAAATGTAAAAAAAATATTGCAGTGTTCAATGTCATTTTCAAACAGTTTTTACCGAGTGCAAAATAACCTGAAACTCCTCTCAGATTGCACCATTAAACACATCAATTTCCCTAAATTTCCAATACGAGAGGGGGAAACCCCCTCTCGTGCTCTTCCCCTTGGGGTGTTCTAACAGTTTCACTTAGTAAAAAAAAAATTAAAAAACACCTCTCAAATCGCACCAGACTGCACCATTGCACACATCAATATCTTAAACTTTCCATGCAAGATAGGGGAAAGCCCCTGTGACACTTTCCCCCTAAGCCTCTCACGTGTTCTCCCCCTGTACTTTCAAATTCTGCCCGGTCAGATATCCTAGTGAAAACCTTGTCATAATACCCATCTAAATTAAACAATGGTTAGATACTGCGTGAGCTTTTATTAGCTCCGCTGTCAGCGACGCGGAGCTTATCAAATAGGTTGATTATCCGTCGTCGTCCGGCGTCCGGCGTCCGTCGTCGTCCGTCGTCGTCCGTCAACAATTGCCTTCTCCACTGAAACCACAAGTCCAATTGCTTTGAAATTTTATATGCAGTTCACTTGTTCAAATTTGTTCAATCATGGTGAAATTTGCATCTTTGTATTTTTGGGGCATTTTTTGGTGTTTTTGGTAAAAAATCTTCTTCTCTGAAACCGCTTGTCCGATTGCTTTGAAATTTGATATGTAGTTTGCTAAGGGTGACTTAAATCAGATTTCTTCAAATGGTGGTGAAATTTGCACATTTGTATTTTTAAGGCAATTTTTGTCATTTTGGTAAAAAAATCTTTAAAAATCTTCTTCTTCAAAGCTACTGGTCAGATAGCTTTGATATTTGGTACATATGTCCCTAGGGATGATCTATATCAGATTTGTTCAAATTCTGCAGAAATATGCAAATTTGCATTTTTAAGGCAATTTTTTGCCATTTTTGGTCAAAAAATGTATTTCTTGAAAAGTACTGGTCTGATAGTTTTGAAATTTGGTATACAGGTTTCTATAGATGAACTAAGTAATATATATTGAATTTCTGATGAAATCTGTAATTTTGTATTTTTGGGGCAATTTTTGCCATTTTTGGTCAAAAAATGTGTATTTCCAAAACTACTCATCTGATAGCTTTGAAATTTGGTATAGAGGTTTCTACAGATGAACTTAATGATATTTATGGAAATAATGATGAAATCTGCAATTTTGTAATTTTGGGGCAATTTTTGCCATTTTTGGTCAAAAAATGTTTTTCTCATAAAGTACTGGTCTGATAGCTTTGAAATTTGGTATACAGGTTTCTACAGATAAGCTTAGTAATATATATCAAATTTCTGATGAAATCTGTAATTTTGTTTTTTTTGGCAATTTTTGCCATTTTTGTTCAAAAAATGTGTATTTCCAAAACTACGTATATGATAGCTTTGAAATTTGGTATACAGGTTCCCATAGATGAACTAAATGATATTTATTGAAATAATGATGACATCTGCAATTTTGAATTTTTGGGTCAATTTTTCCCATTTTTGGTCAAAAAATGCGTTTCTCAAAAAGTACTGGTCTAACAGCTTTGAAATTTGGTATGCAGGTTTCTATTTATGAACTAAGTGTGATATTTTGAAATTATGATGAAATCTGCAATTTTTATTTTGGGGGGCAATTGTTGCCATTTTTGGTCAGAATATTTTATTCTCAAAAAACTACTCATCAGATAGCTTTGGTTGACATGTTCTTAGGGATGATCGGATGTGATATATTCAAAGTATGATGAAATCTTCAATTTTGTATTTTTGCAGCTTATTTTAGCCACTTTTTTCTGGCCACTGCATTGAGTTATCAAAGATTTCCACCTTCTTCATCAACATGTGTCAAAAATAGTTATTCTGTACATAAACACAGCGGAGCTATATCGGCCGCTAGGTAGCTTGTATCTTTATTTTATTGTGACTTGCAATTTCATTTTGATGGGTTCACCTTTTTTGAACCATCATGAGATAACTGATGATAGTCTAGCAGAGTACATCAGGATTTCAAAGGTCTTTACTGTTAAATTGCTGTATTTTGTAAATTTTACAAATACATGTATTTGTATTTAACTTTTCTAAGTAGGGGGGATCAGTCAAAATTTCAGAGTTAGAGAGGGGAGTTACTCAAATTCATCATGGTTGACGGGGGGGGGGGGGGGTGTCACTTGAAATTTCTGAGTTTCAGGCCGTAAATAATGACGGCTCCCTTATATACAACGCATCACAAATTTGATGACAAAGAAAAAAAAATTTGCAATGCTACTCCATTTGAAAAAAAAACAATTGATGCAGCTCTGACAGTAGAAAAAAAAAATTGCTGTCACTGTGACAGGAAAAAAAAAATTTGCTCCCATACCCATTTCCTCCATACCCCCCCCAAAAAAAATCAAATGGTTCTCCCCTTACCAAAGGTTTGATATTTCTTTGTATGTTAACCATAATCTTTGAAGTGGTTCAGAAATGTGTTATGTTCTCCAAGGTAGGAAAAATTTGAACTTTAATTATTGACAGTGACTCGACTGTACCTCACATCATTTAAATTTAGATCACCCCTATGCTATTGGATGAACTGCATTTATCATGCTATGAACAGGATCACATCATGCTATGAACAGGATCACTGGGGGTGGGGGATGGGGTTACAATAGATTCCTGTGAAAGTCTGAATACACAAATAGCCCACAGCTCATTAATCTACATCACAATTTGGTTTCTAACTTTCAAGGACTATAACAATGGATGTGTTGGGAGGAAGTTCCTCACACATAATTTACAGCGTCCTATTATAGTATAATACTTTGTTAGGTCACAGTCGCTCAGCACCCACGGGAGGGACTGTGGTTACGTCATGCCGGTAGATACCCACTTGCATCTCTATATACATAAATTGGCATTTATTATCATAATAACACAGTTACACACTTCTAATTTTGCCTCCACCAAGCTTGATGACATAAAGGTCCCCGATAGCCTTTCTCGATCCCAAGTGTATACATTAATACCCTTGAAAATTGGACAATAAAGACTCCCAATGAAAAGGAGTAAACACTGACAAAAGGTTACGGGTGAACTAGATCCCCCTGCCCCCTTTTTGGTAGGCCTGATATAGTTTTTTTTTCATTTTTGAATATATGGTTCGCCCGGGATGGTTCGTTGACATTGGTTGTGGTACGTATACCAGTCGTTACACAGTTCTCAACCAGACTGGACAAATGATGAAGACTTCAAACAAAGCGGTCATTCCCATGAAAAACACTGAATGTGTCTATGTACACTGAAAATGGATTGGGGAAGGAACCGGACGAGCAATGTCAGGATAGATCTAGATGGCAGGCAGGATAGATAGCAGAACCGCTGTAGCACAGCTAGTCTCGACAAGATTGTACTATTCTTTAGACTTACGGCATGTGTACTGTACTGCATGTATACATTCGTTGTAGTGTGCTCTCACTCCAAGGTCTACGTTTAAATACACTAAGAATGGGAACATTGCAATCTTCGAAGGCGATATTACAAGTGTGAGTTACTTTTAACGGTACCTTGGTTTCCACTCCCATTCGCGTGCCCCTATCTATTATTATAAGCATGCACACACACACACGTGCCGTCCCAAAAATAGATTAGGGCGGGCGGATACTCATACTTAGCGTAGCAGCGAGATTCTACCAGTGCCTCAACAAGGAGTTAGTTACGAGCGATTCTGGAAATCTGGTGCCATGCATAACATGATATTCATGATCTAATTTATGGTGAAAAATACACGCTAAAATTTACGTACACCATTACTCCGCAAAACGTCGAGCACACAACTAAAAAACCACCAAGGTCGGTCGTTAACATGACGTAACCACTTCCGCCTTACATTAATAAACAATAGTATGGGAAATGTGCAGTTTAGCCGCTAGAGGGACAATGCTTCCGCGATGCTCGAGCAAAAATAAACGTACACATGCGCATCGGATTTTATTGTTATAATCGAGAGCCAGCTCAATACAGAAGTCTGTATTGTATTTCTCTGTGCAATTTTCTGAGAACGGAGACTTGTCATTGAGAGAATTTTTCCAGATCCACCCCATTTATTGTAGATCGAGAGTTTGTTGTTCGTATCGATTTTTGTCGTGATTGAGGAACGAGGACAACGTAAAGGGAGCGATCAATACAACTCGTGAGCGTGATTTCTAGACATCACATCTGTTCTAGTGCAGTGCACTGCCTCTGTTGTTGTGGAAGATGGCGACTGAAGAAGCGACATTAGTAGGACTCGATGGCGGGTTAATGACCGAAAAGACTAAACAGGGGTGTATGATCATGAAAAAGGCAGAGGATCAAGGAATAGAACCAGTCTGTCTAAGGGAGAATATCGTGAATGGACAGGACGAAACCGACAAGGGAGAAGAAACGAAGAGGGACGAGAAGGTACGTTGTGTTGCAAATGTTTGCCGGGTACACACGATTTAACCGTTTATCGTGGATATCCCGCGATCCATTCGGCTTTCTTCGATGACGATCGGAGGAAGTAGCTAATTTTCAACGTTAAACCTAGGTGTCGTTAGTATTCCGAGAGCACTGAATAATATTCTCGAATGCACAATAGTCGTAAATATACATGGTGTACAGTGTTCATTTATGTTTTGTTGGTACACACTGGAATATATTGCTTTTGATATTTCAGCAATCTATTCAGTTTTTGTGCTGAGGATGCGAGTTTCTCCACATTCTCCATATCGTTAAGGCATATTCAGTATCTCCGTCTAAAAAATAGTCTGTCCACAGACTATTTTGCCATTTTTCGTTGTCCATATGTTTCATCTATCTCCGGTATCATGTTATCAAACAATGGCTCTTACCAGTGCCTATGATAGCACAAAGAGTTTCACAGCAACCAGCGTTGTTTAATAGATAAAGGTTATATATATTATTAGAATGTGTCATTTTAAGAAATATGAAAAGGAAAATATGTGAAAATATAATATTTAAAAGCAATTTAATTGAAACTAATTAACATAATTGAAAAAAATTGTCAAAGACAAATATTTTTGTTTAAGTTGGTACTTAACCAAAAATTTTGAGTTGCAATTTTTTAAATTCATTATCTTGGTAGTTGATGTACACTTGGGTAGGCAGATCATGAACTGTAAAGTATGGGGGGAAATGACAACTGCTAAAGTAAAAAAATGAGACAAATAATTAAAAATAGCAAAAGTAATCATGACTTAATGTAGGTAATTAGAATTAATGAAATGGTATGTGGTATTTTCAACTGTTAATGTTATTCTCAGTGAGTGGTGCAGGTTTTTAGTGATGTCTAGTTTGAAATGTTATCAGTCATTGAGCTTCCAGGGGTCAACAGGGGTACTTTGTTGAAAGGTTGTCAGGGTTATTTGAAAAGGTGAATTATGTCAAATCATGTCAAAGTGACGCACATACCTGACTCTTTAATGAAGTTGTTAGGATTTGTAGGAGTAGACTATTTTTGTCTCATTATATACAGTCAATAAACAGTAGCTCTGAAGACAGAGGCAATGTAATGATAAAACCTTTGTTTAATGTTAATAATTTATGGTGACATAATAAGGTAGTTTTATCTTGGTTTTACTGTCTTGTTAATGCTGAGAGATGTGTGGGCGGAGTCAGGCGCTCTATTGACAAGTGAACCAGGTATTACTGAGACGGGATTTACGTGCATGTTGTGTTCTGCTGGAGTTCATTACATGTAATTCCAATTTAGAACTATTAGTGCCACTGCTTTGTCAGGTCAGAAGAAAAGAAAAGACTGCTTTGATGTGCAACAATAGATAGTAGAAAACTCTTTTTGAGAGGATTTGTTTGTTGAAGAGATTACATAAGGAATATGCTGTGATCTCCACATGACAGTGGAGGTGTGTTAGCCGACTCTGATTGTCGGTAGCTACCAGATGATTTAATAACAAAACAGGTCAGGTAACAAAAAACAAGTACACAGACTGTATAATTTATACTGACACAGAGGTTAAGACTTCAAGAGTTTCATGATAGACTAAATCTTTCAGACTCCGGTGTTTTTATTTGACAAGCTCAACAATAGGAGATTGACATGCAAAAGGTGTGATTACGGCTCCATACAATTGCCATTATTTCCCTTCCAGCCCAGGTGATTGTGTGTTGTATGGCTGCTGACATCTATTTGTGAGTTGCGTTTTTTGTCTGGTGCTGTGTATGACATGAATTTTATGACTCTTGCCCACCCAGCCATAAGGCCACAATGATCACTATGTACATAAACATACAATCATTTATAAGAGACAGATTAAATCTCAACCAAGACCTTCACAGCCTCCACTTTAGACCAGGTAGAGTTCAACACTCCCACCAACTTAAAAATGTATGTAAAGTGACCCTTAACTCCAATAGTTGACTTGAAATATATACCGGCAAATTGAATACCAACAGCTTGTATTTCAGTTTCTTTACATGTGTTTACTGTTGTATGGTTTCTAAATGGTTACATTAACAACTAATACACTGTGTTCAGAACTGTGCGAATTCTTGATTCTGACAATTGCCCATACAAAAATTGTATGTACTACAAATACCAATCAGTGATAAGGAAATAGAAACTTGACACTCTGATATTCAAACTTAGTACACATATAATATCTGACCTTTTACATCTACATAATTATTAATCCAATATTCTCTTTTCAAATAACAAGTTGCATATTCAGAATTGATAATTACCATATTGTCTGTCAAGGTCTGTGGTAAATAATGCTGTCTTTGTACTATTTCTAAAAGACACTACAGAAAGCCTTTAGGGTGCCTGTTAATACCAGGCAGCAAGCCAGGTCTTGTATGGAAGACATCAAAACAACTGACACAAACAAAATGGCTGACATAAAATCAAGTGAACACTTTCAGAGAGCAGGATCACAACTTTCTCTAATACAGATTATTACCGATATTCCTTTTGTTTGTGTACCTAGACAAACATAGAATGTGTAAGTTTTTAGTCATGAAAATAAATTGCCAATGAAGGAAGAATTTATTTATGTTTGTATTTTGAAAGACATTTGAAAATTCATTTTTTGACCTGTAGATGTAACAACATTATTTATGGTAATTGCTAATACAAGAGGAGTGTTTTTAGCAGTCATTGGATGAGTATTAACGGGGAAATGATGTTTCTTTGTGGGTTATTTTTCAGTTTTGGTTGCAAGAACCATTTAAAGTGATTTCAAATGGATAGATATACATATATAATCATGGTATTACAGCAGCACTTTTTGGTAGAAGAATTTTTAATTCAGTGAGAATCACGCTTGGATAGATTTGAAGCCAATCAATTCAAGTTGTTGCTTGTCAAATTCTAAATGCTCAATTAAAATTCAAGGGAAGTACCAGGTGCTAGCAGGGACTGGAGTTGCATTGCTGATTGTGACTTGAATTACCATCTGGCATATTTCTTTTAACTACAGAGTCAGAATTTATATGCTGTGTTTCATAGCATTTGCATGGCAGGAATCAGCAAATTGAATTTCAGCTTTCATGATTTTAAATGAAATAGTCTGTCATCTGGATATCAGCATACAAAAGGACAGCTCCTTGAATGTTTATTACCAGGCCAGTATCCCTATGGGGGGTTGGATAAGATATATGCCCCTACATTTAAAATCTACTCTACAAATAGCTCTTTGTGTTGTTGTATATAGCTGGCAAGTTGTATAACCAATATGGATTAGCAAGGGACATATGGACATATTGTACATTTTATGTTCTACTGGGGACAAAGAAATTACTGGATTGACAAACCTCCACACCACATTTGTCTGAATAAGAACACAGTGTACAATATGGTGAAGTGTACACTGAACTGTATAGTAACTGTGATACTAGTGAGATGCTTGCTTTTGTTCAGTTTATTGATACTTGATAAGGTATCAGAGATGTGGCCTCTATAAGCTGTGGAGTTCATCTTCATGACTGCAGAATGACTTAGTTAGACTGAAGGGGTTCTTGTCTAAAGCCTAGATCCACTTTTATCTTATTTACCAATCATTAAAAAGGCTTTGCAATACAAGTCTCCCCAGTGATACTAGCTGTGGGACAAAGTCATGCAGTCACTGCTCGCATGCTAATTTATCATCTGTATGAGTTCCAGTACCAACATGTTTGGTATGATTGTAATCTGGTGTACGTTGGTAGGAAACTCAACTGTGCAGCAGTTGACTAGCATGGACTTCACCATACGTCTGCCAATATGTCAGTGACTCAGATAACCACCAACAGATGTTCTTCAAGGAGCAATAGCTCATTAAAATGGAAATAGGTTCACCAGTGAAAGTATTTACTCAGCACAACGCAATAAATATATAAAACCCTGTATAGACAGTTTAACTGGTTTGTACCCTTTAAAATGTTTTGTTGAACCTTGATAAACCAGGTTTGTAATGCTATTGTCATATTGACGCTATTCATTTCTCTAAAACTTGTGTTTTAAGTTGCCCCTGGAATTTCCACTTCACAATGTTTGCATCATGGCCATGTAAATAATATTGTATTGTTCCTTGATCTAAAAATACAATTTATCTTTGAATACCAACAATTAGGCTAGAATACAGTGCAGTAACAATGTCAGATATCTGTATTGAGTGTATCAAATTTTTCAAATACTGCCCAGCAGTGGCAACGTTGTTGTTTTTGTTGAGGTCAAAGCCATTCTATTCTGGCATGCATTTTATGATCAATTTAGAAAAGGCCAAAACATCACATGTGATGACAGCTGACTGAGAAAGAACTTGGCATTCAAATAATGTTGATTAAAATACAGCATGTCCACCTGTTTGCTATACATGTGTAGGTGTAGCATGAAAATTATGGACATTTTTAATTACCATATTTTAACCACCCCTATCACCACATGCATAAATGCACTGGACTGACCTGTGCTGTGCAATACTCAGATATAATGTGAATTTACCAAGGAGAGGATATCAAACATTGCTTTCAATGGAGTTTGTTGTGCTCAGCTTCTGTGAACCATTATTAAAGCTAATCCTAATCGCTTCAATTAGCTGTTTAATATTCACTCTTAATTTAACACTGTTATGGTGCAAATAGCAGCATTGTCATGGAAACTTTACAATTTACTGAAACTTTTAAAGCATTTGTAAGTGTTGCAGGAAAAAGGCAACAAAATGTTAAATTTAATTATCAATCATATTATGTTTGCTAGTTCAATTGCAGAATATCAACAGTGGAATAACAATGAAATAAGAATATTGCTAATAATATTGAAATCAGAATATTGAAATAAGAATATCATATTTATCACCAATTTCAACATTTGGATATTAGATGATCTTCTCAAAACTAAGTTAACAAGAGTAGAACTGAAATCACATGCAGATACATTAACACTCACAGTGTGTTTCCAAAGGGAATGACAGAGACCCCTATAGTGACACCCACAGAATGACAGAGACCCCTATAGTGACACCCACAGAATGACAGAGACCCCTATAGTGACACCCACAGAATGACAGAGACCCCTATACTGACACCTACAGAATGACATTATCCACAATCCACTATGTAATGATGATACCATGACTACTGGGTTTAATTTTCATTTTGTGTACATGCAGATAGTGTCTCACTAGACTCATATCTTCAACTATGTAGCCATAAATGTAGTGAAAATAGCAATCTTGTGTACCTTCCCATCCCAAAATTGTGCTTAATAAATTGTATTGTATGTAACCTGTTCATTTTAACTTTGATTCCAACAATATTAATACTACAAGAAATGAAAACTTAGCCTGGAAGGAGAAGAGAATTGCACAACTTGCTTCTGTTGAGAGAGAGAGAGAGAGAGAGAGAGAGAGAGAGAGAGAGAGAGAGATTGAGAGAGAGAGAGTACAATAAGAATGAAGTGTAAGACTACAATGAGAAAAAAAAGCCTATACATTCACCAATCTACTTGTAAGGTGTGAAATAAACAATTTAAATCTACTCTAATTATCGGTTAAAGACTGATTGTGTGGTTATCAATGTCATCATCAACATCATCAAGGGTCAATGACTGTTCCATTGCTTCCGTTGTACATTTCTATTCATTGGCTATCAATGTTGATTCCAGTTTTCATGAAAATTTGTTTAGATTGAATTGTTAATGTGCAGTGAAGATGTCTCTTCAACTATGTAGACATCAACATATCCACAATTTCTTCATTATTAACACTGTACAACATCTCATCTCAATGAAGTGTAATCTAATGCTACAGTGTTGATAAGGTTTACACCAAATATTCATTGACAAGAACAGCCCAACCAAATTATACGGAGAAGTATTTAAGCCAATATTAGAGAAGACTGCATCAATTTTATCTGATACACAAACTGATACCATTGCAGTATTTAATCACCAGACATATACATTTTCTATTCCCCCAAGAAATATAACACTGTTTTTATCTCAATTATTGATACCATGGATGTGCCCATACATGCACAAAGTGATCATAGAGTTTGTAGATCATCTGGTGATGTTTTGATATTATACTTTTTGCATTCAAAACTGGTGAACACAGATTGTTTTTTTGAATTGGTAATTGATCATGACATTTGTTTTGTCTATTACTGTAAAGGTTTCAAAGTTCACACCATGACATTGGTAAGATTTTTATGAAATGACCAGTGCTGTATTTCATTTTCAGTTGTGTCATTATACAAACAAGCAAGCGCTCCAGCTTGTAAAAATCTCAAACCAAATAGGTTGTGCCTCGTTTGCCCATTTTTTTTTTATTGTCCAGAAGATCTAACATGTTTTCTTTGCAAGTATTTAAAAATGGAAATTCACCCAAACATTATAGCGTATGTAATTTTAGAACAAAAGGCAAGTACATAATGTAAAGAGAGAAAATGGTTGACATATTTTATTATGAACAAAGAGAATCATTACTTTGTCAAACTGATTGGAATGCAAAGAATTTTATTGTGAACTGAGTTAGAAAGGAAATTGAAAAGAAAAAAGTAAAAGTTCTTGATATTGTTATCTTTGATTGTCCAAAGATGAATATTCAGTACTACTAGATGATAGCCAGACATGCACACATTTGGCGGAGACATTACACTAAATCAGTATGGAGAGATCGACATATCAAGGTTAAGACTCAGACAAGATGCCATAAGAATGCATCTCAGATTTCATGCAGAGGTTCTGACACAGGAAATGCTTCTAGACGATGATTCACAACACATTCTGTGAAACATTCACACATTGCAAACTGTGAAAGTAAAAAGAAAAAAATCTGTTCCAACATGTCTCTAGTAATACCATGTCAATCTATTGTATTGTCAACCACTGGTAATGCTTAAATTGGTTCTTGTTCAAGTTGAAATAATAAAACCAATCACTTAGGTATGATCAAACATTATCAGATGGTATTTACTGAGATGGTTGATAAAGTAATGCCAAAGACATGCAGTATGTGTTTTGTATATTTACCCAGGCAATGATGGATAGGTTGCATAACATATTCAATCTATTACTGGAATTAGCAATGCTATTGTCTTAGTATCTGATTCACCAATGAGGACTTGAAGGATTTCCCTGTCTGGACAGGTTTGGATTTCAACAAATCAGAAACACAATACAAACATTGGTTTTCTAAAAGTCTTTACAAAACACCCTGAAAGCTGAATGCGATGCAATGAACTTTTTTACTGCAGTGTGAAACAGTGTGATCATGGATGTTGATCATGGATGTACATCCATGGTGTGATGCATTCCCTCAGTGCATCACTTCCATGCAGGAAAAGCCCAAGCCCACACTGTAACAGCCATCTCCATACCAATGTTGAAGAGTTTTACAAGCAGACAAAATGTTGAATTCATAGTAGACAAGTGTAAATTGAGCAGGAGACATCCTGTAATGGATGAAGCCACATTATGTTGTCTTTGCCAATCCACAGCCCAAGGGCAAACATTCAGCATATGCTTCTTGCTGAGTTGACCTAGCTAACCTTACTGCTCTCCAATTTCACCATGAAATTCAATTTTCTTGGAAAAGTCCACTCTACTTGCAGGGGGGTCAACTCTCCTTTTCTGACCTTCCACATTGATAAAACGTTGCAAGGAACAGCTTGATAGTGATGTCATATATCAATTATATTCACATTGAATAAGTATCAATAGGTAAATTTACATTTATAGAATTTTCAGACCATATTAAGTTGACAAGAATGTAGAGAGTGGATTGCCTATCTATGTAAGTATTTCATTGCTCAATTAGTAGCAATTGTGGTTCAACATCCATGCAAGATTTTCTCAGCTTCAGTTACCCATCTTATTTTAACCAAATTCAACTTACCTCAGAAAACATGAATATCGATTTGAAAATTCACTCTATTTGTCAGATGCTACACTGGAGTCTAGTAGTACAGAGCTACTGAAATACAAGAGTTCACATTTGTATCATTACAATGTCTGTTTGTTTTAAACCACAAATCTCAATCAATAATGTGTGGTCAACATGTGAAGTTATGCATTGCCAAATGCTGATTCTCTGCCTTATGCTGTTAATTACAAGTCGTAATAATGTTGTCTTAAAGACATCTCAATGTTTTAATTGAATTGAAGGTAACTTGATAAATGACTCATTGATTTCTCTAACGAATCCTTAAGATTTTGTCATGATTTAAAATAATTTGCATAATCACAAATCTTAATTCATTCTAGTTGTCAAATGTCTTTAGTTTAAAGATCTGGCAAGAATTGATTCTGTTGTGCAGGTACATCGTAGAAATTGTTTTGTAAATTGTACATAATGTTTCTAGACATGTCATGTTGGAGATGTCATATATGTGGCCACTGTAATATTGCTTGCAGTAGCTCTACCAAGCGTCATAAAACCACACTGTTATGTTTAATGACAGGCTATTGAGAGTCCTGATAGGCGTGACTATGAGGTGAAATTAGCACCAAAATAATAATACAGCTTTATTGTGTGCTGTACTCTTGTGGCTATTTTATGGGAATCCATTATTTGCTTGACACCCTATTGTAAGTGACGTGGGTCACCTAGGCTGTGCCAGTATTCAATGACAAGTATGTCACTGTCGTGTGCCTTCACAGAGTTGTCTTTGTCTTTGTCCACATTCTGACCTGTGTGACTTACACACGGATGATAAAAGACAGACCAGGGTCATACATGTACACGTAGTAGTCGTAGTTGCCTCTTGTCTCAGAAGCCTGAATAATGGTTTGTATGCTAAATTTGACTGTCCTAATTTATGTGTGTTCTGCTTAATGCCTGTTGTCCATTTTGATTAGTTTTTGACTAAAAATTTAATTGTTACGAATTTATACTTAAATGCCCCGTTCGAAGGCTTGGTCTTCTTCTTGTTTGTTTTATGCAAGGTACATTAAATGCCATAATAAGGTCAAGTTTAATGATTCATTTAAATTAGGCTGAATGGTATGTAGGTTTTGCAAGTGAAAGACAGTATAGTTTGCTGTGCTGAGATACGGCTTTGTTCCAAGACAACTGTGACATGTCAAGATATATGCACATTTCACATGCAGTGATCAAAATGATATCAGGTAACAAAGGTGTCTTTCCTGTCAGCTTCCACTATATGCAGATAGTCTGATAAATTACTTGAGCGGACTTGTCTATTTCAAGATGTAGTGTCAGGACCAACCAATATTTCATCATCAGTGGAAGAGGTCATTGAACAATTTCAGAATAAATGACACCAATGGTTTCTGTTTTTTGCTTAAAAAGCCATTTTACTATTTATTATTTGATTTACATAGTTTGTAAATGAGATGTCAGTGAGATAAGTCATCATGTTTGATATTTTGAAATCACCTATGTGCTGTCGCAGTGTCTACTGCAATCTACTTCCTAGACTAAATACATCAAGATGTCACGTCTTCAGAATTCAGCCAGATGCATGTAGGGGAAGGCCAGTCTTGAGCACCAACTCAGGAATTGCTTCCCCTTTAACCTTTGACCCCTAGCTTGTTTACCCCTCAGGCACAACTGGAGCATAAGGTGACCAAACATTCCCTGACAATGCAAATTTACATAAGTAAATTCCAAAAACTCAGTCAAAGCTATTTGAATAGTTTTAAAGACTACGACAAAAACAACTTGGTTCTTTATTTGGATCTCACCATAACAATAAATTGCATAACAGGGTAGACGTGAACTGTAGATGATATGTAGATAGAGTGGTCAACTTGTAGTATGGAAATCAGAGAGTGGAACTACATATATATTTGTCTTGAAATAATTACTTTATCCAGATACATATTTATGGTGTGACTGTATAGTTTCTAAACATGTAGATGTCCTGCATTATGCTACTTGACTGTTAGATTGTAAATCTGTGTACCGATAGTGTGTCAATCATGATTGTGAAGCTTTCGTTGTGGCATCATTCAAATATCATTAGAAAGGAAAGCATTACTGTCAAAGTTTATGATGAGTCATTGCAATGAAGAATGGAAGAACCCCAGGGAAAATGATTAATTGTACTCAAGGATGGCAAAACTGACATGGAAAGGTGATACCTGTTCCACACACACAGAAACACACACACACACACTCACACTCACTTACAAGTAGGCATGCACTCAGAATGCAAATTAATACAAGTGTAAAGTGAACTGAGCTATTCTGGCTAAGTGTAGCGCTAATCATATAGGAAGCCAACATGGGACAGGTGATGCCTGTATTGATAGCCAGTATAATGGCATGGTACTGTCATTCTCTGCCACACAACAAACCTTTTATGAATATTACATTCATTTTTAATGGAGTAATATCTCTTAACAGTTGTGACATGTAGTGGTCTTATTTAGATTCAGTGATGCAGAAAGATCTTCTAAAGGCTTTTAGTAGTGACCTCTTTGGCTCTCATACCTTGTCAACCCTATTTTATAGACAAGATGGCAGCCAGAACTTTGATGTTCCTACTTTCATCATTCTCATTGCAAAACAGCATTGACACAAGGTCTGCAATATCACAGATACAGTCTACAAAAAAACGAGAATTCTAATGTTCAGGTTGTACATGGCCGTGTACATCGCTAAAAATAGTCATATTTTAACTAGTGCAAGCAAGCAATGGTTGATTTTAGTGTATGTATGATTTGATGAAATTTAATCTCTTCATGGTGTCAGTGCAGGCTGAGATAGACAAAAGATATTCTAACAAGTCTGACAATCAACATGGCTACCTCACATTCAATTGTTTTGATGTTCTGTATTTTGCTTCTGACTCATAGAGATGGACTCTTTGTTGTGATCTGTACACAGAGGAATCAAATGTGTGAGAAAATGTGAATGTAGACTCTAATTTGAAAAAGGTATTATTCATGCTGCCAAATGAAACTAATGTGTCTAGAAATTATCATCTTTTGTCTCTAAACAAAAGCTAGAAATTCATTTGTCTGTCACTGCACAGACTCTCTATTACTAAACTGTAAGATCAAATTATAATAGCCAGAGAGTTTCGGTTCCAAATATCGTAGCACTAGAATAATTACTAAGTGAAAGTAGGGAGTGATACTGCACATGTTGTCAACAGAGCTACAGAGTTGTAGTGTCAATTACAACATGATATCATGTGAAATCTCTGAAGTTTTATATTCATAAGTATTTCTTCATGTTGGTAATAACAAATAATATGCATATCACAATGTAAGTCAATGTTCCAAAGGTGCCATGTGGTTCTTGTGTGTGTACATTTCAAAATGAATCCTAGACTCTACTAAAAACTTTAGATCATGATGATAGTTACTTCAACATTCAATATTTATGATTACCAGCCATTATGTACAAGCAATGCACAGATACAACAATAGGAACACTACCGGTATAATACCAGGTCAACTGATAAAATAGATCAGGTAAATTCCTCCCACACTGCAGTGTTGCAGTACACATACAAGTCTTTGGCATTAATCCATTTACACACAGTTACTGTATTGTTTCAGCTTTATATATATATATATATATATATATATATATATATATATATATATATATGTGTGTGTGTGTGTGTGTGTGTGTGTGTGTGTGTGTGTGTACCCTTAGTTTACCTCAGAAAAAGACAGTCTTCCAGACATTCTGCGTCTGTTTCCAAATTTAACCAAAGATACACAAGATCCTTCAGTCCAAAACACCAGGTAAATTGAATTCAAATGAAAAATATTTGAATAATGGCTTTTGGTGTTGTCCAACAAACTAATAATAAACATATCACATAACAAGATTGTCAACAGTGCAAACAATTCAAAGTGATATCTTACAACACAGCAGCTGCCTTGTAATCACTATGAAAATATTAACTTTTGTCTTATCCCAAAATCACACACTTCCGCCAACTATCTTGTGTACAGATGAAACAACTATTTATCACCATGTCTAGTCTTTTGTCTTTGTGTTTATTTACCAGTTTCCAAAACCTGTGTGCGGTGGAAATGAGATTGAATATGATATAGACATAGACAGTAATGATGTGTGAGATTGCCAGATTTTGGAATTAATTGACTGAGACACAGCCACAGGTTGATATGGTTGAGACACCGGGCAGATGGCATGTTGTTTTAGAGTAGCACTGAGATAATCTTCTTATCTTTCCTATAAGCTGACAATCAGATATTGAAAGAATCGTTTGGAATATTTGGATGGTTTCAAAACTCTCTGCAGTTAAAAGAGAACTTTGGTTATCAGCTAGAGCTGTAGAGGTCATTCTAATGGTATTTTTTAACACAAAGGATCAGTAACTGAGATACATTTTAGGAGCCCAAATGTTACATCAAGGGGATTTCAGCTAAAGGAAATAAATTAGAAGTTGTTTTGTTGTACTGTATGATGCTGTTATCAGCAATAAAATAAAAAGTTTTGTAGGTATGACACAACAAACTCATGGACCTGAGTGTTGTTTTCAATCATATCAATGAAGTAGGGTTCACATGCTGTCCAACTCAAACAAGAGATGCAATTAAACACTGCCTCCATCCCATACTGCAATGCAATACCACACTGCCTCCATTCCATACTGATATGCAACTCCACACTGCTTCAATCCCATACTGCAATGCAACTCCACACTGCCTCCATCCCATACTGAAATGTAACGCCACACTGCCTCCATCCCATACTGATATGCAACTCCACACTGCCTCCATCCCATACTGATATGCAACTCCACACTGCCTCCATCCCATACTGAAATGTAACGCCACACTGCCTCCATCCCATACTGAAATGCAACTCCACACTGCCTCCATCCCATACTGAAATGTAAGGCCACACTGCCTCCATCCCATACTGATATGCAACTCCACACTGCCTCCATCCCATACTGATATGCAACTCCACACTGCCTCCATCCCATACTGAAATGTAAGGCCACACTGCCTCCATCCCATACTGATATGCAACTCCACACTGCCTCCATCCCATACTGATATGCAACTCCACACTGCCTCCATCCCATACTGAAATGTAAGGCCACACTGCCTCCATCCCATACTGAAATACAACTCCACACTGCTTCAATCCCATACTGAAATGCAACTCCACACTGCCTCCATCCCATACTGAAATGTAACGCCACACTGCCTCCATCCCATACTGAAATGTAACGCCACACTGCCTCCATCCCATACTGAAATGCAACTCCACACTGCTTCAATCCCATACTGCAATGCAACTCCACACTGCCTCCATCCCATACTGATATGCAACTCCACACTGCCTCCATCCCATACTGATATGCAACTCCACACTGCCTCCATCCCATACTGAAATGTAACGCCACACTGCCTCCATCCCATACTGAAATGTAAGGCCACACTGCCTCCATCCCATACTGCAATGCAACTCCACACTGCCTCCATCCCATACTGCAATGCAACTCCACACTGCTTCAATCCCATACTGAAATGTAACGCCACACTGCCTCCATCCCATACTGAAATGCAACTCCACACTGCCTCCATCCCATACTGAAATACAACGCCACACTGCCTCCATCCCATACTGAAATGTAACGCCACACTGCCTCCATCCCATACTGAAATGCAACTCCACACTGCCTCCATCCCATACTGAAATGTAAGGCCACACTGCCTCCATCCCATACTGAAATACAACTCCACACTGCTTCAATCCCATACTGCAATGCAACTCCACACTGCCTCCATCCCATACTGAAATGTAATGCCACACTGCCTCCATCCCATACTGAAATACAACGCCAATGTATGTATATGTGTCCGTCAACTGCAAAAACTCCTAAATCCCAGCACCTACCATCTTGGTCTTTGGTGTAATGATGCGCTTGTCCCATTGCTTTGAAATTTGGTATGCAAGATTCTAGGGTTGGCCTCTGTCAGATTTGTTCAAATAATTGTGATATTTTCATATTTGTATTTTGGGGCAATTTGCCTGTTTTTGGTCAAAAATCATTTTCACCCAAAGCTCTTGTTGGGTTGCTTTGAAATTTAATGCTCTTGATCCTAGCTAGGGTTGTCTTCTGTCAGGTTTGTTAAAATTGTGGTGAAATTTTCATATTTGTATTTTTTGGGCAATTTTTTGCATTTTTAGTCAAAAAATCATTTTCTCTGAATTACCGTCTCATTGCTTTGTACCTAGAGGCAACCTAGTGGACTGTCTTCAAATTGTGGTGAAATTTTCATATTTGTATTATTGCAGCAATTTTTGCCATTTTTGGTCAAAAACTTTGATTCTCAAAAAACTACTCATCTGATACATGTAGCTTTCGTTGACATGTTCTTTGGGAATGATCTTAATGTGATATGTTCAAAGTATGATGAACTCTTCAACTGCAGTTTTGCATCTATTTTTGCTTTTTTTGATCTGGCCATCCTGAAATGAGCTATCAAAGATTTCCACCTTCTTCATCAACGCGTGTCACAAATAGTTATTCTCTACGTAATACAGCGGGGCTACATCGGCCGCTAGGTTGCTTGTTTGAATGAAGGGATGTAAAATGATCAGGGCATGTGTTGCATTGGAAGTCCTACTGTAGTGCAAACATTTCCTTGTGTTTGTTGTATGTACATTTGTAAATAGCATAAAAATAATGACTGTAAAGGTCCAAAATAACAGAATGGTTTGTAATAATTGTTCATGCAGCAAGTCAACACATGCATTGTAACATCCTTAACAATCAGTAATAACTGGTTGTTGTCACATACAAAAAGAAAATACATCTTTTTTGTGTGTGTGTGTTGAAGATGAAAGGATAAGAAAATAAAGCAAGTTTCTATATTATTAGCATTATTATCACATTGAGAATTCTGTATGAAAGCCATGGTTTCAACATATCAAGGCCATGGGAAAGTTATTACATAGATGGACTCTTTAATAATGACATACTTCAGAATTATAAAGTGACAGACTGACAGAAACATAATAAAAAATACACTGTGATCCATTTTTGGAAGAAATCAATCACCTGAAAACTTGCATTGACCCTTTTTGGATTTCTGAACAAACTGTGCTTTTGATAGAGTGTGTGTATTGAGAGAAGCAACAGAACACAGCAGTACATGTAAAGTCCACAGTTTTTCGTTCAGCTTTGAAGAATATGAGATCACTATGATTGGCTTACTGTATGAAATTCCACATGTAAGCATTGAAAAACATAATGTCAGAGGATCATGGCAAAGTATGCAATGATTGCAGATATGGAAAGGAGAATATATGGTGTTAATATGCAAATCACTTTTATCCAGAGAACAATGGTTCTTTTAATATTTCATTTCGTCACCCAAATAGTGTCTATTTATGATGTTGGAAAGAATAAAGTATTCCTTGCACCATATCTGTAAGGAAATTCATGAAACAGAATTAATATTTGAGCTAGGTACTCTCCATTGTTTTGTATGGCTGTGTGTATATAGGGTATTCAAGAGTGACATCAAAACATGAGAGAGAAGAACTCTATATGTGGTGAATTGTCTGTACTGTGTATCTTGGTGATAATGATGGAAACTAGTCAGTGATGGCTGTGATATTAACAAAGGATGTCCATAAAAAAACAACATCTGAAAAAGAATACAAAAGAGACAATACAATTTAGAATTGCTCTTAATTGTTTATTTGCTGATTAGAATTATTTCTTAATACCAAAAGTTTACCTGACAATGAAAATTTATGATACAACAGGTGGTACTCACTATTCTGATGAACAAACTAATTAGTGAAATTGGTTTTTAGAGATGAATAAGATAATTAAATTCCTGACCAATGGGAAAAATCCATGTACATCATTGACCTTTGAACTGTAATTTTACTGTGCAATGAACCATGACAGGACACGAATATCAAACAATGTTGCGCTAGCTTTTAATTTGATGAGCTGTATACGTACTGCCATTTAATGATCACATTGAATTGCATTTTACATTGTGCTATTAGACACTTTGGACACTTCAAATGTTAGCCACAACCTCTTTCACTCGGCAAGGTATGCCCTTGACTTTTCAAGTTATGCCCTTTGCTAAAGAACTATCTCCTTTTTGTTATTTATCAATTTTCTTTGTATCATTAAGTAACAAATTCTGAATGTTAATGGTTAAAATTTAATTGGATAAAAAATGCTGATTTTGTATTTCTGTGACTTATCTTAAAATTAAAACATGTTCCCTTGGAATTCAGAAAATAGCAGATAGAGTTACTAGTAACTATCAATACTAAATTTTAAGTAAAATGATAAAGTTTATGTAAAAAGATAACATTGTCACATTTTATGATAAATCAACAAAAAAGTAAAGTATGGATACTACCCGGTACTCTCAAATGGACAACTGACTTTTGAACAAAATAAACAGGCAAGCAGATCAGGAAACGACGAATTGTAGGACAATATTCTATTTTCAATTGATGTTTTGAAGCAAGATGTCTACTATTGTTTGTCTTCTAATCAATAAATGAAAACCTGTATTATCAACTGATTATACAGGTTGCTATGATGGAAATTTAGCAAGGCTATTTTTGTAACTGACAAGGTTAAAACACAATAACATGAATGCTTAGCATCAAAATAAAAAGATGTTCAAAATTCACCTTTCAGAAATATTGTTATTATAATGACAGAGAATCCTGTGAGTTGAATATCCACACACACACACACACACACACATCTGCCCTTTTCATGTAGATGAGTTAAAGAATATTGAATATTTAAATGAAAGTATACTTCCAAATATAGACCCTGTACACCACACAAGTACCAGTGTTTTCATAAAATAATCCGCCATGTTGCAGGCCATGTATTGTATATATTTAGAGCTGTTAAATCTAAGGGTAGGATGTACAAATGGTTTGACTTACATGCTTGGTTGGCCATCGCAATACTAAGGAAATTAAAAACTAAGAGTGACTTTGCCAGCTGGATTTTATTCAAATCCAAGGCAGAGATGTAAAGAAAGTGTTCATGGTTTTTACTATCGTATTCCATTTTTACCTTCTCGTGTCTATTTATAGACAGAGAAGGTATTAGAGTTGAAAACCAATATGCTGCTGTCAAGAACTTCCGTCTGTCAAGACTTCCGTCTGTCAAGATCCGTTGACGTCATGCCATTGTGATGGGTCATATCATAAACTGGTGGGGGTGTTCATGGCTCAGGTTGAGGTGTGGGAGAACGATTTTGAGCTATGACAAAAATCAAAAGGAACTTAGCGGCATATTATTAGCCACAGTGTTAAGCCTTTCTCCAAGGTTTCTTAGTTGACTACAATCTATTACAGACTACTGAGCTGACGTTTGGGGTACTCACTTTGTGTTTGCTCACTCTGTGAGCGCTAGTGTTTGGTACTGAGTTGCGTGGATATCCCCTCATGGCCTCACGTGATCTGGGCCTGTTGCATAATCTGCAGAGATGATCATATGCCTCCGAGTCTGAAAACTGTCATTGTGTAAGCCTGTCGGCATTTTCCTTGCATTTTTTCTCATTTAATTTTGCAAAATATCGGCGAGTACCTCAATATTTCAAGATAACCCTTTCTTCCCAATCGTTTCCTGGAGTTTCAGAGTCATATGAACGAAAATGAGTGAAAGTTTTAGACAGGAAATCGGACGTCGGCCATGTTCAATGTTTACAGTACAATCAGAAGTTTACGTGGAGGAATTAACCAACAAAAACAGGAGTGTTCATGATGCCCGCCCTCTAGAGGCAGACCCTGAAGTACCACAAGCTTGACCACACAATGGAGCATTTAAACTTTTAGAAAATGACAAACTGAATAAGAAGGTATTCAGAAAATGTCAAATACTGAGGAAAAATGCGCAAATATTCAAAATAAACAGGTTAACTGATTGGTCAGCTATAAAAAACAATGAAAATGTTTATGATCAAAAGTTTTTGAGATGCGCACATTTTAACAAATACAGAAATTATTAACATTATAAATATAAGACCAAACTATTTTTTCAGGGATGGGACAGGTTGGAAATGAGGGGTGAGAGACAAAGGCACTCCTATTGCTGCATGTGGATGCAGCCACACCATTTCATTTACAGCATACTTATTCACTGTGTTGTGTTCAAGTTCCATATTGTACTGACTGTCATACAAGGATAACACAAGCAAATCAAATCAAATTAGAAAAGGATCGATGCTGTGTGTGGATTTTGCTGAACATGGCTGATATTTCGCCCTATATATTTGGTATCCAGCAAAGGCATATTTTGATGTAAAGTCAAAATTAACACTACATTGCTGACAATATATTTTACCGTTTCTGCATGAATTTTTCTTTTTTAAATTATAGTATATTAGTACTTCAAACAGATTAACAGTTATCGTGATGTCAACCCATAATTTTACATCACAAAGACTGTAATTCTGCCAATTTGTTTTGTTTTTCAGTCATTTTATAAATTTTGCACTGCACAAGATGATTGAACAAATTGCAATGTTTGAATTTGTAAACTCAAAGAATAAAAATCCTTTGGTCACAAATTAAATTATTTTTTGAAAAGAAATTTACTCTTAAACACTTTTAGCATATATTCTTTACACGGTCATGTATTTCAAGGAAAATATGCCTATTAAAAACAGTAATTTCTTCACTTTCAATTTTTTTTCAATACTATGACAATTATCAGCCATGAGGTTATACAAACACAAGACCAGATAGACGTTTTTCATCATTTCCACAGGACTCTTGGAAAATCCATTAAAAACAGTTAAAAGTGACTGGAAATGATCACTTGGTATACATTTAATTTACAGATGCCAGGTTGTGTATTTCACATGCACTCAGGTCAGTAAGGAAGTGCGTCATTACTATTTTGGACTGTTAATTCTTATTTCTGAATTGTTTAACTTTTTTCCACATTGAACTATCTATCTTTAGGCAGTTTATACTGTAGCTTAGAATTTTTTTGATTGATGTATTTAATCATCTTTTGGGTTCTTTGGGTCCATATCCCACCTCATGCCCCTACATCATCAACTATTTACCAACAACTCCATGCCAACAACCAATTACCTGACCTGGCCACACATTAGAGAAGGTACAGCGTCATTGACGGTATTTTTTATTCATTTGCATTTGAAGATTTATGAAAGGTGATCACACAAATGATAAGTTGAATTCCACTCTCTCTGGAATATAAATTTGCTCATTATTTGTTCAGAAAATGCCAGTAAGCTTGATTAGTATTCAGTTATAGTACACTTTTATACTTAGTTATCAATTAAACTATTATGTCTACTTCAGCCAGAAAACAAAAATTTAGCTGTTGTCATCCTTCAAATATCCAAAATCTTTGTTCTTTAATTAATGGAATATTTAATTTATTGCATTAAAAGGAAGCAAGTCTCATTTTGTTGAGTGTTGTTTGTAGAATTCTACCATCTTGTAGAATTCTACCATCTTGTAGAATTTTACCTTTTTGTAGTCACTGTTTCATATCTTCATCCGTTAATAATTTAAGTTCTTAATAATATATGCAAGTCAAACTTTTATTGTAGTCAAGCTAACAAAAAGCAGAAAGTAATAATCAATCTAAGAATTACAAAAGAAATTTAGCAAATACTTTGATGTCATTTTGCATTTCTTTTTTTCTGAATATCTTTTTGCATGGATAATATTTTCCTTTCAAGGTCTTTGTTCAAAGTAGTGACTTCACTTCTCTCACGGTACTCAAATATTCAGGTCTATACTTGACTAGTTTAATTTACTTTCTTCATGCTGTGGCTACAAAAATGTGTAGGGACAGTGATGATGTGAAAAAAAGTCTCACATTGGTGTTTTTAGTCAAGTTCATCAACAGCAGCAGTTTTATTATTGTGCTTTGATTCCCAATTTGTAAATCCATTCCAGTTACTGTATATCAAGAATTTGAACTATTAAGACATTGTACTGTACACACTACAAAGTTTTCATCATATTTATTGATATTGATTGAATGTCAAGATATGTGAATATTACACCAGGATACTATGTACCACAGTAGACTTCAACTTGACATATGAAACACACACAGCCGAGTTGTGGCTGAGTTAAATATCCAATGATATTGCAATTGCTCCCAGTGCAAAAAATCAAAATGTCACATCTAATGGAAAACAAAATTTTAAAATGTCTGTCCATTTCACTATTTATCAAACACAGAGTACCAGTGTACAATAAACATATCCATGGTTCTTGATAGGTGCAGTATAACTGATATATCGTAATCAGCCAGGGACTTGTGCCTTCCAATATAATCTATTTGCATTTACTTTAAGTACAAAACAGGAGACATCACGTCATCAGTTCATCCATTGTATCATCAAACTGCATTCAAATAGCACTCTTTCACTGAATAACATCTCTTCAAGGCAGTCATTTCAACTCAGAGGCTGGCTTATCTTAAAAGGAAAATACTACAGGAAAACCCAGTTATTGGCTAGATTGCAAGACATACTACAGGAAAACCCAGTTCATTATAGCTATGCAGACTCACACTGCCATTCAACTCAGAATGGTGTTAAAATCGCTTTTCAGAATTAAAAAGAAACCGATGATACTATGGTTCAAATTCAGTTTTGGTCATCTAGCCGTCTAAAACGTACTTGTCAGTTGTTTCAAATCTTTCCTCTCATTTCCCTCTAATAGGGATCAACCATGCAAAGGTTTTCAACCATAAGATTTGCCTGTGGAAGCGTTAATTCCATGCTGACATAGATTCTACAATAGATGACATCATTCATTGACGTATCTGATCAATTGTATCAGTTTTCATACTTGGACAGTGGAAGTTTTTACCATCTGTAGCGTAGGTCTGAAATATTTTTCAGCAAACTCATTTAAAGACACTGTCAATGTTTAATATGAACATTTATCCATTAGAGATTTCAAAACCATTAACATAAGGCCAAAAAAAAAAAGAAATGTTTCTGGTCAGGTCTTTCTTTAAAAAACGGTGCGGCGACACGCATTTTTTTTTTTTTTTTTTTTTTTTTTTTTTCCCTCAAGGGAGGGAGGAGGGTCAGTTTTATAGTTTTATCAATATAGTCACATATATACTGTTCATGCAGTCACTGATCATGCCCCCAAAAGAATTTTCTCTTTTTCTTTGGCCATTTTGGCTTGGTGTCAGCCACGGCCGCCGGCCACAAAAAAAGGGTGACGCGCTGTTGTTCAAGTGACGCGCGCTGACCAGAAACTTTTCTTTTTTTTTTGCCTAACAGTGTTAGTTTGCAGATTGTTTTGGGAAAAGAATCAAGAATTAAAAGTTTGGTAAGATTCATTACAACAGTCTTTGGAGATAATGAAGAACGATATTGTGTATTGTGGTATTCCTGTATTACCGGCGTATTATGTTTGAACATTTCAGGAGACTGAAACTTTAGGAACCAAATGAATGATGGATTATGCATTTGTATCTGTCTAAGATAACCCAGCTATCTTATGAGCTATCATTGCCCGATATTCACATATAGAGTAGATGACATTGACATTTGAGTTTTGAGACAGCATGCACAGCACTGCCATTGATATGGCAGCAATTAACATCGTGCTAATTATGATGAATTACTTGTGCAGAAATTGTTATGAATTTAAATCTATTAATCCTCACTTTAAAGCACATAATTGTAACCATGGTCCTTCCACAAAACAGTTTTTGAGGAGGGACCATGCTATAACACATATATTATTATATATCATACAACTTGGACAAAACCTATAGTTTGATTTTAATACTGAGAGAGGGAACATAATGTATCACTTACACAGTGACTGAGTTAAAGGTAGCACACAATGATTGCAGTCAGAGTTTAAATTAGGCTGTGACATGATTGGAATAAAAAAAGACCTGTTCACACATGAATCCTGCTTCCAATGCCAGCATTTGCAAGACACATGTATTTTTAAATGGGTCATACCATTAACAAAAGAGGCACAACAAAGGGTGGTAATTGAGCCCTTATCAAGAGATGTGTTTAGCTGTTTTCATGGGCTGTTTTACTTCAGGCTTTTCCAAGTTCAGGAACAACTCTGTCATTATTACCCATCAGGTCAGATAGACTTGTTCAATCAATACTGGAAGCTATGTTATATTTGTGTTGTAATGGATGTTATGCAGTAAAGGAAGATGTACACCATTGGAAATGCAATATTAGCTTCCATCGTGGATGCCATTCTAACACCCTAAAATCAAGAATGGCCCCCGTGTCCTATTTCAAAACTGCCAAGGCCTAGGTGCATACATACAACACACTTCAAAAACTCAAATACTTTGCAATATCAAGAGTACTATACTATTACAATAAACAGGGATGGGTAAAACAGAAGCTTATGGGAACAGTTTACTGAATGTCACCATGAATATACAGTTAAGCTGTGATCCAAAGTCTGCCCTCTGTAGTTCAAACTGGAAAAATCATGGATGGATTGAGAGAGATTCTCTCAGAAACAGAGCCAATGAGGGAGAGCCAGCCACTTTAATAGTTTCATTATTTGTGTTGTCTACAACATATATTTTCTAGTTATTAGTCCCACACACTATGTGCGATGTTAGCCATGTTAACGCAATGCTAGTGTGAGTATGTGATGGCTTTGTTGACAACTGAATTTTTAGTCAAAACTAGCATTTAGCTGTCAACATAAGCATAGTATATTATACACAGGCTTTGTTGACAAGTTGAACAGTGGATAACAATTACAAGAAAACACATCAAAATGAGCCTTAAAGATGAATTTTTATAACTGCAATCATTTGTTTCATGGAAAGGTAGGTCATAACTATTGCTGCAATGTTGTTCTATAATGCATGGTCTGAGAAAGACTGTCTTGTCTACACTTCAGTCAGTGTCATATTTTCATGTATTTGACTAAAAACATGCATACTCATTTTTCCAAACATCATCAATCGTATGTTTTTAAACTAGGTTATGATTCCATAATTTGCACCTATCAAAGCTAACATGTCTGTATATGACATTTTTATACCATTGCTATTCAGTACATAACTTCTTATGTGATCAGTGCTTAAATGAGAATAATTTGGTTTGCTGTCCTATAGAACCCATTCCTAAGTTGACAATCTAAACTGAGGGAGCTTCATCAAGTCATGATTTTGAGGTCAAAGGTGAAGAGAAGTGTCCTTGTAAAGTAGTGGTAATGTAATAATGATAGTCAGCCAATCATATCTTGTTCAAATACACCTGGAGAAAAAAGGAAATAGACAATAGATTAGATTATCACTACATGTGTATTTGTATCTAAGAATTAAGACCTAGTAAGATTTCCATGTGTTATTGTGTAGTTAGATCTGACACTAAAGATTTCCTGTAACCACATCTGATATGGTACATGTATGTGCAGAATAACATGTTAAACTAGAAGTTAAAACAACCATAATCAGGTTGTCATTTTGAAAACAATCAGAACTATGACAATATTTATTCCATGGGATGTGATATTTGTAAAATCTTTAATAACTGGACATGCACACAATAGCTCTTCTCGACATACATATACCCTTTATACCATGGTTGACCAGGTTGATGTTGCTAGTATTTGTTAATAAATAACGACACAAAATCTGATTTGAAACAGTTTGAAACAAGTGAGAACTCACATTGCTCAGTGTGAGAGTAATAGTAAAGATTTGCCTGCTAGATGAATGACAATATTTCACCTTTGTAAGTTATGTGTACTGAAAACATAACAACATTTTTGGTTATTTAAGTAAATATAAAATAACCATCTACATGGGATTGGTAAGAGGATAGATCTACTATACATGTATATGGTCATTCCTTATTCCCCTTACATCCTAATATGTTGTATTGCAAACATTTTCATTTTGTCATAGAATACATGTACAAACTGCAATATAGGCACTATTCAAAGATATAAAAGTCTATTTCAGAGATTATTGAGATAGAACAAGTTTGTAATGGCTGGAATTTGAAGATTGTACATACCAAATATAGTATCAATTCTTCAATGATCTCCTCTTCTTGAAAATGCAAAGTGTCACAACTAGATCAAAGAGACAGAGGTATGGAAATCATTATCATCATGGAAACTAACTGCATTCCTGAGCAATCTGGAGATGTAACAGTAGCTTCCCATCCTTACTGCAGACATATCATAGCCTTGGTAAAAATATTATTAATCAATGTCAGCTCTCATCTGTCAAGCTAAAAATATAATCAGATTGTTAGATGGTAAAAGTAGAAAGCTAACGTAATGATCTCAGTAGCATGCCATGTCAAGCCTGCTGAGAGCCATCTACATTTGACCCTTACCTATGATGCCTCTGACATCATATTGAATGTGAATCAGTAATACCATGATCATGTCAGCTGTAACTGTCAATGCAGGCAGTTTCTTCCCACTGCGTTCAGATAGATATTACAATGTGTCTACTATTCATTTCAAATGAGGGTATGGCATGTTGTCCGGTTCTATGTATACTGTACATGATGATTCTTGGAGTCAGCAAATCTTGAGGTTTCTCTATGAATATGTGAATGGATTGCAAAATTACTTGTTGTAGAAATCAATAAGTCAGTTAAATTAATTTTAATTCACCTTTTTAATACAATTTGAGTTGAGTCTACTTTATCAATTTTCTGTCCACACAGTCTTCAAAAGGTGATATCCAACTTTATGATAAATAAGCCAAGGAAACGAGGTGTATGTATCATCATCAACAAAGTTTTCTGAGTTTATATGAGATAACCGGGCCAAACTGGAATAGGCAAATAGAGATGATGTTGGATGTAAATAAACTGTAAACATGTGAAATGTACAATTTGAATGACATTTGACTTATCTTTGCCTTGGTAAACTATCATGTAGCATTATGAGCTACTTTAACCATCACTACATCATCTCAATGTGACTGTTGCCACTGTACATGAGATCAAGTCCTGCTTTCAGTGTTCTGTATGAAATGAAACTTGATTGATAATCTTTGGCCAATTTTTGACAAATTTCAGCCGAGGTGATTTTACATGTGAATATACTGTTTTTTCAAATTTAGGTAGGAAAGTGATGGCTGTTTTCAGTTTCCCTCTTAGTATGGTTTTGCAAAGTGATCCTCCTGCCGACATCCTGCCTTCTGTCCCTGATTATCCTATGACAGTGACTTTTCCACTGTCTGTGCTGTATGATAAAAGATGGCCTTTTTAACCCTTTTCCTGCCAAGTCGGTGAAAATCCGCTTGAAATTCGGTGTAGCTAGAATCTGAGCAGCCACGGCCGTTATCCTGCCAAGGCGGTGGAAATCGGGCTACTTTTTGGTACCCCCTTTCCTGCCTAGTCGACGGAACTACGTGTAGCAAACCCTTGCTCGCGCTAGGGGTCGTTCGAGGACAGGTTTTGGGCGAGGAACGGCGTTTGCTCTCGAAATGGGTTCACAGAGAGTCCAACGACAGGGAGGTCCAACGACAGGGAAAGGTGCGGAAGCTACCCAGCCAGTCCCCCACCCCGGTGGGGGACTGGTTTTTTTTGGGGGGACGAGTAGCGTACTTGGCAGGTTAGCACGTTGACGTATTCTAGCGGAGTTTGGGGTAACTTGGCTCTGAGGCACTACATAGATTGCGGCCGAAATTGACCGTCTCGGCAACGCTAATCTGTAAGGCAACCGCCTAAGACCGCCTCAGCTGGCGGTGCAATTTTTTGCCAATGGTGCGAGACGAAAATCACGGACTTAGTCCTGATTGACGGGAAGTGCGGACGGATTTGACGGACTCGGTTTTCTCGAAGGCAACCGCCTAAGACCGCCTCAGCTGGCGGTGCAATTTTTTGCCAATGGTGCGAGACGAAAATCATGGACTTGGTCCTGATTGACGGGAAGTGCGGACGGATTTGACGGACTCGGCTTGATTAGTCCCTGACATGGAACTGATCCGAACGGACTTGAGCGACATTTGTGAAGGGTAACCACCGCTTTTAACCGACTTGTTACCTCCTCGAAAAGACTACCCACTCAGATGTCGGACGTTGTCGGCTGCACTTGGCTCTAGACGTTCAAGCCGTGCAACGAAACACACCGCCTCAGCCTTGCCATTCAGGAACATGGCCTCAAAATTTGATACCATTGTTCACCGACTTGGCGGCTGCGGTTAGGTGCGTGAACCGTTGTTCACCGACTTGTTACGCCTATGTTGTCCCTGTGAAGTTCGGCTAACGGCCGAGTCTAACGGGAGTTGGCAGACCTGTGTTTGGTTTATACCGTAGTATGACCGACTCAGGTAGAGGTACCTGTCGGTATATTCCGAGTTTTACGCACTCGGGCGTCAATGACGGGTCGTCATCACCGCTGATGACGTAGACGTGCTGGCCACGTTATTTGAAGGAGCCATGTTTGCCCAACGGACGAGGCCGAGACAGCCGTTGACAATTTTGGCATCCTTCATCTTTGACCGCCTTAGTTGGGTAAGCCGCTCGGCAGGCGACGGTTATGACCTAAACAAGCCGCTGAAGCACTGTTCGTTGCCGTACAAGAACGAGACGGCCAGTCCATTACTGCTTAATGGGCAATCTGTCGGGTTGGCTTGTCACCGACTTGGATGACAATACGCTCTGCGCAGGCGTACTTAGAAGGGACATGAGGTTAAAGATACGGGTTTCCCACCCGTACTAAACATGGGCTTGGGCCAACGTCCTTGGGTGGCAGGTGCGCATGCCACGTACCCAGCTGGACGGAATGTCAAGTTGAGATGCTAATGACATTGACTATGTTATGCTAAGTGCTCGAGGGATTTGCATCGCAAATGAGTATTATTAGCATATCAAATGGTGCGGACAGGCAATTTACATGACGGGTAGGAATGTCAGCGCCGGTTGGTGGACTGATTGCCGTAGGTCCATTATAATAACAGGTGGATGCATATATTAACACCCCTGCGTCCATCATGTCCAGGGCTTTGTTTCCCTGTGGCTTTAAAAGGGAGGGACCTGCTAGTCTGTCGACACTGTTCCAGACATGAGCTTGACGGACCGCAAAAGTTTTCTGAAGGCGAGCAGACGACTGAAGCTCAAAGATGCAGAGTCTCCGGGCGGTAGTGGTAGCGATCGTTGTGATGTCCCTAGTAAACGTTCTAAGAAGTCGGGCAAGAAACGCTCCCGTTAAGGCGAAGCCATCTCCGGCTGAAAAACCCAGTGGTAAGCGTAAACGTAAGACCGATCGTTCTGCCGATGAGGATGATGACGGGTCACCGGTTGCCAGTGGTTCTCACCCGGCTGCTCCGGGAGAGACTACTTCACCTGCAGAGACTACATCTGCTCTTGTGGGAGATACTTCACCTGCACAGACTACGTCTGCTGTGCTAGTGAGACAGTGAGTAATGAGACGGCTGATGCCATTGGTTCTCCCCGGCTGCTCCGGGAGAGACACCACCTGTTGCTACTATGAGCCCTCATCCTGCGTCAGGAGAGGTTCCTGTGCCCAGTGCGAAAGAGCTTGAGTCCTCGTCATCAGCAGAGGCTGCCGAGCCCGCTCCTGCCATAGTTTCGTGTGCTGCGATGTCCCCCCCGAAAAGATAGTGCGGAGGGTTCGTTATCAGGATAGCCCACCTGATTTTGAGCCAGATATGATCCTTGATGCCGCTACGGGCGAGTTCAGGCCTAGACGCCCAGACGACGGTGATATCACCGCTGAGTCCGACTCGGAGGTTGACGAGGATGCAGCAGAGGACGATGACTTTTATGACAGGCAGTATGTAGGTGAGGCAAGCTCTGTCGACGATGATGACGTTGCTGCGTGTTGGCGGAGGACGACACCCCTCCTGTCTGGCATATGTCGGAGACTACCGATGCTAATATATTTGAGGAGACCGATTTTGACCATGAGAGAGGACCGACTTTCACCTTGCCCAGCCACGCCCGTGAGCTCGATTACTTTTTTAAGTTTATTCCAGCTACGCTGATCAGATTGGCCAAGGACGAGACTAATAAATACGCCAAATTCCACCAGCGACATATCGCTAGGAAAATAGATAAATACTGGCGTAACGCTGACTACCGAGAGGTGCAGGCGTTCATTGGTGTCTTAGTCTGTATGGGTATCGACCGTAAATCATCAGTGGAGGATTATTGGTCTAGCGATCCCTTTCTGAGAAACCAGGGTATTTCTACTGTGATTACCCGCAGTCGCTTTCAGCAGCTTATGCGATACTTTCATCTGGCAGACCCAGAGAACGATCCACGTCGTGATCCTGATGAGGCACGCCGCCGACGTCGGTGTCAGGAGGATCCCCTGTATAAAATCAATCCATGGATGGAGCCCATAGTTGACCGGTGCGTAAATAATTATAAGATGGGTAGAGAGATCTCCATCGACGAGGGCATGGTGCGATTTAAGGGCCGTTCTAAATTTAAGCAGAGATTACCGCATAAGCCTGATCGAGACGGTTTCAAGATATGGCAGCTGTGCGACTCCACCACTGCATACATAGCTAACTTTGCACCGTACCTAGGTGTGAAATATCGGGATCGGACTGATGGGAGACGGCAGGAGCGAGGTGTGGTGAAAAGAATACGATGGAGCTGTCCAGCCATTCTGTGGATATAATCACAGCCTATTCTGTGATAGCCTGTTTAGCACGGTCGTTACTGCTAGAGAGCTGATGGAGACCGGGATCTACATGGTCGGGAGTTTTAACCGCCGTAATCGTCGCACCATGCCCCTCAATTAATTCCGCCGGGTAAGAGGAAGCGCCTTCCTCTGTCTGTTGGGGATATGGAAAGCCACGACCAGAACGGACTCTCGTCTTAACATCACTGCTTATCAGGATAGTAACGCTCAGGTGCTGATCTTGAATACGGTCTATCCACCCTTGGAGTGCGTGCCAGTGGGGGAGGGAGACGAGCGGCGACAAGTGCCTCTGTCGCTGTATAATTATCGCCGGTACATGGGAGGCGTCGACCGAGCCAACCAGAAGCGCAAGTACTTTCACACTGGGCGCAAGAACCACAGATGGTGGACATATCTGGCATGTTACCTGATTGATGTTGCCCTGGTAAATGCATATATATGCTTCAAGCATGTACACCCTGATAGTAAGCTGACCCATAAGATGTTTCATCTGCGTGTCGGGAAACAACTCATTGGCGGTTATTGTGGGCGATCGCAGCCCAGTGTGAGAGAGGTCGAGGCCACTGTTTCTCTTGCCTCGTACATCAATCCACAAAATCAGCCGATGCACGTTGTCAGCCGTTTGGAGGGGCGCAGAAATGCTGTAAAGTATGTAGCAGAGAGGGTAAGACCACTGCGAGCGGACGACTGTCTGAGACGTCCAAAGGATGTAGTCTGTGCGGGGTTCATCTTCACGAGGGCGAGTGTTTGCGGCTTTTCATCATCGCATGATGCTACGAGGTAAGAGGAGCATTGGCGTGCAGACCTCTACTCACACAGCCCCGACGACACCCATCAGCAAGAGAACCCGACGTAAATAACGGACAGGGGACAGCTTCGCCTAACAGTGGCTTGACTGTATTCTTAACACGGACCATGATCACATTTTGAGCACGGTTGTGCCGTTTGTTTGTGCTTTACGATCCCGCTGATTGTAAATTGAAACACGGATTATTTTGTACAATCCCCCGATTGTAATCTTTGTAACACGGACCATGCACTCGGACGTCGAGACAGACTCTGAGATTTATTATTCGGCATAATGTAAATTATTCCCGAATAAAATACTATCTATGGATCGCATATTTTCGTTTGTTTTGTTTAGACGGATTATTTTGTACAATTCCCCCTATTATAATTTTTGAAACACGGATCTGCCACCCCGATTGTAATTTTTGAAACACGGACCATGCACTCGGACGTCGAGACAGACTCCGAGATTTATTGTTCGGCATAATGTAAATTATTCCCGAATAAAATACTATCTATGATCGCATATTTTCGTTTGTTTTGTTTTTACCCCCACTTTCGTTTTTGGCAGATCCGTAAGGACGCTATAGTAATGGATGAACGTGCGTTGTATCACGTGGGAGGGGCACAGCCCAACGGAGGCTGTGCTCGTGCGACGTAGACGTTGTACCAACCATCTGTCGTTGGGGTTAGTGCATAGAGCAGTTGCACTGTCCAGAGCTAAGGTGGTACAAAACTGCACCTTAGTAACAACTGCACAACTAACGTGTTAGGAAACGGTAACACTAACGAGCTAAGTGTTCACTGAACTGGCCAAACTACGTACACGCCTTCCTTCAATGGCGGAACTATGTCGTTGACACTACGTCAAAGCAGACTGCAATGTGCGACTCTTCCAAGTCGTTCAAAGTATGTGGCCAAGTGACACAACCCAGGGGAAACAGGACAGGTTTGAGGGTGCTGCCGCACCCATAGCACTAACCCTGGGTCTTCTACTAACCCACGAGAGAGGTGACGTTTCCCCGGTGTGGCCGTGCGTGCCGGCGAACGAGCTTTACTTCCGCGAAAGTAAGCTAGAAAAGGGCATAAAAGTGCACGTCCCCCGGGGCAAACAACGCCCGTGACCTCGTCATTTTCTGGACACAACCTCATCAGCAGTTGCCCCTCTATACGGGCATGCAAAAATTTTTGAAGTCTAACACGTATATGGTCGGTAATCGTACCCCGAAAATGCGGTATTTTCCCGCCAAATGCCTGGCAGGAAAGCGTGCAGGAGAGCCTATCTTCTGTAGACACGGAAAAGGGGGCCGGTTTTGACCGACTTGGCAGGATAACGGACAGGGGCGCTCGGCAGGAAAAGGGTTAATACAAGAAACAACATGGCCAATTTTATCAATATACATTCATCAGTACATGTAGATGTACAGTATTCCCAACCTACCTATATGTGAACACCTCATAGTTTCATGTGTAGCATTTCACCAACAAATTCAATTTATTTGGACCAATCAGGAGTAGCAATACAACTTGCAGTGGTGGCTTTGGCAATGAAAGGAGATTGCCACCCCAGTTCTGCATGTAAGAAAAGCATTGCTGCTGTCTAAAAATTCAACTTAACTACCTTCCCCTGATTGTCAATCAAATCTTAAATGAAAAACATCAAGCTCCAGGTCACTTATAAGCCATCTTGAACAGTACAAGAATGGCAATGGAATTAGCTGATTGGCCACTCACAGGTCATTTTCAACCACATGTGATGTCACTTATCAATCACATGATTTATAAGCCCAATCCACCAAGGGATGTTGTGAGGGAGAGTCCTTCTCTGTCCAAGAATCAGTCTTGGCTACTGTGTAGATGATGTACCATCCCACCACATTATGAGGGAGGGTCCTTCTCTATACAAGAATCAGTCTTGGCTACTGTGTAGAAGATATACCATCCCACCACATTATCAGGAGGGTCCTTCTCTATCCAAGAATCAGTCTTGGCTACTGTGTGGAAGATGTACCATCCCACCACATTATGAGGGAGGGTCCTTCTCTATCCAAGAATCAGTCTTGGCTACTGTGTGGAAGATGTACCATCCCACCACTTTATGAGGGAGGGTCCTTCTCTATCCAAGAATCAGTCTTGGCTACTGTGTAGAAGATGTACCATCCACCACATTATCAGGGAGGGTCCTTCTCTATCCAAGAATCAGTCTTGGCTACTGTGTAGAAGATATACCATCCCACCACATTATCAGGGAGGGTCCTTCTGTATCCAAGAATCAGTCTTGGCTACTGTGTGGAAGATGTACCATCCCACCACATTATGAGGGAGGGTCCTTCTCTATCCAAGAATCAGTCTTGGCTACTGTGTGGAAGATGTACCATCCCACCACTTTATGAGGGAGGGTCCTGCTCTATCCAAGAATCAGTCTTGGCTACTGTGTGGAAGATGTACCATTCCACCACATTATGAGGGAGGGTCCTGCTCTATCCAAGAACCAGTCTTGGCTACTGTGTGGAAGATGTACCATCCCACCACATTATCAGGAGGGTCCTTCTCTATCCAAGAATCAGTCTTGGCTACTGTGTAGAAGATATACCATCCCACCACATTATCAGGGAGGGTCCTTCTGTATCCAAGAATCAGTCTTGGCTACTGTGTGGAAGATGTACCATCCCACCACATTATGAGGGAGGGTCCTTCTCTATCCAAGAATCAGTCTTGGCTACTGTGTGGAAGATGTACCATTCCACCACTTTATGAGGGAGGGTCCTGCTCTATCCAAGAACCAGTTTTGGCTACTGTGTGGAAGATGTACCATCCCACCACATTATCAGGGAGGGTCCTTCTCTATCCAAGAATCAGTCTTGGCTACTGTGTAGAAGATATACCATCCCACCACATTATCAGGGAGGGTCCTGCTCTATCCAAGAATCAGTCTTGGCTACTGTGTGGAAGATGTACCATCCCACCACATTATGAGGGAGGGTCCTTCTCTATCCAAGAATCAGTCTTGGCTACTGTGTAGAAGATGTACCATCCCACCACTTTATGAGGGAGGGTCCTTCTCTATCCAAGAATCAGTCTTGGCTACTGTGTGGAAGATGTACCATCCCACCACATTATGAGGGAGGGTCCTTCTCTATCCAAGAATCAGTCTTGGCTACTGTGTAGAAGATGTACCATCCCACCACTTTATGAGGGAGGGTCCTTCTCTATCCAAGAATCAGTCTTGGCTGCTGTGTGGAAGATGTACCATCCCACCACATTATGAGGGAGGGTCCTTCTCTATCCAAGAATCAGTCTTGGCTGCTGTGTGGAAGATGTACCATTCCACCACTTTATGAGGGAGGGTCCTTCTCTATCCAAGAATCAGTCTTGGCTACTGTGTAGAAGATGTACCATCCCACCACTTTATGAGGGAGGGTCCTTCTCTATCCAAGAATCAGTCTTGGCTACTGTGTGGAAGATGTACCATTCCACCACATTATGAGGGAGGGTCCTTCTCTATCCAAGAATCAGTCTTGGCTACTGTGTGGAAGATGTACCATCCCACCACATTATGAGGGAGGGTCCTTCTCTATCCAAGAATCAGTCTTGGCTACTGTGTGGAAGATGTACCATCCCACCACATTATGAGGGAGGGTCCTTCTCTATCCAAGAATCAGTCTTGGCTACTGTGTGGAAGATGTACCATCCCACCACATTATGAGGGAGGGTCCTTCTCTATCCAAGAATCAGTCTTGGCTACTGTGTGGAAGATGTACCATCCCACCACATTATGAGGGAGGGTCTTGCTCTATCCAAGAATCAGTCTTGGCTACTGTGTAGAAGATGTACCATTAGTGTTCATCTGATCCACTGTATTGCTTAAACTTTACAATGATACATGAGCTTTTTTGTTACTCAAGCACAATATTTCATGTTGTCCTGTAAAATGTATGCTTTCCATGTATGACATTTTGATTCTTTTTTACGGCATGATCTACAATTAAACAAACTGGTAAACAAACTGTATTTCAAAATTAGTAATAATTCTTGCAGAAAGCATCAGTCAAATCATAATCTCATAGATCAATGAGATGAGCTTACAGTCCATTTCAGGTCCAGTACTGACTTTCTGACTTTGAAAAAAATCATGTCAATGCAAAGTAGGTTAATGGCTATTAGTGTATTGTCACATTGGAAAAGCCATACAAGTTTACTCCATAGGCAGACTCATGATGTATTTTAATTTAGTCATCTCATGGTCATCAGTAGAATGTTAACACAAATTTTTTTCATCAAACATCTATGAAAAAGCCAGGAAGAATTTCAGTAATCATTGAAATAATTGTGATCTTTTTTATGTCTGATACAATCACAATAAATGGACATTTGATATTATCCTATGTTTGAATGTCATTAAGGTTGTAATTTGAGGAATTTGATTTATTTATCATTTTACTTTGATGATGAGATGTTGAAATAGCAGGATACATATTTCATCGATGGAAAACAATTTTTGTCATTATTATAGAAGGATTTTCATAATTGAACTTGGCTATAAAATGGGACATTCTTTCATATTTTGTCCTAATTAATATTTTGATATCACACTTTTGAAGGTAACATTCTGAACCATTGTCTATTATCTACAAGAATACATTTCTTGTCCAAGTTACTAGTGATATTAAAATCTATCATTTTTCCTATCTGGTGTGAATCACATAACTCATTGTGCTGTGTTATTGTGCCAATTTGCTAGTTTAAAAACAGTTTAGGAATACATCTGAAATATTTATTTGTAGCTTTATGTTATTGTGTGCTTTTTGATGACTTCTTGGGAATGAAAAAGATACATACTCATGGACACTGTTTATAAAATTACGAGACTAGCCTCAGAAATTTTTTTGAGTGGTTTATTTTTCTCAACAAGAGAGTAATTATAGTTTAGTCACACATGTTTCTGTAAGTACATGTATATTCCAAGAATCTTAAACTTTTAAACTTGATGTGTAAGGCATTGTTTAGAATAGGATTTTGTGGAAGCATGGTCACGACACAAAATTCATCTGATTTGCAGAGTCTAAAGCATCCAGTATATGTATTCGACTTGTATATTAGGAATGACATGACATTCCATGGAAGACAGTTTTGTCAGAATGGTATTCAATAATGAAGATGACAACAACATAAGGCAGTTGTTGTTCTCATATATACATACCGGTATATAATCAGTGGTACATGAAAGCAATAATTAATAATCTGCTAATTCATGCTAATATGAACTGCACTTTTCAGTAAGCTTTACGACAACAGAAACAGTATGAAATAGAAGAAGCATGTCATTATCTGAGTGTGTCGATTTCAACATTAGCTTGAGATTAGGATTAAGGTAGTAATGCTAATCTTGAAATAGACTCCATCAGCTCATAATGTTGAAAACTACCGTCTTCAGGTTCAAGGTCTGCCACTGTTGGACAATGTGCACATGCATTTCTGCCACTGTTAAATTGTCAACAATAATCAATGTGTTGATAGCTTTGTGTCTTTCAAAAAAAGCATGCAAGATTTCCATAACATCTACATCACCACCACAAATACAAGTAATGGACTCACAACAGTACAACCTAGCTTTGTTCAGTGAGAAATATATATTATTCCTTGCAATCCACTGTCATTTTTCTCATCTATTTAGATTTGGGAATATCATTGACCCTGACAAAATTATTTGTAACATTAACTGCATATGAATACCATACATCAAGGGAGGCTGTGTAATTTGTCTCCTAGCTTTATTTGTGATCAAGTAAATAGCATTATACATGTCTGCTTCACGATGGAGAATTTGTGGTAGTGTGTTAGGCGCCCTCTATAGTTCATTCTACTGTTTGCATTGTTGCATTCTAATATGTGAAGTGTTCATTGCCCTCTGGTAGGTTGTAAAAGCAAATGAAAAGGACAAGCATGTTTTTGTTAAAGACAAGAGAAAATTATGGATTAAGGAGATTAATTTCTTTGTTACAGGAAATAGCAACAGTGGTTTTAATGACTTTGATTTTGTCTTCCAGGTGCAAAGGAGGGAAGAAAATGACACATGCCTCAAAGCCAATGAGGTAAGGTTTCATTATCATATCAATAAGACATCACTCCTTGCTTTCCTGGTAGTCTGTATCCTGTCTTGTATAATGAATGTTATTTGTCATTCTGCTCAATGTAAAGATCACAGTTGTAATTCTAAATCATTAGTACAAAAACTTTCCCAGACAATGCTACTTCCTGTGTCAATACATGTACATAATCAGTGGAGTCTATCTTGCTATATGATGGCTTTAGAAAATGAATATTGAGTGTATGCAAGCCTAAGCCTAATTTCTAGATTTTTGTAGCATTAAAGTGATATAGATATCAACTTAAAGTTTATTGTGAAACAGAGAATATCTTCCTGTTTATATCATATTCTTATACAAGGAAATCATATTTGCATATAGAGGTGAAATCCATCAGTTTCTAACGAATCAGATATTCCATGTCAAGGTAAGTTACACAAGGAAAAAATCAAGATTTCATTCCGGAGAAAGTCGATGTGTTTGAAGAAGAAAGCGCCCTCTAGTGGTTGGTGTTTGTTTGTATATGCCCTGGTTATTGTGACTTGCTCACTAATATTTGAGATGAAAGTTTAACAAACTGGATTGTATGATTCAGAACATGTCTCTATCGACATGGACTACAATATTAACGTCAGTATCCTGGTCCATGAAGCATGACACAAATATAGTATGAATTGAGAGTCATCTTGCATGTCAATAAAATTTCAATTGTCATATACAAGTTTATATCTAGCATTTCTGATTGAGTACTGTGCCACAAAATGATCTACCAGGCACCATTTCTCTGAAATTTCTGGTTAGACAATCCACTCAAATTGTCTGTTGTGTCATTTTCCTTGTTGTCTAGAAAATATGAAATGGACCTTGTAGTTTTAGTAAAGTGAAAATGTAAAGTGTTGTTATGATTAGAGGTGAAATATAGAATGGCGTTGACTCGGATCTATGATAGTTTTCTTGATTTATTTGATCTTATGACCTCTAAAAGGTTATGCATGACCTAAGATTCCAGTCTTTGAAAATAATTTATTGTTCTTTGTATATAAATTATTCTTCCTTCATATTGGGAAAAACCATTATCTTAAAACTATCGAGGGAAACTGTCTTTTCCATGAAATACCATACCTTCAAGGGGCCTTATTGGTATCCTTGCTGTGATGTTGGCAAATAGAAATACAGATGAATGATATTAACATTTCATTTGCCAGATAAATGAGATAGATTTGGTACTCTCTGAAGCTATGTTTTCAGCTCTGCAGATCAGGATTGTACACCTTGCAATGTCCAAGGGTATTGCTATACTGTATATTGGATCCTTGACCATTGCTATGCACAGAGTATGATTTGCAAATGTTTATCAAGGTGTTGAAAAACTTATCTTTTGAACAGAAAACTTAAGGAAAACTTCAAAAGTCAACTTGTTTATTTTGAGGACAAACCCACTCTCAACTTTTACCCTTGATGATTCATAACTCTTGCCACTTGGTATCACATAAACATACCAGTACAAAATTGTCTTGTACTATCCATGTGTTGATGATTAATATAATATTATTCTCTTTTTGATCTTTGTCACCCATATAATCTGCTGATTTAGCATGATTCCATTGTTTGAGCTAAGTTGCTACAGCCAAAAGATTTCAAAAAAGAATGAGAATATTGAAATTGAAATACCTGGGGCAAAATGCACTCAAGAAATCCGGAAGAATAATAGTTTTGGGGCGTGGTCATGGTCATGGACATTTTGGACAAGACAAGATTATCTGATAGCCAGTCATTTACCATTTGAATCTCATAACTTTAGCTCATTGAAAATTTGTCACAATCTTATTATAAATCTCTCAAACAAGACCTATGCTGCTGTTGTGCCCTGTCACATGATTCATGTATCTAGGCTTACTAATCAGAAATGCATTTAGACTACAAAGCAATAATATTGTTGGGATTGCTTCTTGGAGTTGCTTCTTGACACTGGTGTAAATTTATACATGTATTCTGTGTGCAAAACATTGAAAAAAATGCTTTTCTGCATTAACATGGTTCTAAGATTCAACAATACTTAATCAGAATGTTTATGAAATGTATGTACTTTTTAAAAGTATATACATATACGTGTATATTGTATGTACACATGTACATGCCAGCGTACAACAATTTGAAAAAGATCTTGAAGTATAATGAGTGTATAGCATGTTCAATGACAGGGATTTGTTCTTGATGTGCTTGTACATCATCCAATAAATCCATTGATATCCATTTCTTTTTTTCTGGCTCTTGTTGCTCTATCTGGCATGTTATTTCCCATAATGCACTTTGGTGGCATGTTGCCAAAACTAAGGCTTGACACATCACAATTTTTAATATGATAAGGCTGTTCCCCCTATCATTCGCCAATAGACAGAATGAACTGTTCCCCCTATCAGTTGCCAATATAGACAGAATGAGATGTTACAAGGCGTGACTGTGCATCTTATGTCCTTCTGTCAAGATGGCCATCTCTTGAGACTCCTGTTTGTTAATTGTTGTAGATTATAAGTAACAAGTCATTAATAAACACAGGATCTCAGTGTTTGATGGAAAGATGATAACATTCACCGTGGGAAATCAACTTAATTAACATTAATGAAAACTGTCAACAGCAAGACAACATATGTGCTCTGTAAGACTTGTTCTACTTCATTATTATTCCAAGTGAATTTTAAGATTCCAGTTATTGATTTCAATCAACATGAACCGTGTTGAAGATGTGTACTTGACCATTTAAGTACTTGCAGCACAATGAACACATCTCTTGGATTCTATGCTCATTTATTTATCAAACTCATAGATCTTTGTCCCAGTCGGCTAGCTTGTGATGTTATCCCTGGAGAACTGCAGACATTAAACAATATATCATTGAAATGATAAATAATGAGACAGAGAAGTGATGTACAGTCATTGGGATTCAATTCTCACTTGTAGTGTGTTGCATTATGGGAGCCTAGGGATTACAACTGGTTCAGATCTTATAGTAGACTGTTGTAAGTTTTAAAAAATGCGCTGTACCAGCAAAAATACAGTATTAAGGTGAAAATATAGTGTTTGAAAGCATCATGTTTCATGTTGGCTATATTATATTATTCATCAATCAATATTAATATGATGAGTTTGTCCTGGCAGCCTAGCAAACCTATTCTAGTATATACCGTACATCTACATGGGACAGCTATAGCCAACCTAGTATAGTATCTACATGGGACAGCTAAAGCCAACCTATTCTAGTATCTACACTGGATAGCTATAACCAACCTAGTATAGTATCTACACAGGACAGCTATAGCCAACTCTGGTCAAATATCGACATTGTGTACAATTTATTCTGGATTCTGTAAGTTTCACTTATATGCACTGTTTATGTATAGAGGTGATTTCACAAACGAAAGCTCACTGAAAATAAATGAAAAGTATAGAATATTTCTCCACTGTGACATTGCTGAGGTACATTTATGTTCTAGTTTTATTGTTTCTGTGAAACAATAATACGAAAATTTCAAGCAGACAATATTTCTGTAGAATTTTGATGACCATATCTGTGTATATTCATTATGCACAGATACAGATCTGCCATACTTGTCTTATATTTGTATCACTCTGAACCAAAAAATGGTGGAAACACTAATTATGAAATTGTTAAAATATCACCTATGTAGAGACGAGATAAAGCAAAATTTATCCCATTTTGGAATATTTAATGCTTGATGTAGTATGAGGTACACACACAATGGCTACAAGAGACATGGCATGGTATTTGCAGCAAATTCATAACAGTCACTAATTTCATAAAATTGGGATTACTTATTACTTAATCAACTAATCTCCATGGAAACATCTCAAGTTTTACCTTAATAGTGGGATTCAATAAATATGATTACCATGGTGTTTAACTTTGCCCTATTTTACCTATGTTTTTTGCTGAAAATTTGACTTTTTACAAGGGAATAAATTAAGTTAGAACATGCCTCATGGACAGATATTCTTACTCTCAAACTTTTACAATTCTTTTCCGATATACCACTTGTGGGGGTTCATTTTACAGCTCTTGGTATAAGAAAACTTTTCATCAGCTTAGTATTTCAAAATTCGAAAATTTTATTTTTCTCCATAGAGTTAACACAGGGATGGCAGCCATTTTGAATCTTAGATATCTGTAAATCTTGGGTTATTTGTTTCTCTAGTATCAAAATTTGTATGGTGACCTCGATATTAATTCTTGATTTTGAAAGAGAATGGTGGAAAGATTCCTTAAGGAAAGTTTGAGCAAGAGTTTAAGTCTTTCACTTTCGAGGCGCAGACTACCTTAAAACCAGCAGAACACAATAAACCTGTATATGGAGGATAAATATTAATTATTCATACAACAAATCTTCTTGTAATCAAAAGGTACGAGTGTCTGCATGCATGGCATGGCATGCAAAACTCCATGAATGGAACAAGTTACTTGTCTTGTTTACAAAGTCTCTGTATTTTGTTCAACTTAAATGGCAATTTTGAAAATCCATCCTCACCTACCCTAGTATATTATCATTCCGAGCATTTCAAGACTCCTCAAGGGTAGTCCAAAGGTGAGGCTGTGGTAGTCCGAGAAATAACTTGTGCCTTGAAAAAATGTGAATGACGTCAGCACAGTAAGAAAAGTATTGAGCAGATGACATTGCCAGATGGTGTTTAGATATTTGGATAGTATGTATTTTTATTTTAGTGAGATGCTAATCTGATATCTTATCAACATCTACCATGGCAGCAGTTTCAGTGAATTGCGTTGTTGAAAACACTTCCTGAGGACTGCTTTACTTTTGTAAAGTTTAGACCCAGCCACCAATCTGATAACAAAGCATAGTAAAGATGGAATGAAACAAAACGTGATAGTGTTTGAATCATGCTATCAAATTTTGCTCCTGAAATGCTTTATTCCTCTGTCCACGTGCACACTTTTCACCATTGAATCACTAAATGATGTTATATTAGATGAGAAATATTGAGCATCCTTTTTGTGTAGAATTTTTTCCAGTTTAGTTTTGACTTACTATTCAGTACAGTATATAAGAGACAATTACTGATCATTTCCTGTTTGAAAGTGTCAGAGAGATTACTGTGAGAATACCATCTTCTTACCCAACTGACTTTATGGTTTTAAAGTTTGATGTATACTCAATAGTCAAATAATTTTCTAATAACTGTTTCTACTATGGTATGAGTATGTCATAGTGTATGATGCTACTATGCACCATTCTGATTGGACAATGAGCTCATTCTACTGACGTTAATATATTTTTTTAGCACTAATAGCAGTGCTAAACGGGCCCCTAAACCAGCACAGGTGATTAAACCAATGAAGGGGAAATTTAACTTGCACAGAATTTTTTGGGGGTAATAAATAAAAAAGATAAATATATGGTTAATTAAATAATTAAGTAATCCTAACTTATGAAAATGCTTGTTGGAAATGTCTCAGGCACTGAATTTCTGTTTGATGTCTCAGACATCCGTTTTCTGTATTTGGGGATTAAAGTGACGACAGTACCCCAATAAGATGGCAGAGACACATAAGTTGATGTATTATAATAGCAAAACCTCTGCCACAGGCGGATGTACACAAGAATGTGGTACAATTCACTCCATATAGCACTCGTCTATTAGCTCATACTACCCATATATATCGCACATTGTGCCAAAACCTGATGTATACTTGCTTCCTGCAGGGGTTATATCGTAATTAGACTTTAGTGCGGGATCTTTTGTCAAAGTATAGTTTCCAAAGGAATGGAAACTGTGAAAGTGTCAGCTTGGAATTACTCAGTTACTAATTATTATGTTGTGTGGAAGTTAAGTGCATGACTTACTTATAGAGATGATGAGTGTTGTCTTTCAAACTATGTTCTCTACTATCATGAATAATGTTTGATAAACAAGGATTATGGCCTGGATTTATATAACTGATATTTACATCAGTTTTATTGATAATTACTGTTTATTTTCAACCTATATCTGATGCTATCTCGATAATTTGACTGTATAGAATAGTCCTTACTGTGTCGTATGTTCATGATGATAAAAAGAAAACAATATTTTGTGGTCACTAGCTCCTCTCATCAGCAAGGATGTTTTTCTTAGGCTAGCTGTTTTAAAAAGTAATTCAGCACAACCTTTTAATACAAGACCTGCTAATATACATGTAGCTAGGGCAAATTAACAGAATTTTTGTCAGTTACCTTACTAGAATATAAAAACAAATTACTTCCAATATTGTATCAAATTACTGGATATGATGAGATTTTGGGGACAATTTGTAGCTGGAATGTCAGCAACATCATTTTGCATTCCAGTGTGTTTTTAACAGGCCTCTACTATTTGAATGTCTGCTCTACTGGCTTTGCATTTTGCAAAGCTAAATGACCCCTACTGGTGGATGTACTGTCAGGTTAATAAAGTGAAGACTGCACGGTGTGATGTACTTCCAGGGTAACACCCTAATTGTTGTAACCATGAAGTCATAGGGGAGGCATCATGGGACAGTGGTTAGGATACCAAACTCACTATCAGAGGATGGTGAGTTTGAGATCTGGTAAGTCAACAGTGAAAGACTGTCTGTCTGAGGAGGATGAACTCTATGGTGTTGTAGCCTAGTTACCTCATCATGTATATTTGATATCTGTTGGTTGGATAAGGGATGTAGGAAAAAAATGAAGCCATGAAGAAGATTGTCATCTCAAAATAATTAGCTCATCTTGTTTTCTAACTTACCATATCTACATGATATCATTTCAGTGCTATAAAAATATAACTCTGTACATATAGGTATATTCATGTGTTCACGATGTTTTGATGATCTATGAATAAAATGCAACATTATAAATGTGCACAAGCATAGACCTCACAAGAAAAGAATTTGTGCATCCTTGAATAAAAATTGTAAATGATCTAGTTTAACTCCAAACCCCATTGCCCACTGCACTGATGCCATACTTTTTGCTACTTTATACTCTACCATACAAACATCTGAAACATTACAATACTTGTTTGTATTTTTGCTCCCATATCCTTCTTTTCATAATAATTTTACAGAAGACAAACCAGTTCAGAGGATGTATACACGTATGTTGTTACAAAGATTAAGATTTTCTATCCAGGGCAAACAAATTCAAACAGGCCAATGTATGCAATGCAAATTGTAGTCTGCAGTGACTCAGCAATGTCACTGATCATGCAAAGCAAAGTTCCAGATCAAGTGAAGCGAAAATAAAATAGAGAGAATGTGGCCTGACCTGTTGACCGCCAACATATTAGTAATGTTGATTTGGTATCTGGAATTTGATCATTACCATTATCATTAATAGACCAAATGAAACCAAAATAGCATGTGGCAATGAATTGAGGAGTAGTAGAACACTGTGGCCATACTTCACAGCGGTAGAAGGTTATGGGTCCCAACCATCATTCAGATGGCAATTTATTCTATAAGTTGTACATTTTGTGATTAAGATATAGAATATACAACTCTTACCTTTCCCATGGACAGCTTTGTTGAATATTGTTGCTGCACTTCCATGATCACTGTAAAAACAACATTCCACTGAAATTTCAGCATGATTCATTTTATTTTGTGGTACCATGAATTTTCAGATGGATAACTGCATCTTCAGTATCTGTAGAAAGTTCAGCCAACAATTCAAGACATGTCTTTTAAAATCAAGGTGTACCAGTAATCACAATCACATCAGATATTTACAACATTCTCATCCCATTACCACTACCATCCAACCCAAATCATCCCCTTCAACGCTATTACCACCCAACCAGAAACACTGTCACAAAGCCAATACACTGATACATGCCCCGTCCAACACCATAATTGTAACCACAAACCTCAAAACCAAAAACACACAAATCTGACACTGGTATGGTATAGGCAGTACCTCCTTTAAGTGCACAGCTGACAACCCAGGTGGTCACATTTCACTCAGATAAAGTTTTAATGTTTTTCCTTGACATAGGGTTAGCTTATTTATTGATCAAAGGGTAACTAAATTGTGATTTGATGGCAGTGTTTTGTGATAAATGGCCACAGATAGCTAGTGGCTTGCTGCGTGATAAATTTGATAGTGTGCACATTTTCTGTTTCCTCGGTCAGATCTAATTTTTGCCTCTTTCTGTGTGCATATTATGATTCTGATACAGTAATTGTGAATTGATAAGCATTGTTTTGATATTATTTACATTTTGTAGCAGTTTTTCTGAACTGTAGGGGAAAACCAAGGTGTTTGTAGGATATCTTGACACTTCCTCTCTAGCCTCACATATCAATATCCAAACTTACACACCTGTACATTCAGATTAGTTACTTTACAGTGTCTCTGCAAGCCAAGTCACCATATCAACATCCACATTTTTATGTAGTCTCCATGGACAACACAAATATCACCAGCTGCTTTCAGACATACTTGAATCAGTTGATTTCAACCTTTTATAGAACACTTGTAGTGATGTATGGGATGCCAGTGAATTCTTTTGTTTTACACTGCGTTAATTTGGCTACAATACAAACAGCTATTTTCACTACATGCAATTATTTTTCATCCTCATGCAGAGCTATACAGGACAACTTTACTCAGTGGTATCTTCAAAGGAACACTTCATAGTTTGTTGTGATTCTTCTCCATTCATTAACTCATCAGATTTTTTCATCTCATAATATTCAAAAAATTTGTCTATACTTTGCTGAAAATATAGTTGGTGTATGCAGTTCACTTTTAGTCGTAAAAGCTGCTCAGACATCAGTGTTATAAAACAACAATCCACTCTCATCTTCTACTAAGAGCTTGCAAATGAAGTTCTTACTTTTAAATCCCTCAACGTATATCTAATGAATGGCCGCAAGAGGAAATCAGTGAGTGCAAGCTAAATGGCTAGAATCTGTACATGGGATAGAATGCAGTGCTTAGTTCCTAGCTGACAAATTTCAAAACAGTAGGTTGCAGCTTAAAATTCGCCGTGATGCAACTGGAGTGAAAATCAAGCACCAGGAATCTGATTGTTTTGAATTAAAAGATGCTTATTTCAGAGCCTCTGAGTTTGTGTAATCTCTTCCTTGTAGAATATATTAACAATTTAGATTTAGAGTCTTACAGATCTGGGGTCGACTTCACTTTAAAATCTGTCTGATTCATAATGATAACAACCCAGTGCTGTTTTCAGCTAATTTGCATATTGCATTCATTCTTTTAAGCTTATCACCATAAACAGTGAGGATACATCTGTGTTTTAATTTCCTGCCGAGGCAAGAGCAAGAAACTTATCTTTCACTACAGGGTTAAAAAACAGAGAGTAGTTTCATATCCTGTTGAGATTACAATCAAAATGTCGTCAGTTTTGGAAACACGGATGTAAAGCTGATGTTGCAGGCAACAAAAAGTGATTAGTTGTCCAGTGAAAGAGCTTGACTGAAAGTTTCTAGACAGTTAGAGGAGGTAATTCATGATACAATTTTCCAGTTATCATTTTTGTGCATTTCATTCTTTTTATGCTTTTGTGTTAATGTGAAATAATAACATGCACTTGTAGCATAGATTTCACAAGCTGTTGAAGATAGAAAGATGAGGTGATAAGCAACTTAATATTGTAGGTGATGCTCAGCCCAGTGTTAAATGTTTGACATTTGAGGCAAAAATGTGTGTTATTCTGCAGCCTGTAAATGCACACAGTAGGAGTCCCCTATCAAGGTTTCCAGGCCTCTCCATATTTAGCGTTCAGTCTAGTCATGTGCCACCACTATCATTACATGTTTATTTTCTTCCAGAATAAGACTAGGAGTTCTAACAAATAGTTCAATCTCTCAGACCAACTCCAATTTTCTGTTGAATTTTTCTGAAGACTTCTCATTTCTTCGTTTGTCAGGATCACAAGAATGTCGGTGAGTTAAAATGCCTTTGCTGTTTCGCATGCCGTTTCACTATGTAAGTGTCTTTGCAGAGACACTCGTCAAGATTTATGGCAGAGTTCAAATTTTTGTGTACAGCATCAGCAGCCATTTGTGAAAGGTTAGACAGGCTTATGGACCAATACCAAGCCGGCCAAACTGACCAGCCATGCTCTTAATTTTTCATATGTCATTGCAACGTGTTGGTCGCTTAGAGAAATAATAGTGAGACATTAGACTAAAGCAACAACAAACATGTAAAAAATCCATCAATCACGGATGTGATCCGCCTTAATTGTCTGGGCCAGATGCTGGTCAATTTCACTGTCAATAGACCAGCCACATTTTGTACACTTTTGTTATCATCTGAAATTTGTCAATACAAGAAAGTGACTGTCATATGTTAATAATTTCAGACTATATTTCCTTATAGTACCTCCATTTTGCTTGTGTGAAATCACTGCAGTTGTGTGAGCCGGCAAGCTCACCGACACGGCTATTGTGAAAGTTTGTGGTTCTTTATTGTTATCAAAGTAGAGTTAGATGATACCATTTTGAGGGTTTTTACTTTAACATTGAAGTTGAAAACTGTTACAATGGCTACATCTCAGCTTAGCGTAAAGCACATTTCATGTGTATTCCTATTGAGATAAGACATCGCCAAGGAACCTGGCAAAATATTGGTAACATTCATTTCATGAAAATTTGAGATGGTTGATGACGTTATTGAAAGTGTATTTTTTGATCATTGCAGTGCATCCACACGTAGGACAAACTCTTTTATGGAATGTGTAACTCAATCGCTTTGTTCTAAATTCTACTGGATTACAGATTCCTAGTCATTTTAGAGTTTTCACTCTGTTTGGTATTTGAGGTCAGAGATATAGTATGTCATCTACTTATATGCTGAATACCAGTGACAGTACTTCACATTCATCTTAGTAAGTTGGTGCAAGATTTGCTGTCTGAAAATCAAAGTCTGGAAATAATGACATTTCTTTCATTCTCAAAATTGTTACCATGAACATTGCAAATGATTTGGTACATGGTCTTTTTTGTTAAGTTTTTCCTTACATAGAGGATTTCATTAGAAATAAAAACCTTTCAATCCATATTTGATACTCAAGCAAATTATTTAGTCCATGTTGTCAGACAATCCTGCTCTTCCAAGACTTGGTTTAAACCTGTTGTTTTAAAGTCTTGGCATGAGTCACATTACAAGAAGATAGGCGTGTCAGCTGAAATGAGGATTGATGAGAAAATGGTAAACAATACACATGTGAATGGCAAATTTTTGAAAGACAGTAAATTACCGCAGTCAAGGATAATCAGAAATATTTTACTTCAAATAATTGTAGGTCTTTAGAGTTTTTCTTATAGTCAAAGTGATAGATTCTGTCTTTTAGAAGAAAAATATGATGCTGTCACATCACCATTGTAATTGATAGCTCTATTGTTTGGTTTGGGTCAGTTTTCATAATGGAACCTTCTTTTTAGTATCTACGTGAACTTATGCCGAAGCCACGCTATCACCATTTATGAAACCGACCATCGACCTCATTAATCTGTCTCTGTTTTAATCATCTGAAAAAATGTATTTATAGCATAGCATAGAGTCTTTTGTCTCACAAAGAGAGTAGAGCTTGGCTGTGTTTGTAAATGCCAGTTCTAAAGCACACTCCTGTCACCGTCATTTGATGCTAACGGGATCACCAAATAGGAAATTAGCGAAGTAAGCATCGATAGGGGCCACTGAAAATTGAACTCATCCCGCTGGCATTGGTCAGCTGTGTATTGCTGGTACATGTGTTGTTGCTATTTATGGTCTGTGGCAGAGCAAAGAGATCTAAAGAGCAAGAACTAGTCATCTATCTCTCAGTGTGTGTGGAATCTCTAAGCCATTGTTTCTCAGCAGTCAGACTTCAGAAATTAACCCGCTGTTGGCGTTTATCTGACCAGACTCTGAGTTCATCAGCAGGACTGTAAACTAAAGTGTGTGAAGGCATTCTGTTGAAAACTCTCAACATCTGTGCCAGTGTCATCATGACATCTGAAAAAGAGTTGAAAACGTCACATTCACCACTTAGCGTGAGTATATCATTTTGGTTTCATACCAAGATTGAAAACGGCAATTTTTCGTCACTAGATAAGGCTGGTAGTGGCTCTTGAGTTCGTTCATGAACGTTTTCCATTTTATGGCCACTCAGTAAAATGTAATGGCCGCCACCATATAGGTTACACACGAGTGGAATGTTCTGTAAATTTTAGAAAGAAAGCCCATGACGAAGAGGCTACAGGAGCATCTGTTGACGGTTGATACAACAGCCTGTCGCCATCAGGAGCACCCAAAGCAAATTTTAGATGAAGGGATAAAATCGACACCTAAACAACCATGTTTTAAATCTTTGTTGGAAGTAAATTAAGTCCTTCAGCATAATGCATTTCCTCCGCCATCATCTAAACAGTTGGATGTTTATAACACATTTGTAGAAGTGGAAGATTACCGATGTGGTCATCACCACGTTGGGTGTTTGTGATGACCTTTTCTTTTGTACACTGTTTCAATCCACACAGTGACGATCTGAAACCTAAGCTGTCTGTACCATGGCAATCTAGAAATAGGAATGCCTAACAAACTTAGTGTTACGATAAGAACATGACCCTTGGTATGCCAAATATCACACACGGTATAGAAGAGCTAGTTCATCACTGTATGAGTATTTCCAGCATCTTAGACTGTCAATGGACATGCATGAATCGTTCCATCGAAGCCTGTAAGTTGACCACTGAATAACTGGAGCAGCAGATCCTGATTTGGTAAAGGATGTGGTTTTTAGGCTGTGGACCTTGCATGTTGCTGTTGACTCCCTAAACTATCATTCTTTGTTAATGTCTCAATGGTTATCCAGTTGTATTTATCACTGAACAACATTTCTACTCTTTGCCGGGTAATTTTCCCAAAACTTTCACTTTTTTAATGTACATGATGATTGACAAGGCACTGCAAATTCAATGTTTTATCAGGAAGAATCCTTGTTTTGTTTAGTCTGGACTCAACAAAGTAGTCCTGTTCTTCAGTTTCTATCACAACTCAGGGCAAGTACTTTTCACTCTGTGATATTTTACCAGACACATTTTTCCATGTTCACATGATTTAGTGTTCCGCTCATAACGATGCCATCTTGCATTCTGTCACGTGTACTTTAGGGGAGAACCATTTGATTTCTGGGGGGGGGGGGTATGGAGGAACAGGGTATGGGAGCAAATTTTTTTTTCCTGTCAGAGTGACCAGCAATTTTTTTTTTCTACTGTCAGACCTGCATCAATTTTTTTTTCCAAATGGAGTAGCAGTGCAAATTTTTTTTTATTGGTCATCAAGTTTGTAATGCGTTGTATATAAGGGAGCCGTCATTATTGACGGCCTGAAACTCCGAAATTTCGAGTGACCCTCCCCCCTTCACCAACCATGATGAATTTGAGTAACCTTCCTCTCTAACTCTGAAATTTTGACCATTCCCCACTTAGAAAAGTTAAATACCAATACATGTAATTGTAAAATTTACAAAATACAGCAACAGTAAAGACTCTTCAAATCCTGATGTACCCTGCTAGACTATCATCAGCTATCTCATGATGGTTCAAAAAAGGTGAACATATCAAAATGAAATTCAAAGTTTTCAAAGTCACAATAAAATAAAGATATAAAAGATCACGCAGTATCTAATCATATAGTATATTGTTTAATTTGGATGGATATTATGACAGGGTTTTCACTAGGATATCTGACCGGGCAGAATTTGAAAGTACAGGGGGAGAACATGAGAGAGGCTTAGGGGGAAAGTGTCACAGGGGCTTTCCCCTATCTTGCATGGAAATTTTTAAGATATTGATGTGTGCAATGGTGCAGTCTGGTGCAATCTGAGAGGTTTTTTTAATTTGTTTACTAAGTGAAACTGTTAGAATACCCATAGGGGGAGAGCACGAGAGGGGTTCCCCCTCTCGTATTGGAAATTTTGAGAAATTGATGTGTTTAATGGTGCAATCTGAGAGGAGTTTCAGTTTATTTGCACTCGGTAAAACTGTTTGAAAATGACATTGAACACTGATATTTTTTACATTTTTTGCATGATCAGTTTTTGAGTCACAATATTCAACAACCAACAATGACAATACAATTTGTGAAAAACAGTTCTGTTTGCCAGAGACTGAAGACAAATGAATATACAGGAACGGAAAATCTGTGACCTTCTTGTGTCATTTCTACAGCTGCCAGCTTCTAATGAAAAGCCTGAATATGGTATGTTTGCGATCCGGTGTTGTGGTCAGAAAAACAAGGCTCACACATTGTATTTCATTATATTTTGTTTTTCCTCAATTTTTCTTTGTCAAGGTACATCTTTCTAACAAATTTATATTGAGAAAATAATATATTGGCTTTAACACTAGTTGATTGACTCCTGTCTTGTGTTTTAAATTTTCACAATTTACAGAAGTCAAATAGTCCCCTTTAGATAGTGCCTATGCCATTGAGATATTGCAACAGAAATCGTGAAAATGATTTCTTGGGTCAGAAAATAGAAGGAAAACATTGAGTGTACTGAGGTGTAAAGTAGACCCATGTAGTGCATGCTTATATCATAAGTGCTGGGAAAAGAAACATAAGAATTGCTTGTGGTAAAAACATTTGCGCCGCCTATGGCGGCGCGCCGGCAAAGAATACATGAGAATAAGGTTTCCAAATTTTGCTTATTTCTGGTGCATTGTGACAATTTTTTTTTCTCTTCTGTCTGTTATGACAATTTTTTTTTTCTCAGGCCATGACAGGATCAATTTTTTTTTTCTTCTCTCTCACCTGGTGACAATTTTTTTCTCAAAATCCTCCATACCCCCCCCAGAAATCAAATGGTTCTCCCCTTATACCATATCATGTTACTTGTGCCATCAAACCATGCTTTTGAAACCTCAGTGCGAACTTTCCTGGAATTTTAAAAAATTCTGTCAACATAGATTAAGTTTTATCCTAAAATCCTTTGATGATCATGACGAGGTTTTCCTTGCAGGCAAACACAAATGATTAACCTTTCTGAATTCCTGTATTATTAGATGAATTCCATTATGGAACAAAAGACATCAATTTCCTTTAGGAAAATTCCATCATTAATTTCAGAATTAATATTTTTGCCAATGGCAAACGTTATTTACAAGTGGAGCATAATAGTCCTGTAAATAATGGCATATGATACAACAATTAATATCTCTGGTCAATATCTGGCTGACATTAATATTTTCAGCAGACTCAGAGATTATAGTGTTGGACTGTATACTATTTTGCTTCTTCTTAGTAGGGCCTGTGTCTACCAATTGAGAAGGCATTAGAACGATAAAGGGAAATATCCAAGAGTATGACTTTTATGTCACAAAAACTACAATTTGGCTGATAAAAGCTGACTTTTATGTCACAAAAACTACAATTTGGCTGATAAAAGCTGATCCCCACGATGTATGTCCAGAAAATGATCACTTCTTTAATAATTTCCAAAGACCAAAACTTATAAATTTAAGATTATAATGATGACTTGTAACTGTACAAGTACATATCACTGATGTGATGAGAGCATACCACACCATGATGTACTGTGTCACAGTTCACTACACACCAATATGTTCATAGCAATAATGTGCTCACCAGGTAGCCAGAGGCAATGTGTAATTTCAATTATTGCACCATGTCAAGGGACAGGACTCCATATAAAGTCAAATTTGCAGAAAGTGATAAAAAATGTTGGGCTTTGAGTTTAAAAAGCATTCTGTTTGCATACGGGTTCGCAGAAAGTTGGTTTAACCAAGGGGTTGGAAATGAGGAAAGGTTTTTGTCAGAATTTAAACGACGTTGTCGAGACATAGACAACCAAAATTGGCATGACAAGATTCACAGTTTTAAAAGATTATCCACCTACTCTCTATTAAAAACCACGCTTTGTCTTGAAAAATATTTGAGTATTGTAATGAAACCTATTTTCAAAATGTATCTAACTTCATTTCGTATTTCTTCACATTCTCTGAATATTGAAAGGGGCAGATATGACAGTGTGAATGAAGACCAAAGAGTCTGTACATGCAACAACATTTCTATTGAAAACGAATTTCACTTTCTACTAGTCTGCCCACATTATACTGATCTAAGAATGAAATATATACCAGAATATTACCATCTTACACCAAATATTGAGAAGTTTGTTTGTCTTTTACGAAGTGAAAACGTAGAAATCATTCGTAATATCTGTAAATTTTTATTTTATGCCTTCAAAAAAAGGAACGAAGAAGTCAGATTTGTATAAACACAGTTTGCTTTGTATATCAGTGAACATGTACCTATGACCAAACATATACTATGTATTTATTTTTCTGTAACACAAATGGCTGGTGGCCTAGAGTGAGAACAATAAAATCTTATTATTATATGTTCATAGCAATAATGTGCTCACCAGGTAGCCAGAGGCAATGTGTAATTTCAATTATTGCACCATGTCAAGGGACAGGACTCCATATAAAGTCAAATTTGCTTAAAATTATAATGAATATTACATTCTTGGTCAAAAACAGTATATTTAAAAAAGAGCGTCTCTTTTGTTTCACTTTTTTCATAGAATGAAGTCTATCAATGAGATCAGCACAAATTTATCATTTCAAATTGTCCATGAACTTCTACAACTTGCTGATAAACTTTTTTCAAAAGAAAATAAACTCATAAATAATTGTGTTATACACAGGAATGCATTGAGATCCTAGTATTAGCCAGAAAAGTTCAAAACTTCTTATAAGAATTGAATAAATTGATGTAGACAGTTCACATCAGTTATGTAAAGATAAAGCTTTACATCAGAAAGAATTGATTTCAAGAACTGTTTCTGTTTATCCTAGCATTAGATGCCTATATAGTAATTAGCTATTGTTCATGAAGTATTTTCAATTTTAACTGTTATAAAATCAACATCAATTGTGTTCTTGAATTTCAGACTGATATAAAACCTGCTAATAAAATAATTTGACCAGTATAGTGGTAGTAATGTTCTGTTTGCAAAGTCTATGAAATACATGAACTAAATATGATAAAGATGTCAACCAAAGTTTTTGTAAAGTTTTCTAGAAATGTTTGTACAGGATTACAAATTCTAGAAAATCAAAGACTGCAACTCCTCTGACATTTTTGTATGTGTTATGTCAAGAAAACAATAAAATGCCTCTTAAAACTGATACTGGAATGAACTGTCAATAAATTCAAACTATTTCAATATACCGGTATGTATATGAAATAGGATTACCATACTGTGCTGAACTTAATGTACTTGTACTGTACTGTACTTGTACTGTACTTAAGGATGTGCTGTAGTGTACACTGTAATGTACTTGTACTGTACTGTACTTGTACTGTACTTAAGGATGTGCTGTAGTGTACACTGTAATGTACTTGTACTGTACTGTACTTAAGTTTATTCAAATGTACTGTAGTGTACTTAACTATGCTGCACCGTATTGTACTTAAGTTTAATCAAGTGTGCTGCACTGTGCTCTGTGTTCTGTACTGCACTGTGTTGTGTTGTAATGTAGTGTAGTGTACTACACTGTAGTGTACCCTACTGTGCTGTTGTACTCTGTACTTTAATACATTATCCAGTGTACCGTAGTCTATTGTAGTGTATACCAAGGTTTTCAGTTTTCTATAAAAGCAGGTCTACCGTCCATGACCATTAACTACAGTCAGCTTTTCACATGATTTTGATATTGGCACTTTCTCAATTGTACCTGCAAAGGACAAGGATTAAGACAAAAATGTTTGCCAAATTTTAGCAAAGCAATTGTCACAAGCTATCGTATCCATGTTTCAAAGTGGAAAAGCATCAATGGTATTGACTTTGTAAAAAGGTAGGTACATGTATGCTTGCAGATTTCCGCTTCTTAAAAGAGAGCAAAGAAAAAGGGTGAAAAATATCTGCAGTTTGGTTAGTCTGCCCTTTCTGTACAAGGTATGTTAGGATACAACTGTTAGTGATCCTATCGTCATTTTGTAAGGTTTTTACACAAGTATAAAAGCTCACAGCCAGGGGATATTCATGTCACTGACATTTTTGAGGTCTTGAGGGGATTAACAGAAGAAGAGAAACAGTGACAAGTGGGTAGTTTGGAAAAAAGATGAATTGCCTTAGGCAGATGTTTCCATCTCAAAGCAGAAACCATTTATCATATTTGAAACGTAATTGTGTATTGAGAGATTAATTAAAAGTGAACAATAGTCCACACACCTGCTACAGGCTGTAACTGTATGCCAATAGTGAGATGTTTTGTGTGATCTGCCATCTCCTTGTGGGAGTTAATGCATTTATGTGTCTTAAACATCTGTGTCATATAAGAGCAGCTAGAGGGATTTAAAGAGGGACATGTTTTATCTCAGGTGTCCAGAGATTTAAATTCCAGTGTCTGGAATGTACCTTGCCAATATTACTGACCTCAATTCAGATTAAAATTCATGTTCAATTTCAGGTATTTCTTTTCAACTTTTGCATGCAAGTAATACATATTCAAAAAGTGATTGACTGTCAAAATTGTACTGAATCGCAGAATTTTAGAGACAATTTTTCTAGGAAAAGTGCAATCAAAATAAGACAAAAATTTTATGTACATGCTGCTGCTCAGGGCGAAAATATTAATGTTTGTCATGTCAACATTCATACACTACTAGAGTATTCTATGGTCATGCAGGACAAGGGCTGTCAGTTATGAACTTCTGCTATTAAATGAAATCAGCAAGCCAAGAAAGTCCTGGTGATTTTTGTGAATGTCATGAAAGCATGGCATTACTTTTGTATCACATCATGTTTTGAGTGTGATATGATAGAAAAACATGTGTGGCTTAATCTTTGAGTAAAGTAAAGCAAGAATGCCAAGTCTCAGTTTGATTGACAGTAGAGTACCGGTAGTGGGAACGAGCATTGGACTGTACGTATTTTGAACATTGCCACCATCTCACTTCCCTGACTGTGATGGGAAAGCATCTCATTACAACTTGTAATTACACAGGAAAGCTTTAGGTTACAACATCTGTATCTCTGAATAGCTGTCTGAAAATACTTGCAAGTCAGTCATTCCAAGTTTTGACACTTTCCAACTTTTGACCCAGGCTATTTTTAGTGATTCACTGGAAACCAATCGCAGCAACGGAAAAGCAATTACCCACATGGCCATTTGTCATCTAAATACTTGAGTTGACTCATCGCTTTGAAATGTCATATAATATCTGATATTATCAACACATCATGCCTAACCACAGTTAGCCTTCAAAATTGTATGTATGATGTATACCTCAATCAAAATTCTTTGCCCAAGTCATTATAAATGGCATGTCTACAGTTGAGCTGCCAAAGCAGCATGTCCTATAGAGGGCGCCATTTCATTATTCTGTGAGGCCATACAGAAAAAGGAGTATACTCTTACATGTACGTTCAATAGTTATTGATCAATGATCAATTAGACAGAATAAAGTTTACCGTACTTCATTTTTATTTCCAAAAAGAAATGAGCAAAGATAATGTCACACCAACAGTGTCTTACCGATAAATAATGCAATTTTTGTCTTGAAAACCTGTCAGGTAATATAAAATTGAAAAATATATGTTGTGATTGTAATAGATAGAGGGCAGTTTACTTTCTGTCACAGTTGGAAAAAACCAGTAATTTTTATTCATTACATCCACTTTTTAACATAATGACCGATGTTATTACGATGGGGTTGAGTGGGATATCGGACGGTGAACATTTTCCGTAAATGACAAAAAGTCAAAAACTGCTGAACAGACTGTGTTGATAATTGGTACAGATGTTTGGACTAATGTCAAGGTTCCGATTCCGAAAAATGGTGCCAAACGAATCAGTGGTTAGATAGATATGGGAAATTGTTGACCCCCTTTTTCAACTAATTGATTTTAGGGGCCTTCCATATGTGTATTTTTGGAAGGTACACCAATCCTGCATTTTGGACTGTTTTATGAGTTATGGAACAGAAATGTGTGTTAGATGAATGCTAGAAACATGGAGGATGCACTGAATGGAAGTATCAGAGATTTCCATGCTCTTTTGGGCATCAAAAGCGATAAAAAACATATTTCATATTTTAGATTCTCACATTTGAGATGACCCTAGGCATTTGTAAAGTCAACATCCTTGAGTCAATATACAGACTTTGACATTCCAGAGATGAAGTATCCAGGACCTCACATGTTATAGTCTTTACTCTTAACCCTTTCACCACCATGGTATGGCCCAAACCCACTGTTATCAATGGTGAGTGTGGACCTGTCTACAGGGAATTGGGGTGAACAGGTTTGACAATGAAGTTACAAGTTTTAGGGTAGTTATCAAGCTAGCACCAGCATCTGTCCTGAGCATCTGTCCATGTGTTTTCACAGGAAATTACAGGGGAAAAAATATTATTTGAGAAGTTTCTCTCCTTTAAATAGAAGTATATTAAAATTTAAACCTGTCATGGATGAATTGCTCTCAAATGATCTGAAACATAGTTATTGGCCATAGCAAGATTTATGTAAAGTTCATGAACTTACACAAGGTATTAGACAAAAAGATGACCATGACTTTGCTGCCCTACTAGATCATCTTGCCCCCCTTGCAGTAACTCAGTTCATTCCTATCTTAGCTTCAATTACTACTTTCAACATTTATTTCATTCAGATTTCCTTAGCTTAGTGTATAATTTGTAATCTTAATTACTGTCAACTTAGCTTTACTACACTTATTCTAACCTCATTATTCTTACACTACTGTTATACCTAATAACCACAAAAATTTCAAGAGATGCATACATGATTGTCAAACAAACCTTTTACAAATATGCCTTCTGCTTTTTTCTCCATATATATATACATGTCTCTTTTCTCTTAAAAATAGGCTTAAAATCGCAATGTGAAAAGTAGTCTTTCAGCTATATGTTGCACATTGACTTCGTGGTCTGTCTAATTCACAGTGAATGGGGTTGTTGATAAATGCCAATAATACTAGGCGGTCATTATGTCCAAGCGCCATTGGCGGTATTTTTATTTTTTGCTCAAGCTTAACTTTAACAGTTTTCTAAAATCTGAATAGTAAGTACATAGCAGTCTGAATGCAGTTTGACTGTTAATAATCATGCAATAACAAACCATTTCAAAAATTAATAGAGGAGTCATTTATTTGTAGCACAGCTACAGATTTTCTATGTATTCTAGTAAACTAACAATGCAGAGTACATAATATGCCTGATGATGAAATACAGTATGTAGGGTTACAATTTGAGCAACTAATGAACAAGTCCGGTATCTCTCTAATGAGAATTACAAATGTGTCAATGAAATTTATTGCATTGTTTCAGGCCATTTCTGATTCATTTCCCAGCATTTTAACTCTTTAAATTTATAAGGAGATGGTTAACCTCGCTGATGTATCTATGTATGCATTTGACAATACTTCAACAACTTAATAAAAATGCATCCAAGAATATATTGTATAACAAACCTTGGGATTTATTAACACAAAATGAAAGCTGATTATGAATTTTAATTAAATTATGCAATCTAGGATTTTAAATTTTATTCATTAATTGTTCTGACATTGATAAACTAGAATAGACAGAGCTAGCGATGAAAGTGACCACCCAGACATCTTTGAATTTTCAAAATGGCTGCCTAAAAATTATCAGAAGTGTTGGCGTGATAAATGTTAAAAGCTTTACCCATGATTTACAAAACTTGGTTTTGCTATTAGTGCAGAATTGTAAATTATTCTACTCCTGACGTCACATCTCGTCTTAGTCTCAAAATCTTGTTCACTTTGTAAAGGCTGAGGAGACCTTTAACAATTATATTTCAAATTTAGTTTAATTTTCATCTATGTTAAATATTCTTCTTAATACAAGAAAAATGTTTTCAAGCAACCATGTTTCAAATGAACACAACAAATCAATTTTAAACCTTTTACAATCGACTGTTCTTTTTATATCCTCAATATGTACATACAAATTCAATATATGAAAAGTGTATTTGTCTTTATGTGTGATACAAGTGAATGCAAAGGCCATTCATTGACCTTTGCCTCAAGGTTACAAATTGAATTTCCTCTCAGCTATTTGCTCTGAAAAATCTATATTGTAGGTTAAATGTATGTCATGTGGTTGTCTGGCATGTTTCAATTCATGGAAATACAGCAGATTTTGTCAAATGAGATCATAGAATTTGGTCGTGAAGTGACTCAGTGGGCAATTAATGAAAACCAAATTACAGTATAGATGAAAAAAATTAATTTATGTAGCTCTGTGTATATTATTAAAGATGCATTTGGATAAATAACACTTGTAGTTCAACAACGGATAATGAAAAATTTCATCATTTTTATGATTATGATACATACACACACACTTTTACTTAGATACTTCATCCTTGATTTGACCAAACTAATATTTGGTAAAATTGTGTACCACCATATATCTGTAGATCCATTGATTTCTAACAAGCAGATCATCAGTGCAAAGATTTGCTATTTCTGCCTCTGAAGGTTTACTGCATGTGTGTAGTCATAGCAACCATTTCACTGACATCCTGTTCATTGATAGTATTGTGATAATTTTCTCTGGAATCTGGAAGTGAGGCCAAGAGTGGAAATGATTTTGACACAAAGGTATTGGTTTCTCTACCAGTCCCCAAATTGAATGCATGTTTTGACTGCAGACTTGGTCAGAGAGAGATGCCAATGTCTGCAACACAGCCCCAGAGTTTAGATTTTTCCATTCTACACGTAGGGGGGAAAGAGAGCAGGGCAGGAATGACACATGATTGACAGCACTAAACTGGTCTCATTGGAGTTGAAGACTAGAAATGAGGAAACTAGAGGTGCTTGAACACCCAAGTTAGTGTGTGTGTGACCATCAGGCTGTGTTTCAGTTGAAATAATTGGCCAAGCACTGTAATTGGAGTAGTTATGCTATTAGTTGGCTAATCAATTTGCCTTTGTAGATCCAGACAAGCTTTCATTGCAGGCTTGATTCAAATCTTTGTTACTGCAAAGAGAGTTGTTAACCAAGGTGGCAGTCTCATCCACAGTGAACACCGATTTGAACTCCAATCAGCTAGAGGTGTGTGCCAATTTACCATTGGACACTTTGCACAATTGTTCTACGTGTTTTGCATTTTGCCTATGTGGGCTGTTCATCAGAGGAACTTGATCTAGAGCAGATGTTGTCTAAGAAGAATCTGAAATTGCTGAAAGCCTTGATGTGTGGTAAGAATGGGCAGCCGAGTGGAGCCGTAAATCTGCCTATGTTGTCCTCTATGGCTGTTTATCCTGACTCACTTGTCCAGTTGATTGTCTGGAAAAATATGATGAAGGTAATGAATATTATGTCAGTTTTCCTCATCCTCATTTTACAATCCAGGTTTGTTTGGGATTTATAATCAAAATGGAATCGGTGAAGGGTTGTGTTCGAAATCAACACATGTTGAAACAGGTTCATCTACTTTCAGTTTTTATGATGTATTTTTCCATCTCTTAAAATGACTTACCAACTACTTTTGCAAAAAATTGTTGTGTTGTGTTGTGTGCTGTATCTGTATATGCTTGCTCTTTGTTCATATGTTTTATGAAGAATACCTGTATACGTACAACTTCACAATATGGTTAGATCTCACATACGTATGTTCTCTCGTGTTGTCATGCAGATCTGTCTTTGGTTGTTTCTAAGGGAAATTTTGTATATATTTCACTATAAGTATATATTTGAGTATTGTATAAATCAGTTAAATGGTAGAATCCATACAAAGAATAATCAACTATGCCAAGGATTAATAATTTAATTAGAAACATCCAATTTAATTTTTAACTTGGATGTTTCATCAGATTGATATAAAATTGATTTTCCAGAAATGTAAACAAACTGTGCTGATGGAAGCAAGTTCATTGTATTCTTGAATACTTAATTTATAGAAAACATGAAATATAGGGCAAATAGTATTAGCAGAAATTAATTTGCCAGGAAAAGTAGCAGTTTTAGGTTATTATTGAGATATCACCCAAATTGTATCCAATTCACTTTATTTGTGATCTTAGAATAGATTGTATTCCAGAAAAAATTATAACCAATGAATCATAGAACTGCTACGCTGTAGTTATTTGATATGGTGTCAATGAAAATCCTACAAAAATGATTGGTTTCATTGTGTTTATCATTTGTTATATTGTATTCACATTTTATCTGCTGAGAAATTAATGTAAAAAGAACATTTTTGTACGAAATATTTTGACCAAATAATGTTAATTTTCATTTTTATGAGTGAGACAGCAAGTAAACAATCATGGGCACACACCTGGATGTCAAATTTTCCACACTATCGGTGGAATCAACCCAAATTTATTCCTTAAATCAACTGCTTACATTCCTCAACTGGCAGTAATTTAATCAACTCATCCAATCAGAGAATGTTATTTTCCAAGAGTCCATTACAGTACATTGCTCTGCCATAGTTTGCACATGTACCAATGCAATCTAATTCCTACCTGTCTGCTTTGAAACAAGCATTTCAACTACATACAACTGACCATTCACTTTAAGTCCTTGATTAAAACATAAAACTGTAGTCTATGATTAAAACTTCCTAGGATTAATTTACTTAATGAAATATGGTATTACACAATAATATAAGATGGATGTAAATAAGTGAATGACAGACTAATCACATAAATATTTCAATTAAAATGATTTTAAAATATTTAATTGTATTTGTCATTTGGAAGCAATATTTTTAATCATCCTTTGTAGTATTTACTTCAAATTAACTGAGTTCAAAGCTGCTTATTTTCTACTTAACAAAATAAGTTATCTTTAACTTGCTGTACATTGCTGACTTCTAAATTTCTAAATTTCTATATAAACAAAAGAAGCTAACCAGCTAACCAATCAGAACAAAGCTTCCAAAGCTGTACTGATATTTTTGCTAAAGCAAATCAAGTCAAGATAATAATTATACCGTCATACAGTACAGCTTCCAAGTTAGAAGTCAACAGAGTACATGAATGTGTTTTCAACAATTAGAAATCTTTTTATTTCATTGACCCCCATATGTATCCATATGCGTGGAATAACAGAGTTGAGTAACTTTTGTACCGTTACCATACTGTACTTCAATGATAATAATATGAGGTTAATATTACGAAAATACCACAAAGGATGCATTAGGACATTGGCGCAGCATATCGCCAGACGCGAAGTGGAGGGCGATGCGTGGCGCCAATGTCCGAGTGCATCCTTTGCGGTATTTTCATGATAACTTTATTGTTATACATCTTACCTTCCTGACTAGGGCATCAAATAGTCAGAATATTTACTGTTTTCGTGCAATGTCAACAATTTTTCTTCTGATTTGTAGTCTATATCTTTTTCCATGTCCTTCTGGATAGCCTGTGCATTACAAGTATATCGCATGAAACATATTCTGGCACCCAACCAGTGGGTACCTTGAACCGTTCAACAGCGAACATGCAGATACAGCTGTAAGTGGCGCCTGGAAACATTAAATGTTACGGAATGGGCGTTCTCTACGGCTTTTTTAGCATACACAAAATTCTGTCGTTCTCAGTAATAGATGTATAATACTTTACTCTTCTGTACTTCAGTGACAATACTTTACTGTACTTCAGTGACAATGCTTTACTCTACTGTACTTCAGTGACAACACTTTACTCAACTGTACTTCAGTGACAATACTGTACTTTACTGTACATCATTAACAATACTTTACTCTACTGTACTTCAGTAACAACACTTTACCCTTCTGTACTTCAGTGACAACACTTTACCCTTCTGTACTTCAGTGACAACACTTTACTCAACTGTACATCAGTGACAATACATACTCTTCTGTACTTAAGTGACAATACTTTACTCAACTGTACTTCAGTAACAATACTTTAACTTAACCATACATCAGTGACAATACTTTACTGTACTGTACTTCAGTGACAACACTTTACTCAACTGTACATCAGTGACAATACATACTCTACTGTACTTCAGTGACAATACTTTACTCTACTGTACTTCAGTGACAATACTTTACTCTACTGTACTTCAGTGACAATACTTTACTCTACTGTACTTCAGTGACAATACTTTACTCTACTGTACTTCAGTGACAACACTTTACTCTACTGTACTTCAGTGACAATACCGTACTTTACTGTACATCATTAACAATACTTTACTGTACTTAAGTGACAACACTTTACCCTTCTGTACATCAGTGACAACACTTTACCCTTCTGTACTTCAGTGACAACACTTTACTCAACTGTACATCAGTGACAATACTTTACTCTACTGTACTTCAGTGACAATACTTTACTCTACTGTACTTCAGTGACAATACTTTACTCAACTGTACATCAGTGACAATGCTTTACTGGACAAGTAGAGTCATGTTTGTACATAATATTTGTTTTGTTCTCCACAAAATATCTCAGCATACCCTTGAAATTCATTCTGATGTAATTGTTTTATATTTCTTCATGTATAAGTTCACAAATGTATTTCATGGAAATGGTATTGAGGCACCAAGCCAACGTGATTGCACTCTATCAGTGAAAATTTACCGATAAGGAAATGAACTTTGATCTTTCTTGGGAAGTGAAATAAGAATGAGAGATTTCATTCGAAGTGATAAATGTGTTGTAGGTGTAATTGATGTATCCTGTTAAATTTCACAGCATCCAAAAGAAGGCTTTAGAATGCCAAATTGAGATGTTGATGAATGAAATACAAATTACTTAGTAGTGGCAGCAGAGACTCACAAGTCCATCTAATGCAAGTTACTTGCCATTCTTAGTCCCTTGTGAGTAGAGCTGGCTGAGCTGCTTATTTACTACACTAAATTACAGCATCTGTGCAGTGACACTATAATGGAAATCTTATCATTTGTCTAATCCAGTAAAACTTCTGCGTGGTTTTGGAAAATTGGGGCTGAAATCCAACTAATAGGAGATGGTTGGAAAGTCTGATAAGTGGCACGTGATTTCACCAGACGTGCTGTCAATTTTTGGTAATCCTTGCATAGAGTGGCTGAGCTTTAGGCCATATTACAGCATGCGTTAGGTGTTCTTTTTCTGTAATTTTAAAGCATTGTAACACAATGTGAAAGACACTTTGTGAAACACACCAAAATACCATAAACACTTAAAATGCCATCTCTAGTACCAGTTCCTGTACACTCTAAATTTGGAGACGTTTGCTGAAGTCATGACCTATTGTATTGGCCAATCGCAGAAGGGCATTTTTCATGAATATTTAAATTGGTGAATGCGGAAGTGAACGTACGATTTTGCGGGAACAAGCCCATTGGCAACTTTAGATGGTACTTTTTAACCCCAGTTGACAGATATTCGGTGTCTTTCGGATGAAAATATCTCCAAAATGATCTACACTTTAAAATGGCAGCTTTGGAGGGCGGCACGTGCGAGATTTTTCTCATTACATCATTTTGAAGTTAGTCATTGAAATACGCAAATCTCCATTACACTTGCCTGCGATTTTAACGTTGACAGTTGACTCATTTTTGCGGGCGTTTAACGATTGTAGTTCTAGCTTACTTAGTTATTTCTTATATCATTCGAAGGGGCAGAAAACCAGCTTTCTAACGCTGCCTAACACGTGGGTGCCACAGAAAGGTGCGCAACGGTGCGCGGTTTTGAAAACGGGAAGCATTGTTGATCGCCGGTCGCCTGACTAGTACAGTAGTGTATTCCAGCCGTGGCCCTGATGCGTTCTTTTTCATTTTTGGTCACGATGTCGATCATCAACGGCCGGAACGACGAAGCACGGTCCGGACCGTGGACGAAGACATGAAATGACTGGCTATCCGATGGTTACATCAATTGTGAGTCCTCAGCTAAAAACGTCTGGAAGACCATGTGAAAGTGTCTTCCGTCCATTGTTTTCCTCGATAGGCGGAGTTGAGCAGTCGCGATATGCGCATGTGTCAGACCACAGACGTACGTCTCAACGTTTGCGGCGGTGTTCCGTATGAGGTTATCGACACGGTGATTGGTTTATTTTAGTCACATGGAGGTTTATGGGATATATTTTAAATGTCTCCTAATTTAGAGTGTACACGAACTGAATACATGTCATCTTTGTTTATGGCGTACTGGTACATCACTGACAGTCGGACAGAATGTGATGTAGCAGTGATATCCTTTGTACTCATGGCTTATTTCCATTTCATCAAAACTTGATGAATTTTCACTCCATTTTCATAAAGTCATTTTGAATGATGCTTTCTCTTCAGTTTACGTTTACACAGTATTATAATTTTGTTTATGGATGACCAATGTAGGCACATACAAGACGCAGAGCTTGATAAAACACTGACTGCAAGTATAGTTTTTCTGTTCAAATTCTCAACTGCTGTATGGACTATGCTTTTAACCAGATCAATACTTCGTAGTCACAAATATCAGCTATTATATTATTTCAAACTTTCGTCTTGTTATATGTCATATTTTGCAGTCCTTTCAACGGTCATCTAAATAAGATCACTGTTCTTCTAGCATTTAGTTTATTTTTAAGATATTACAAAAAAGCCTTTCTATTCATATAGGCCTATGGGAATTTTCTTTGAAATCAGAAAAGACTGTTTTTCCATTTGTTATTAATATGGCTGCTGTTGAAAGGTTCTGTGTTACTTGATGCCAGTCAGCTCAAATCAGCATAGGTACCATCATTATCATTGACACTACCATAATTTTGATATATCCCGCATCATGGTGGCTCCAATCTTTCAACTATAATCTTATCTTTAGCTGATTTTCAAATTGCTCTGTCATCTAACTGAAAATATTTTCATCTGTAGCAGATCACAGTGATTTTGAATGGATGGATTGTTGAATGTCTTATTTTCAAAATGGAGAATATTGTTTTTCTTGTGTGATTATTCCAGGGGTGGACAGAATTCTTCAGCCATGGGTAGTGGAATGTGATCCCGGAAATAATGAGCATCACATTTTGAAACTGTTTTGTTTTCCTTGGGCAGCATTTTTTCAAAATGTTATGTTTGTTTGTTAACGTGTTACTCCAAGAGTGAAATAATTATTAGTGATCCAATGCTAACTTTAACTTTGGACAAGTGCTGAAATATCTGTTTATAGTACCCTTGGCTATTATCACCATTTAGCTAGGTAGAAAAAGAAACAATTTCTTGTATACACCAGAACTTTATGCAAATAATATTTTCAAATTAAGTTATCCATTAAAATCTGACAGAGGTTTGGAACATTGCCCTTGTCAATCTTGATTTAGTATTGTGAAAGACATTTTACATTGAAGGAAAATAGCCACAATAATTTACAAGGAGAGGTTCAGCATTCAAATTATTGTGTCTTGCCATCGTGTCAAAGTAATATGCTACAGAAAACACACTTTCTGATTTTATTAAATTTTTGTCAGGCCATTCAAGGGGGTTTTCATGTATTTTAGGAGCACGGAAAATAATCGTGTTTTAATATTTAATGGCAAGTATCATAGAGATTTGTATACTTTCAGTAATGTAATCATAACCATGGCTGTATGTACACGAATTACAAGGCAACGCTTAAAAATAATCATCAATTTATCGTCTATATGTGTATGTAAATTATTCTTGTTTTTTCCAATGTCAAAAGAACATGATGCAATTGCAGAGGATTTATGAGTTCAATTAAACTAGAAACAACTCATGCGTTGTATCTTAGTGTACAGCTAGCGATATGATGCTGAGATGTAATTATAAAGCAACAAAGTGGAAAATTGAATACGTTTTTGAAAGGGAAGCATAATGTATGGTAATTGTTAACATGCTTTAGGTAAGTCTTTTGGTGGAGTCTTTAATATAGTGGTTGTTCCAGTCAGGTAAAACTGAACAAGTCACTGTTATAACAATAAAAACCAAGAAAATATACAAAAATGGCAGAATTCCATCTAGACACAAAAAGTGGACGACAACAGAGTTTCAGTGTTTTGCATGATAATGATATATTGCCTCATAATTTATTTCAAACTTCCCTGGTCACAACATAAAAGGTTTTTAAACTTGTTTACATTTAATACTCTCAAGGATTGGATCTGATACAAAAGTAAACGCTGTTGGTTCCTTGTAAGTTCAATCTGTCGGCAATACCAGCCACAGTCAAATAAAAACTCAAAGCAATCATGAAATAAAGACGTTAGGTTAATGACATGCCTGCAGTGTAAATGCAATTAATTTTGCAACTGGACATTCAAATTAAATGCATGAAATGCTTATTAATCACAAAGATGATCAATATTGCAGAAATATTGTATATTGCAAGTCATTCAAAGTGTAGGTCTTATTTGCATAAAGTGGTCATGGCTTTACCTTTGCAATGTTCAATTTCATCTAACACATCAAAAAACCAAAAGGCATGCAATCTTTGATCTCAGAATCTAATAGATTATTTCTTTTAGTAACTAAAAGCTTGGTTTATGGCCTTTCCCCCTGCCACATTGCAGTCAGTTGTGTCCTGGACTGTAAACTTGCTCCTACACGGCGATGCCCTGTAACAAGTTTTTCAGGCTTTCTAGCTGAATTTGTCATTGAATTTTCTATTGAATGGTTCAGTTGTGAAATACCCTTATGCAGTGTGTGGCTGTATAAATACATCAAGTGCATTCTCAGTTTGTTGCAGTCATTTGTTTCAAACAGGTAACAAAAATGAATGCATTGACTTTATTGACAGGTTGTGTTGTAGGTTCTTGATAAAAGCCTGCCCTGTTAAAGTTAAGTGCTAGTGATGGTTATCATTTCACTTACCGTATGAATTTCAATGTGAGTTGTACAGCATGTAATGTCCACTGTGCTTGTAAAACACAGCATGATCCATCAGGTCACATTGCAAAAGTCTGGAGATTTTCTTTGCTCAGTGGTAGGTGTTTGTCGTTTTATTCAGCACAGTGAAATCAGGTATGAGTGATGGAAGCTGAGAGATTAAATTTAGCAGAACTGTCATCAAATTTGGGTAAAAATATTGAGACTAATTGATGTGGAATAAACACCTGTCACCGCCAGGCATTTATGATTCATTCCTCCTGGGGATTTAGTGAATTTTATCAGAATGTCAATTTGGAATTTCTTTGCATACCCTTGATAGGTCTGCTTTTAGTTCTGATGGTGAAACATGACTTTTGGAAATGATACAGTAGTTAATGTTGTAATACTTAGGAACAGTGGACCACTTTGCAGTTATAGAAGTACAGATATCATGAAGACCTGAAAGCATAATGTATTCAATGAAAGGCGCAATGTTTAAACAAGTGACAAATGCTGAATAAATTGTTGTGGGTAAGAAGGCTGTAGAATCGTAGGTGGTGAGGGTTTTTGGACAACGGAGATTTTGTGGCCCTTTTATCATGTTTGAGCCATTATGGTTGTACTGGAGTATTCCATCAATAGCATGATGTGGTATTTCAGTGCCTTACTTTAAGAAGCAAATTATGCTGTTTATTCAAAACTGTGCCAATATTCATGATGTACTCGATAAATACTAATTGTTTTCATACTATAATTGCTATTCATTTTCAAATGCAGCATAAAAATTGAAATTGAGAAACGTGAGGAACAATTGTGGTTTAAAAACAATCATCATTTTTTTTCGTACAATCACAAATATTGACACAGTCATGAATCAGCAAACTGAATATACCATCAATAAATAAATAAACAGTGGAAATGAGAAAATTATTTATAGCATAAAAATGAGTATTTTCAAATACATTATAAATATTGACACAATCATGACTAATCATAATTTACTATTCATAGTAACACACTAAAACGTCTCATCATGAAATCATAAATATATCATAAATAGTGGCAGATCTGTAATAATATAATGTTCTTCATTTTTGCAATGACTGTAACTTAATGCATTGTTACCTCGATGAAATGGCATCACTCCAACAAACCTGGAAGTGTATACTTTCTTCAAGTGCAAATAAATGAAAAAGCAATCTTTGTTGGTGTTTCAAGCGAAAATACTTTTTGAAATTCAAAAATTATTTTCAATACAAATATTGCCCAAGTTGTTCCATCTTTCATTTTCTGTTTGTACGCCCGTCATTAATTGCGCAAGTGTTTTACAAAATTGTTTTATACAGAAGTTTGTACAACACGATGAAAATAGACAGGGAAAATAAAGATCCCTCCGTAGGGTTACGTGTAATAGACTGCAGACCATATGTGTGACCTTGTTGTGACCTAGCTCTTCTGTCATGGACAACCCAGCCACTACACAAATGCATTGTCAAAGTTCAACAGATCAAGCTGCGCACACAGACTTCCAAATTTGGAGTGGCAATGAACTGATGACCACATTTAATGCTGGACTCAGAATTTCACTCCTAAAGGCAGTTCAGAATCAGATAGAATAATTATCTTAAAATGTAAGGCCATCCGATATTTTGTGACCTAGGCAGCATGGAGACTGAACTGGTCCAGGTATAACTGAGTATGTAGATTTTAACACTCAATGTGGAAATATGAGGCATCCTCCCATAAATCACTCTTTGTCTTTTTCATGCCCTATCTGACATCAATCTTCATCATACTTTCAGATAGGTTTAGTGCCCATTGATGTCAGTCCATTTTTATGGCAGAGGTATGGTAAGCAACGGGTGTAAGCTATAAGTTTAATAAATGAAAACCTAGCATTCACAAGTTCACTCTATCCAACTAGAAATGTGATTTCTTTACTGCATTGGTTGATTTTTGTTTTGTTTTTGTAGCTGGCACACTGTATACATGCCAAGTCTGAATGTGTAGCTGGCACACTGCATACATGCCAAGTCTGAATGTGTAGCTGGTGCACTGTGTACATGCTAAGTCTGAATGTGTATAGCTGGCACACTGTATACATGCCAAGTCTGAATGTGTAGCTGGCACACTGCATACATGCCAAGTCTGAATGTGTAGCTGCCACACTGTGTACAAGCCAAGTCTGAATGTGTATAGCTGGCACACTGTATACATGCCAAGTCTGAATGTGTAGCTGCCACACTGTGTACAAGCCAAGTCTGAATGTGTAGCTGGCACACTGTGTACATGCCAAGTCTGAATGTGTAGCTGCCACACTGTGTACAAGCCAAGTCTGAATGTGTAGCTGACACACTGTGTACAAGCCAAGTCTGAATGTGTAGCTGGCACACTGTGTACATGCCAAGTCTGAATGTGTAGCTGGCACACTGTGTACATGCCAAGTCTGAATGTGTAGCTGGCACACTGTGTACATGCCAAGTCTGAATGTGTAGCTGGCACACTGTATACATGCCAAGTCTGAATGTGTAGCTGGCACACTGTATACATGCCAAGTCTGAATGTGGTTACACAATCTTTGTATGCTCAAGGTATTGTTAAAGGCACATGAGTTGCAACTTTTGATATTATTTTCATGATTTTATATTTAGATCAAAATTAGTTCATAGAAATGTTCTTACTCAGAGATGTTTACTCAAGTATAATTATCCACTGAATGGGACTGCATGGTGAGGTTTCAGTAAGACAAATAATAACGGGTGCCACACCTAAATGTGGCCTCCCTCATGCAACTTCATGATAAACATTTTGAATGGTGAATGTATACATTTACAACTTTACAAGCACAACATGGTGCGACCGATTGAAAGCACAGGAAAGGGATTCATTCCACTTTGACAAAATTCTCGGTCTTTCACATAATATTGCAAGATTTTAAAAATAGCAGGAAATTTACAATGAACAAAAATCTGTTCAATTTCTTGCCTATTCTGCCACAAGCAATTTGCAGATTGCAATGAATATCTGAAGAAATTGAAGGTACCTTGAGGTTGTATAAATTTCACAGAGTTACAGCTCATGGGCCTTTAAAACATTAATTTTTCAGCTTCAACCTTTTAAAGGTGTTTATTAGTAAGGTCATTCACAAAAAACTAGGATTTAGGATTGATATCCCTGTAAACTTTCTTTATCGTCAGAGATAGGACAATTCCTAACTTGAATGATGTACTAGGACATGTCTAAGAATATTTCACAAATAACTTTAAAATCCTGCATCTGTAACCTGTGGAATTTTTGTTGTACAGTAAGTTTCGGTATCAGATGACGCAAAGTCCAATAACTTTGACACAGAGTACAACACTTTAGGTGTTATTGTATGCTATTTGACATTTGACCTCACAACACCTTTTCGTCAACCCAGGTAAAAACAAGAGAAAGCTTTTACAAATTTTACAGAAAATACACATCTAAACATTCAGTACCTCATGCCAATAATTGTCAGTTCAAAACATGTGAATTTGAGTGAAATTATCATTATTATGCCGTTGAACTGCAATTTCTAGCACATGCACTATGCTGCATGGGTTGAAGTTTCATTCTGTATGCTTGGCATATGTGTTCCCAGTCTGCTCATAGTTACTGGACGCAATGCATGACGGATATCCTCAAAGCGCCATAATTTCGACTTTTTCTGGTAAAATTGGACTAAAATGGTGTATAATAATAATAATGACTTTATTGTGTAACAACACACTTCGGGAAGTGTGGTAGAGCAAGTTACAAAAACCAAACGTTACACACATAATTGGGTGAGTCTGCTGCTTGGGGAGATTTGGTAGTGCTTGAAATATTTCTTAAAATAGGAACTTTGTCTTCAATTATAAGGTTATTCACAAACTTCTGGGCTTTATGTCTTCATACATCGTACCGGCCTTTCGGTATTGTCCTCGACGCTACGTGTCTCGGACAGTACCTCAACTGCATGGTGTACTCGGACATAAAGTCCGGTATTTTGTGAATAATCTTATATCACATACAGCTAAATAACAGATTAGAATTGTCGAAAAGGAAAAAGATATTCAAAACATGTCAAAAAAGCCAGACATCAATACTTTATCCATGTGATAACAATGTAGATTGAATGTTTGGTTCATCCAGATAAACAGTTCAATGATTCAGGCAGGCCAGACAGTGTTGTGTACAAAATTTTCTGTCTGACATTTTCGTGCCAGTATGTTAGCTTCCTTTAAAATGATCAACACTATTGCCATGGCCGGGTATGATAGTGAAAGATTCAAGGAATTGTCCAACATTTACGTTGATTTCAACAAATCATGGTGTGTATGATAAAAATTTCACCATATAACAGCTTATTTAATTTTATTCACAAAAGTATCCATCTGCATATTAATGAATAGGCTTTTTATAGTATTGTGTCCTTCCACACAGTTACTACAGTCCAGCTTTCTCTTTTGATTTTCCAACATTATTATGTATTAAAGCAATTTACCTATTTTGATAAACATTGTAGCCACATGGATGAAAATGTTTTCCTGAGGCCTCCGTGCATAAGAAATTTACATTTCCTGATCAGAAGTTGAGGTGGATTGACCTTTTATGAAGCCTGTGATATGAGATTTGTAAGAGTAATTGAGTGAAAAGGATGAGTGATTGTAGAGGAAGGACTTCAATATTATAAGGCTCTTGCACCTCAATATGAAATATTTCAAATTAGAAGTAAATAAAATTCCTACATAAACGTTCATTTAGTAATTAATTGTCAAACAGCTTCTAAAGCCATAGTAATTTTACCCATCTGAATTCTCACTGACTTTTCTCAACAGGGCAACTATTCATATGTTACCAAGGCAACGCAATTGGTGTTAACAAATTTTTCGAGACACAATGTCAAATGTAATTAATTTGTTCAGTTTTCAGTCTCATTTCACTTCATATTGTTCTATTCAATATCTTGTTTATCACACAACCAATCAATCTCCTGCTTACATATTGTTCTGGATCTTGATTCCAGTTGGCCAGCTTTAATATAGTGTATTAAAATATCTTGACCTTGGTTTCAAACCAAACATGAAGGCAAGCAGTTTTAAAGAAACTGGCACTTATTTCTAGAAAAAAAACTTCCATAGAAATACACATTCCCTCCAAGTAAATACCAAAAAGACTTGCTTCTAGTGAATTATATGCACAGAAGCTTGGAGATAGGTCAAAGTGTAGCAGCGCCCTCTAGTGGTATTGCAGAGAAAGATAAATGCAACTGTCCAGCTTTCAACCAAGTAATGTAACCAGGCTTTACTTAAATATTATCTTCAAAGAGTATGGTGAAACGGGATGAATTCAGCAAATTCAAACTTACTATGTTTCATCCAATACAATGGTCAGTGTTGCCATACCGATAGGAATTTTGATAAGTCCGCCTTTCTTAAATTCTGTTGTCACTTCAAGCATTTAGACAGATCTCCCTTCTACTGTCTATACTGCAAGCGGGCAATCTTATTTTTTCAGAAAAGGTTGTCACACAGTCAATATGTTGACACATCTTTATAGAGATCTTTGGTACATTCAATTTCTATGATTGGTTTCCACATTTTCTGATGGATTTTTTAATCTTTTCTGATCATTTGATGCATTGTGATTCAGTGACCATTCCATTGAGTTTTATCATTACTTAAAAGGTAGTGTGTGAATGGTTGAAAACTGATGTTATGCCCATTTCACTATTATCAAATATGCACAGTCTTAATGGTAACATTGTGTTGGCCAACCCATTCTAAGGGCACAATTTGAGAGGGCAAGCAAGCCAATTGAATAGCAGTGGTATGTTGGCAATTTATTCAATAATCTAATCATGTGACGCCACAGACGTCTTCATCAAAATCACCTTATGCAGATAGAGCTACATTGAAACTTAATATAGTGACATGTAGGAAGCAGTTACAGGGGCTTGCCAATTGACTAAAAAACACTTTTACTATTGAGTGTTGTGATTGAAGCATAGGGTCCCAAAGGACAAGTAAAGGGAATATGCGTAATTGCCCCATAATGAGCACCTAAATTGCTTTGGTAGAAACCATTTTAGCCCAAGTGAAAGCGAAAAAAAAAAAATTGTCAGTTGAAACAAATTTGTTCAGTTGAACTAGGGGAGGTTGTTATTTCTGCATGAGTAATATCAGATTGTATAGAAGATCAAGACAAGTCCATTTCAGCTGGGGGTAGATTTGAACATAGATGTGGAATACCATTGTTAACAAATAAGAACACTCACCACAAATAATGATGTTGTAGATTTGGAACCCACAAATAATGGTGCGCACCCCCAAAACTGACACTTTCTGAGAGCAACATCATCCTGCCAGCATTTAATTACACACTCTTCCACATGAGGATGACGACTCACTTTGTCAAAGTGGCTAGTCGGCCATTAATCAGACATCCATTTTACTACAAGGTAGGATAATACAGTTTCAAAGTCTTCAGTTCTTGTCTTCCTCAGCATATATCAAATGAAAAGAATATTCTTGTGTATAGATTTATATTGATGAATATTCTGAATGGAATTTCAGAACACATGGTCGTGTTACTGTACCGGTATGAAATGCAGCCCCTTACATAATCTTGACCCAGTGCAAGATTTTAATGGGATCAGTACAGCTACAGATTTCACTGACATTACCTTGGTTTCAGTAACTGACCATGAAAGAATGAATGTCATGCAAAGTTTGTTAAAGTTTGAAAATCTTAAAGACGTGTTTCATCGTTCCAACTGCATTCATCAGAATATTGTGAAATTATTAAAGAAATGTTTTGAAGATATTTGTGTCACTGATTAAACGTTTTGAACAAATTATTCATTCATCTTGCACTAAGGTCAGCGGGAAACTGAATGAGAATTCATGCAAAGTGATGTTAATGAGGATAATAATGGTGGTAAATGTTCTAAAAATGATTTCAGGGATTTAGTTACTGCTTTTTGGGGAATTTACTGTGACACATCATCAGCTTTGTTTTATACCAAATATTTGTAAGAAAGTTCTGACATATATATTGTGTAATCATATTATTTTCCCTCAGCATTTATTGTAGATACAGTTCAATTTGAAAAAGGATTCTTTACCGATGAAACATTCAATAATAATGAAAATCTTCTTGGAAGTTGATGTAATTTGAAAATGTTATCAAGCAGCATTCCTAGGCCACATTCATTGAAGCATCTTGGTGAATTGTAAGTGACAAAGGGATGAACAGCAGTCAATTTGAAAGTCTGACAAGATGATAAATATATTTATGGAATACATTATACAGTGTTATTATAGAATGGGGATCAGTTACAATTCTTCAGATTTAGAATTTGGAAAGGTGAATTATTCTCAGAAAAAGATGTTAGATATACAAACATAAAATAATAGAAAATGCAGACAAAACAGCAAAGGAGGGGTTCAGAGGTGTTGTAATCTTATTAGAAAAATGCATTAGTGTAAGCATGCAGTTATTGTACAGAGAAAGTATAAAATTGTGAAATTGGAGCCCACTAGATTGTAAAAGCATAGTGTTTAATGTGTTTAATGGCTGCTAGAGTTCAAGGAACTAAGCCTTGCCTAATTTCTAGTGGGGATTTTTTTATCACAACACTGAAATTAAAAGCTGTCTTTGTTTTTGAATTTTGCAACTTTCAATGAATGGATAATATTCTGTGAGATAATTTTCACTGAGATAGCCTTGCGGCTTCATCTAAAATGCTGTTAATGCTAGTTCTTATTGTAGGCTGATACTGTATTATTTTCAAATTTTTCTGACTGTCATGTTTGACCACAATGTGCATAAAGCACACTACTGAGGAGGCCAATGTTATCACTGTGTCAGTCTGTGTGTCATCTGTCTGTCCATCTTTAGACCAAATTTGTTGAGTTCATAACTCAAAAATTATTACACCAAATGTAACATTTGGTACAACTTTTGGTAGGGACTATTGTATTAAATATTTCTACAAATTGGCATAAAATTCACATTTTTGTATTTCTTTGGAATTTTTTATTTTTTCCCCCCAAGCCTTTTTTTCAGGAATCACTTGTCTGATAGGTCTCAGATTTGGTTTTTAGGTTCTTCCGGATGCCGCATTACTTTATGACCAAATGATGATGAAATTTAGATATTTAACAGTTTGTCACTTTCATCAAAACATCTTATTCATAGGTCCCCAAGGGTGATTAAATATAAATTTGTGAAAATTATTATGAAAATTCTCATGTGTACATTTTCAGGGCAATTTTGCCAATATCTGGTCACAAAATCATATATTTTGTAAAATGCTAGTCAAACACTGAGCTTTCGAATTTAGTTTACAGTTTCCAAGGACTGACTGCTCCTGTTTTGTGTACTTGGTGATGAATTTGTACAATACTTTCTTATAAAATTTGGGAAAGTCTTGGTCAGTTTCCAACTCACAACCTACATTATCAAGCCACCTCGCAAAGATATCACAGTCAAAACCGCTCGGCAAAATCCCCATTTTTGAAAGAGTCGTTCAATAACTGAGCTAAGTTATTACAATTTTTTTACTGCAACATACCTGTTTTAGTTAAATATTTCCATATTTGATTTTAGGAGCTATGGACTTGTTAATTTCTAGATGAAACATTTTTGAGTATATTGTATTCTTTTTTCATCATCACCATCGCCATAACACAGGGGGGCCATGAAAGTCTTACTTTGATTATCAAGGGACATTATTTTTCCCAATGGCATAAATAAGTCTGGAAAGGACTACATTTATGTATTATGCTGTTTCTGATTACATTTCTGGATAGATTACACATGCAAGGATGTCAAAAATACCTTCATAGATGACTGTCAATGTTGCGATAAACATTTGAAAAGACATATCACTGGCTTAGACTACAAGCCGCAACAACAACCACACATGTAACACTTGACGAAATTTATTCAAATTTGTAACAGTAGTGTCCGATGTAACACACATGCAGCTAAATTTAGAAATAAATCAACAACTGTGGACGGGCCTACTATGGTTGTACAGGTAAAATTAACGAAGTTGTTGTTGTGCTCATGTTTTTTGAATAAATCTTGTGAAATGACAAAATGTTTGATGCAGCAGAGCATCCGCAAAGAACCTGAATAAACATGCAAGATTAGTGAAGTGAATGCCATCCAACTATAGTTAGTCTCTGTTTACATTATCATTAGAATATGATATTAGATTGGCAGTTGACATTTTACACAGAAAAAGATCGTTGTAAACTTCCATTTGATAATTAACTCTTTCTTGAGATGCCACAAAGTGGAATGTTATTAGGAGATTGGTTGACATATTCTTAACCAATCAAAGTTCATCCATAGATGCTGGAGGTGCTGTGGTTCAATAATGGACCTTAAGATCTTATTTGCATATGTACACCATGTGATCAATATTGTCTTCACTTGTTGTACCAAACTTTGTTCTATATTGCCTTTACTACCTGGCTCATTAGCATTATTCATCAATATCAAACATGCTGTTCAGAATTAATTTATGTTCTGAGTCGAGAGCTACAAATGACAGTTATAATAAAACAGGAGAATACGTACATGACAAGGGTGGAAGATGACAAATGGAAAAAGCTGTTACTGATACTATCATTTACTATAGGATTTATGTAATGGGCCAAGTGTATCATGATATTTGGCAATTTATGATTAAAACATGAAACAAAAGTTGGCATCAGTTTGAACTCTAGATTATCAATTTGGCATCCACCTCAACAGTGCAGCCATTTTCCCCTGGAATCTTTGATACCATGTTTACAGTGCAAAACAGAGGTAAACAATGGAGAGATTTTTCTCAAGGGTCACAAAACCATGGGAAGTTGATTGCAATGCCTCTAGAACTTCAACAAGTAAACTGTAATCTGGTAGAATGCCAATGTGTTAAAGTGAGACTTCAATTTGTATACAAGTATTAGGTTACTTAAAGATACCATGCAATGTGGTAACTTTAAACACACCATGCAGTGAGAGTTTGGTGTCTTAAAATTTCCCTCATTCTTACACACATAGATGTAAATTGTTAACTGTATTTGCAGGTTTTAACAAGTTCTCAGATAAACAATGACTTATCTAAAATTACAAGCCAGTGTTAACTTTACTAATCAGTAGTATAACTGTACACCGTTAGTAGTACATCAAGATCTAAGAATCTTGTTCACTGCTTGTAAGGGTATTTGACAATCACTCACTGTCTGCAGTTGAATCTGTCAACAATCCAGTTCCAACAAAATCTGATTGCAGTTTTTGAGCATCTAACCCCTGTAGCATTGTCACTGACATTACATGTAGCATTCAATTTTGCGATTTAGCTCACTGATCATTAAAATGGGGATTTTCTAGTTTTATGGCTGCTTCAGCCCACGCTGCAAATGGTGTTAGCAAATAATCTCTGGAGGAAAATTAAATTTAGGCTCCAACAACTGGAAAGAATGCTTAAACATGCTGTGAAGAGAGGGATAAAACACAAGAGATTCATATTTGCATTGAGACAAGGAGACATGGACAAATAACTGAGGAAAGCAATTTCAGGAAAAGAATGGGAGAAAATACACAAATAGAATTATTACGGTGAGTTAGTAGAGAAAAGTGAAAGGTAGAAAGTATATCAGAGAGAGAGAGAGAGAGAGAGAGAGAGAGAGAGAGAGAGAGATTGCTCAAGCTTGCTGGTTTTGAGATATCGATTTAGATGAGAATTTGAGATGTTCGTTCACGGCGGGCTATATGTAAGATAAATGACAAATGGATCTGTTTATACATTTCACCTCAAAACATCAACCCTCTATTCTGGTACATTTAACCTACACAGGAAATGGGCGCACAGACTTCAAATCTGAAACGGTGTCCTACTTCATCAGGGCACAAGAAAAGCCCATTCTGACTTCAGGAAATATGAAGAAAAGTTTACTTGGATGTGAAATCCATGTTGTCTTATTGTTTACATCATAAATTGGCACGATATTACAATTATAAGGCTTATTACTCGGAAGGTTTTAGCCTTACATAAATAAAAAGGAACATTATTTTTACATGAGGAACGTGACGACAGAGCCAGTTCAGTTCAAATAGGTCAAGAGAAAAAAGTTGTCAGACTGTAAGATTTGATCATCCGTGAAATAATTGTGCCCTGTGGCAAAAGCTGGATTGATCCGTAGAAGCTGAACAACTTGAAAAAAAATGTGGGTATACAAGGATTGGAAATTGTCTTATCTTGTAGATTCCTTGTTAAGTTTGGTTGTTTGATGAAGCTGTTTTCTTTTCACCAGTGAGTGACTGCTGCATATTTTTAGCTGTAAGTGTTTTCTAGAACAGATCCTCATTCTTTACTGATGTTTTTTTGTCCATACTGCACATACTACACATACTACACATACTACAATGTACTTTCTCAAAGATAAGAAAGATGATTGCTAAATACCTTGGTAGGCCAAATCTGATAGATTGGATGTTTTCAAATTCAGTTTTAATAAACTGATGTAGTTACTTCACTTACAAGAATATTCTGAACTGAAGGGTTGAATCAGAAAGGATATCGTTAGGTTTGTTTGCAGACTTTCCCTGTTTACCAAGTTTTAACACTGGTGTTTTAGTAATTTCAGGTATAAAGTACAGCCATTTTGTTGTAATTTGACCTCCAGCAAAGGTCAAATTTAGATACTAAGTCTTGCAATCTGAAATTTGTATTCTGTGAAACTGACAAATACAGACTGATAGGAAATGAGAAATCTTGATATAAGTAAAGTTATATTCACCTGTACTGATAAGGAAACATGGTTTTAGCTGTCAGGTGTATGTGATATTTGATGGAGTGTAGGCTTTGAGGCAAGGAGTGTAACCTGAGCTGTTTCTGTATTATTAGAGTTGCTACTTCAACAGACCAGGTAATAGCATCTGAAATTCCATCTAAGACAAACATAATACTGGATGTATTGGCTTACAGAGTCAGTTAATCTTGCATCGCTGTCTTTGGCACAGAGTAAATGAACTACTGGAAAAGTTGTCCATCAGTAATGTATTCATATTTATCCCATGCTGCATTTCTCAGTGACATATTAACAGTCATACCATTTCAGAAACTTGAAAATCTTTCATCTAAATGTCTTTGTTATTCTTGATATTTCATAGCTTTCCAATAATTCAGTATTTCAGAGGATAGACTATGAGTTTAAAGTGTGCAAAGCTCCCTACACAGATTGCTGCTGCCGTTTTGTTTTTTCGTTTTCATTGTGAGATATATTACTATCAGAACAATGCCATGACTAAGATGTTGATATGATATCAGTGGAATAAAAAACTTTGAAAATTACGGTACTAGAACTGTCTACCAGCCACTTGTGTACTATATTGATACATTTGCTTAATTTTTCATTTCGTTTTTAGAAATTTTCAAAAATAGCTCTACATGCCTTTAAATATGTATGTGTCTCATAATTCCCAAAGCTGTACAATGTATGCCAAGTCAGATTCAACAGAGAAATAAACCCTGCATTTCTACATAAGTAAGCAAGTAGCCATTTATCATTTGTCTGAAAGTCGAGTAAATCAGAAGGGAGACTTAAAATTTCATTTTTGTCTTCAAAATACATCAGTAGTTCTTACTTTCATAGGAAAACAAATGTGAGAAATTCAAACATGTTCATACAGGGTAGATTGTTACTGATAGACTTAATATATTGTTTGTCTGCTTGCATCAACATCTTGGTTAGAGGTAGAAGTCGATACTGAGTTACGCTTGGCTTGACTTTCAAAGCATTCTATAAAAGCTTCAAGGCGGTCTTCTAAAACCACCTTGCTAAGGTGTCACCAAGTGCCTGACATACCTAAATACACCACAATCACCCACATCTGAGGTTCTCAAAAGAATAAAATGGAGAGGACGTCAGACTTGTTTTTGCGTGTAATCATTTCAAGAAATACATTTTGATCATAATTAATAATAATAATAATAATAATAATAATAATAGTTTATTTCTCATAGGTCATGAAACAAAAAAAAAAAAAAAAAAAATGACAATACAAGACCATTTAAACCTGGCAAAATTCAATGAGAAAAAGGACTGAAAAATAGTTGCATTCCGCAACTAATCGGCTCAGCCTCACAACTCAATGTACAACAGTTTTCAAAGACTGGTATAATTTAGGTTACACTGTTCCTTTTAGAAAATTGATAAGGATGAACAATTTTAGACTCGGTATATCAGTACAGTATAAGAAAAATAATATGAATCAAAACAATACAACACTTTCTAAGAAAAGCAATACACCCTTGACAAGTTAAAGGTAAAACTAGCCTAATAAGAGATACTTTTTCAATTCACATTTGAAGAGGTGTCTTGAATGAATAGTTTTAATGTTTTCTGGAATACTGTTCCACACCACTGGACCAACAAATCTGATTGAAGTCTGGCCTAATCTACAGTTAAATTTAGGGGGATGAAGAATACTTTTATTAGGGGGATGAAGAATAATTGAATTTTACTTAATTTTTACACACCCTTCTGCTCTTCAATATATTTTTATTGATTTTTTTTTCATATTGTATGTTCAAGGTAGTATATATTTGATAGGGGCTATTGTTTTGGCAAAGAGTATCAGTTTCTGTGAATGGGCCATTACAATAGTCGCTTCTCTACCCTCTGTTGTAAATGTTAAATTAAACATTCTGTGTAATATGTAATTTATAATGTTAAAATTCAATGTTTTCATGATTACTAGTCAATCATGCTTGCTTGATAATTAATATTATGAATTTGTGGAGGGAAAATGTATTGCTATTGCAGTTAATCTTTAAACCTTAATTCAATGATGTACATAATATTTTTAACTGATAGGGTAATGAGTGTGATATTATTCTTGTCTTGGCCAACATAGTTCAGGATGCAGAAGTTGTCTAAGGCCTTCCTTTAGAGAATCCATAATATAAAATCTGAATCAGTGAAACAAAAGGTATTTCTCTAGTCACAAATGTGGATTCAGAGAATGTGATTTTCCATGTTCACTTGACATAGGTACATGAATGAGTAATGACTGTGAGGTGGGAGGGAAAACAGTGACACACATCCCTAACATGATAACGGACACCTTTGTCAACCAATTGTGATTGATATGTAAATGAAGGTGACAGGCGGTCAATTATAAACCGATTGTGAGAGAAGGATTACAATGGCGTATTTACAGGACAAGCTGTGGCCAACTTACACAAAGCATTAGTATCCAATGAATCAGTATTCCTCTGTTTTTTACCTCTCTGGAGTCAATGTGTGGACAGTTTTCAAGCACATCACTAGGACTTTTTTAGACTATCTTCCTTTGAAAAGACACTGACTCTGATAACAGAATGCATCATCATCATCTTCTATACTGTGCACAATGTCAGATGCCTCCTCCTCCTCCGCCAGGACCTCATCCAGCAGCCATACATGCACATAAACCAATGGTTGCCGTAAGTTTTACCTTTATGTATCACAATGTTGTCCCGATGTATTTCTGAACATGTCTGATTTTCACGTTCAGTCATTCAAGTCAGCTTAGCTGTACCTGAGTTGAGGTCATAGTCTGGCAATGTCGGTATTTCATGTGGTTGAAGGTGAATCCAATAGTGGCCATGGCGGTCAGTCAGCTGAACTGAACAAACAGGACTCTGAAAAACCGTCTTTATAACTTTTAAGTCAGGGAAAAAAGTGGTCAGTGCAAGACTCTGACAGAATTTTATGATAATGAGAAGTATATTTGGAGCCAGCACCGTCATTTTGGTGATAATTCATACATGAGGATGTATAGTATATTGAGATGTATGAAAACACTCATGGACACTGCTGGTATCCCTGTTTCAACAATGTAGATTTGATGTATGGGGTTGTGAGATTTAGGGATTTTACTCTGTAGCTGTCTTCATTTCATTTGTACTCACTAGCATTCCCAGGCAAGTATTCATTGAATGGCAAAGTTACAGTAAAAATACACCTCTGTCGTGTTCTTTTCTATCTCTAAAAGCATCAGGTGCATAGCATACTTAAATTGATTTATATGTGATGGGGAGGCAAATGTGAGATTAAAAATATTCTTATATTTTTTTGCTTGTGTTTTATGATAAAATATCTATGTTTGAAACTGTAAAGTTTGGGAAATTTGTTGAGTTGGACATATTCTAACACAGACAGAGTGTTTCATTTGTTATTCAAATCACATAGTAGTCATATTGTACCATGGTACTTAAATCGATATGTTCTCACTCCAAGAATTATGAATGTTAGCTATTTCAATTAGCAAGTCATCCAACCAGATTGATACACAACACTGATTGTTAGTTCTTATACAGCTGATAATCACGGCAAAGTTTATTTCACAAATAAACAGACTTAATATGTTTCCTCTTGGAATAGTAAAAAAATCACCAAGTGATTGCAAGAGAAGGAGAGTGGCTTAGATGGTCAAATTAGAAATCAGTGTGTGATTTCTTCAAACAAACTTCCTGAGAACTGAAAGTGAAGTAGATTTTTGGCAAGAAGAATATGACTCCCCGTCAGATGTTAAAATTTTGCTTTATTAACCTCAATTTTAGAACGAAGGTGATATTCTTAAAGTGCAGAAAACTACACACAGTTTTTAAGAAAAAAAGATTAAGTTTCAGAAATGTAAAGTGTAAAAAGAGAAGAGTGAATAACTGATTCTCTTTTCAGACATTATTCCCGGTAAATGTATGGTTCTGTGCATGATAAGTAAGACACAAAGGTTGATAATTGCTGGTACTTTTAGGACCATTTTCGGTAATAAGAAATGTCACAACTTTTGTAAGCAGTTTTATTCTGGTAATTAGTAAGTGAATCTGGAAAAATGTGTGTTGCAAATGTTGGGCATTAAAAGTTGTAAGACATTTGAGGTTCTGCTCACTTCTGGTTGCTGAATACCTGCCATTTGAACTCAGTCTGACTCTCAATTTGTACATTGTTATTTGAGCAGCTCTAACCATCATGACTTACTTTACCCCTTTCAATGTCAGTGAATGGAAACTGTGTATGCCACAGTCTGTTTACTCTGCTTTTCATCTGGAGTGGTTTGAGGGGAAAAATCTCACCACTGGAATTGTTGAAGCTCAGTCAAATTGGTTTGCCCAGAACCACCTTTGTTGCTGTGAGATGTGATTATGTCTGTGTTTTTCTGCGTTTTAACCCGACATTAAATTCCTCAGGGAGAAATCCTAAGACAGCATAGCAATCACGACATAGTCGGTTTAGGTCAGATAAAATGGAAGTGTTCCTTAATAAGCAAATCTTATGAAAGGTCAAAATTTGTATAGAGCTGAGAAGGCGCAAATTCTTGTTGGGCAGTTACTGACATGATTAAATTCATAGATGCTCAAAGAATTGCCATGACCAATTACTTGCTGTAAAAAACACAGCAAAAATGTGTCTGTAAAACTTTTCTGCATTTTGAGAATTTAACAAGTGAAGAATAACTACATTTAACGTGTATGAATTAATTACTAGAAGATGTGCATCCAACAAATAGTAGTAATCATATGGTCATGAGAGAGTCACAATCAGTTACTAATATTATTTTGAAATGTTGAAATTGAGAGACAGTTACATTTTTATACAATGCTGAGTAAATCAAAGACTGCCACCATAGTCAAAGTATATATTCAAAGACACTGAAAACATGGTTGTCATTGACAACTTGCTTTGGTAATTGCTGTTTTAATGAAGTTGTGTGGACATTTCATGTCATTTTGTTGAAGGACAAAAATATTATAGATGCTAAGTTGTCATTGACAACTTGCTTTGGTAATTGCTGTTTTAATGAAGTTGTGTGGACATTTCATGTCATTTTGTTGAAGGACAAAAATATTATAGATGCTAATTGAGCAATGAATAATAGAGATCTGAAAGTTAGTTATGTTACATTGAATACATAATGTTATGTCTGAATTTACAGATTTATGTGGTTTGTTCACAAAATGGCGTGCATTCTGCCATCTTTTTTTTTCTAAAGAGATAATGAGAGTCATTCCAAAATAATAATCAAATAATTTGTTCAATTTTTAGTCAATTTCAATTTTGAAAACCAACCACAGTAGAATATCTATAAACTATTGGTATCCTATCAAAAAACCATTCTAACCGTGTTGAATATCCTAGAATCGGAAATACTTGTCAGTAACCAGAATTTTCAATATTCATTCACTTTTTTAAAATGAAGTTTTGTACAGAGTTTTAATGTATTCACCATACATATGATAAAAAATCTTTTCATCTCAGATAATATAGAAAAAAATCAAAAGCTGTGTTTGTTCATGTCTGAAAACAGATTTGGACAGGATTTTTTTGTTTGATTTGTTGTATTAGGGAAACATCTAGCAAAACTTTGATTGGCCCATGCTGTGACTTAGCGCAACATGTTCCAAAAATCTGATTGGTGTGTGTTGAGACAGGATTGTTCTCAGTGCTATTACAATCTGTCAATCATTCTTTTGTCATCACCATAGCAACATGGATACTGTTTAATCTTGGTAACTACTGAAAGCTCTGAAAATTTTCTAATGAACCAATGAACAGTTAAAATACCAATGAATAGTTGACTCTAATGTATTGTTGGTTACTAGTTACCGGTACTTAAACTGATGTGCAGATATGCCAGCAATATCATGTGCATATATGCCAGCAATATCATAATTAATATTTAGACATACATTCCCAAGCCGTGCTTACTTTTTCATGTACACTACTGTTCATGCATTGAAGGTAAACTGCTCTGTTATGAAAACTTCCAGAGTAATTCTCAACCTTAATTAATATGAATTCACATATTATGTGATATTGGGTTTGCAACTATATTTAGCCTTTAAGTTTAGGATTTTATGAAATGGCGAAATACTACTTGCTCTTATTTCCTTGTCTACAATCTAGTGATTGTTTCCAGAGCTTGAAAATTAGTGGCTGTATTCTGGAGTAATGTTGTAAAAACAGTCAATTGTATCATATGCATGTACCGGTACAATATCAGATATTTACATGCAGTCAAATTTAATTCTACAATGATTCATTTTGAAATATTGAGCAACTTTTAGAGTGGTAATTAGTCCCCGCGGACGAAGTCCGGCGGGGACTTATAGATTGGGTCCCGTCTGTGCGTCCGTCCGTCCGTCCGTCCGTCCGTCCGTCCGTCATCAACAGTTTCTCAGACACTACTGAACCAATTTTGTTCAAACTTGGCACAAAGGCATAGCACTATGACCTACAGATGCACGTCGATTTATTTTGTGATATAATCTAATATGGGCGCGAGGCGGCCATTTTGTTGCGATTTTTCATGTCTTTGGACCATAACTCAGACATCCTTGAACAGATTCTGTTCAAACTTGGCACAAAGGCATAAACACTATGGCTTTCATATCCATGTCAAATTATTTCACGATACGATCCAATATGGGCGCGAGGCGGCCATTTTGTTGCGATTTTTCATGTCTTTGGACCATAACTCAGACATCCTTGAACAGATTCTGTTCAAACTTGGCACAAAGGCATAACACTATGGCCTACATATGCATGTCGAATTATATTGCGATACCATTCAATATGGCCGCGAGGCGGCCATTTTGTTTGCGATTTTTCGTGTCTTTGAACCATAACTCAAACATCCTTGAACCAATTCTGTTCAAACTTGGCACAAAGGCATAACACTATGGCCTACATATGCATGTCGAATTATATTGCGATATGATCCAATATGGGCGTGAGGCGGCCATTTTGTTGCGATTTTTCATGTCTTTGGACCATAACTCAGACATCCTTGAACTGATTCTATTCAAATTTGGCACAAAAGCAAAACATTATGCCCTTCATATGAACACTAATTTATTTCGTGATATGATCCAATATGGCCGACAGTTGGTCATTTTTTTGCGATTTTTTTCATGTCTTTGAACTATAACTCAAACATCCTTGAACCGATTTTGTTCAAACTTGGCACAAAGGCAAAGCACTATGGCATACATGTGCATGTATCAATTAACCTTGCGATAGGATCCAATATGGCTGCAGAACTGCCATTTTGTTGGAATTTTGCATGTCTTTGAAGCGTAATTCAAAGGTCATTACACCTATTTTGTCCAAACTTGGCACAAAGATCAAGCACTATGGCATACATATACATGCCAATTTACTTTGTGACATGTTCCAATATGTCTGCCAGATTGTCATTTTTTTCCAATATCGCTGTCAGATGGTCATTTTTGGATTTTTTCATGTCTTTGAGGTTTAATCATATGCAAATATTCCTTAACCAATGTTGTTGAGACTTGGTACAACGATAAAGTACTATGGCATACATATGCATGTCTACTAATTTTGTGCTATGATCCATATGGTCAATAGACAGCCATTTAATTTCAATTTTGGTGTGATTTTTTTATGTCTTTGAAACATAAACATAGGTCACTGTCCCTCGATGGACTGATTTTGTTCAAACGTGATACGAAGATAAAATACAATGGCTGCATTCTTGTGCACATTAATTTGTTTCATTATATGATCCGAAATGGCTGATTTAATAACATACTCTGTCCCATACCATTTCGAAAATTCCACCAAACCATGTTTATAGTATGTGCCGTCATGACACTAGAGGCAGTGAGGGCATCGTTATGTGTGATGTAATCAAAAGTTCCTTCAGTGGTCATTACTGGCAGAGATGAGTAATTTATTGAACGTTCCTCTGATTACTTTATTATGCAAGTCACAGGCCTGATGCACCCGTTGCATCAATGTCATTCCACAGCTACCTAGACCACAGCTACCTGGACACCAAAGATTATAACAAAATGTACAAGCGGGGACTGTGTCATCAACGATGACTTGTATTAAAAGATATTTTGTAAATCAGTACTTTCCTTTCTGCCTGAAAATTACACGTTGTAGAGCTTGATACAAATGTTTATGAAGAATTTTATATAGGTAGCAGGTTGTACATTTCTATGACGCATTGGGAGATTAAAAATGACAAAATACATGTAAAATTCATGCATAATACACACATTGATATAGGTTACAAGCTGTCACAAGATGAAAGTGGCCATTTTGCAATATTTGTGTTGTGTTACCCTCGATATCAGTGTGGCCTGTAAACAAAATGGATGAATTTTGTTCGTATGGGTAAAAACTCTGAGGATGGATAGAGGAAACTGTGTCCTTCAGTGTGAATGAACAGCAAATGCGTGTTAATTTTCAATGTTAGATGAATTCATAAAAGGCTTGTTAAAGGTGACATATTAATAGCTGTGTTACAGCAAGACATTTGCATAATGCCTGCCACAATATGGTACTCACTGTATTTAACAACACAACAGCTGTTTCCACTTAGAACAACCAATTCCAAAATAGACAAAAACAAAAGTGAAAACCTTTTTCAGTGTCAGAAATATCATTTCCTAAAATGGCTTAGTAGATTGTTGTCTCCGTGGGCTTGTTATTCACTTCTAACGAAAGTACAATGTGTGCCAACCAATGCAAAGGGCATCACAGTCATGTGACACAGTTTGACCAATCACAGTTATACAGGCTGGATGGGATCATCTTGCCCATTCAGTACACCTGCAAATTATTTGTGATAATGTGAAGCGTTAACATATCTGTCCAGTTGCAATGGAGCAGACAGGACATCATTGACTCACGTTTGGCAACTGTAGATAAGATTACCTGTGGACATTTGCATGTAGTCCAGAATTTGTTTGTGGTTATAGATCTTGCTGGTTGCTTTTACATGTAAAACTCTTTCTTTCCAACCAGATTTACTTTTCCTGATGTTCTATATTGTAAGTTCATAGTGTTGATGATTTATGTTGACTTTATCATCTGGTACCATGGTAGCATTTGGGAAATAATCATGTTAACAGTTTTTTTAAAGAGATTGTTCCTGTTCCACAGAAATAATGAAAACTTTTTCTGGTGCTTTGATATCTTTTTATTCAAGTGTGGATGAATTGCATCCTACAGCCTGCATAGTCTGTTTGCTATAGTGCCTATGTAACCCTAAATTCAGGTTATTTCCAAGGTTACATGGTTGTTGTACAATTGTTTGAATTAATACAGAATTTGTATCTCATATGTTTCATTACAGCATCCAATACACATGGCAGGACAGCCCCAATTGACGCCTGCACCAGCATACCCACCACAACAGTACCCACAAAATGGTCTGGACTATCCACAACAGGGTCAACCTGCCTATGTAGCCCCACCTCAAACACCAAGCCAGGCAGAACAGCCAGCGTACAGCCAACCGCCACCACAAGAAGTACAGCCAGTACCATACAGCCAAGCACAAGCTGAGCAGACAGCGTATGTGACTCAACCACCACCTCCACAGGGTAGTACAGCTACTGACCAAACAACTCAACCAGCCTATGTCCAACAAACAGTAAGTTCCATACTTTCAGAACAAAATTAATTGTACATATGAACATTCTGGTACGAATACCAGGTTTTGCAACATTATATATACCAGTAGAACAAATTTAGTGCCGCTATAAAAACCAGTCAAAAGTTTTTACTACTAGAAAATTATAGACTTTTTAACTTTGTACACCACAAACTCTACAATAGCCACAAGTAGACTAACATGCAATTGATAATATTCAGAAATACTAAACAGGGGCACTGAAAGGATGTCACTGGTCCAGGAGTTTATTTCAGCTAGTTCCAGAGTGCTATGATGAAAAACTGTGATATGATTGCCAGTGGAATGGAAAGCGAGAATCTAAATTTGTCTCAGCCTTGTTTTTCAAAGACATGACATTTGAAGTTTGCTGTCAAAATCTTGGCAAAGTGCTGCTTTTTTTCAAAGTAATACTTACATGTAGTGCAAAGTCTGTGTAAATGCACATGATCATCATCATCATTTTCTTCCTTTCATTTTGATGTGGAGCCAGTGTACAGTCTGTACCTTGAAATTTGTTCAATCTTTGTACCATGAAAAATATCATATATTATAATCTTGTACATTTCATGTTTTGATGCTCATTGGATAGTCAAAATTGGTACGGAATAATTTTACTGATAAGAGTAGAATAGGAGAGTTTATATGGCTGTACAATGTGAAGTTGATGTGTGTCCACTTAGGTGATAATTCATTCTACAGTGACCGGAAGAGCATGGTTATGGCTGGAGTAATTTTGATTAGCCCATCAGTCAACAATTTAGATGAGATTCAGTGTATTCATCATATCATTTGATATCCACGGGACATTGTTTGCTTTGTCGGCATTAACGTCAAGACTTTCTTCATATTTCCCAATGCATTGTTCTAAAAGTTTTATAATAATGCCTCAGTGTGTTACTGGTATTGTGCAAATGACATGAAACTATGTTACCTCTCTGCACAAAGTGTCAAAGTAATTAGGCACTGTCTGCAGCCAGCAAATTGCCATGTATGCAGTCTTTAAGGATTTATAAAATTGTGTTGGATTAACTCAGCATTACTTCTGAGCTAAGCTATAGAACAGTCACTGTGCTGACATGGACTGCCAAAGTCTGTACTGGGTTGTAGTATCTTTGTAATTGCATATAGAATACATTTACTACAAATACAATGCTTTCTCTAGGAAGAAAGTTCAATGCATAATGGCCTATGATTGATGTGAGCTACCTTGTGTATACAACACTCAATGATTTGAAAATGAAACAGGTTGTTGATCAAAATCTGACCAAGTAGAAATATTGTTATGGAAACCGTCACCAAAGTTTGCCTTCTCTTGATATCGTTCATTAAAAAATTAAGTAATCCTAACAGTATTGTTAATCTAACAATCATGGTGGAATTGTCAAAGATCAGAGGTTCGGCCATCTGATTTCAAAGTAAGATTACTTACACTGTAACTTATAGGTTAGTAGAAAATTGGGAATTGGAATATAATTATAATATTATGGTGCGTGCAATTAGTGTCAATGACTAGCTCATATGATTTGTTTATAGCCTTGGTGGCAGGGATATGAAGCATATTGTGGTGTCTGGGTGAAACCATTCCATCCTTTGCGCAATTATTCATCACAGAGGCAACAATAGAGGTTTAAATATGGTTGTGGAAAGATGGACAATTTAGAAAAGTAGAAAAGAATTGTAAATGTAATAGAATGAATGGCCTTGCAGGCAATATGAAACAATATGAAATGCATTACGTGGCATTAATATATACTCATGATGTTTGCAGATGTTACAACAGATATTTATCTTTGACGCAGGTCAGATGGAACTTAAATTTTATTTTTATGGATGTTCTATTTTAGCCATTAACTGAGCATGCATATCACACTGAAACCAGATGGATTGAAATACATGTGTTGTACCAATATTAAAGTTACAATCCTATCTCATTGGTACAGTCCTTGCCCAAACAGACGCTGACATAAATGTTCATCTTTTGTTCTTGAACTGCTCAACATAAATTCATCAGCAAAAAGGAATGATATTATAACATGATTGTAATGCTAAAATTACAAGTTAAAACATGTGTAAAATTAGTGTAAAGTACTAACTACTACCCATGAAATACAAACTGACATGAAATTCCCTAATAGGAAAAGGACAATGTTTGTAAACTAGTAGATGTGGAATCACAGGCCCATTTCTTAGTCTGTCATCGATAATTTAATGGTTAGAGTATGTTTTTTTAAGGATACATTTTAATCAATAAATATGCAGATAGAAATTATGAGGATAGCTTCTACAGTATAATATCATTGTAAGAAACCAGTGGGCATACTGTTGCCAAGCTTCCACTCTCTGGCTTTATCAATGTTTAATTCATTCACTATATAATGCTTAAGATACAAAAGCTTTTGTCTCTTTGATTTGAAAAATTCACAAAATATATTGTTATAGGCCATCTTGGATATAAAAATATCACCATATATCAGGATAAGTACTGGCAAAAATTATCAACAGCCTTCTTTCAGGTATTATGCACCATGGGGACAGATATTTGGACCCTCAAATTTTAAAACCCTTTTCTGATCTACCATTTGTATGGGCTCATTTTGAAGCTCTTGGAGAAAGTAAAATTTTCACCTTGTTATTACTGTGAAAGTCAAAAACTGAATATTTCCCATAGAGTTAACACAGGCATAGTGGCCATTTTGAATTTCAAATACACACTGTATTGGTAAATTTCGGGTAATTTGTTTCTCTGGTGCCAAAGATTCTTTTGAGGCACATACAACCTAACACAGAAAAAGTACATTTGGCCATGGACAGCTGATGAAGCACAAAATTTTGTCTTCCTGGACAGCTTCCATTTCACTCCCATTTCAGATTGTCATTCAAACTGCAAGCACAGGTACGTGGATACCTTGCCCAGCAATGATGTAATAAACCCAATTTACACTTTTTAATTGACCTTCAAAATGGCAAGGGAATGGGAGTTATCCAGAGACAAGAGATAAACACTTTATCAGCGGTGTAGCAGAATATTGGCTAATATATGTTTTTTGCAATTAAAGATGGCAGTCAACCAATTTTGTGTATTTATCTGGATTTTTGTGAGGTTGGGATGTCCAACGTACCGGTAGTTGATACCAATTTATTATGTGGATTTAATAGAAATATGGGAGATGGAAGCTGAGTTTTCCTTATGAATATTATGAATGAGCTGAGGATGGCAGAAGCCACAGAGGGGAGACTTGGCAAACTGTATGCCCACTGGTTTTTGCACGGTGACAATCTATTGTTCATGCTGTCCCAATAAGTTTTCTCGGCATATATTAATGATGAAATGTAACATTACAGATGGCTAACTGTATAGAAATGTTTCAAGAGCTAGGGCCAATATGTGAAAGATCTGTCACCTTGTAAGCAAAAATGGTTATTTTCTGATGAAAAAAGGTATTGAAAGACAAGAGAAAGCAGAGAAAAAATCATGAAGAACGTTGAGATCATGGAGGGGAAAATAATGTCCAGCAGTTTTGCTGCAGAAAGAAAAAACAACACTGTATTGAGTCAGAGAGCAGATGCTATCACAGGAAGGCTGCAATGTACTTTAATCAGATGCCCATGTGAGGCTACTTTCCATACTGCTGGTCACATGACCTGGGCAGCTGAACTGTGTCATGCATATTATGTTCATGGGGCTCATTTCCGCATGTTGCTAGCAAGACAACACACTGTGCTTCCATACTGCTAGACTAGAGATATTTTGCTGTATGCTGCCAAAATACTGAGCTTGAACAGGATGAGTGAAGCATCCACAGATGTAAGTGGCCATGATGTGGAAGTGGGAGGTTGTATTTAGTGGGATGAGTGGATGGCATTGATGAATGCTCTGTGTCTTTGCAACATATGGTTGTAGAAATCCTAAGAGAATATACAGTTTGGTTGTCAGTGCAGGTTATCATCATGAAATGGACAGTCATCATGTTGCGTATATTGCATAAGGTGGTTCATGATTCCAGGGAAAACGTTGAAGAAACTGATCCTTCATTTGGATAGTTGTTTTCCGCATTTTGGACGGACACTCACAAACGTCAGATAGAAGTGAGGTGTCGTTTTATCACGTCAGTATAGTGTGTACATTCATAGCCCTGGATAGGCCAGCATATTATGATGTCACTGTGCTTGGCTCAAAAACAGGTCACTGTAGTGTTAACCATTGCAATTCAACATTTTGAAATTCATGTCAATGTTACATTATAAGTACTTGTAAATTTACTGCTCATAATTCAATGTCTATTGAATTATGTTGAATATACACTTGGGGTATCTCCCACTGCTAATTTCAAGGTACTAATATTCAGCTGCATGTATCATTTACAATTATTTCACATTAACTGTGCATTTACCTCAGATTCAAACATGGCTTTCGTTGATTGCTCAATCCTCAAAAATGCAAGTTCATAAATGCAAATTGACTTCATATTTTATGCATTGTCTGATGTTTGTTTCTTGATGATGTTCCATGGTGTATAGGTAGAGCAAGCAGCCAGTGGAGATGCAGCCAGCCAGCAGACCAACTGCACAGGACAGAAAACAGGAGAGCAACCAAAGAGACTTCATGTATCAAACATACCCTTCAGGTTCCGTGACCCAGATCTAAGGCAAATGTTTGGGGTAAGCCAGTGTTATAAATGAATGAATAAATAAATGTATTAGCCTAACTTTCCCTCATTACAATATATTCAGATCATGCCAACCAGACTGAAGTAACCCGGAGTTCAGTGGTTTCCAGATGCTGGAAATTCTGATGTGCATATGGGAATAGGGAATTGAGTAATTTGAGAATGGAACAGGATACCTCCGGTGTTTACATCCCCTTACACGGTTTTCAAATTAATTTATTCAGAATAAGCTTAGTAGGGTGCAACACAGCTTGACACATTGCCAAACAACATGATGATTATTTGACCTCAGTTTTGTATGAAAACCATTTCCATATGAAATGATAATGAGTATGATTGCGTAAATCACGTTTTATCATCAACAAAGTAAACAGAGAAAAATGATTTTGTAAAATGGTGTCAGTAAACTAAAGCTGAAGTAATGTTCAGAAGATGCAACTCCATTTATTCAAGTTTTTCTATTCGGTTCCAACTTGTGTAATTCTGGATGGCATATTGCAGTACTTTTATAAATGATAACGCTAATTAATTTTGTTTGAAATTCAAATTCTATTTTTACACAATGTTCACAAATACTTGGTATTCTCCAAAGTAATTCTCTGAGATCCATATGATAATAATTGCAACTTGTCAATTGCCATACATGGCATAAAAAATGTTTAAATATTGTCTACAGTATCACTGTCCAACAATATTTTGTTCAACTGTATCTCCTAAAGTGACAAAATCAGAAACTGTCTGAATGTGGTAAAAATTGAAGTGTGTTTGTCTTCAAAGAGATAGTAAATCCCAAATGTCAGTGGTTTGTAGCCCTAACAAGCAATCAATTGGACATCAGATCCCACTCTGAAAATCTGTTTTTGACAGCATCATTAAATCTCTGAATCTATGCACTCTATGATGACTATCACTGGTTTGGCAGCACCTTTTGTTCGATCAACAGTAAGTTTTTGCATCCAGGGTAGTGGATTGTTCTAAAATAACATTAAACATTGAATTTGATTCTTTTTACAGCAATTTGGTCCCATTATAGATGTAGAGATTATTTTTAATGAAAGAGGTTCTAAGGTAAGGAGACATCATTAAGTTTATCATAGTGGTGGAGTTTTGAATTTGTCATTAGGTTTGCATGTACTGTACTTTGAAGTGCCAGTCACTGTCATCTTGAAATGCAATAACACTAGCTAATGGATATCGTGCCGTACAACTCCAAGATAAGAGTAAAGAACATTGAATGTATGACCAGGAGGGCAGTAACTGCTGTCTTATTCAATTAGCCGCAACAGTAAATTTTTATGTTTAAAGTTGATCAATTCAAACCTGAAATTGTACAGCTGTTGCGTATTGAATGTACAGTTTGGAGTGTTGTATCACTAAAGTGATTTGTGACTGGTTCTGAGAAGGTAGAAAAGCAATGACTCAATACAGCCTTCATGTAAGCCAGGTAGTAAAGTCAGTTCACTTGAAATTGTCAATCTTTCGTCTGTGCCCAGGGAGAAACACAGCACTGTTGGCAGAGATTTCAATTCATTAATTGCCATACTTTTGGGCTTTGAATGTGTCATTAGTTTGTCCTACAAGAATAAAGTATTATACCTCATGGCGTAATATGCTGTATTGACCCATAAAAACCATGGCAACATGAGGTCTGTCTTTGCTTAGCCGTAAAATATTTTGCACTAGCTATATGCTGTGTATGGAAGATGCAAATGTGATATTTTTAAACTTGAACACATGTCACCAAACAAATCTACATGGTGGAGATACTTCTGGCATCATAATAAGGTTTGTTGATTTCTTAGTTTATTTTCATATTAGCCATAATAATATTGGTAACAAATAATTACAAACAATTTGATAAGAAAGTTATCAATCAATAGAAATTATTCACAAAATATTCACTAACAAGTAGGATTATCATCATAGATAAGACTTAAAAAAACAAACCACCTCGGTTGATAAATGATTCCTGTGGAGAATATTATGACAGTGCTACATCGTCTCAAAGTGACTGCTTATCTGCCGCTGCAGCTGAAATTTAATAAAGTCCATTCGACTGTTTGTTTTTATTTCATCTATTTATTTTGGAGTCTCTGTCAATGATGTCTGTAGACTGAACAATGCATCTTACAGTACTGACTATGATTTCAACATCATCAAGAATTAAGATTGCCCATCATGCACCTGGAACAAAGCATCAAATTGTACTGAGTTACTGATTGTCAATGGATGTAGACAAAACAAAACAGGAGTTCAACTCTCCTATAGACAACACATGTTACGCTTCTCTTACTGTGAGGAAACTAACCTATTATAGTTTGTCATGTGCATGGCTCATAACTTGTGCTCAATTCAAGGCCCATGGAGCACAATTGTCATCAATGCTAGGGCTATCTCTGCTTGTAGATATGTTTTGTGATATTATTGAATAAGAATATAATATGTTTGGTGTTATCTTTTCTCCATAAGGTATCCTCTGTCATTGAAGTGAATTTTCGTTATGTATTTATGATATACAGTTACAGCTACATCGGATAACTATATAAGTACAATACCACTATGGGCCAGCACTCAGTACCACTATGGCCAGTGTTCAGAAATTCTTTCAAGGAGAAAGTCACATAGTACACAATGGCTGTGTGTGCCACATTGATATAACCACTTTATACAAGATAAGCATTCTCACACTGACACAAGCATCTTACACAAGAAAGTCATTTCGTGAAAGCCAGTATGAATTATCAGTGGTGTCACATTTGCATTTTCTTCGAGTAGAGCATGGCTGACAAGAAACGTTTAGATTGATTGTTTGCTACGTAGTGCGCTTAAGATTAGTTTTAGTAGACATACATGTCAAGGTCAGACTTGGGTCTTGGCCTTTGCTATCCTGCCTGGTATGCATAAACCTCCAATCCATGATAAACAAAATTCCAAATGAGCAATTTAAATGGCTGCAATTCCACTTTCTTTTTGAGATTGGATATAATTTATGCTCCATAAATGAAATTACAATTCCAAGATGTTTTGCATCAGTTTGTCATAAAAATTACAATTTTATCTCAGAGCTAATGTTTCTGTGTTTGTGAAGTGACTTAAACATGCTGTGACAACTTGAAAATTGTGTATGCATCAATGATTACATTTCCTTCCACAGAGAGGTTAATATTTTATTAGCAATTTCTGTGGCTGCCATGATTGATTTAGTTTTGCAAAATGTTTGTCAAAATGAATCAGCAGAGAGCAAGGACCAAGCACCTTCAGTTATGTGTTACCATGAACTGTCAAATTTAGTATCAGTATAGCTGGTGCAAGTTTTTTCACTCTAAATTTATCAAATCTAGCTCTTTTTCATGTATGCATTAACTGTGTATCCTATACACTTAGTAAACTGAATCTTGAGAGTTGTTCTGACATTCTAAGTGGCAAAGTTTGCACCAGATCATTCACTTTGTCAGTTGTTTTGATACATTTCAGGCTTTTTAGCCAATCATGTGCAAGAAGGCAGTGGAGTTAAATCAGTTTTCAATAATATTCTAAAATAAAAGCAGAGATGGTGCTATGGTGACAAACTGTAGGAAAAATCAAAAGAACCATGATCTCACTGCGTATCTGCACATGAATGGTGTCAGTTGTCATCATTGACATCCCAATTCCTATCCTGTTCCCCTGTGAAAAAAAAATACTCCAAAAATGTGAAAGATGAAAAAAATTAGAGAGTTTCAATATTCTCCAATGAACAATAAAAGAATATTGAACATTTCGTGTTTAATGCTCTGATTCATGATATTAATAATCCGTTCATGTTTGGGCATGCAATTATCATATTCATGGTGACCAGGTCTGCCAATTGCTTTATGATCTGCATCAGACACTAATGGCAATGTTACCCTCATTTCATACAGCATACCCCTCTCTTTATAATGAAATCTGCTGAAACATTTTGCCTCTTATAGTTTTTTCCCAATTCTGTAGACTGTGGGTCAGATCTCCCTTGAAATGCTGAAATGTCCCCCACAAAGTAAAACACACCCCAAAGAGTCTGCACTTAGATTTTGCTTGTGTTTTGAATGTGAATCAAGTCATTGAGATCCATCATCCTATTTGTTTTTTTAAACCATATTGTCTTCTGGCCGTGTTTGACCAGATTAAGGGCATGCCTTGGCCTATTTGTACATTACATATTATATTGTTGTCGTAATAGAAGAATCTGAAATGCATTTGCAGAACGTTCTTCACTGAAGCATGACAACTTGGTGCACCCAGAGCAGTGGACATATCTGCAGATTTGTTACTGCAACAAATCCATGTCCACCATCACCAATAACTTGTGTTTTTATTGTATTTATATAGCTTGCATGAGTTTAATGTTGTGCATGTCTTGTTATTATTTTCCCATGCATGCAGGGCTTTGGTTTTGTAACTTTCCAAACTAGTTCGGACGCCGACAGGGCAAGAGAGAAATTGAATGGAACGATCGTTGAGGGGCGCAAAATAGAGGTGCATGTTCCTATTTTTCGTAAGACTTTGATTAACCATTCTCTATTCAACCCTGTTGTTAGTTCTTTGTTCTGGCACCCTCTCTCATTCTCCCTTCCCCTCATTTTTGTCCTGCTCACCTACAGAGTATGGTCTGTCTTTGCATGCTCAGTTGTAAGCCGTGTATGCAAAGCCTAGAACGTGTTCTGTAAAAGAGTAAGTGTCAGCTAGCAGCACTGGCAACCGTATCAATGACTGTTGGTCTGTGCCTTTCGTTATGTTATAATCCAAAACTACGATGAATACACCATACTGAACTAAATATTTGTATATGTATTTGATCATTGCATGCAAAATCTAAAACTTTGTTGCATTTGCGTCTGCCTTCAAATAGTGATCATTGTCTTGTTTGTACTCATTTTTATGACAGAGTAAGTTGACCCACAAAGCATCTGTGGCAAAACCAACAGTTATTGACTATCTGTGGGTCTCACTTTCTTAGTCCCATTATTTTGTCCAGTATTTTTTTCCACACATTGAGTGAGTCACACATACACACAATCCCTAGAAGATCCTTGTATCTGCCTCTATTTCTGTTCCAATAGAGCAGTTGATATATTTGGGGCCAATGCAAAGGTATGATTCCAATGATGGGTAGAGTGTGTCTCTAAAAAGACTCTAGCACTTACTCACTTCAGGCTTGATGAGTCCAAGTTGTGGACTCAAGGGTAAGTTGACATTGAGAGCATCCTACCTACTCCAGATTTAATACCAGTGTTCATTTGTTCAGTTGCACTCTTTGTTTCCTCCAATACTACTTTTTTCTAATGACATCTGTCAATACAACTTTGCTAAAGAAATGCCTCTTTCTCTAAAGACTTCTTTGATAACCCAATAGTTGCCTTGCAAGTATATGTGGTGATACCAATAGTTGCTCCCATTTTACTGTTATATACATTTACATATATGTATCATTGGGAATGTGAATTGGAAATGAAACCTTCTACACATTGTTTGTCTATGCTGCTTGTTGTTTTATGTTGTTTTCTGAATGACTTTGTTGCCCATGTCCCTGTTCCAATTCCCCCTGCCCCTCATCCAGGTCTGTCTGTCATGCTCAGTGTGCGTTGTGGTGTTGCCAAGCAGCAGTCTTAACCTTTGACCTCCCATGCATCAATTTGCTTGCATTAGGAAACTGACTGTGTCTCTGCAGGGGGTGACAGTGCACTTTCCAAATATACAATCAAGACTGGAATTATTCTACTTAACCAGTTCTTTTGAGATTATGTCGTGTGTTGTAGTATCACAGGCATTGCCTTTTCTCTATGCACGCACTAGTGTTTTGGTTTCCTGGTAAAAGTAGGTGAATGACACAGTCGGAGGCCATTATATCACATATGTCATGTACCCAGCCCCAACCCACCCAAATAGCAATCTTTGCTCTAAGTATGTAATTATGTGTGTATGTGTCTAGTCCCCTCCACCAATGCCTTGCCAATATGAACGGTAAGCACTAAGCTTTCTAGAATCTTTGCTCACACACAAGTTTTGTAACTATGTTGTCACACATATGTCATATAATTAAACAAAGAATTGTCAGTTTATATTATTGCCATTTGCCAAACTGTTTGGATCCCTTCTCAATGAATATCACAATCTTTGACTTGGCCAAAATGTTACAAAGCTGTGAACAACATAAGTGCAAAACTCAAGGACTGTCTCATAAGTATAACACTTTTTCACATATTCTTTTCATTTCATGAATACATGCAGAAACATAATGTTGAATCTTGGAGTGTCTGTGTTGTCTTTTTGTCTCATTATACTTTTTGTATTCACAGATTTTTTCAAATCTTCCTACACAATATGTATGGTTTCTATGCAAAGTACAGTATTTACTGTTCGTAAATACCCTTGACCAAAGCTCATGCACGCGAATTCCGAAAATTTTATACCCATGATCAAAAAATTATTCAGGATATTTAATTTTGCTGTAATTGTGTTTTACAGTCTCAGTCAAGGTTTACAGATCAACAAAGCAGGAAAATGATCCCCTTGATTTAGGTTAATCCATCATGAACAAAATACTACAGTGCATAAAAACACACATATTGTGGTTAAATGCCAGACGCCTTCATTGTGTCAGAACTATTTTAGAAAGCCTGTTACTGCTATTGAAATTATGAACTTCAACAATTTGACATTATCATTAATTGCATCAAGTTCATAAAGAACTTATTTAAAAAGGATTGAAAGGTTTTAAAAATTGACAATACTTTTCTTGATGTCTTTGATGCATTGCAAGTCAACAGCAGTAACAGAGCATTTCATCTTTCTTTTTCTTTCCCCTGTAATTATCATCCATATTGTAACCTTTAACCCTTGACCTCTCCAACCCTCTTCCTGTCCATCTTTCCATATCTTTTCCATGTTTTAAGTGTTGTGTTTCCTCCCTTTTGAATGTCTCTAAACATTGCCATGTACACTGACATGCTGTTATTTTGCTGGCCAGGTTAATAACGCCACTGCACGTGTAATGACGCGGAAATCCAAGCCGCCACCAAATGGTACGCATCATGACTCTTTCCATTTCTGAAATTTGTATCTCTCCTCTGAGTGTCAATATTTTTATAACAGTGATAGTCTGACACTTTCCACTGTCAATGATTTTCTTCACAAAAATTTTGCTTCTCAGAAACCTCATTCATGTGCCGTTGTGAACTGTCCAAACTACCTAGTACTATGTTATGTATCTTCAAATAACAGCAGTTGCACATGGTTGTCAGAGTTTTATAGAACAGAAATTAGAAAACTAAGAAATTGACAGTGGTGGTAGAGGGTCACTGGTGAACACATCTATCTGTCAGTGGTTTTAAGACTTACACTGAGTTAGGGAAGCAGTGATTTGATGCATGTTTTTGTTTTTGCATGATCAGTACTATTTGCATTATGACGTAGTTATGACGTCATCATTCGCATTGCATTTTACTGCATGATATGTTGAAACTATGCACTGTATGGCTGAGTTGAAAATGCCCTTGAAATGACAAACTTTCTGATCCATGGTTACCGTTGGTAACAACAGTGTTCATGAAATTAAATTTTCTGTTCAATTTGAAAGTTAAAACATTACATGAAGATTTGTCTATAGTAGTTTTCAATACTAATAAATAATAGATATCTCCTATTTACACTTCCCTATTCCACGGCCCTCAATCTGACTCAATCTTACTCTGTATAATTACAATGTAATGACAGTGCATGTTCCTGTATATATTATATTTTCCGTGATATCAACAGCGGCAGCAGATCTGAGCAGTGTTGTTTCACTCTATCCAATCCTTGGAGCCTTACGGGGAGGTGTAGATCCCCTGGGGCGTGGTAGAGCGAGGGGTGCATATGGAGCGTACCGTGTAGCTGCACCACCACCAGTGGCTGGTTATGCCCCTGCAGCATTTTACCCAGATCCATTGTATAGTGAGAGGTATCAGGTAGGTGTGCCATGAGACTTTGGATAGCCAACGTTGCTGCATGAAGGCATATCTTGCTGCCTTGCATATTTGATACAAAAGGGAACTGCATCATTAGCAACAAGCATGGCTTAGTTCTTGTATTCAAGTTGAGAATGATAAAGTTTTCTAAAGACGGAGAAAGATTTGAAATGTCTTATTAAGGTATTATAATTCTTAAAGATGAATAAGACCGTTGTGACGGTACTGGATGGCATATATTTTCCATAGTGTGCTTCAGGACTACAGTACTCTGTATTGCCAAGTAGTCTGTTACAAACCATATCTGTCATGATCTTATACTCTCTGTACTTATTTCTGTTACGATAATTGTTTCTTTGTCTACCTGGCTTCTCAGAGATAAATATTCTTCAGTTTTCAAAATGTTAATCACTGAATTCAGGAATCCTGTTCAGTTTTTGAGTTGTAGGAGTTTAAAGGAGGGTGCTAGGAATTACCATTACATTAAAGACTTAGTGATGAGCAATAGAAAGCAATCCTGTTTTCAATGAAAGACAAGTAATCTTATCTTTCCACAAATGCTTTCCCTTTCTAGATCATTTGTATTTTGGATAAAGCTTTGCTATAAATAGTTATAAAGATGTACCTGACTTAAAATTTCAAAAACGTACAAATACATGAAAAAGCAACCAATTATGAGAAACCCTACAATACTGGTTTGCATTTCCTTTGAAAACTAGTAGAACACTGTCATGTGAATGTTACATACACACTTTATATATTCCTTCATGGAGATTGTAGGACATCAGTGTTATCAGCTGGTCTGTATATTTAGGGTTTGACAGCTCAATATAGCATTGAATAAACCTCATTTTGAACTAGAGTGGCATTTGTAGTGTAATGCCATCAGTATTAATTCAGCAATGAGATATGACAGGATCATTTCATACACAAACTTTCTATTAAAACTCAGTTTAAAAAAACATGAATCCAAAATATAAGCCAAGCACACATTGCAGAGAAGAGCTTTGAATTACTTTTTATTGGGAGAAAGTTCAAACTGATATAGTGTACCTTTTCTACATGAAAATAATAGCATTGTTGAAAAGAAAGACTTAATCGCTATCATAATGTATTTCAATTTATCAAGGTCAGCTGATGAGTATTAATTAAATCTTGTATATTTTAAACACATTTATGGAGGGACTTGTTTTAAACAATAGTCTGAGTGCAAAAGAAGTTCAAGGACATACCCACGGGCAGATTGAAGATTGGAAACTTTGAAATGCTACAGAAACTGTGACATTTGCATTCAGAAAAGTTTAAAATTGATCTTTCATAAGTTTTCCAAATTATGTTTGACCTTATTCCAATAAAAGCATTTTTCATACAGGTATTATTTTTACTATTGCCAAATATAGTTAGATTTTTACTGCCACCAAAATATACCCCTGGGATCAATGTCACCATAAGTTGGTCAGGAATTCTTAATTTACTTAGAATTGTCCTCTCGTTTAGGTTTCCATCTTGCAGTGAAGTCATGAACAACTTTGAAAGAAACAAAAAACAGCCTGTATATTGTTCCATCATAAACAAATTTAAAAGATATCTTGTGATGTATTGCATTATGTTGATTTGCTACATTGCACATCTAATAACATGACCTGATGCATGCCAATGCTAACACAACACTAACCGAAATAATGCATGTTTACAATATTTTAAAGCAGTCTAACACACTCCTATCATTTTACCACAAACACACATATGGTACACTCCCTGAATGCAATATAAAATTATTTGAAATGATAAGAATGACATAAGAGAACCTACAGAGTAATTTATTTGAATTAACAACAAACAATTTATGTGAATTAGCAACTGCATCAGATGATGGTGACTTGTTTCTGTAAATAGCATAAATGATATGAAACCAAACCATAAAATTAAAAATTATTACATGGTACTGTTTCGAATTCAATTACTGCCAGAGGTTGACTTTTTGAAACTTTCCTGAAAAAAGTCTTACACAAAATCTGTTTTGCCTTAACATTTTTGACGTTAACTATGAAATCACTGAGATGAATTACAGAAAAACATTTGCCCCAACAACTTTAGTACCTTTGAAATGCACCAAAATTCAATTGCTAATTGTAATATGATAATTGTCACAAAGAACACTGGTAACAACATTGTGTTTATTTTTAACATAGCATTTATTGTGGAAGTAACTTCCTGTGGTGTTGTGCATGCATGATAGTAACGTCTCCTTTTTTCTGTTTTTCTGTCTTTGTAAATAAAACAAAGGCTGAACTTTTGTTACAGGCAGGTTATCCAGGCTATGGGCGCTACGCCCAACCCACAGCTTACACCATACCATATGCTAGAGAGTACGCCGACCATTACCACCCCACGATAGGACCTGCCACATATGGGGTGGGTTGCTCATCATATTTTTGATTGGGAAAATTTTTCATGCCCCGACTGTTTTCAAGATGTGTTAAAGCGATTGAACTCACACCAAGCATGATGTTTTGATCTATCATTAAGGTTAACACAGCTGTACATTACTTTGTGTGTAAATATTATAGGTTGACCTAGTGGGGATTGAAGGTTAAAGGTTATAGTGCATGTTGGTAGATACAGTCATGGTATTATCATCATACATCTATGCAATACAATTTTGTGGTACACTTTATCAGACAGTCATCATCTACTATAGAAATCTTCATTAGCTGTGAATTCCTTGACAGAGAGAAATGATCAAAAAGTGTCACCTGTAGGATTCAGGCCAACTATTTCCCTGTTGGGCCCCATTGAAATGTAACACTAACTACTGCAAGGTTGCATCAAAGATCTACAAATCAGCTTCCCAAAGTAGATTATTTCATTTTCAGATAATTTGTTAAAGATCATTTATCATTACAATTCAAGCTGAGTACATGTTCGTGTGTGATATCCTAACTTGACTGACAGTGATATCCTAGTTTGACTGACAGTGATATCCTAGTTTGACTGACAGTGATATCCCAGTTTGACTGACAGTGATATCCCAGTCAGTGATATCCCAGTTGGACTGGCAGTGATATCCTAGCTTGACTGACAGTGATATCCTAGTTTGACTGACAGTGATATCCCAGTTGACTGACAGTGATATCCTAGTTTGACTGACAGTGATATCCCAGTTTGACTGACAGTGATATCCTAGTTTGACTGGCAATGATATCCAAGTTTGACTGACAGTGATATCCTAGCTTGACTGACAGTGATATCCTAGCTTGACTGACAGTGATATCCTAGTTTGACTGACAGCGATATCCCAGTTTGACTGACAGCGATATCCCAGTTTGACTGACAGTGATATCCTAGTTTGACTGACAGTGATATCCTAGCTTGACTGACAGTGATATCCTAGTTTGACTGACAGTGATATTATCCTAGTTTGACTGACAGTACATGCATGCATGTCTCTTCACGCCAACCATTGTTGATAAAGTGCAAAGGCATTTCAGTACCTTACAGTTTCCACACATAATTTTACAAAAGACGGCATTATATTTACAGAGATACTGCATAATAAATGGATGGTCACTTGACAATGGTCAGGTTGTCCAAGTGGTCATCATACTATGTTTTCATGTTCGTATCTGTCCAGCTTCCAATGAAACTGTTTATATGACAAAAGTTTATCTTCGGTCTGGTATCAAGATGTCACTTTCTAACTTTGAATTGTATTCAAACTGTTTTCCTTACAGGCCAGTGTATACAGAGGAGGCTACAGTCGGTTCTCACCATATTGATAATGTTACAAGATCCAAGAGTTTTTTGTTGTTGGAGTTTCCCATCTCAAGTAAATATACAAAAAAAGAGACTCATCTCTGGCTTCTGATGTGCGATTAAAGATTTTAAAAGAATTTTAAGGAACTTTACAGTCTGGCACCAGAGTTTGAATCTATTAATAATAGGTCAGTATTTGAGACAAGTGACTGGTGGTTTAGTGCCACTTTGGGAAATGTTCACCTTGACAGGAAGTAAACAGCCAGACAACTGCCAGATAAACCTTTTTTCATGGAAGTGTGCAAAAGTATTAAAATCAAAATGAAGATTTAAAGGAAAATTTAACAAGCGTAAGAATTTATCACCAATTACAAAATAGAAAGGATATTATTGTAGTTTTACTATCCAATTGTACCAACAAATTCGAGAAAGTAGTTAGCTCAAAAATAATCCATTAAACATTTTCAATACTTTTTTTTAATTGGTAATGTAACAATTGGCAACTGTGGAAATAGATAAAATGGGACTGTATGACAAGTAAAGGTAAGCTTTATGAACTCTCACTGCAGATTATCCCAGCGTCAGACAACTCATCATTGTTGCATCGATAATTGTATCAAGAATACTTTGTTTCCACTTCAATTCAATATCATGGATTAATTTCCAAGTTTGGAGTTGATCTAAAATTTTGAGAGGAAAAAAAAAAGACTTGGACCAAAGAAAAGACAATTTTCATATATTGGAATGTTATTGACAATCATCTTTGAACAGTCCCCCTTTTTAGCTCCGCTGTCAGCGACGCGGAGCTTATCAAATAGGTTGATTTTCCGTCGTCGTCCGTCGTCCGTCGTCGTCGTCGTCGTCCGTCAACAATTGCCTTCTCCTCTGAAACCGCAAGTCCAATTGCTTTGAAATTTTATATACAGCTCACTTTGGGTGACCTCACTTCAGTTTGTTCAAATCTTGGTGAAATTTGCATATTTGTATTTTTGGGGCATTTTTTGGTGTTTTTGGTAAAAAAATCTTCTTCTCTGAAACCGCTTGTCTGATTGCTTTGAAATTTGATATGCAGTTTACTTAGGGTGACTTCAGTCAGATTTGTTCAAATCGTGGTGAAATTTGCATATTTGTATTTTTAAGGCAATTTTTGTCATTTTTGGTAAAAAAATCTTTAAAAATCTTCTTCTTCAAAACTACCAGTCAAATAGCTTTGATATTTGGTACATATGTCCCTAGGGATGATCTATTTCAGATTTGTTCAAATTGTGCAGAAATATGCAATTTGCATTTTTAAGGCAATTTTTGCCATTTTTGGTAAAAAAATCTTTAAAAATCTTCTTCTTCAAAACTACCAGTCAAATAGCTTTGATATTTGGTACATATGTCCCTAGGGATGATCTATTTCAGATTTGTTCAAATTGTGCAGAAATATGCAAATTTGCATTTTTAAGGCAATTTTTGCCATTTTTGGTCAAAAAATGTATTCCTCTAAAAGTACTGGTCTGATAGTTTTGAAATTTGGTATACAAGTTTCTATAGATGAACTTAGTAATATATATTGAATTTCTGATGAAATCTGTAATTTTGTATATTTTGGGGCAATTTTTGCCATTTTTGGTCAAAAAATGTGTATTTTCAAAACTACTCATCTGATAGCTTTGAAACTTGGTATACAGGTTCCTACAGATGAACTAAGTAATATATATTGAATTTCTGATGAAATCTGCAAACTTTATATTGTTGGGGCAAGTTTTGCCACTTTTGGTCAAAAAATGTGTATTTCCAAAACTACTCATCTGATAGCTTTGCAATTTGGTATACAGGTTCCTACAGGTCACCTTAATGATATTTATTGAAATTATGATAAAATCTGCAATTTTGTAATTTTGGGGCAACTTTTGCCATTTTTGGTCAAAAAATGTGTTTCTCAAAAAGTACTGGTCTGATAGCTTTGAAATTTGGTATACAGGTTTCTACAGATGAGCTAAGTAATATATTGAATTTCTGATGAAATCTGTAATTTTGTATTTTTGGGGCAGTTTTTGCCACTTTTGGTCAAAAAATGTGTATTTCCAAAACTACTCATCTGATAGCTTTGAAATTTGGTATGTAGGTTTCTATAGATGAACTAAATAATATTTATTGAAATTATGATGAAATCTGTAATGTTGAATTTTTGGGTCAATTTTTTCCATTTTTGGTTGAAAAATGTGTTTCTCAAAAAGTACTGGTCTAACAGCTTTGAAATTAGGTATACAGATTTCTATAGGTGAACTAAATTTGATCATTTGAAATTATGATGAAATCTGCAAACTTTATTTTTTGGGGCAATTGTTGCCATTTTTGGTCAGAAAATTTTGTTCTCCAAAAAACTACTCATCAGATAGCTTTGGATGACATGTTCTTAGGGATGATCCAATGTGATATATTCAAAGTATGATGAAATCTTCGATTGTGTATTTTTGCAGCTATTTTAGCCACTTTTTTCTGGCCACTGCATTGAGCTATCAAAGATTTCCACCTTATTCATCAACATGTGTCAAAAATAGTTATTCTCTACATAAACACAGCGGAGCTATATCGGCCGCTAGGTCGCTTGTTAACAGTTCAACTCAATCTCTTAGATTTGCTGATTGTTCCATCTAACGTTTATGAAGGTGCTCTGAGTACAATTTGCATTATGTTTTAGATTTTTGTTTTAGTTTTTGCAGGATGCCTAAACTGTAGACTAACTTAACACTGACTACATGAGTTTCAGATCTGTTCATTGACAATGCTTACCTCTTCAGACTTTCGTGATCGGTTAATAATGCAATGTTCCTCATTAAATTTCATGATTGTAGAGTTGTGGATTTCTCAGCATGCACAGAGATTGGCTACTCATCCCCTTATGATTGATATTTGACAACCCTTACATGCCTGTGAAATGTAGATGACCACATCTGTCATAAATCATCGACATCTATTTGATGGTAACTGGGTGTGTCTGAAATTTCATATTTATCTTCTCATTTTACAAAAACCTGACATATTCCTCAAAGGCTCATAAAATGTACAACATTTTGAGACTCTGAGCCAGACTTAGAAGACTATCTATTCATGATGAATGCATATGGTCTTCAAAATATGTATATTGAAATTTTCCATAAAAAAAAAAAAAGGTTTTTGTTCAGAATGCGGTGGAGAAACCTTACACTATCAAGTGGAGAGATCTAGAATGACTTGTGAATAAGGATTAAGATGCCCATTATTCTAACACTGTGATAACCCCCTACAATCATTAATTTACTTTGAACTTTGACCTGAAACTCTTCTAGTCTGACTTGAATCATGTAGGGTTAGGATGACAATAGATGACCAATAATGTGTTTTTAAATGTCACTGTGTATACACTGTGTATCATAATGCCCAGTATTGGTGATTTCACTTTTGAAAGTGACAAAAAAAGTTATGTTTGGAGATGATGACACAGATAAAGCTACCTCTAAAGCAGTGTTTTTAGAGAGTTTCGTACAATGATGCAAGCATGTAGGTACAAGTGACACACATATTACTTGTGTGTTCATCACACACCAGACACCACAGACTATCCAATATCTCAAAATTTCTGTTGTCACTTTTTAAAAATAAAAAAGAAGTGTTTTGTTGTTCTTTATTTTTTCTTGTGTAAGATCCTTGTAGACATTTTAGATGTATTGCTGTATGGTAGATTGTTGTGTTAAACAATTTTAAGAACAAAAACAACCGCTACTCAGATGTTAACAGAGAAATTTATTTGTTTCTTGCTATTTATTTATATCTCGTATTTGAGTGTCAAAGTTGAAAGTTCAAGGTGCACCAACACACTGTACATGCTGCTACGTATAGTAACAGATTTGACAGCATTAAAATGGTTCACCTTTTTTCACAAGTTTCTCAAGCATTTCATGCAAACAGAGAAAGGAACAAGGAAGTGAAATAGATTTTTTCAATCTATTATATTTCAGTCATTTCAAAATTATTATATTTATTATTATTCATTCATCTATATTAAAAAAAAATTTAAATAGCAATTTAAGTGCTTTGTTTTTTGTAAAGGAAAGGAACATTTCCTGGAGTGCAATTTTGCCTCAACTGGCAATTTAAACAATCAAACAGTGTGCGACCAGTGAATGATGGCATTACTGTTCACTGACAGTCCAGATACAATTCTCATCACTTGAGATACCATTGAAGAGGCTTCCTTATAGCAACTTAGCATAGAGAAAAAATAGTGAACATGATCAAACAAGCAGTTGTTTACCAATGCGATGTTGGTAATAAATAATCTATGTAGACTTTTCATTAGTTCAAATCATATGTTCTATCTGGCTGAGCACATATACCACGGAGTGTTGGACGTCCAATCTTATTTATTCTTGATGATAATTAAACAGTAGGTGTGTTTTATTTTGTAGCTGTCACATGTCAATCTGCACCTGTAGACTTTACTCTTCTCATTTGGTTTTGTTTTATTTTGTATATTTAAAACATCTCTTACTTGATATTCTTAGAGACAAGTTATTTCTGTATTATTTATAAACTGCAGTAAGTTTTCACAGACTCAACTGTTCAAGTGTTGTAACCCTGTTGGAGAGTATATGCCAGAAAGAAAGGAAAATTTGTGCAGTTAATGCATGGTGATGTATCAGAGATATTTGCAGTAGTCTGTCATCTTTTTACTGTAGTTGTATTTTATGTTGCATCAAATGCAATAAACCAATGTCTACTTGAAATCCATCCAGCTTTGAGAATTGTTTATCTACTGTTACATGACAGACAAGTTGTAAGCATCTAGTGTATAAAGATACTGTCACCGTACAGCTTTTGAAACGGTGTCCTGGTAATGTTAAAACAGTGGTTGCCGCAAATGTTTGGCAACCAAAATTTTGAGTCCATAATCTGTCGCTCTTGCTCAGCTTCAAGGAGCTGGAGCAGTAATCATCTGGCATGAAGACATTTTTCATTCTGACAGTTTTAATCATATTTTCTGGGTCTATAGTCATTCTCAGACCATAATTATACTGCCACACTGCGAATTTGGTTACTGGGTCGTCTGTCTACATTTATTGATCTGCTTATTTGATTTAAGGTAGAGCTGCCCCTTGTGCCGTGAAGTGGAGATAATGATGACTCATTGTGCAGTTTTTTTTACCCAATCTATCAATCACTTATCATGGAAGATTCCTACACACCCTGTTGGTTATGCTGAGCTCGCCTTAGGACACCTGCATTACTGTTTGACATGAGTCAATTAACATTTCTATATCATTTAACACCTGAAAAAGACCATGAACTCACGTAACAGCGATACATCCTGTATGAGCGTCAATGCCCTCTTTACACCAACGTTTGGGTTTTGTCATACACTTCACCTACCATCTGTTAGCAGGCATGAAGCCTTGTTTTGACCACTTTTCTATGGTTCATTATATTTCATGTTCTGCTTAACAACAAATAGCAAAGTTACAACATATTGTGCCCATAGACAACAAGGTTTTCCATCTTATGATGGTTACACTTCCAAATGACAGCGCCCCCATGAGTTGGCAACAGAAAATCAGATTGATGGTCACAAAGAGTACAAGAAAAATTTTCTGTAAATTGGATTTCAGTTAGTCTCAGTTACTGAGACTGCACTTCTTGGCTCTCATCCAGCCACCCCTACCGGAAGAGAGCCCCAAAGTGCAGTCTGGGTAACCAAGACAAGATTTCAGGGAAATAATTAGAATGCAACTGGTCTCATTACAGTCTACAGTCTATTATAAACCGTGGGGAATTTTGGTTTAATCAAGTGCTGTCAATAACAAAAGACAAAGTGTCTTTCAATATATCCCTTTCTCAATTTCCAGTTATAAACATCATTGAAAAATGGTGTATTTAACTTGTGGGTTCTTAGCCTCTCTGAAGATGCTTATCACTGTTAGTAAGCAAGATATTAAATCTCATCTATCCTGTCATTGGGTATTCGTCCAATCTGACAATAATTAACAGTATCAGTTGAAGCGACTTCTCACTTCTGAAATTTTTCAGTTGACATTCCCTCCAAAATAATATCCTGCAGCCAAATGCACAAACCAACTATCAATCATTCAATCATAAATGCAATGCATCTTTTGAAGACAACTAAAGACAATTATACCGGGCAATTATAGTAACATCTTTGCCCTGATAATTGTAGTGTGGACATGAATATCATTCCACTTCTATATCAATACACCTAAGCAGTTATGGTTTGACATCTTGTGCTCATCAACATCAATGGTGACCATAAAATGCATCAGGTTTTTACAAATGAAACCATCTTTTTACAAATCTCAAAAGGAATCAAGGAAAGTCAGCAGAACAAACAATATGCTAGAATTTATTTTTAGATTACAAAATGCATTATAAAACCCTCAGCTATATTATGTGGCATGCTTAAAGGTTTACTGTAACTGTCTGTGTATGCACATGCAAAAACCTTTGTAATGCTCAAACACATCAGAGTAATCACTTTAATTGAAGAATTGTTGGGAGGAGAAATTAAATGAAACTGAATTTATTGAAGACTTTAACAGTTTAAACATGATGTGAATGTACAGTTAGTAATCTTCATGTAAGACAGATATAACCTTTATCAGCTTGTTTGCAAGTTAGACAAATATAAATCTGATGGATTATAGACACCAGCTGTGAGTGAAGAAAAAGTTATTTTGAATTCATCCTATCGATATACTGTCATTAATGTTACAATACACAGTAAATATCATACAACTTGGTATCTTTGTTTGTGGTGTGTGTACCAGAAAAAGACATAGAAACAGTTTATTCTCATTTTCATTATATTATTTTTATTAATTTGCTGTGAAATTATCTCAAATACTCATTAACTTTCTTTGAGATCAAGTTGATGTCTGACTGCTAGATTACATCTGATTACAGTTTACATGTACTCGATGATATGATTCACAAGTTTTATTTTTCTGTTGCAGTCTGAGATAAATAATTAACTTATAATGAAATGGCAACTTGAAGTAATTATATTTTTCAGATATCAGCCTTTTTAAAAATGAATTGAGAAAGCTCAAGGGAATACTTGAATTGAAAACATGAAAATAGATAAAAGAAATCTCATGCATGATCTCATTGGATAATTGTTGTGATAAAAACATAATATCCTATCTGTCTGCGGTAAATTCTGATCCCATTCATTAAATGGGTCTTCCTACCTGCCATTCTTTCAGTTGTAAAGGTGAAATCATTAAAATAGACAGCTGACATCCTCACTATACCAAGATAGAGGAGACAACAAGTATTGCATTGATTTGAATCGGTTAAAGGCTCCATGAACTGTAATATTTGATGTGTTTTTACAGTGTTTGACATTTATTTTAAAATATAGCATACTGGTTCCACGGCCAAAAATCATATTAGAATGCCTAAACATTCAACTTGTCAACCCAACCTGTATGTGTAATGTCCTAATATTACTGTTGAAAAGTTAATTCCGATCCAGACTAAAATTTATCCATCAATGAAAACACGGCATATTTTACAAATCAGATGAAGTTAAAAGGGCTAATACTTGTAAGTCAACATACAACAAAATTTGTTTTCATGGCATCATTTAGACACCAAGTCAAAATTTTGACACAAAGATGTAGATTAGTGATTTATAATTGGTTCCATAACGATAATGTAGAATAGGATGTCACTTTCAAAAATGACATTTCGAACTTGAAAAAATAAGCAAGACTTTGTCAAGTACAGTGTATATACCGTTTGAGGGTGAGGGTAAAGTAAATGTGTGGTTTGTTACCGTTTGAGGGTAAGGGTAAAGTAAATGTGTGGTTTGTTACCCTTTGAGGGTGAGGGTAAAGTAAATGTGTGGTTTGTTACCCTTTGAGGGTGAGGGTAAAGTAAATGTGTGGTTTGTTACCCTTTGAGGGTGAGGGTAAAGTACATGTGTGGTTTGTTACCCTTTGAGGGTGAGGGTAAAGTAAATGTGTGGTTTGTTACCCTTTGAGGGTGAGGGTAAAGTAAATGTGTGGTTTGTTACCCTTTGAGGGTGAGGGTAAAGTAAATGTGTGGTTTGTTTTGGATGTTGCATTTGATTTGATGCGATTCATTTCCATCGCAAAATATCACCTGTTCAGAAAGCAAAGGTTGAATAGAAAACATGATCGACTTAATGATTACCATAGAAACAGCTTAATTGCAGTAAAGTTCAAAGAGCTAACCTTGACATCTGTACTGTTTGTGACAAGAGAAACAATCTATGAAAATTTAAAATTATTACTTAAAGTAGACTTAATAAAAGTTATATACTGGTTTGAAATGAATGATTCGTCAAAAAATCACACATACTGATACGCAGCTGATTAAAATGTGGCAAAGAATCGTGATTAAAATGTTAAGATATAGAGAAACTATTTCTGATGAAACAGTCTCTGATCTTAGATTATGCAGCTTTTCAGCAGACAATATATTTATCTATAGAGTTGCATAGCAGTTTATCAAAGTGAGATCTGGTTTGGTTGGATGTTGCACTATTGACAAATGTGTAGGTTTAAGGACATACGGTCATCCTCGCAGAAACAAAACTGTTCCAAATCAAGAAAATTTCATTCTACCTGTAGGTTTTGAAATTATGGGACATGGATATTGATATAGCAAAAAGGAGAGAGCATTAAAGTTTTTTTTAATACAAACTCCATCTGCTGCCATAAAATATTCCCTGTACAATCTAAAAAAGGATTTTATGGCTACAAAATCTTTTTTCAAGAGTAAATGATCCTATAAAAACACTGCATGAAATGAGACAACTGGTAACTCTTCTTGAAGTAAACCGGTTTGCAGAGATACATGCTAAATTATGTCAGTCACTGTGAAGACTTAGTAATGATATTATTAGTCCCAAGGGACACCGTCAGGGGGGGGGACTTATAGGTTTGTCATGTCCGTGCGTGTGTGCGTGCATGTGTGTGTGCGTCCGTCTGTCCGTCCATCCATTCACGCAGATATCTCAGAGATGCCTGGAGCGATTTGATTCAAACTTGGTACAAGGATTACTTCATATGTCATACATATGCACGTCGATTTGTTTTGTGATACAATCCAATATGGCCACCAGGCAGCCATTTTATTACGATTTTTTCATGTACAGAGCCAATAACTCAGACATGTTTCAACCGATTTTATTCAAAGTTTGTAAAAGGACATTGACCAATGTCATAGATATGCATGTCAATTTGTTTTGTGATATGATTCAATATGGCTGCCATGTGGCCATTTTGTTACGATTTTTTCATGTACAAAGCCATAACTCGGGCATATCTCAACCGATTTTATTCAAAATTGATACAAGGACATTGACCAATATCATAGATATGCACGTCAATTTGTTTTGTGATACAATCCAATATTGCTGCTGTGCGGCCATTTTGTTACGATTTTTTCATGTACAGAGCCATTATACTCAGGCATATCTTAACCGATTTTATTCAAAGTTGGTCCCATTAACCTATGTCATACATATGTACGTCAGTTTGTTCATTATATGATCCAATATGGCTGCATGGCAGCCATTTTGTTACAATTTTTTCTTGTCCTTAGCCAAAACTCGGGCACGTCTCAACGGATTTTATTCACTGATTTTATTCAAACTAAGTACAAGGACGTTGACCTATGTCAGGGCTGGAAATTAACATTTTATCCTGGTAGTCATTTTGACCACCACATTTTAAAGTTGGTGGTCATTTTAAGGAAACTGGTAGTCAATATTTTGTTTGAACTGAATCATATTATCAGGCTTTTTGTATTCACGAAAAGAGAGGTCAATGTTATGGTGGGAGTCTTTGAACATGGCTGAACCCAAAATGTACATGTCTGTACAGTGGATAAAAAAAAATAATACCTATGTTGGAAAAAAAACTTACTCGTGCTTTATTGGAACCAAATAACATGCAAATAGGTGGCACAATTCGTTCATGTTGTCTATCTTGCAATCGTATTTTTATACTTGCCAGACTTCCAAAGTGATCGCTGCGTTGTCTAATGTTTTGTAATGATAAGTAGAAGGATTTTGAAATGGTTTTTTCCTTTGCGAGAAATATTTGCATAAATGTTGCAAAATGAAATTTTGTTTATTAGCACCTGTGAAGACCCTGCGCCACAAAAAGGAACAAAACATTATGTGTATAAATTTCTTCAAGGCCGATTGCAATGTTGTATTGATGAAACGGTACCCTCGCCATCAGACAAACCGGCAACCGCTGAAATGCTAAATTGTTTTGGATGTCAAGCGTGGAAAAATGGTGGTCATTTGACGCAAGACCACCGCTAATTTCGAGCCCTGTATGACATACATATGCACATTGATTTGTTTTGTGATACGATCCAATATATTGGCCGCCGTGTGGCCATTTTTTTACAATTTTTTTCATGTCCGGAACCATAACTCAGAAATGTATCAAGCGAATTTATCCAAAGTTGGTACAAGGACATTGACTTATGTCATACATATGTACGTTGATTTGTTTTACGATATGGTCCAATATGGCCACACAGTGGTAATTTTGTTATGTTTTTTTTTTCATGTCGAGAGCCATAACTCTGGCAAGTCTAAACTGATTTTATTCAAAGTTGGTACATGGACATTGACTTATGTCATACATATACGTGTTGATTTTTTGAACAGTAAGATCAAATATCGCTGCGTAGCAGCGATCTTGTTACAATTTTCTCATGTACAGAACCATAACTCAGACATCCACCAGTATCATTCAAAGTTGGTACAAGGACATTGACCTATTTCATACATATGCTCGTCAATTTGTTTCACGTCATGTAGCAGTATCATGTCAATTATTGAAGTTTCGTAATTAGGCTGATATATCAAGAAATACTGCATCAATTTCATGAAACTTTGTACAGATGTTAAGCTCACATTGCTTTAACATTGAAAAAGACATTTATCAGTGTCATTTTAATTAATTTGTAATTGCATATGTAATGAACTTTCCTAATTAGAGTGATATATCCACAAATACTGCGTCAAATTTGATGACAGATGTTGATCTCATAGTGTTGTTAATACTGCATCAAACTTTATGAAATATGGTACTGGTGATGATCTGTTAGTGTTAGGATAGTATGCAAAAATGTTTTGCAACATCCTGTTGATTAATTCCTAGTTGACTCATTTAATGAACTTTAGGATGGTGGCCTACATTGGTTTTATGTTTTCATCACCATGGAACTCATTCTTGGCCATTGAGCGCCATCTGTATCAAAGTATTTTTATCACAGACCTAATTAATGAAGAGGACTCTATCCTCTCTGAGGACTTGTAATCAAAGTACCCATTAACAAGTGGGGACTGTGTCATCAACGATGACTTATTTTTAGTAATAAATTAACCTTTATTGTATCAAAGGCAGGTATATTAAGTCATTATTTGGCTTTGCTCAAAATCTCAGGTGACGTTTCAATCAGGAAGCATTGAAATGTTTTGCTGATTACCAACAAACCTTTTGTACTTCCCGAGCAATAATTCATCATTTTATGAAGCACCCTTTTATTTCCGTTTGCCAGTCTAGAAGATCAACTTTACCGCAGAAAACAGAGTTGAACCATTTATGTTGTATCACAATTTGGTGCCGAAAGGGTCAACGGTCAAAGCAGACTCAGTCTGTCAGATTATATACAATTGGTTTGAAATCTTATTCATTAATGCATTACTGAAAGAAGAGATTATCCGATGCCATAAAACAACACTATTTTCCATTTGCAGGAGTAATCTTTACACCTTGCTATCAATTGAACCATTATAGCCAGAAGAAAAGGGAGCTAAACAGTATTTAGATAATCTTCTAGTGTAAAATCCTTTCATTCCACTATTGAGTCAATACTGGTTTCATTGTACTGCTTGACCAACTCAAAGCTAAAGAGTATCTCCTTCAAGTTCACAATGTTTAATATCTTGGTTGTATTTCTCAAATCACTATATTGTTCCAACACTAGGATTAAGTGATTCAAGAGCTTTAAACAATTCATTTTGGAAATACTTTCTTTGAAATACTTTGAACAATGAGGGCGCTGACACTATATCGTGGTACTTTCACTCTTGCACAGAAACATGGGATTACTCAAAGTGCCAGGCAATGGCAGTTGCTTGACTGTCTGCTAAGTAATCTATCATTTCTACACAGTTTCAGTAGTTGGGTTGCAAAATGCATAAGGTGTATCAGGTTAACAAATCCTTCAAACAGCAAAAAATGATGGAACAAGCCTAAAATAGGGAAGCCTATTTACTAATAATGCTTTGTGAGCTTGATACTTTAGATTGTAACACTTAGGCAACATCTGTACAGCATATTCTGGGCTCATGATATGGTTTTGATCATGTCTGAATATCTCAGAAAGTCAGAAACAAAAAATTGTTCTTTTTATCTTTTGAAACAAGACTTACAGATGTCCTGAAACCAATGGTTCCAGAATGTTCGGTCCAAGCTGTGACTTTCTCCTATTAAACTGCAATCACCACATTATTCAATTGTGTGATTGCTGTGTGATGCTCTGTATTTCTGTTAGTCATAGCAGAAGGTATGTACAGATACCAATCTTTCAGAGAGATTTTACAAAGTTTGCTCTGGTAAGAGCGCAGAGGATGAACATACTTTCCTTAGAATGTTCATTGTATGAATATTTGAGGGAAGGATATCTACTATATAAGAAGTAACTACAGATCCTAACTTCTGTAAATGTTTGTATGTCATGAATATGAAAGATTCGTGAAAAATTATCAAGCTATTTAACTTTGTTTAAAAGCATTCTTGTTTACAATTGGTACCCTGTGTTAAAAATTGAGACACAAGATACCACTTCCATTCATTAAAAGCCTCTAAGTGATAATTAGTTTATTGAGGAAACACACATTTATGAGATCAGTGCTATAGAATCACGCAAACTTACGTGTCCCATGCAGACAAATATGATAAAAAATGAATGTCCGTATCGATCGTAATATGCAAGAGGCTAAGCTTAAGTACATATAGCTCGCCATGATGTGCCAGACAATTAAAATTAAATGAATGCTCATCTCACAACAATATACAAGTTATGAATGCAGATGAAACCGATAGGATAGATCATGGAGGTAGTCTACTACCTCCATGGATAGATTGATCAGCGTAAATGAGGATGTATTTGAAATATGGTTTGTTGTACAGTTTGGCAAATGACATATATCTACTAACTTGTTACAAGAAATGAAACCCAAATTTGGAGCGTTTCACTGAAACAGCAGGCTCGTGCACAGGTGCCTGGAGTTGCCATTGTATGTACACTACACTTTGGCAACTCCAGGCTGTGGGCTGGTGCATCACTCTCAGCAGCTTGTTGATGTGGTCCGGGTCCGTCTTGCGCTTAGACAACAGCGCCACCAACATAATAGGTAACAAATTCAGTAGATTTTCGATCGATCGGATTCCAACCAATGTATGCGTACGGCACCGCACAAAACCGCTAGGCCAAAAACAATGCACCATACACCATGTCCTATTCGGATAAATGATGCGAACTATTTAACTCTACAATGCGTTAAAGATATACACAGCAGTGTCCACTTTTCAACAAACCAGTCTGTCCGACCCCCAACACAACTAGCAAAGGGAGTGGTAGGGCTACGGATCCGCAGCAAGCGCAAGCGCTGGATTGCGACGACTGTACGGTATGTGTGTGGGGAGTACGTCCATCAAAGAGAACAGCCAACTTGTTCCGCATATATGAGTATACTCTGTCACTCTCCCTACCGAGAGTGATTCACTATGCAAAAACACTGACGTACCTGCGCTGCGTGTGGCCAGCCAATGTTGAGTTCATAGGTCTATCACGTGCAACAATTAAAAGATTGTTACAGGTATTTTTGACCAATCAGATTTGTCGTTACAAAACACATCTGATATTGACAGGGATTACCCGATGAACGTGAAGGTACAGCATGTACACGGTACAACAGATGTAGTGCATCGATTTCAGCGGGACCAGTCACACAACTGGCAGCTGCAAGCTGGAGGCAGATTTTGGATTTAGCGTGACGTTAGTCGAAATTATGACATGGCGGCAACATCTTCATAATGCTAATGATTGATGCAGGACAAGAATATCGAGGATATACCTGTTCTAGTGACCGCCGTATACAGCTAATGTTGACGTCGATATCAAGCCCCGCCGAAGTAAGAGGAGGAGTGGACTTATAAACTTGCGACATGGGCCACTTTCTCCCTAAACATTGTAAGAATAGACGTGTTCTCATATTTTGTGTATTTGTACTGTTTTGCTGGTACGTTTTGTACTCTGTAGTTAGTTGTTGTGCTTGGAAAAAAGAGGCTGGTTTCAGAGAACGATCAAAGCAACTGGGTGCACTGGTTTTGATCGACGACTTGGGGGACGGTGTTGAAAGTCTTGCCAAAGCAGCGACTTCACAAAATGAAAGGCGCCATAACTCGAAGCCGGTGGTTGCATTTGGAATTACGAATAACGAAACCTACCATTTAAAACAGCATAAATGGACCGATGAAGACGACGAGGTCGACACTGACAGGGATTTCGAGAAGTATGACGACGACGATCGAGATGGTCGTCTGGATCGTGTACAGGATTACAATGAATTTAAGAATACGGTGAATAGTACAACACATAGCGTCAATACAAGTCGCAAACTCCCGCAAGCCATAATAATTGGTGTTAAAAAAAGTGGAACGCGGGCTTTGTTAGAGTTCATACGTTTACATCCCGACGTTCGCGCTACAGGTCCTGAAGTACACTTTTTTGATAGATACTATCATTTGGGACTGAACTGGTACAGGTAAGCGTCTCATAAATTGTTGACAATTTAACATGGCCACCTCCACTGGCACTCGACTCGATGTAAGCGAAACCGTTGTTATTACTGGTTGCATCAGTGACGGTTTCGCTTGCATTGAGTCGAGTACCTGTGACAAAAACTGTAACGTGTAGGTGTTTATGTTGCACCAGGGGTAGGGGTGAGCTAAACCACTTCGCATTGCATGTATTGGAGAGTGGAGACCGTCATGTACCATAGGATACTCAGCATGCTCAGATACTGATGCATTTCTCACTGACCACCAACCCATAATGTTTGCTTGGAGTAGAAATATAATACCAATACACCGACGGATGTGATCGAAAATACAGGATAAAATCTATCAACCGCTTGGACACACGCAGAGCATAAACCAAACATTTGTGAACAACATGCAAAATGCTCATACCGCTTGTGGTTTGTTGAACTTCCTTCCATTGAGTTCGAAAAAACACAGCAATGGTTTACTTTATATGTCAGAAATTTTAATTTGTGTCCAATGAAAGTACGTGTAAAGAGAATTGACTACAAGAAACAGAAGACAAGACCAGGTAAAACTTTTGAGTTGAAACTACCACCACCAGTAAACACACAAAGACCAAGATGTTGAATACCGTGATGATTACGTAATGCATGCTGTTCACAAAATTCTTCAGAGAAAGAAACAACTGAGTCATCTAGTTCATTGCCTTTCTCACCATTGATGTAATTACGGATGAAATGGATGTATGTATGTCACAAGATAGTACTGTCGATGCTAACATTAATGTAACATTTCGTCACAACAGTATGTGATGTTGTGTTTACTGCCAAAGAATTCATTTTCTGCAGTTTTTACCCATGTTATAAATGCAGGCATACCTAGGTTACAACCTCAATAAAGTCTCTCCTCCATGAGACATGTAATGGATGGATTATTTCATTGAGTGACCTTTAGACTTGCCCCAAGTTTTTGGGCAAATAAATATCAAAACTGAGTAATTGAAGCAATGTACTCTGGCAGACTGTCATGTAGATGTACACCCAAGAAAACCCAAGCGACTGGCGCCATTCTGTAGCCTAGATTAAGAACGAGAGTTGCAGTAAAGACATAGAATTGGAAGATTTCACGTGTGTTGTTTTTGATAACAATAGACATGACATACCAACATGTCACTGATAGGAACTCGTTTTCATCCAAGGGATTTTTGGAGGGTCTAACCGTCTATGGTATAAGTAGATATACTGTACTGGAGTTTCCATAAACTTCTTCAGACACCATTGAATCAGAGAGTTTTCTAGGTGCTTGATTTTTAATGGATATAAACATAGCTAAAGATTTCTTCACTGCATGTTTTAACTGTAAAACGTAACAACATGGATTGTGTGTTTGCAATCTTAATAGCATTTGTAATGTCCAAAGAGAAAAGCAGTCATGAATTTACAGTGGAGATTCTGCACGTTACATAATAGAGCCACTTTTGTACAACACTACATGTGCATGTATCTAAGACTTTGTTATGTCTTGTCCCTGCCAGAGTATTTTTTGCCCTCACGGAGTATGGGCAATGGCCAAAAATCTCCAAAAGCAAAAATACTCCAGCAGGAACTAGAGTTTGTGGGTAGAGGTCTTGTTTACTTGAAAGCTAAGGAATTAGTAATGGAAGAAGACCAACAATGGTAAAGATGTTTATGCGTTTTTGATTTGAATAGACTGAATTTCCTGGCAACTTCGGTATTTTGGACAAGTCTGGATAGTTTGCCGTTCATAAAAATCTATATGTTGCCGCAGAATTTTGAAAGTCCTATGGGAACCAACTGACATTCTATGCCATTTCCAGTAGTTAAGACTGTTATGAGGGCGATAAAAAAACAACAAATAATGGTGAATCAGAGTAGGATCTAGAGCTGGTGTATTACGTAAAGACGGAAACACTCACAAGAGTGCTTGTTAGGCTTCCTTATTAGACTTGTAAGTTGGATTCAAAGTGAATGTAATCAATGGCAGCTTTGACAGAAAGCATGTACATGAAGCCAGGATGTTTGGAAAATTGCCATCGCAGTGAGTGAAGTGCAGGCTTCGTACTGACAGCGATGTGTAATCAATTGAAGTATTTTACATTCTAACTAGTCTATGGTACATCTTTTTGTTTCATAGAAATTTGAATTGCATTTTGAATATGTTACTGAACTCAGTGAGTTTGATGGAACCAGAATTTGATGTAATGAACAGAGAAATCCTTTGGGACTCCCAGATTAATGTCTAATCAGGGATTTTCTTGCTATATAAGATGATTAAATTAGTTCTTCTTAATTAAATTACTCAGCATGGCCATGGAAAGCCTTTGTAAGTTTGTTGCGTGTTCATTGTACATTATTCATCTTTCACAAAGACTGAACACACATCTCTTCACTGTGGTATTTTTTCAATCAGTCAAATTGGCAGTTGACATTTCGTTGCCATGGTAGATATAGTATGTTTGTATCAGGATATGGTGAAATTCAGGGTATTACTAATGTAATACCATGGAAACGTGAGGATCACAAGTGCCCAGACATAAATTCTGGTATGTAAATTACTAAATCGTTGCTGCAGACAGTCAGTCTATTAAATTAAATCCCAACATCAACTAATTTTTAGTTCTTCAGTTTTATTTTATAATATCTTACCATTATAAATTTTACAAGTAATGTAGAGTATTTTGAGAATTTGAAATAATGGTAATATCTGCAGAGTGATACCAGTTAAGTACTGTCAATCAAGTTAAAATAAATATGCCATGTATAGTATCTGTAGAAATTGTAAAAAGTGAAATAATTTGCAGGCTTTGACCACTTTACTAGCTTCAAATTGTATTCCTCTAAACTTCTGACAAAGGGTCTGTTTGAATGGACATTTTATCAGAGCAATACTGACCATGTGCTGATAATTTGAGTAATGTATAACCAGTGACCCAAAGCACCAAAATCACCATAATCCCTCTGAGTTGTAATGTTTTTATGTCTAATAATGAAGGTACTACAGTTTCTTCATTGGTCAGCCTGTCATCAGTTCCCACTTTATCTGGCATTCTTTTTTTGAAATCTTTTTCTTTCAGTCATATGCTTCTTTTTATGGAAACAGTCCTTATAAAATTCCTAGTTGTTGATTTACCCGTTGGTCACAACTTTCAATGTGTCATGTCTTGAATATATATATTTTTCTGGGTTGAGTCCCGCAACAGCCAAAATAAGCAGCATTCAAGTGCACCATATGTAATTAAATTGAATTTTATTTCTAAAGTCTTTGTTCATGTGTTTTTTCACCTTTGAAGTAGATTTTCTCCCTATCACCATATATCCGCTTACTTGTGACATATTGGTCACTTTTATTTAATAGTTCATTGTAAAAAACTTATGCAGGTCTCCTTACGCTAAATATCTTTTGAATTAACACATCTTGACAACCAACCACGTCTTGTTCAGTAAAAACAGCAACAAGAATGAAGATCTAAAACAGCAACATTTGGAAAATTAAACAAAGCAAGTCTTGCTCCTTTGTATGTTCAGTTCATTTATATTGCATGGCTTCCATACATACTGAAAAAAGTCTTCTCAATTCCTTCTCTGCAGCACATTACACCAACACTGTATTTTTGTTACCTTCTCGTGTCTATTTATAGACAGAGAAGGTATTAGAGTTGAAAACCATATTGCTGCTGTCAAGAACTTCCGTCTGTCAAGACTTCCGTCTGCGTCGTCAAGATTCCGTCTGTCAAGATCCGTTGACGTCATGCCATTGTGATGGGTCATATCATAAACTGTGGGGGTGTTCATGGCTCAGGTTGAGGTGTGGGAGAACGATTTTGAGCTATGACAAAAATCAAAAGGGACTTAGCAGCATAGCCACAGTGTTAAGCCTTTCTCCAAGGTTTCTTAGTTGACTACAATCTATTACAGACTACTGAGCTGACGTTAGGGGTACTCACTTTGTGTTTGCTCACTCTATGAGCGCTAGTGTTTGGTACTGAGTTGCGTGGATATCCCCTCATGGCCTCACGTGATCTGGGCCTGTTGCATAATCTGCAGAGATGATCGATCATATGCCTAGCCTCCGAGTCTGAAAACTGTCATTGTGTAAGCCTGTCGGCATTTTCCTTGCATTTTTTCTCATTTAATTTTGCAAAATATCGGCGAGTACCTCAATATTTCAAGATAACCCTTTCTTCCCAATCGTTTCCTGGAGTTTCAGAGTCATATGAACGAAAATGAGTGAAAGTTTTAGACAGGAAAATCGGACGTCGGCCATGTTCAATGTTTACAGTACAATCAGAAGTTTATGTGGAGGAATTAACCAACAAACACAGGAGTGTTCATGATGCCCGCCCTCTAGAGGCAGACCCTCCTATATGAAGTACCACATTTGATGCTTGTGGAAAGCTTGACCACACAATGGAGCATTTAAACTTTTAGAAAATGACAAACTGAATAAGAAGGTATTCAGAAAATGTCAAATACTGAGGAAAAATGTGCAAATATTCAAAATAACAGGTTAACTGATTGGTCAGATATAAAAACAATGAAATGTTTATGATCAAAAGTTTTTGAGATGTGCACATTTTAACAAATACAGAAATTATTAACATTATAAATATAAGACCAAACTATTTTTTCAGGGATGGGACAGGTTGGAAATGAAGGGTGAGAGACAAAGGCACTCCTATTGCTGCATGTGGATGCACCCACACCATTTCATTTACAGCATACTTATTCACTGTGTTTGTGTTCAAGTTCCATATTGTACTGACTGTCATACAAGGATAACATAAGCAAATCAAATCAAATTAGAAAAGGATCAATGCTGTTGTGTGGATTTTGCTGAACATGGCTGATATTTCGCCCTATATATTTGGTATCCAGCAAAGGCATATTTTGATGTAAAGTCAAAATTAACACTACATTGCTGACAATATATTTTACCGTTTCTGCATGAATTTTTCTTTTTTAAATTATAGTATATTAGTACTTCAAACAGATTAACAGTTATCATGATGTCAACCCATAATTTTACATCACAAAGACTGTAATTCTGCCAATTTTTTTTTTGTTTTTCAGTCATTTTATAAATTTTGCACTGCACAAGATGATTGAACAAATTGCAATGTTTGAATTTGTAAACTCAAAGAATAAAATCCTTTGGTAACAAATTAAATTATTTTTTTAAAGAAATTTACTCTTAAATACTTTTAGCATATATTCTTTACACGGTCATGTAATACAAGGAAATATGCCTATTAAAACAGTAATTTCTTAATACTATGACAATTATCAGCCATGAGTTTATACAAACACAAGACCAGATAAGCGTTTTCATCATTTCCACAGGACTCTTTGGAAAATCCATTAAAAACAGTTAAAAGTGACTGGAAATGATCACTTGGTATACATTTAATTTACAGATGCCAGGTTGTGTATTTCACATGCACTCAGGTCAGTAAGGAAGTGCGTCATTACTATTTTGGACTGTTAATTCTTATTTCTGAATTGTTTAACTTTTTTCCACATTGAACTATCTTTAGGCAGTTTATACTGTAGCTTAGAATTTTTTTGATTGATGTATTTAATCATCCTTGGTTCTTTGGGTCCATATCCCACCTCATGCCCCTACATCATCAACTATTTACCAACAACTCCATGCCAACAACCAATTACCTGACCTGCCACACATTAGAGAAGGTACAGCGTCATTCACTGTATTTTTGTTACATGGAGCTTTCATGAGATGAGCCAGGATGTCAAGAATGGTTTTATTGTGGTGTAGTAATGTTGTTTTGTAGAAATCTCACATCAATGCTATTACGGTATATCAACTTCCTGGAACAAAATCTGTGGGTATCGTCATATAAGAATTCAAAAAGTTAATCAAAAGAAATACTGTAACTACAAGTACAAAACTGTGAGCAGGCCATAATTTGTTTAAGTCACTGTGATAAAGTGGTTGTTGCATTCAGCGTAGTTGTGTAGTGGATGTTGTTTGTTCAATCATGTCCTCTCAGCAGAGTCTTGGCTGATGCATTGAGTCTAGTTCCATGACTAATGCAATTTGCAGATTTACTCCGATGCTAACATTCAAAAGTGAACACTTCAAATCCCAGTGCATTATCAACATGAGTAAATTGCTTTGATTTGGTAGACAGACTTTTGTTTTGGTGAAGTACTGTTATCTTCAAACAGCTTAGTTGGTCATTGTTAGGTTGCTAACTGACTACAGAATGTGACCTGGTCAGCACAAATGTTAGCGGAACATTGATCAAACAGATTGAGAATTGCATTTTTATTAAGGCAACATGTTTGTACAGCTTTGTTGTGTACACAGTCTAAGTCCACAAAATCCTCACTTGACAAAAAATTGGACCTTTCTATGCTTACAAACAACCTTTAAATGTTGGAAGTCACTGCTATTGACTCTTGCAGCTGTTGTTGTCTTTAAGCCAGGTAGTGTACTCCCAGTCACGTTTTATGGATAATAGGAAAACTACTTGTAATTACTAACAGGAATGTTTGGATCGAGCAAGTCAGGAAAATACAGGGTTCTCTTAATGAGGCAAGTAATTTCTACACGGTGTTGAACCTTTTGTAAAAAGAAGTTAACGGTACTAACGTTTTATAAGAGCAGAGTACAACCGATAATGCCATTAACTAGTCAAAGGATTTTTGACACATACAACCACTGACTTTACATAATGAAATTTCATTCATGACAAATATTTTCAAAATATTTTCTTTTTTAATCCTGACAGTAGCTCGTAGAGGAAAAGCTTGCAACTTGAGAGTTTTAGACTTGAATTTTGTGGACAAATCATTATTTTGAATTATCCTGATAAGAAAGAAAGGATTAAGATTGAGTTTGTTCCAAATATTTTCTATGTCTATTGGATGTTCCAAAAACGTGAGAGTTGAAAGGTTTCACTAATTTGTATACCATTACTGAGTATTGTCATTTAGTGAATGGTGTTATCTGGTAGTTGTACTTTCACTTATTTACAATATTTACCAAATGATATCCCTCAGTTAACCGACTCAGTACCAAATGATATCCATCCCCCAGTTAACCCACTCAGTACCAAATGATATCCATCCCCCAGTTATCCCACTCAGTACCAAATGATATCCATCCCCCAGTTAACCCACTCAGTACCAAATGATATCCATCCCCCAGTTAACCCACTCAGTACCAAATGATATCCATCCCCCAGTTAACCCACTCAGTACCAAATGATATCCATCCCCCAGTTAACCCACTCAGTACCAAATGATATCCATCCCCAGTTAACCCACTCAGTACCAAATGATATCCATCCCACAGTTAACCCACTCAGTACCAAATGATATCCATCCCACAGTTAACCTACTCAGTTAAGAAAGTACCAGTATACCATGTACATTATTAATAACTGTACTATTATGAATTTTAGAGACCAAAAGTGAAGCAACTTCACTCACTTCCCATCCATATTTATCTTCGAGAAACGAGGAAATCGTAAGATAACATGGTGTAAACAGTACACAGCTGGATATCTGTCTATTCCTACCAGTTCTTATATGATCTGCTTTTCAGCCTGTTCACATCTGCAACACTACATCAGTGTAAAAGACATCTAAAATGAGATAAAACCACTTTCCAAAACCACCTAGGCACAGTGCCAGTTACATGTAATGATCTCTAAAAGAATGTGAATATATACATGTACTGTAATGGACATGCATAGAGTATAAACTCTGAACTTATTTACTAAAGAACAGTTCAGGAAGTTTCTCATCTGTAACCTTTAATCTTCAAATAGGATGAGCCCAAATAATTTACCAACTATCAACTTTGTTGCTTTGTAAATGTTTGTGTATAATATATTTATTACATAGTGTACTATAGGGCAGTATGTCTATGAATCTTGCTACGTCAAAGCATAGTGTACTATTGTACAATCTAGTTTCATCCCACATGCCAGCACACATGCTGTATTTTGCTGTTGTGGACACTGAATATCTGTATGTGTAGAATTGCATACTTGTTGCAGTGTGTGAATAGTTCTAGATTTTTCTATCTGTAAAATCAGCAGGCAACTCCAAACTACATTTGCCATTCTTCTGTACTTTTACAAGTGTAGAAATTGAACCACAAAGAAACCAGTTAGACAAGAGCATTGATACACCCTCACCAAAGTGATTTGCCAACAATCTTTGATTGTGCTACTGATCTGCTTTGTTACATATCAATTGAATGTATGACATCTGTTGATCAAACCTTTGTACAATTCAACCTCCGTTAATTCATGATAACCTGGTACAAGCATGTTTCTTTATAAATGTACGCTGAACTTGATCATACAGTACTTGTGAATAATGCAGATTGGCACTAGAGATATATTCTACAACATAAACAGTGCATTAAAGGGCCTATGACATCATTTCCAAAGTTCTTATTTTTCCCTTCAAAAACTCAGCTAGGGGACCTGTCTATGGATTGCATATTGTATCAGTTCGGAAAGATGTGCGCAAATGGCGAAATTTGACTCCTTCGTGCCTGGTAATCAGGGGGCCTCTTTGCACCCGAGCCGGGCAGCGGTATTTGCATATTGACCAACAGGTACAATTGACGTCATTTGTACCACGCTATTGTCACAAAAGTGTATTTAGCGGTCCTTGCATAAATTAGACCACAAACAAAGTCAGCTACATAAACAATGCTCACAGACGCCCAGTCAACACTGGCAAGGAAGCCACACCGGCGGTCCAGCTGCAAGGACTTGTCAAGTTGCTTCAAGCGAGGTGTTAACCAGAATTCAGAAAGTGATTTTGAGGGACATTAGCTTGAAGGCGCATACGCAACCAGAGGCATCCGGGACGAGTGGTTCCATATCAGAGTCTGATTTTGACTATGAAGGACAAAGCGCGAGTGGACAAAGCAACAGAATGCTCGGGACAGATTTGAAAGTGCGATGAGGCTACGTTTCATTTCTTTGTATGAAATAAGACAGTATCAGTCTTAGTTTGAACTGTTCACAGTTGATTTTATTTTATAAAAAGTGGAGCGATCCCGCACTTGAGTGTTTCAGTTCAATGCATTGCATGTTGTAGCTGCAGTACAGTACACTCAGCGTGACAGTTTTCAGACGACCTCAGTTTTCGGACATTCAATCACATGCTGTTCGTCATACTCACTTCGCTCCGTAATGAGAGTGTTTTGCAAGTTATGTGACCTCATATTAAGTGAAGTGATACTGCTGTCCCGTTTTGGATATTTTTTTAGTAGAAGCTATTTCGGACGCTACAAATTTGGCGAAGTTGGCCAGACCGTATGATAAAAGGTGCGAAAGCAACACACAGAGACAGCCAATATGGCCGGTTGCTAGGTAAGCGCCGAAAATGTCGAAATATGGTTGAGTCGTCTATGGATTAAACGTAACTAATTTAGTAATTATCACGAAATATTTACATACAGTTTTTTTAACACACCGAAAATGAAAATTGGGGTTGTGAAGTTTCAAATTATCAACATTTAGCCCCTAATCACATTCCAAATATGACGTCCGATTACTGCGATAGCAGTGCGATTACTACGCACTCAACACGGGGTCAGAAATTTGGCAACTTGACCCCCTGAATACCACTTCCGTCATGTTAACAGTTTGAGGATAAACACAATAAAGTTTCAAAAGGTGTGGTAATAAGATTACATAGTGCTTGTCATTTATGAAGCGGCTTTGTGCGAAATTCACTACCCTATCCGAAAACTATCACTGTGAGTGTACATGTAGCTGTGTTGAACGTCGACCTTTGACAGAACCATTGCCTTGGAGCACGAGACAAATGGTGCAATCGACCCATTCCCATGCATTTTAAGAGCAAACGAATGCAATCCTGCAAAAAGTGATGTGTTAGGCCTATTTTGTACATGTTTTGAATGAAGAAAAACAAAGAAAGCTTGTCATCGCATTGTCAGGTCACCAGTTTGAATCGCCATCTTCACGATTGTGCAGATAATGGGAAGCTTTCTGCCGCACAAATGTTTTCCGATGAATGAGGATGCGACATCGACTGTCGTCCTTCTTGTAATGTTTATTTCCCATATTTGGCACAAAAGCATAATACACCTAATCAGATAGCCTGACAAGTCATTTTAATTTACTCGATCGGCGCGGCGATTGGCCGTATGTGACATGTGACCGTTGGTGATCTCGTGATCTCTATGTCACTATAGCAAACTATAAAACATTTAGGCACTAAGCTTACAATGTTCTCTCGTGCGCTTGGTGTACGTTCTGAGCAAAGGAAGCCCTTGCCTCACACCCTTACGGACATGAGATTTGCGAAGGTGTGAACGACTGTTTACCCGTATTAGGATAAGTCGTTCGCTGAACTTCGAAAAGCCAAAAAAAGTCGAACGAGTTGCGCTAGGGGTACAAGCCTACCCGTAACTTTCACTTGCCTTTTATCTGGACAAACGGGGCGATACGCAATGCAAGACAGTGACGTAAGCTAACTTCAAGACCCAAAGAGTGATTTTACGTTTGGTTGTATGGGCATGTCATAGGCCCTTTAATCTCACCCTGACTCAAGTCATGCCACTTTGGAAAACTTCGATGAATACAAGACATTTTACAAGGTTGCAGCATCTGCAAAGACACTGTACTATAAAAACAAATGACCCAAGATACATATCTTTTTTTCGCATATCTAGTTTCAGATCAAACACAGCTACTGGTTCAGATATAGAGTATGAAATGAAAAAATGACAATGCATTTCACCATGTACATATATACACTCTGCACATGTATTCATTACAAAATATTACATGTAAAGCTTTTAATTTCTCACTGTGACAATAGAGTCATATTGGTACTGAGTCATATTGGTACTGAGTCATATTGGTACTGTCCTGTTCTATTCAGGAAATACTCCACTTTTCTACAGGGCAGTTTTCTCCATTAAACCTCCAAGATGTCAAATGATCTCCTATTAAGTGTATAGATACAAAAAGCAACATACAAAACTTGATAATAGGTTTCTAAAAAGGATACATGAAGATGATGTTTCTATTAAAGAGGTCACAATCTCTAGATGCAGTTTTGGTTTTGAAAGAAAAATAATGGTACGTTCAGACTGACGACTTTGCGTCGGCCCAGGTCCGACCAGGGCCGGGCCGACGTAAAAAACCAATGTGGACACGCTGAGTCGGCCCTGGCCGACTCAGTTTGGTCCCGGTTAGAAGGGGGGGTTCAGGGCGACTCAGGGCCGACGCAAAATTTGGTCCGACGCAAATCGCCAGTGTGGACACGTTACGTCGGCCCTGGTCCCAGTTGACCAGGCCTCCGCTATGGATCGAAGTTGAACTAGTCACACTATTCGCACAAAACAAACGACGTTTGAAACTAAAGTTTACACCTATCGAAAGTTTTCAATCCAGTCTTTACATTTTAATATCATCCCATGTACGCTGAACTTCCCACCACCTTTGTTCCGCAAACGAGACCATGTCATTCGATTCCACAGTGCACGTAATAGACTAGAGAGGCATGTCAAAAATGCCGCGCACTGGTTATTTCTCCACCGCGGTCTTATATATACCATATGCTCATCCAATAAATGGTTAAGGTCTCTCCGATGATTAAAAGGGTGAGTGGTAGTCATATTTGCCCTTCTTGTGCGTAAAAACACAGGAAAATCATGAACAGTAGAAACAGCGTGCCATATTCAAATGCGCCATTTTGAACTTTGACAGGTCAGAGGTCACAAAGGAAGGTAAAGTTACGTCGGCCCTAATTCTGGTACCGGTAAGTGTGGACACGGACACAGGGCATGAGATTTGAGGCGAGCGATCGCTCCGCTCGCCTAGCGCTCGCGCAAATCAAAATCCACGCGAACGATTTTCCGCTCGCGTGGCAACTTGGACAGGACTGCGACATGTTCACAGAATGAATGCACTGCAAAAAAACTGGCGTCTGAGCACGTGTTCATCATCGGAATGACAGGCTACAGCCTGCAGACTTTCAGCTTCTTTTTTGTAAAAATTAATTAAATTGTAGCGAACATATGAACAAGAGAAACAAAGGCCATGCGTACGTGTGCCAATACCGTGTCTTCTATTTCTAAGCTTTGCTATACATGTATATATGCATTCGCGTTCCGAAAACACACGGTCCCTACAAGGGATTAGCCGTGGCCGTGGCTAGTAAAACTCATCAAATTGTGTTGCTTTATATGCGATGTCTGTACAGAGTACGCAACCAGGACTACAGCAAAAAACAGGATGGTTGGACAGTCTCATATACATTACGTTTACTTTTTTGTACGTGACACACAAGTTTTGTAGATAACATTGTAGATAAAAAGAACCGACTCATTTGATAAAACTGCTTACACTAATTAGTTTCAGCTGTAGCCAGCTGGCAGATTAGCGTGTAGTGTGTTATAACTGGGCAGTTTCTGTTTCACCCGTGGCCACTTTAGAGTTGACCGAGGTTACTTGATACAGACAAAAAATTCTGCTTGTCCAAAGGCAAAACTAGCTCTGTCTGGGGTTTGTAAGCTTAAATAAGTTACAATTGCACCCTGTGTACAATGTAACATTACCATGCACTGGTCCATGTACAAATCTTGTTTATTTCAACTTCCCCAACAAACTGTCTGCTTGGGACATACAATGTTGTCTACTTTGCCAGCTGGCTACAGCTGAAACTAATTAGTGTGAGCAGTTTTATTGCAGTTCACTGCAGTAGCTTAGTACAGCAAAAAACAGGATGGATGAACAGTCTCATATACATTACGTTTACTTTATTGTACGTAACATACAAGTTTTTGTAGATAACATTGTAGATAAAAAGAACCGACTCACTTTAAGTGTCTGGACAGACCACACAAGGGAGTGCTAAATTACTTGTCGTGTTGATAGTAAAGACCGAAGTTAATTAGGACATCACTCTGGCTAACCATAAGACTTACTGATGCCAATCTGTTTTTATAGACACACAAGGATAAACAGTGGAGTGGAGTGTCACTTAGACGTCTGTCAAGTTTTACTTCTTAGAAAATGCATGCCCTTCATTAAAAGTCGTTTTATTAAAACTTGCATATGGCAGAATAAAAACCAGTATTCAAAAGACATTTCTGTCTGACATGAGGTAATCGCTGCTTCATTCATTCCTCTCAGAGTCTCCCTGTTTATCCATGTGTCTCGCAAAAAATTCTAATCAGCATCTGTCTGCATTCATTGTATCATGTTTCGTCTACCTAGAGTGTTGACATAGACCGACAGCAAGCTGTTTAGATATCATCAACATGATAAGTATTTCGGCACCTCCGTATCCAAACACTCAAATGAGTCGGTTTTTTTATCTACAATGTTATCTACAGAACTTGTGTGGGACGTACAAAAAAGTAAACGTAATGTATATGAGGCTGTTCATCCATCCTGTTTTTTGCTGTAATTTAGCAATTCCCTTGTGTGTTCTATCCAGACACTCAAATGAGTCGGTTCTTCTTATCTACAATGTTATCTACAAAACTTGTGTGCCACTTACAAAAAAAGTAAACGTAATGTATATGATACTGTCCAACCATCCTGTTTTTTGCTGTATATTGAACGTAAGCCTGGCATCTGTCCGGAGCGGGCGCTCCCATAGATCATACAGGCAATTCATTCAACACGAATTTTGCCATCCTCCCTCATTTGTTCGTACTTATTTTCTTGAAAAGCGTTTAGCTGACTTCATAATTAGGAAGAACCGTATTCTCGATGAATTAGGAGCACAGAGATTTCGACAAGAATTGAATATGCAGTTTGGAGAAATAGTTGAAGACGTTGATGCATGATCGCCGCTCATATTATATGCGTACTATGAAAACCTCCTCGGAAATACGGCGCGCAGTTTCTCCGCCGAAAACAGCCGATTTTGAATCCAAAACTTGCACTGATCTTCGTTTTCGAGCACACCCACCTCGCCTAGGTACACGATGTGCTCAGCCGCGCTTATAAACTTAGGCAAAGTCTACTTTTCTGTCTCTATGCGAGGGAAGCGTTCGTATCCGCGCCGCCATTGTTAATCCCATGAGCACTCGGGCGAAAACCAGCCTTGCAAACAAAAGAGCATCGCGATATCGAACTTCAAAAGTAGACGTTCTGAGAGGAGTGCAACAAGAGAAAATTGTGAAGTATGTAAAACTTCTGAAGCGATAAAAAGAAAAAATTATTTTGTCAACAGAAAATGATCATCGTAGATTGTAATTAGCTAAGAGGTGGTTATAAATAATGTAATTACAGAGTGCTACATCGATAGTGTTACCGGTATATCATAGCACATCAAGTTGTCTGTATTTTGTGACTTGTCCATGTGATCAGGACTGTATTGCCGATACTGGTTCTTACTATAATAATACTTACATTAAGTTCCTGTAACAAACAAATATAACAAAAACAAAAAATAAGAAAAAAAAGTAAAAATAGATATTCTCAATTAGAATGAACAAGACACAATTAACGATTTCATAATTCTTTTTATTTGCTTCACTCTCCCTATGCATTTCAGGGGAGTAGTTTTATCACTCTCGTAACACTCCCGCAGATAATTTTAGGAGAGTGATTTTCAGCTCACCAGCATTTTTTAAATCTCATGCCCTGGGACCAAATTTAATCCCAAAAGGACAATTATTTTGCGTCGGCCCAAATTTCAGTTGGGTTGCTAATGTGAACAAGATATATATCATAGAAGTCAGATAAAGACTCATGCAGAGTTACACATCATGTATGCTGGTGTTCTGTGATATGAGGTAAATATATAACATACGTGGCACATGAAGAGAAATACATCAGCATTGTTAAGCTAGACATCTTGCAGGTCTTGGTTCTATGGAATATATTATTTACTAAATTCAATCTCCAAATAGGTCAAACCCGGAATTTGAATTGATCATGGTACAAACAAAACCACATGCACAAATGCACATAGAAATATTGCCATACGCATTTGTACTAGTTTGTTTGTTTGTACCACCATCATGTGATCTCTTGGGCGTACTGCTGCCTGTGGAAAACACACTCTGTTTTATTCCAGAGTAGAACCATTTTCACTTATGAAGCCATGGTAATAGTTCTATATACCACCTTGTGATCCAGTACCAAAACTTGGATCCCCCAGCATCACCTCTTCTAGGACCAAAACCGGAAACCCCACCACCCCCAACCGCTACCCTCGGCAGATAGTCTACAAGCACCATACTTGCATTTCAGTCCTTGAGGGAATCCTTAAAGTTCTGCAACAAACAGATGTTGATTAGCGGTATAATCATTTATACAACCTGATGACATTTAAATATTGACTTACATAAATAACCCCATTGAAAAGTAGAATTGTATAGTGTTAATGATGTTCTGTGTTAAGTAAATACCTACGTCGTCATATTTTGTAACACTGAAGTACACCATCAGTTAAAAATACAGAGCATACCATATCCAAACCTATCTTTTTTAGCTCCGCTGTCAGCGACGCGGAGCTTATCAAATAGGTTGATTTTCCGTCGTCGTCCGTCGTCGTCCGTCGTCGTCGTCGTCCGTCGTCCGTCGTCCGTCGTCGTCCGTCAACAATTGCCTTCTCCTCTGAAACCGCAAGTCCAATTGCTTTGAAATTTTATATGCAGTTCACTTGGGGTGACCTCACTTAAGTTTGTTCAAATCGTGGTGAAATTTGCATATTTGTATTTTTGGGGCATTTTTTGGTGTTTTTGGTAAAAAAATCTTCTTCTCTGAAACCGCTTGTCCGATTGCTTTGAAATTTGATACGCAGTTTACTTAGGGTGACTTCAGTCAGATTTGTCCAAATTGTGGTGAAATTTGCATATTTGTATTTTAAGGCAATTTTGTCATTTTTGGTAAAAAAATCTTTAAAAATCTTCTTCTTCAAAACTACAAGTCAGATAGCTTTGATATTTGGTACATATGTCCCTAGGGATGATTTATTTCAGATTTGTTCAAATTGTGCAGAAATATGCAAATTTGCATTTTTAAGGCAATTTTTGCCATTTTTGGTCAAAAATGTATTTCTCATAAAGTACTCAACTGATAGTTTTGAAATTTGGTGTACAGGTTTGTATTGATGAACTAAGTAATATATATTGAATTTCTGATGAGATCTCTAATTTTGTATTTTTTGGGCAATTTTTGCCATTTTTGGTCAAAAAATGTGTATTTCCAAAACTACTCATCTGATAGCTTTGAAATTTGGTATACAGGTTTCTACATATGAACTAAGTTATATATATTGAATTTCTGATGAGATCTCTAATTTTGTATTTTTGGGGCAATTTTTGCCATTTTTGGTCAAAAAATGTGTATTTCAAACTACTCATCTGATAGCTTTGAAATTTGGTATACAGGTTCCTACAGATCACCTTAATGATATTTATTGAAATTATGATGAAATTGCAATTTTGTAATTTTGGGGCGATTTTTGCAATTTTTGGTCAAAAAATGTGTTTCTCAAAAAGTACTGGTCTGATAGCTTTGAAAATTGGTGTAAAGGTTTCTGCAGATGAGCTAAGTAATATATATTGAATTTCTGATTAAATCTGTAATTTTATATTTTTTGGGCAATATTTGCCATTTTTGGTCAAAAAATGTGTATTTCCAAAACTACTCATCCGATAGCTTTGAAATTTGGTATACAGGTTTCTGTAGATGAACTAAATTTTATTTATTGAAATTATGATGAAATCTGCAATTTTGTATTTTTGGGGCAATTTTTTCCATTTTTTGGTCAAAAAATGTGTTTCTCAAAAAGTACTGGTCTAACAGCTTTGAAATTTGGTATACAGGTTTCTATAGATGAACTTAATTTGATCTTTTGAAATTATGATGAAATCTGCGATTTTTATTTTTGGGGCAATTGTTGCCATTTTTGGTCAGAAAATTTTATTCTCAAAAAACTACTCATCCGATAGCTTTGGTTGACATGTTCTTGGGGGATGATCTGATGTGATATATTCAAAGTATGATGAAATCTTCAGTTGTGTTTTTCGCAGCTTTTAGCCACTTTTTTCTGGCCACTGCATTGAGCTATCAAAGATTTCCACCTTCTTCATCAACATGTGTCAAAAATAGTTATTCTCTACATAAACACAGCGGAGCTATATCGGCCGCTAGGTCGCTTGTATCAAAATTAACATATGATGGTCACTTGACCATGACACCAAATTCTTATCTAAATAATTTGGTTTGACTTCACTGTTTGTAACTCTAGGGTTTGACACAAAATTCTAAAAGTGTTAATTTGTAGTAAAATACTTGAAAAGATGACGTTATGTTATCGGGAAGCACATCATCATCAGATCCAAAGAACATTTTACTACAGATTTTACTGTATGTTGGTGTTCATCTATAATTCAAACATTTTTTTATCACCAGGCGTATGTACATGCACATTAAAATGTTTTCCATGTCATCAAGTGTCACAGTTGAATTGATTTTCGTTTCCCTTTTTTCATTAACTTTAATCATTTCCCCCTTGAAATTCAGTTTAAAACCACATCTCTTTTATAAATATTAAACAAATCTTAGAGAGTGACTTTTAGATTCAGATGTAAAATTTTATGTTCACTTATTCCCCTCAATTTTTGGTAACTATCCAGTTAGACACAATTAACTTGCCAGGGTGAAGTAACCAGGCTTATAACTGACAGAAATTTTATCTGTTGCAATAGAGTGACCTCTGTCTACTGGTTTTACTTCTTGTCAGGTTAAAGCACATTTGTGGACAAAGGAAAAGATCTAAAGCTGTTAAAACATTGGTATTATTTTTCACAAAATATACCGATGCGTGGCTTATTGTGCAAATTTGAAGATTCATCTATTCTTCTGGGAAATAGGGCTGTTCATAAATGACATCAGATTTCTCTTTAATGTGCAATAATAGACATTTGTTAGCAAAGTTAGATTTCCTATTTAGAAATTATGCATGCGAGACCACGAAAATTCAACAAAAATACAACGTAATAGGGTGACTGCTAAATTTAAATGTTACAATGAATGCTACAAGACATAATGGCTGAGACTACAACAGCCAAGCATGCAACATTGACGTTAAGTTTGTCCACATTTCAAGCAGCAGTCTGATGTCATACATATGCAACTATATTTAGTAAAACAACTGCAAACAGCTATGAGATACTTAAGCAATAAAGCACAACAAGCGACAGTATACCACAAGATTTTGACCAGTTCATGACATATTGTGCACGAGTGATAGCAAGTGCGTATGTGAAGTGAACTTGTCAAAATCGAGTTGTATACCGTCACTGGGTGTGAATTATTGCTATTATATCATACCAGTATATTGAAATTCTGGCATTGAATGTCAAAAACAAATTTTTGCTCAAGCTGAGATCTTGTGCGTATGCCAGCCGACTGGTATATCGCCAATATACCACAGTTCTTTTTGCGTCTCGAACGATCAGATTGCTGTATTTGCGCCATCAATATACTAGTATGATATAATTGTACATTTTGAATAGAAGTGTTTGCAAGTTAGTGCATACAGGGTAAGAAAAAGTACATAAAATATATGAACCAGTATCTTTAAGGTTCCATGAATCCCTAACCCTAATTTTCTTTTCTTTCTGTAGTTCTGTACATAATAAGCAAGCGTTTTATGTCTCAACATTACACTGTACGCTTTCTATAAAAATGTATCCGTTGTAGTATTTTACTTGGCAATATTGGTCTCACTTTCCATTCACTTGGTATTATAATTCAGCAAATTTAGACCAATAAAGCTTGAAAATAAGTCGCTAAATAATTTGGATTGCCTTCTGTAGCTTTCCAAAAATTTGGCTTATGCTTTCAGTGAAATGATACAAAATCTGTTGTGCTGAGTGAGTGTATTTTCAATAACGCTGTTTGTGGTCACAGGTTTGGTTCTAAATGTGGCTGCATGCATATGACGTTGAACATTGCTGCATAAAATGCCGACAAATTTTATCATTCAGTTGCATGCATGGCTGTTTGTAGTCTAAGCCATTATCATTATATGTCTTTGTAGTGTTCATTGTTACCTTGGCAGTTGCCTATAAAGTTGAATTTTTGTTGTTCTTGCATGCATAAGTTACATATTACTGAGAGAACACTGACATAATTTGCAAAGAGCCCTTTGCTCACCAGTGTTCAACCAAATTCTACCCTCGTACATGTACCTATCCTAAACACATGAAATGATGCATTATTACAATGGAGAAATAGTGTATGCTTGAATTTGCATATTGAAAGATAAAAGCCAATGAGGTGCAATAGAATTTGTCTCAGTTTGTTCTGATACAAGGAAACTATACTGTAAGAATATCATCACAGAGGCAATGTTATTTACTACCATGTACCATATTGTGTAGTTTAACTGTATATGGTCGATCACTAAACTGTTCAGCATTTTCCATTTCAAAAAGTCTTAATTCTCATTACTCAGCTCTGTCCCATGCATATACCCAGATATCTACATGTAGCTATTTCATCTTTTAATACTACAGTGTAGTTAACTTGTCAACATAAAATATTGGAAGCCTTCATGCGATCTAATAAAACCATGCTGTATGTCTTTTTTGTGCTAAGTTCTATCTTTCTAGTTCTCTGCGCCCAAAGAATTGTTGAAAACATTTCAGACACAATATAACCACCATACAACTCTTCCATCTTAACACCATTCAACATACAAGTAGGTATGTACAATTATTCAGGGCAACTCATCCAATTTTAACCATGCAACTACTGTGTAAACTTCAAGTGCATAATGTACAATTGAGTAGAAGACCAAACTGGCTATATATACATTGCTACAGAAATTGTAGGCCTACATGTATTATATTGAGACTCTGCGTGAAAATTTAGAATCATTTTGCGCAGTCTATTGTAATGTACATGTTACCAATAATCTGAAAGATAAAATAGCAATAGTGCAATTACACTCTTGAATTCACTACTGCGAACACATAGCAGATTTTCATTTGTAAATAACATATTTGTCACATTCCTTTTAACCCAAGCAAATATAGATTGACTAGCCAGAATACATTTACCATTGATTGCATCTTATCAGTATGAAGTCATAGGTTATCACTACAACCTGTGTCAACAAACAGTTAATATACTAAAATGTGCCAATAGAAAAGACATAATCTCATGGTAATAGGTTTCAACAGCTGTACTTTGCACCCGGTTGGTTGTACAATAACAACTTAGCTGTGCCTAAACCTGGTAGAGAATGATTTGTTTACTGGGAGTGTCAGCAATTTTAGTCCCAACTTTGATTTGCTGTGGCCATTGTGACATAAATTATTTCTGATTGGTCTGGCATTTAGCTTAGTGCCGTGTCAAAGGTTACATAGCCTTTTGACCTTGAAGGATACAGTATCACATTAATCTTTCTGAAAACACAGTCAAGTGAAAAACAACTCATTAAGAATTGATGAGAAAAATAAAATGCGTGCTAGTTTGCTATTTATTGGGTTTTAACTGTCATAAGTTTGAAGAAAGAAATTGCAATTTTATATATTATTGAAAGAATTATATTCTTCTTTCCATTACAATTAAAGAGCCATACATTCCTAATAACAGTGATCAGTTTAACCTTGCTTAAAATTAATTGCCTAAGTTATACAGTGTGTGCATTTTGAATTCTAGAACACAAGTTTCTTTGTTCTATCTGTGATATTAAGGTATGTGGAATGACAAGGCATCCGGCAGAGTTTGAAACACAGAAACAGGTGGTCAGACATTGTCCTTCTTGTCTACAGGACAGCAGTTTCGAAGTTAAAAAGCAGATGACCTGTTAGGTCATGTTACCATAACAAAATTGTCATGTTTTCCTAGTCTAAGCCACTGTAATTTACATCACAACCTCTGAGATATGAAAGTAACAAAATGATCATCCATGTCAAAAGAGTTTTGAATTCAGCCCACATTGCCCAAATGTCTGTGTGAACCTTGAACTTTTAATATGTACATGTTACATTCCTTACTGTATATATAGTAGCCATAATCATGTTAGTGCATGTTGTCAACTGCAAGTATTATTATTATCAAACACGGTTGTTTCAGTCTATTCTATTCATAGATAAAATACCGCATACAAAAATTTACAATCAAAACTCTACCACAGTCTCTTTGACAGAACAGATCCTCTATGGTTATATCACTGAAGATGGCACTATATTCACAATGTTGAAACATGTTCTGCATAATTTTCTTTCCGTTTTCAGCTGTGAGTTTTCAACAAAAATTAGAAACTCTGTATCCCTAGTATTTTACTATTTGTTCTCAGGAAAGAGATAGATGAAATTACACACTCACTGACTATTGTTTACATTGATAATGAGAGTTAATGAATTCTAGTCCAGAACTCTGTTTGTCAACAACAACATTGCCATCGTGTTTGCAAGGTGTCTACTTAGTATTTCAATGGAGGAAAAATGAGATTCTTTTCTCAGAATTATAGAAATTGAAATATTACCAAAGTCATACAGCTTTTGTTCCTTTAGTGTATTCTGGTAGTTTTTAGTACTTTGTAAGTTTCAAGGTTGAACAAAAGTTTTTGCATTTCTAATGGCCCTAGCTTGAATATTTTTAAAGCTTCTTACATACTGGTAACATATGTGTATCATTATGTTTGCTGGTAAATTTCGTCCACAGTTGTTCAACTCCTGCAGATATTTTCTAACACTGTCATGTTTTCATGAAAATGACACTATTACTGGCCCTGCATGATATTCAGTATCTACTTCGATGTAACCAAAAAAATATTTACAGTAATCAGTCATGAACTTTTCATGCTTACAATTATATTGTCATAATCATAGTATTTTGCATTTGCAGTTCAAACTGTAGACCAATCAATGATATAATTCCATAACCATGGTAGTAGTGTAGTCTTTCAAGTGTAATATGCTTGCTTTCATTGGTTGTGAGTGTACACTGTACTTTGGCCAAATAACAACAGCATGGTATCATGTGATCTTGCAATTCATCACAGATTATGTCACAACCAAGTATGAGTCATGGAAATTTTGGCTGATGTGATTTCAGAGTTTCATTGCAGTGACAGGACAATAAAAAAACCATTACCCATATAGCTTTCTTTAAGTGGTGTTGAGATTTGTTTATTGAGAATTACACTTAGGTAGTGTCCAGGAGAAGTGTTTGTACAAACATGGTGTTGTAAGTAGAGCTCTTGAGTGCTCTGTTATTGTACACTGGAAACAAAGAGATACAAAATGCTGGTCACTGAGAATTGCAAACCAATGAAACATACCCCCCCCCCCCCAGTATTGTCATTAAGAAATAAAACCTTTCCAAAAATCTTGCATTTGACATAAATAAAAGAATTTATGTACCTAAGTACAATGCAGTTGGACATTCATGCAGTTAGAACTTTTTCATTCAAATAATTTTAGGACATTAGTAATGTACTTTCATCAAATTCTTATAATTATGAAGGGTTAAACCTCAAGAGCAGAGGGAGTCAACAAACTTGTCAAAATTTACAAAAATAGATGTTCTTTTATGTTTTGACCAGTTGATTGTCATTTGTGATCATCAGACTTTCATAAATTTTTCAGTCTCTGCATTTCTGATTGGTCTGCCCTGTCAATCACTGGCACAAATGGAATTCACCATGACTACTATAAGTCTCCTTATCCCATCTTTTGAAGTTAGTTGTGTATGCAGAGAGTGCAAGTTATCTTAAAGTTTTCTGTATTTCTGAATCCCCGCCATTACATGTATCTGCAATAAAATATGTAGCTGGCCATTTCAAGGCCAATATGTGCATATTACATGTCTGATGCATTATGTTGGTTCGTTTTAAAGTTACCAGAAATAAATAATATAGAACATCTTTTGCCAGAATTTGCCCATTGATGTTGTTATACATATATTATTACTGGGTTGCAAGTTGTTCACAAAATACAGTACATGTATGGTTGATTTCTTGTTCACTGTCTGCAGTAAACACAACAGATTTGCACAGATCATTACATGTCGTATATCAATGGACTTTTATTCAGTACAGGTCAACATAGTGTATTTCATCGCTCGCTACCTTTGACTTCTCCTTGTACCATTACCTTTGACGTGTATATTGTGACAAGGTCTCGACTACCTTGTCACAAGCCTGAGTACAAAAATGTTTTGTTTTTAAAATTTGACTTTTGCACCTTGAAATTACATGTAAGACAAACTTTTTTGCCCAAACTTTCCTCAATGAAAGTTTGAATTATCCCCATTCAAAATCAAGAATAAAAATCAGGGGTCACCGTGCAAAATTTGGTACTAGAGAGAAATGAATACTGATATCAAGTTTACTGATACTTGAAACTCAAAATGGTTGCCATCCTGTGCTAACTCCATTTAGGGGATTTTCAATTGTCACAAAAATAAGTCATGAAAACTTGATCTAGTCAGTGAGTATTGAACATGAGCCCTAGCAAGTGATAGACCAAAATTGTATTGTAAAAGTTTGAGAGTCCAAATATATATCCCCAACGTGCACTTGTAATATACAATTGTACAGATTCCATTAACCAGTGTAGGCAACCGTTATACTTTTGAAACCCTTGAAATAGCCAAGAAAGATGGAATGGTTTCTCTACTAGTACAGTTACTTCAGAATTTGTGATGTGCTGATCAACATAACAAGTATTTTTTTGTAGAAGTATACATTACTGTACATTCCTAAATCTTGTATATGCATTGCTGAAACTCACTGAGAAGGCAATTTGCCTCAAACATAAAAATTCTGAACAAATATCAAAGAATGTGAAAAGCTAAGAATTTGACCATCCTGTGAACTGTATGACAAATACTATTCAAACAATTCTGTTAGAATTGTGGCAAACCAAATAAACAAGCACACCAGTGTTTGATTACTGGAAATGTAACAACAAAAATAAACTTGAGGGATGATGGCATGAGATTGCAATCGGTAACTGAGTAAGCACTGAACTAACAGAGGTCGATAGTACAACCATTCAGACCAAATATTATTGTGTACTGGGGACAAGAGAGTAATATATTAAAGTGATTGTTAATGGAAATTGCTGTGAAATTTTCTACAGTCTTCGTGTAAAAAGCAATTGTTTTGAATTCCATGCAACACAGTTGTGGATTGTGTGTGAACTCAGGCTTTTTCACTGTCTGCATGTAGGATTTACACCCAACACAAGAACATTCAATCATTTCTTTTTTTGATCTATCTGTATCTGGTATGGTAACGTTGTTTGGATAAGACACAGTCCTGTGGATATGAGGAAAAAGATTTGGGTCATTGTTAACTCTGAGTAGGTCTTAAGATTTCCATGGCTGCATTTCAATGCAAGTAAGAGTAACAAGTACGGATCTGATAGGTGCAGTACTTTGTTTGTTCCCTATTATTGATAGCAGCCATGAATTTTGTCATTCAAAGTAAAATGAATGAGTGGTTGCTGGCCCAGGTACTTTGTTGTATAGTATGCAGTTATAATGTGGTACATATATGTTGTTGTTCAAGCTGTTACATACTTGTACCGCCAGATTTCTAGCCTCAGCCATTGAAAAAGAACATTGTGTGAGTGTTCATTATGTAGTAAGCTTTCTGCCTTGTCCTTGGTGACTATTGCTTTAACACAAATTTCATGGTCTCTGTTTGTCTATTGTGTTTCATCAATGCACTCTCTAGCTCTATTATACCAATGCCTTGTAGCTATATCTGCTGTTGATGCCTCCATTAGGACCAAGTTAATGGCACTGTGAAACACAGTGTCTCATTTTACACTGCCCAAGTTACAAAGAAAACATCCTCTCTGTACACACTGTCTGTAAAATGTGTAAATTGAATGCAAATGGCATCATTTTGATCAAGCAGGGAAGATTTCATTTTCCACAGTGCAGCAATATAGATAAAGGCATCTATTGCTTCTCAATTGTACATCTTTCTGTATATGACAACATGAACAAAAGAAAATGGAGACTCTAGTTATGATAAGCCACACACAATTCAATGATGTAGGGGCTACATGTATAAGGTAATTCACAAAATAATAGTGTTTATATCCAAGTACATCATGCATCATAAGGATTGTCCAGTGCGTGTACATAACCAATGCCAACAATGTGCTCTGATGTAAAGCCTTATATTTTGTATTAAAGTGACCATAATATTATGATACACCATTTCTAAGCAAAACTTAGAATATAATGATTGCCTAGAGGAATTCTCATCAACCTGCTTTTTGTGTAGTCCTATTGATTATACCAAATTTAATTTAATTTAACTTTAATTTAATCTGAGTAAATGTGGATTAAAATCAGGTTTTTGTCCGATTTCAGTAAATATGTACAATGGATTCTCATATTTTCATTGGCATGACAGCAACCATCTTTTAATCATATTTTGCTCAGTAGTAAGAGTTTATTGACCTACAAAAACTGACGGTGATTATCAATACGGTAGTATTTATAAATTCTACTTCTCAGTAAAGTACATGTGTATATGCACCAAGCAGAATTTTGTCAAATCACGCGCAACTCATAGTCATTTACATGTCTCCATCTTGAGGTGAACTGATGAAGTTTTCGGAAGGACTGAGGCAATGTAAGATCTGTACTCTCTGCATTGGGAATGTAGACCGTGTGTATATGTTGATTGATGGCCTAGAGTTCAAGTGGTGACATTCTGTCATGCCACAGAAAATTAATGTGAAACGTGGCAGAATTTCAACGCAAAGAGCTTACACGTTATGAAGAAAAAGTAAAGAAAAATATTGCTTTGTAGAATTTGAAATGAATGCCTTACAAATTACATTGATATGATCCTAAACTCAAAACAATTCTTTATAGATATTTTTCAATAACAGAAGGATGATAAAAATTTACCATTTTAATTTAATGAATCGAATCCTTATCAAATTACTGCTGACCCAGATGACAAGTTTTGCTAGGGCAGGCAGAACCAAACAAATCATCTAGCGATTCTGACACTCAATCTCAAAAATATATTTCTGCTGGTGTCTGCCATCAGATTGTGTGAAGCTACTCACCTACTTGCAATGAACATATGAGGGCACTGCTAGAACAAGAAGATGTGTGTTCAAACAACTTCAATGCTGACATATCTCATTGTAGGGTTGAACTTTAAACAGAAATATCTTCAGCTAGCTTGTTCTCCCACAGTATACTGCCAGTGTTGTTACTGTACAGAGGACTACATGAATATAACAAGGATTCAACTTCAAGCATAATTAAGATACATACGTAGATAGACATTTAGACATTAGTGTCCTTACAAACACTGTATGCAGAGTGCTCAATAAACAAGATTTTTCAAGAGAGATTACAAGAAGACATAACTTGACTTTTACAAGAAGACACAACTTGACTTTGAGTGACAAATTGACTTCAAGACATTAGGATCAAGGTTTAAGCCATACAGAAGACAGAAACTACATCCAGACACACAATTACATTGCAATCTCTGACCGTTTCTAACCTATCTATCAACTTCAAGGTCAATGCCACAATTGTAGGCCAATTCTTTTCTATAAATGTACAAGTAGTAGATACATGAACAAAATCTGGGTCCATAATTTTTTATAAGCTGATAAAGGAGCATCTCGTGAGAAACTAGATTCTAAAATACATCCATGCATTTCATTCAGACAATTATCACTGTCTTTCTATACTGTATAGAGGTAATTTTTTCTCTGTAGTAGTTGGTAATTTGTAAAAAATGAACAAAGTGGTAATTTCCAATGAATGGAAGATGAATTATTCATTAGAAGCATTGAGATATTCTCAATAGAAAGTCTCGTATCTCCAGTATTTCAGATTAAAAATATTAGGAGACCTGAAGGAATTATGGGTAATTGCTTATTTTAATTATCAGTAAAGTAAGCCGCAAATTTAAGAAATTAAAATATTTATGATCTTAACAGCATTATATATGATGGTTGGGTTATGTATACTGATATTGTAATGCACTTTGAAGGTCTCATTGAATTATGTACATTTTCACTTCTGGTTAACTCTATCTTTGTTAAAATTTCAAGCCAGACCTTTCCACGGCTATAAATGTGCAAATGTACATGTGAATTCCATGCATCTGTGGAAAGTTGTCTGTAATTCCATTTACGTTATGTCTGCAAATTTACTGTCCTTCTGGATGTTGTGAAACCGCAGGGACACCACAGAAGCAAAAACATTTGATCCGTCAGGGACTACTCCACCAACGATGACTTATTGTAAAACTTCTTTCGGTTTTATATTTTTTGAAAATACATCTTCCTGTTGTCATGGCATTATTTCGTAATGCCTTGCCAATGTCAATCACACTCAATGAATTATTTTGACAATCAAAGTCATTCAATGGTACCTAGTTTTATTTGACATTGTAAAGATATTCACAAAATTATTAAATTTGAAACACAAATAAACACATTTTAATGGTACAATCACAAGAGACACGTAAATCTTGTATAAATTTCTCAGGAGTTTGCCAAAACTTATTCTTAATGGAAAACATGTGATAATGAACATATGAATGGACAAGGACATGGCCAGATAATTAACCCTTTTCCTGCCAAGTTTCCATTTCACCAGCAGTTCAAGTTCATTAAAACTAGTGAAGCACAATATGTCCCATACGGTGCATTTTCAATAAAAAATTGAACATTTGAAGGCCCCTGAAATCACAGAAACTTTAAACATGATTTTCATGGACTAAAGCTGTTGGAACAGACCAAGCCAAATTTGTAGAAATACGTATGGTTTTGGCTTAATACCGCTTTTCACCGAGTTGGCTGATGAGGAAGTGATACTGTCTCGCAAGTATAGGGTTAACAGATAATTTTCAGCCATATTAAATAGCATGATTGCTGAACATGAATATGCATGTATTACCTGAAATTTTGAAAGTCTCCTAATGCATTATTTTGTTATATCTTTGACAGAGAACAGATGCCACTAACATCAGAAGGACAGATTACCATGGAAAAGTCACCCAGTTATTTTATAACCCCAGAAGTTCCTAGAAGGATTTACAATATGTCCAAAGATGTAAAACTGCTGGTAGTGGTGCGAGAACCAGTGACTAGAGCCATCTCAGACTACACACAGACAGTTAGTAAACGCAAAACCAAACCCTTTGAAGAACTGGTGTTTGTTGGCAACTCCAGTGTTGTAGACACTGCCTGGGGTGCAATACATATTGGAATTTATGCAAAACATTTTGAAAAGTGGCGTCAGTATTTTCCATTGTCATCCTTTCTCTTTGTGAATGGAGAAGAGCTTATAAGGAATCCTGCTGCTGAGATGTTACGAGTGCAGAACTTCCTTGGCTTGAAACCTATCATTTCTGAAAAGAACTTCTATTTCAATCATACAAAGGGATTTCCCTGCTTGAAGAAATTGGAGGATACTAACAACCAACACTGTCTTGGCAAGACAAAAGGTAGACCACATCCAACTGTAGATATTAATATTATCAAGCGACTAAAAGACTTCTATCGACCATTCAATGCCAAATTTTACCAAATGACTGGAATAAATTTCCGTTGGGAGGATCACACCTATCAGATGAATAGATGATAATGTAGTGGATCACTAGTCTGTGAAAGATCAGTTACTCCTGCCATGGACAAGAGACAGTAGAGGGGATTTCTGATCAATCATGAACACTTCTACCTGGGAAGTAGACGTACATACGTAGGTGTAAGCTCTGACAACATGACCCTGTAGATGGCTTATTGGACTGTGAAGTGTTGACAGCTTGTTGACTTTCCTTGGTCCAAGTTATTTGTGATGTTCTAGTCACTGAAATGTTTCATTGTAATTGATCACGTCACTGCTGTACCTATAACACATGGATGAGTTAATAACCACAGTCATACCATATACAGTTTACAGGTTTGAGTTGTAAAAGGTGTTTGGATTTCAGCAGTGCTGATGACAGACAATTCAGTACATTTATGCTATAGATAGCAGAAAGAGACAACTTATTATGTGACAAAAGACATAGATTGTCAGTATGAATTAACAAGTAGATTTTTGTGTGAAATTTGCAAATGGTTGATTCAGCAAGTAAAGACAAGAGTTGTTAACAGATGGTGTCATGGAAGGATAAATACCTCAACAGATGGACACAATGCAAACTGTCTTTCCCAACAGTTCAGTCAGTGTATGGATGTCTGTATCAGGTCTAATGAGCTCCCCATGGCAAGATATCACTAGGAATTCTACATGCTTATCCTATCCCAAATTGATTATAATGCTCTCTATCAAATGACTCAGGAAATCTTTAAAGTGAACTGCAACGTCCTTCTGTGAGTTTAACAGGACCTGGCCTGGTGGCTAGTCAACTTATCAAATGAAGAAAATATGAAACATCACTATACTGCCAAATGTGTTCTAGGTGCCTAGAACCTTAGTACATGTACATAAATTCAACAAGAAAGGTGTCAATTGTGCAACTGCACATTTGAGTTATTTCCTAGTGAAACCGTTTTCAAAGATTTATTCCAAAGGAATACAGTTTGTACATTCTCTCAGTGTCAGAATGTATTCAACTTTTATATACGGGTATTTGATGTCTATTTATATTATCTGTAACACTGTAGAAAAATATTTATCTTTTGCAGAAGGAAGTTTACTCTTAGGAAATTGGCAAAGGCATGAGACACTGACAAGTCTTCCAAGCTTATTGAAACCTATTTATGTTAGAAAACTGGACATTTTGTAGAATTTCACTTTTTTTATAATTACTGTTGGTTCAGTAAGACAAGCCTTTTTTTGAAGTCAGAGAATTTGGTGACAAGGAAATCAAGGGAATCCAAAGTGTAGCATCGATGTAATTGTAAAGAAGTTGATTCCTGGCTAAGACACAAACATTTTGAGATTGTGTTAATTTTCCCTTGTATAAGTATGTTTAAAAAGTTGATCTTGATTTGTAAAATATATAAAGGTCTAATCTGTTTGTTGAAAATAAACTTGAAAATTTGGGGAAAGATTAGAAATTTGACTGAGTTTGTAGCATCATAAATGTTAGTTTGTAATATTCAGGAAGAAGGGGTGTGCATGCTTGCAGAAAGCAAAAAGTCATATGTACAACTGAACTGTCATGGTCTTCATTTTCAACTTGAACAACCATAATGTTTGGTTGGTTTTGTTCTTATAGTGGCTTTGATATTAACTTTGATCATATGTGTACCAGCAGCTTTAGCAAAGCAGCAGACAATATTGCTGTATTTCTATAAACTATGTCCACTGCAATCATAGATCTAGATTCCTATGTTCTGTACTGTAATACAGCCAAATTACTGGTGATCAGTAAATCTGCAGAGAAATACTGATATTGTTCAGCCATACTGACAGGTACTGGACTATAACTACATTGCCTTCTGCTGCCCTAGATATATTAAGTGTATAAACTAATATGGAAATAATAATAACATCACACTGAAAATTTTTTCTTTACAGTTTCAATTAAATTGTCAATCCGTGTTAGGCATATGTCTGGAAATTTAGAAATTATAGAGTTGGTCATGACAATCATCAATAGAACAAGTGAAACTTTTAATACCAGATGAAACTAAAAATTTCAACTCCTCACAATGAGAGTCTATTAGCCGATGAAATCAGTCCCAACTCTGCAGTCAGGTCTCTCTGCATCTACTCAATACAACCTTTAGCAAATTGCAACCAACCAAATTCACATCCGTCTTGTATGCACCACAATGCTGCCCTATGCTTCCAAACAAATTATATCAGCCTAGCCAATCAGCTATCTGTCATCTCATACCTGTAAACCATTGTGATACATAGCATTTAGATTATTTGAGGTATCTACTACAAGAAAACTGCAGGCTGACAAGAGAAATAATTCAGTTCAGGTGATGAAGTTGTCACGTCAGCCATCTTGGAATTAGAAATAAATAGGTAACAGTGTGTCATACGACCTTTATCACAAAATACTTCAAGGATTATTCTCCGGAGGGTTTGGAATGACTGTCGTTTTGGGCAACTTTCTGAAATTTGTGATAATCATTAAGTCAAACTTGGCATGGGCAAATCTTTGAATTTTTAGTTGTCTGTGGGGACTTATAAGATTGGTCATGTCCGTCCGTCTGTCCGTCCGTTCACGCAGATATCTCAGAGATGCCTGGAGCAATTTCATTCAAACTTGGTACAGGGATTATTCCTTATGTCATTCATATGCACGTCAGTTTGTTTTTACGATCCAATCAAATATGGTCATGTGATGGCCATTTTACTGTAAAAGAGGGGACTATGTTATTGACAATGCTTTTTTAGCTCATATTTGGTTTTGTATATACATACCAAAAAGAGCTTATATGATGAGTCAGTGGCGTCTGTATGTCTGTATGTATGTGGGTATGTATGTGCGGATGTATGTCCGTCACACACAAAGGCTCCCATACCACCAAAGCTACAATCTCAGTATTTGGTGTACAGGTAGATGCGGGGGTTGAGATGTGAATTTGTTCAAATGAACACGTCAGTGTCAAAAATGTGCAAATGAGGTAAGAAAAAGGGAAATCCTGCAAATGTGCAGGAGTGATGGCATGCCAGTGACTTGAAACAGGCAAACTCCACTGACCGTGAGTCATTTCCTGTCATTGTTTATGAACTGTTACATATTAACAGACCTGCTCAAACCATAGACAGTAGAGGGGGGAAGACCGCCTATGCTCAAACCAAGAGGGGCTAGCTGCCTTTCTGCTATGCATGTTGCTAAAGTTGACCTCCAGTACCTAAAGTTTCAGACTTTAATTACTTTTGTCATTCTTGTTTTTCTGGTTTAAATATTGCTTGTTGTTTTTCTGGTTGTACTGTTCAGAAATCATTGTTATAACATCAACGTAGAATTTTCCTGCACTGAACAGATAGAAACAACATTTATTGTTGATCTTTGGTACCCATACTGGTATGTATCAATTCTGATCAAATTTGAGCGACACCGTATAATTGCAGTATTTTTTGAAAAAGCTAGACCAACCACTAAATTTCATGAAACTTTGTAAAGGTGTTTGTCACACAGAGCTGATAGCATACAATGAGATATGTCAGTATTGTATAATGTATAAAAAACCACAAATGCTCAGAATAATCCCATGAACCCTCATTAAAAGTAATTTTCAAAAGATAAAACCGCGTAAAATTTTTATTCACACTATAAAGAATTTATTCATATTACTATCGTAACAACAACAACCAAAAAACCAATGATATGAATAAATTTAATAATATAGAATGTTTTATAAAGTCACAGTTGTGAAGCATAGTGTAGCAAGTTTCAAATCAGAAAAATTTAGCATAACTAGGTGACTGTATTTTAATATCATCAGAGGGTCATTTTGCGTGATATGTAATCAGGATGATTATGATTTAAATATCATTACACATGCTAATAGCTAACTGAAGTTGACCTTGTTACATTTACCAGTGTGGATCAAATAATTACATAGTCGAAGGAAAGTAACATTGTTGCCCAAAACTTGCACTTTCCGATCCCATTTAGTGTTAATTTCACTTAATTACCATTAACAAGTTTGCTATTAAAGAATAATACATATAATTGATTTTGTGTCAAGTGTCAACCAAATTACCAAAGCATGACTCGGCTGATCCATAAAATAACATAGGTTCAAGTAAAGGAAACTGCCTATCGGCCTGGGAAACATGTACAAACATTGATTGCAGCACTTTAAGGACATGCCACCCTGAGTGAGGAGTTTGGATAACTCTGTTTATCTTGGCAGTATAGGCAAAGCTAATGATCCCACTTGTCAAGTAGTTTTCAGTCATTATGAAAGCAGCTATTTATGTGAAAAGTTATCAAAACAAGGCATGATCTTACGTCCCCTTCTGTATCAAATTACATGACCTAAGTGTACTCTGTAGCACAGTAAGGACGCCGACTCTTATCTACAAGCGATGGCGTAGACACTTGGACATTGAGTGTTTCCAGATAAAACAGTTACATCTCTGTCGTTAAGTCTAATAGATCTGTCATCAAATCAGTTTGAAGTGTCTACTGTTCAGTTAACCACCACTTTTCATCCACCAAACCTTACGAAGAAAGAGCCCTGATATAAATCTTGCTTTCGAAAGCGGATTAAACAAAACAATGATGACCCGATTCTGAAGAAACTCGGCAGTCGACAGTAAATTTAAGAAACTTAGTAAACTGTGTGTTGTTATGATCGGTTCAAAGAAATGTAGATGGTGGTTTAAGTCTAGACAAAGTGAAGGGTAGAGTAAAGACAATCTCAAAGACTGTTTATGATGTACCTTGGCCTACTGCAGTAGTTTGTCATCGTCTCAAAAGATATGCCCGGGTGTAACCACAGGAGCCTGGAGTTGCCAGTGTAGTATACATAGAGAGAAGAGGCCCCTTGTATGTATACTACACTACCAACTCCAGGCACCTGTGGGTGTAACAAGTCCTAAAACCAAAACGCTACCGAACCCAGTCAACAAACCTGTACACAAAAGGAGGTTCCTTCGAACAGATTGGACATTTTTTCCAGGCTGGCAGGAGAGGATTTTTTTTAAATCGTAGCGGGAAGGCTGCTTCTAACAATTTCCACTCCCACTAAATGTTAATTTGTCCCAAATATCATAGAACAGTATGTTTACACGCAAAAGCACCGCCCCATGCAATCTCTCGAAGTCAGTGTACAAAACTTACAAATTCGCTGAATTTCATTGAAGAACTCTGCATATCATCAAAGTGTGAAATGAAGAGTATCATCGACATGAAACAGGAATGATAAATGACAGGTTCGTCATTGGCAGAATCTGGCTGTCCATTTTTCCAGGCCTTCAGTGGCAGTGCAGAATATGGTTGTCTTTTTTTCATGTCGTCATTGGCAGTGCAGAATCTAGTTGTCTTCTTTTCATGCCGTCATTGGCAGTGCAGAATCTAGTTGTCTTCTTTTCATGCCGTCATTGGCAGTGCAGAATCTAGTTGTCTTTTTTCAGGCCGTCATTGGCAGTGCAGAATCTATAGTTGTCTTTTTTTTCAGGCCATCATTGACAGTGCAGAATCTATAGTTGTCTTTTTTTTCAGGCCATCATTGACAGTGCAGAATCTACCGTTGTCTTTTTTTCAGGCCATCATTGACAGTGCAGAATCTACAGTTGTCTTTTTTTCAGCCTCTAAGTGGGTTCGCAACTCTTGCAAGCACGGCCAGACCATGCATGGTACACTGTATTGGTTCTAGACTGATCCAATACGCTGGCTTTCGTAACTGTTAAGTATTTCTTCTTCTTGCTACTTTCTTTGTCCCTTCCACACAAAACATTATTCATTAGTCCGGCATGCCGGGCGAAGGAAACGAAAATAAGATTTGAGATGAAAGTTACATTTGATACCGTCGACGTGAACACGGTTGAGCAGTGAGTAAATATTTTCATAGGCCACTGACCGTGCACCCTTCAAAGAGTTGTTGTATTATTGCGAGTGCCAATGCTGAAAACTTTAGCCCCACCCTGACACCGGTATATCATATGCCCGCAACCTTCGACTTGTCAACAGCCAAATTAACTCTTGAACGCTCCTTTGTGAAATATCATCAACTTCATGTGAATCATGAAACTACTAGTAAATGTGCAATAACTGTAGAGGGTATTGTATGTATGTAAGAACAAATGGGCTTTTCAAGTAAAATAAACAAACATAATAACATACATGTGAATGAAATTTTTATGCGGAAACCTTTTCAATGTATGAAGTTCTCGTCTATATAAATTAAAATTATTTTCTGTCTAAATGAAAACCTGTATGACCACCATGTAGCATGATATAATGATTTGTATATCGAATTAAATCAGACGTAAAGTTAGGTTAATAAATTACAGCAACACAAGGCAAATCTCATTTGGAAGTTGGAATTTTGAAAACTGCAAAATTCGTTTAACTTGCAAACAAGATTTTGCTCACATTACGGTACGCTGCCATGCGTTGGCAAGCGATAAAGCCTGTTAACACATGCGTTCTTGAGTGTGATACAGCAAAAAACAGGATGTTTGAACAGTCTCATATACGTTACGTTTACTTTTTTGTATGTGGCACACAAGTTTTGTAGATAACATTTTAGATAAAAAGAACTGACTCATTTGAGTGTTTGGATAGAACACACAAGGGAATAGCTAAATTAGTTATCGAGTTGATAGTAGAGACCGAAGTTAATTAGGACTGCACTCTGGCTAAACAAACCATAATACAATGTATATGTACTGATGCCAATCTGTCTAGACACACAAAGATAAACAGTGGAGTGGAGAGTTACATGATTAGTATTTCACTCAAATGAGTCGGTCTTTTTATCTACAATGTATCTACAAACTTGTGTGAGACGTACAAAAACGTAAACGTAATGTATATGAGACTGTCCAACCATCCTGTTTTTTGCTGTAGGACGTACTTCGTAACTGACGGATTTGAACCAGCAGATGTTTTCTCGAGAAATCTAGTAATATATCGGGACAGTTTGATAGTGTGTACTCAGTTGTTTGTTACACCTCGTCCCCGCAAGTTTGTGCATAGACTGCATAGACCCTAAAAACGGATTTTTAGGGTCTATGGTTTGCGCAATAAAATCCTGATACATGCAAACTTTGATAAGACAAATCACAGTCTTCCACCATGATGAGGTACCGTGAGCAATACAGATAAATAGGGTTACGGTTTACATAACGCAGTTAATCTATGCTAACCTTACCGACGTACACCGACTCTAGGTTTCCGTAAACTAGGAAAGATTTAAAGCACCAAATGTTGATACAAAGAAAGGATACGGAAACACAAGAGCCCTTAGTGTTCAAGTTGATAACATTGACACTTTGGATCGGATATAAAGATGATCTATGATGTATTAACATCGCGTACATTTGATGTCCTTATAATTTTACATCGCGCTTTGTAACAATAACAATTTCCAACCAAAAGAAGGTTATATTTTCTTGTACAACAAGACAAAATGAACATGATTATTAATTTCTTTGTTTATGTAATGTGAAAACAGTCTACGATCAGCTAATTAAATGACAATGCTTCCATACATAAGTTCACACAAGTCTGTGTATTTCTACCTTTCTGTCTATATCTGTCAATATTGCTGTCTTATTGTTCTAATAGCTATAGAACATCTCACTTTGTATGAAATGGAAATTTGTATCGATCGTTGTGAGGGGATGTTCTGTTCCATGTAAATTGATCAATTTCACACACTCTGATCTTGGATGTACATACACAGATACAGGCGTGCTGTTTTCTGGGTAGTTTCTATAAGTGTAGTTTATGCTCCGTTTCGACGTTCTCTTCCGTGATTAGGCTACGGAAGAGAACGTCGGAACGTAGCATAAACTATACTTATAGCAACTACCCAAAAAACATCACGCCTGTTACACAGATACAACTCTCCCTGCTAGAACGTCCGTTGAGTGATAATACAGATGATATCTCTAGTGTTTGCTATTTTTTCTCTCCATATGTTTCCCATACAGATGTGCAACAAGAATTTTACTGATCAGGTAAGGCAAAGGCTTGTCAGTCCCGGCCAGTAACGGACGGAGCAGCTGATGGGTGCTGGCTTTGTTTAGTAACGGACGAAGCAGCTGATTGGTGCTGGCTCTGTCTTACTTCTCCTTTGAAATTGCCATTCAATAAATACCTCTTGCCCTCTGGCTAATTTTAACGACAGGCTGAAGCTGTTGTCTGAATCGTTGAATGCGAGACAAATTCGGCATTCTAACGCTGTTTTGCAATATCAGACTGCCGCCGGAAAGTTTTTGGCTAAGTTAAGGGTCAGCTGAACGGTGTATCTGGATTGTGGACGAACAAAAGGCATATAGTTCTTTTGTGGTAGCCAGTCTCGTTTTCTGTGCTGAGAAACAAATATTTTGCCGAATACTGAACGAAGATGACCCCTCTGATAAGTAAATTCCAGGTGGACTTGGTTAAGACTGGCCATCGCTTCCCCCGGAGTCACAGCTATGACTCTACATTTCCAAGTGCAAGAAGGGGAAAATAACAGTAGAAAATCCGAGGTCCAACAATAGACTGTACCAAATGCAGTCAGAATATGCCTACCGCCGAATAGACCCAAACGTTTCATCGAAACAGCGTGCAATTGTCCATTCAAAACTTGTCGACTTTGCACCAGTTAAAACTGATAATGACCGGGGGTCTAAAGTCAATGCAATGTATCCTTTCCTTAGATTTTATGACAAATGAGATGACTCATTTGTTGTAAGTAAACTTCTCCGATGATCGACAGCGGCAACACGTACATGACCATATTTGACGAGACGTACCTCACTGCACACACACGGGATGTGGAGGTGGACATTTCGTCAGAAATTGGACTCCCTACCGCAGTATACGACAACCAGGTTATTGTGACTCGGGCTGATTTATGAACGTCTGTTATGCTTCACTGATCTTTGGTTAAAACAACTTGCAAACTTATTATCATTGGTTACTACACAGTTCGTCATCGTTTTCATCCCAATGACAGCCAGCATTTTTATGTTTGTCAATGACTCTGGAGTCGATTGCCTTTCACAGTTTCTATCATTTATCAATACTTTAATTGTAAACAGAGTGATTACTGGGATCTTGTTTGGGGATAGGGTTTTGTTTCTGCAGACAGCAATGCAAATCAAAAAGAGCACTACCCAAGTTTCCAGATTCTTTCCACCGTTCAAATTCTTTGTTGATTTGTCCAATCAAAGTGACATCACATCAACCATAGCGCATATTTGGTGATGCAGAAAATTCAAATGATTCGCGAAATATCAAATCACGTGTCTAAAACCCCTGACAACTGCCGTCCTTTCAGATATTGACTTCAGCTAATATTATCGTGACTAGTTTCACCTATATATACAACTTATCCTCTGATATATTTTTAGCCTAGATTCTAGTTCGTCCGCTTGCCTCCGTACCTCCGACCCACTCCCGGTCGAAGGTACGGAGGCAAGCGGACGAACTAAAATCTAGGCTAATATATTTTGGGTGTCACCGATTAGTGGACCGCTCGACAACTCAGTTGATTACCAGAAAAGTGAGACATGGTTATAGGTGTAAACATTCCCAGCTACTAAATTTAGGAATTGCCCAAACGATCTCTAAAAGACGTGTACAGAAAATACACTTCAATGACAAAAAGTTTATGCTTCAATTTTTTTTTTTAATTAGAGGATAAAGTTACTTGTCAAATGAAAAAGGACAAACGATAATCTCGCGCGCTTTATGTTACATGCAGATCTCGAGTGCAAAGTATTTTTCACTGTGATACCATAACATCTTTGAGGAGGGGCTTAACTAAAATAGAGTAACATCTTTGAGGAGAGCTAACACTTAACTAGGATTACTGGATTTTTAGAAGTCCGCTTCACGGCAATTTGGGTCAGCAGATATTTTTCAACGGTCCTTTGTGACCGACAAAACATCTGAAGAGTGACTATGTCTCCATCAAGACTGAGACCGGTACCTGCTTTCTGGCGTCGGCCCTTGGTTTCCTTAGACAAAGGAAACCACAAAACTTGTCAAGTGGCGAATTCCAAACACGTGAAAACTGTATCTCCTATCATGCATTAAATGTTTGTGATTTATTTACACCACTGTCTAAAATTGTATGTGTTTAGTTGGCCTTGGCTTAGTATTAATGTTATGTTAATTCGCAAAAGATTGGTTAGTCGGTGCTTCCTCTTTTTTTAATACGATGGCCTCTAATATGACTTTTACCACGATGAGTCCACTTTTAAAAAGGGTAATATGCTTGACAGCTTCTAATTACTTTCTGTTTGTAAAACAAATCTTTAATGACGCTTTTAAGCACAAGGTTTCAATTCTGGTCGACAGTTTTTCTTTCACGGCGCCATTGATTCATGTTTGCATTTTATTCAAGCCTGTTGTACGTTACTAGACCTCGTTTCCTCTAGGGACTCACATGGATGCAACTGGTAGGACTATGGTGATTGACATAAATACCCCAAGCAGACTTCCTGAATTCTTCACAAGTTATCGACCTTTTGTTGGCATTCATTATTCCTACAGTCAGCGCAGGGCTACCTGTGCCAGACGCTTTTCTTTCATGTTGTCAGAATCTGTTCTGCTATTCTGGGATATTAATTCGTCTAGAAACAAAAACATTTCGCTATTTACAAGCATCGACAAATGAGAAACAACGTTTAAATTTCCGTAGAACATTTTCAATAGATTGCAGTCATGTTGTTGGACCCCCATGCAGAACTCCTCTTCCACTCTTCAACAACACAAAACATAAACCAAGCGCACACCTTCAAGTCTTCAGCATTTATCGTATACTGCTTTGGTTTGTTCCAATACAATGGCAATTTCGAATACACAAGACTAACACATTATATATTTCTCATCTTAGGTCTTTTCGAGAAATGATGTGGTGACACTTCTTATTTTCTTTCTTTCCTTCTCTCTTTCTTTCTTTCTTTCTTTCTTTATATTGTGTGTATATTTATTTTTGAGCCTGAAAGATCCGACTGCTGAATATGAAAATAACAAACACAGGATTGTTTAGCGAAGCGGTTATTCTGACACGCCAATACTCAGGCTTCAGAACTCTACACAGCTTACATGTCATCTTACATGTGTTAATATTTCTTTCTGTCGTCTAAAGCAAAATATCAAAATTTTTTCTTTTATTTACACATTCTTTCGAGCGAATGTGAAAAATTACTTGGCGCTGACTCTGCTTTTCGACATGGAGATCGACCCACGCAAGGTTTAGAAACGAAACTTTTCTCTTTTTTCACCTGAACAATCACCGCAGTCCACACTTCTTGAGAAAACACACAGAACCATCGACTGACAAGACCCAAAAGAGACATTATGTCTGTTTGTAGCTATGTATTCCTAACTTTCTGCTATTTGAGCGTTCTGACTTCTAAAATCAATCTAGTTTTGCTGGAGCTAAATCGATGAAATGGCATATTTTGAAATTGTATAGGCAATGGTACTTACCTCGAAAGAAAATGTCCATAAGTATCTCTTCCAGCTAACTTATTTGTGATCAATAATGCAAATCGGAATTACGAAGTGGGTGAAATACTAAATTTGGTTTTGGTTTTCCTGAATACGAATAGCGACCTCAATAACGAAACTTCTAGTTATGCAACATGTAACAGCAAATCGAAATTAGAAATTAGAAATAAACTCCACGTGATTTCTGCTGACCCATTTTCAACATCACTTCGTAGGTCCCTGACCTACTGTCAAATAGCCGTATATGGTACCGAAGATTGTCAGTCTTTTACCGAACACTTCTATTACCTTGCTCCCGCCGCCTGACATCCTTATTCACGCTCTTTATGTCCGGAAAATTGTCAGCTCTTTATCGGATACACCTGTCGCCGATTTCCGCCTCCCGACTTTCTACCTTTCAGCAATTTTGGTGGTCGGTATTGCTACACCTTTACCGAACACATTTGTCGCCTAATTCCCGATACTCGACAACATACATCCGTTCTGTGAAGACTTAGTTTGACAACTCAGGAGCAGTACGAGACTTTCTTAAGTTTCTATCGGCACGGCCGTCAACTGCCTCCGGGAAGATATTAAAATCCACGTAGAACTGTGCCACTCCCATTTTTGCTGACTCATTGAAAGGTAAATTTCGTTTAAAAAAGAAAATTAATGTAAATTGATGTTTAGCAGGTTTAAATATTACCATCTGCGACAAATATAGACGCAGAATAAAATTTGTACATTATTTTCTTTATTTACTTTTCTGGCGGGAGGTTGGTAGTACTGCAGAGGCATGCTTGCGGGCTTCTGCCCGTATATGACCATTGAAATTCCAGCACTTTAGGGAGCATTCGTTATTTACGGGAGGGGGGGTCGGTGGAAATCAGGGGGGGGTTGACTTTTACAAAACCGCTTTTCAGGGGGGGTCAAATTTTACAATCAATGATTGAAGGGGGGTCAAATTTTACAAAGGTTTGTGTTGAGTTATGGAAAACAAAATTGACTTTGGAATTTCACCGAAATGTTGCTTGTGTAACCGATGTTTCGAGACGGCAGAATAATTACCGACCGAAGTGTAATGTCCATGCATAAGCAGTCTATGCACAGTGCTGATATCACCTTCTGTTAGGACGCCCTCTTGAGGCGACTTTGTGTATCTCATTAACATACAGTTTTTGGGCAGTAATAAAGTTCCTTAGTTTCTACCACATCCATGCTTGCCTGCGACTCTACATTGGCGACGAGGATGCAGTTAAAAGAACTCAGATCGCCAACAAACTGACCAACTCAGCCTTCTAAACAGACGTCTAAATAGTTCGAGGTAAACATGCAAGGTTTTTGAAGAACTTTTGTGACGAATTCTGTCAGTCGAGTGAACAGCAGTGTATAACATGCAGCAATAGTGCAGCGACGACACACAGACACCACGTGCACGCAAGGTAATTTGGTCAATATCTCTCATCGACAATGGCTTTCCAGAATCTGCCATCAATCCCAAGTTTCTCAGTTCATACAGATACAGGATCAATTGGTCCACGATGGGAGAAGTATGTAAGAAAAATTGAAAATACATTTGTAGCATTCAAAGTAACCGACGACAAACAGAAACGCGCCCTTTTACTCCACTACGCTGGAGATGAAGTGTCGGATATATCTGATACACTGTCAGATACGGGTGTCGACTACAAGACAGCTCGTGACAAATTACAGTCCTACTTCTTGCCAAAACGCAACATCGAATATGAACGTTTTAGATTCAGAGAAACCATGCAAGACAAAGATGAAAATGTAGATGCATATAACACAAGGCTACAACAGCTAGCGGCAACTTGTGAATTCCATGACAAGGAACAGGAAGTTAAGTCACAGATAATTCGTGGATGCTTATCTGCTCGAGTAAGACGCCGTGCACTACGTGAAGAGCTATCACTCACGCAACTGCTTGATTTAGCAAGATCATTTGAAGTTTCTGAGTCTCAAGCACAAGGTATGGAGAAACCCAGTGAGACGGCATCTGTCAATGCTATAAAACAGCAACGCAGTCAAACAACCAAGCGTAAACAATATAGGTCTCAGGCATCTAGACAAAACAACAGGTCTCAGGCATCTGGACAAAACAATAAATGCTATAACTGTGGAGGAAAATACCCCCATGACAAAGCATGCCCTGCCAAAGGAAAGTCATGCAACTTCTGCAAAAAACAGAACCACTTCGCAAAGTGTTGCAGATCAAGAGGTGAGCGAGCAACCAAGGTCAAGGTCAAGGCAGTGAGACATGAAACTGACAGCTCAGAAGGAGAGTATGTCTTCAGTGTAAATCCACAGGCTATATGCAAAGACCGAAGACCGGCGGCAACAGTTAACCTGAACAACACAGTTCTTCCAGTACTCATAGACACCGGTGCTACAATCAATGTTATGAGTTACTCAACTTACGAGCGCCTACACAGAAAACCAAAATGAAACACTAACCAGAAGACGCGCCTATATGCTTATGGCACAGACACACCATTACCAGTAAAAGGCACAATATCTGCTGAATTAACACATGGATCTCAATCCTGTCCAGCAAGATTTGTGGTGACGAAACGAGATGGAGACACACTTCTTTGCTACAACACAGCTAGCAAACTCAACATGGTCAAAATAACAGATGAGGTCAATGCGGTATCTCCTGACAACACTCATCAATGGTTTGACAGGTATGGGGACTTGTTTCATGGTATTGGTAAACTAGATGGAGTACAGTGTCAGTTACATGAAGATAGATCCGTAAAACCTGTCGTGCAACCACATCGCCGCATACCTTTCCATGTGAGAAAGAAGACAGAGAAAGAGATACAGAAATTGCTTGATCTGGATATCATAGAAAAGGTTGGTGATGAACCTACACCTTGGGTATCACCTATCCAAGTAGTACAAAAGTCCAAGAAACCAGACGAGGTCAGAATATGTGTAGACATGCGAGAAGCCAACAAAGCGATACAAAGAGAGAGACACATTACCCCTACACTAGACGATATCATTGCAGACCTAAACGGAGCGACGGTGTTTACAAAACTAGACCTAAATGCTGGATACCATCAGATCGAACTCGCTCCTGAATCTCGTCATCTCACTGTTTTCTCAACGCACATTGGTCTTTTCCGCTATAAACGCCTGAATTTTGGAGTTTGTTCAGCAGCTGAAATTTTCCAGAACTACATACGTTCCGCACTCCAAGGGCTTGATGGTGTAATAAACATCAGTGACGATATCTTAGCATATGGTACAGATGAAAACCATGACCAGCGGGTAGATGCCTGCCTACAACGTCTACGAGAAAAGAAGCTAACACTCAACAAAGAAAAGTGTGAATTCAGAAAAGACAAGGTCGAATTCTACGGGAGCATATTCAGCCGAGATGGCATTTCACCTGACCCTAAGAAGGTTTCGGCAATAAAGGATGCCCCACCACCACGCAATGGCACAGAAGTGAAGTCGTTCCTAGGCATGGTGAACTACTGTAGTAGATTTGTTCCAGACCTAGCCACAATATCTGAGCCACTCAGAGCACTCACAAAAAATGACACAACATGGAAATGGGGAGAAACAGAACAGAACGCTCTAGACTTAATAAAAGAGAAGCTAGCAGCTGATTGTACACTAGCATACTTCAACCCAAAGAAGAAAACTGAAGTAATCGTTGATGCCAGCCCTGTAGGACTAGCAGCTATCCTTGCACAGCCAGATGGCAATGATCACATCTCTGTCATAGCACTTGCCAGTAGATCCCTCACACCAGTAGAGCAAAGATACTCTCAGACTGAAAGAGAAGCTCTAGCTGTCACTTGGGGAGTACTACACTTTCATCTCTACTTATACGGAAGCCAATTTCAAGTGATAACGGATCACAAACCCCTGGTACCGCTGTTTAACAAACCCACAGCCAAACCACCTACACGCATCGAGAGATGGATTCTGAAACTCCAGGAATACAACTTTGAGGTAGTGTACCAACCGGGTAAGCTGAACCCTGCAGACTACATGTCACGCCATCCAATACGGTCATCCAAGCAATCAAGTCGTGAAGAAAAGATAGCCGAAGAGCATATCAACTTCATAAGTCAACATACAGTACCTAAAACAGTACTCATCAGTGATATACAGCAAGCTACATTGGATGATGAAGCTCTACAACTTTCCATCCAAGCAGTCAGAGATGGTCAGTGGTACAAGAAACTGAATCAGACAAAAAACACCAAAGTTGGCACAGTACTAAAATGTATGCACAAAGTACGCCATGAGCTCAGCATTACTAAAGCCAACAATCTCATTCTACGTGGGAGCAGAATCGTCATTCCAAGTCGACTTCAACAAACTGTAGTCAACATTGCACACGAAGGTCATCAAGGAATTGTGAAGACCAAGCAATTATTGCGAGAAAAGGTTTGGTTCCCAAACATAGATGCAATGGTTGAAAGAACAGTTAAGTCTTGTATTCCCTGCCAAGCAACCACAGTTGACAACAGCCGTGAACCACTAAAGATGTCCAAACTGCCAGACGGACCATGGCTAGAAGTCAGTGTTGATTTCTCAGACCTGTCAACCGGAGAATACTTACTCGTCATCACAGACGACTACAGTCGTTTTCCAGAAATTGACATTGTTAACTCAACCTCTGCCAAAGCAGTTATTCCGAAGCTAGACCGCATATTCTCAGTGTTTGGCATTCCGAAAGTTGTACGGTCAGACAATGGACCACCCTTTAATGGAGACGAGTTTGCAGCCTTTGCAAAGTACTTGGGTTTCAAACACCGAAAAGTAACCCCCAGATGGCCCAGAGCAAATGGTGAGGTTGAACGCCTGATGAAGACAATAAAGAAAGTCTACAGAACTTGTCACACAGAAGGAAAATCATGGCGACAAGAAATTTATCGCTTCCTCAGAAACTACAGAGCAACTCCTCACTCAACCACAGGCGTACCACCTGCTACACTCCTGTTTGGGCGGTCTCTTAGAACACGCCTCCCGGAAATAGTCACCAGAGTGGATGACAAGAAAGTACGCACACGCGACAAGAAACAGAAATCAAGAATGAAGACGTATGCAGATACGCGAGAGAGGATTCGTAAGATTCCTGTCAAAGTAGGAGACTTCGTACTAGTCAAACGTGAAGGATACATACCAAAGAAGATATCTCCATACAAGACTGACCCCTACCAAGTTTCAACAACAAAAGGTAGTATGGTAACTGCAACAAGAGGAAACCATGAAGTGACTCGCAACTCATCTCATTTCAAAGTCCTCAACAGCAAACCAGATCAAACTGACCTGCATGATAGTCAGAGAGAGCTACCAAACGAATCACCAGCTTCTACTGACTTTGCTGATAAACCACCAGTCAGTTTGACCACTGACAAATGCGAGCAACAAGTTCAACGTTACCCAAACCGAGAACGTAGATCACCAGCTTATCTTAAGGACTACATTATATAGTCTAGGGAAGGCGGATGCTGAAGATCCACCTCGAGGGTGAATTGTGCTAGTAACCTCTCCCCTCTAGTTAGTTTTGAATGTTTAGTGTTACAATTGTTACTGTTATTTGTTAAGAACATTTATTTCAAGCTATGAACACTTTCATGAACAATCATTGAACATAAACAATCTAAGTGCATCAGAATATTAGAACAGACAGACCCGAGAGACACTTTGTTTATACTCATTTGGTTATCTCATAACATTTGAAACACGCTTTCAACATGTGTTCATTTCATCCAGGTGGAAAGGGATGTAATGTCCATGCATAAGCACAGCCTATGCACAGTGCTGATATCACCTTCTGTTAGGACGCCCTCTTGAGGCGACTTTGTGTACCTCATTAACATGCAGTTTTTGGGGCAGTAATAAAGTTCCTTAGTTTCTACCACATACATGCTGCCTGCGACTCTACACGAAGCTCAGCCAAATTTATTTCTCTAGCAGGGCCAACAAGTCCGAGACTGGCATTAACCTCTCTAGAGCAGCAACAGAGCATGTAGCCCTGAGTACAGGTCTGTGTGTTCCTGGCGTATACGGCCTCCATCACGCTGCCCTGCAACGGTCTGTGGAGATAACTGGGGTCTCTGCAGCGAGATTCAAAATGGGGATCGCCATGGGTAAACAACTTGTCGAGTATGTTATGTTTCAGAAAATGAGCGGTTTTGGACGTTAGGAGAAGTCAATCGCATCTTTTCTGGGATTGGTTAGGAGGTAAAGGTAGGCAGGGAAAGGATTTTGCCCCAATAGAGCAGAATTTCGGCCAAAAAGACCGTTTAGTCTTCATTGCGGTCCAGATCCAGGCTGCAGAGACCTCAAGTCTGTTCAAAGACCATTGCAGGGCTGTGGTAGAGGCCATATAATGCTGGGAACACACGTGCACACACCTGTACGCAGGGCTACACAGCATGGGGCATGAAAAATTGCCCAATGAGGGCACACAGTCCATGTAGCCGACAATGAGATGCAAATGATATGCGGTCAAGGTCTCCTCAACTAACTTTTAGCTGGTTCTTCACTTTCTACTATTTTTTTAGTATTTTTTACAAAGGCACAGACTTATTCTACCTGCAACTTAAAACTGATAGTGATTTTGTAGCTCATTCTTTACTATTTTTCATAGTTTTTGATAGCCGGTAACACACACTTCGTGTTCGTGTCGGCTACATGGACGATCTGCCGAAATGAGGAACCAACACACAGTCATATAATGTAACAAACAACTTCTGTATATATTGTGTCAAATATCGGGGTCTACAATTCATATAAAATAGTAAAACCGTACCCAAAACTATAAATATTACTCCATGGTAACAGTAACCGTACTGATCGACCTCCCGGCGGCAGGAGTCGAACACACTTTCAAAACAAAACTCTGTTCAAACCCTTTCTAAATGCTTAACAATTTCTATGGAAAACTTAACGGTACCGCAGAGGTACCTCAGACTTGACGACGCGGCTGGGAAACACAAATAGTTCACACGCGACTTTAACTAATGTTCGATGATGAGCACAATTGTAAGTCCCGTGTAATGTCTGCACATGAAAGTCGGTGACAACACACGCAATTCACTGCTAAGCAGCGTCCAGTTCAGCTACCACGGGAGCAGCCATCTTACTAATATTCTTAGATCTTTTGTTTCTTCCGGTCGGGACATGCCGAACTAATCTGAAGTCTTACTCTGCTAACTCCGCGCATCGACAAAAGTTCAGTGGAACAATCATAAATAATGTTCTCATGACAATCTCAGACATCTGACTGAACTCATAAACGGAATAAAGTTCACAGTTAACACACAATTTGCTGCAGAAAGATCAGCTTTCAACTTGTGGTGATATTATCATCTTAGCAGTGCGTATATTGCAAATATACGGCACGGCTTTCACTTGTGTGAGCAATGTTCGTTCCATCGACTAAAGTAGAGCATGGCGTAGGGTTTAAATAAACTGTCCGATCCGCACAAAATTCGATCTCTGCCACTCACCGGTTTCTTTACATATCTGCTGACTTGAGTAAGACTCAAAATAGAGAAATATCTGACTTAAAAAGCACACGCTGACACTCAAACCTTCCAGTGCTAAAACACTCTCTGGAAAGTTCCCGTCTTGGACTCCCTAGGTATACAGTGATAACACACAAGAACTCCCAGGCAAAATAGAAAATACACAGGTCCTCCATACATAATCTATGAGAAGCTATGAATAATTTCTTTTAAATACAAAACTAGCTAAATCTGTGTATTTATAGATTCTTGATTATTGATATTAATGTACTTGATAAGACTAGGGTAGTTACCAGTGCATGTGTGAGCAAGAAATATGATTTTGGAATTTCACCGAATTGTTAATTCACTATCTTGTCAGAGGAAACTATGAATAATTTTTTTCCATAACATAACTAGTTAAATCTGTGTATTTATGTACGCTTGATTATTGATATTAATTTACTTGATTAGACTAGGGTGGTAACAAGTGGATGTTTGTGCAAGAAATTTGATTTTGGAATGTCACCGAAATGTTGATTCACTATCTTGTATATATGGAAACTATGAATAATTTTTTCCAATATAAAACTATGTAAATCTGTGTATTTATGTACTCTTGATTATTGATATTAGTGTACTTGATTAGACTACAGCGATTACAAGTTCATGTGTGTGCAAAAATTTGATTTTGGCATTTCACCAAAATGTTGATTCTCTAGTATGTGAGGAAACTTTTTCAGCCCGGGGCCACAGGGTGCGAAGGGTTAATGAATCAAATCTGATGAATTTTTTTTTTCAAGGGGGGGGGGGGGGTCACATTTTACAATTGATGAATTGAGGGGGGGTCAAATTTTAGAAATTTGATTTGGAGGGGGGGTCGCTTTTTACGTTTCATTTGTCGCTCAAATTCCACCGGCCCCCCCCCCCTCCCCGTAAATAACGAATGCTCCCTTAGGTACGGAAGATAGTCAGCTGTTTATCGGGCACTTATCACTAGCTGCCCCCTCAGAGTCATTCAATTTCACGGACCTCAGGTACGGCAGATTGTCAATCCTTTTTCGGGTAAAGCTTTCGCTAACTGCCCTCTGAAGGCCATTCCAATCCACATTCTTTGGTGCGGACAATGTCGACTCTTTTCCGGGCACAGCTGTGGTCCGCTGCCGGTTGACACCCATTCCGATCTACGCGCCTTTTGTACTGGAAATTTCAACCTCTTTCCCGGCATACCTGTCCCCGGCAGCCCATTGAATGCAGTTCCAATTGTCGCACTTTAAGTACGGGAAATTGGTCGCCCCTTTCATTTGCACACCTGTCGTCCATTCGCTGCCATCCCACATTGAAATACCCGTACTTGTGGTACCGAAGATTGTTAGTCTTTCACCGGACAATAAGTTATCCTCCTCCTGCCGATGACATCCTTTATTCACGCTCTTTATGTCCGGAAAATTGTCAGCTCTTTATCGGATACACCTGTCGCCAATTCCCGCCGCCCGACTTTCTAGTCCTTGGCAATTTTAGTGATCGGTATTGCCAAACCTTTATCGAGCACATTCGTCGCCTAATTCCCGATACTCGACAACATACATCCGTTCTGTCAAGACTTAGTCTGACCACTTAGGAGCAGTACGAGACTTTCTTAAGCTTCTATCAGCACGGCCGTCAACTGCCTCAGGGTAGATATTAAAATCCACGTAGAACAGTGCCGCTCCAACACATCAATAGGCATTTAGACTTAGTCTGACCACTTAGGAGCAGTACGAGACTATCTATCAGCATGGCCGTCAACTGCCTCCGGGTAGATATTAAAATCCCCGTAGAACTGTGCCACTCCCACAGATAAATAGGCATTTTTATCATATCCCGATACTCAACAACATACATCCGTTCTGTCAAGGTGCTTTGCTCGGAATAACGCAATGTCATTTTCTCGAACTGTGTACACTTTCAAAACTTTAGTCCTCGGATGATGAAAAGGTGATGAAAACTTTGTTGGTTATTTTCATCTTTACCGGTTGGAGATAGTTTGCAGGGCTCGATATTAACTTTTTTCCCTGGTAGGGTTACCATTTTACGAAGTTGGTTGCCCAGTGACAATGCCCATGTATATTTTATTTTAGAGATTTTTTATCATTAACAAGAGAACAAAAAGCTATCTTTCAAGATTCTGCCCATGAAGTGAATTTGTTAGTCATTTGATGTGAATACTTGCACACCTTTATCACCCAAAGGAAACTGGTATAATTGACGACAGTGACACTAAAAAGTTTGGTGACCAATCATTGTATTGACAACCCGTTTCATTCTCAGAGTTGCATGCCAATTTTGATAGTCGTCATGGCAATGACCACCACCTTCTCAGCAGGGCTAAAAACAGACCATGCGTTTCCTGCAGTAGGGAGGAGTTTGTAATCTGTAAGCTGTAAATCTTGAAATTTGTTGACCTAAAAAAGCAGGGCTTCCATTCACGCATAATTTCTCTGAAGTACGCAAACTAAATTGCCATCTGCGTGATCTGATACGCATTGAAAAAAACTGGTCTGTGTTACAAAGACATGAGCACACGTGGTTTTACCTCCAATGCGTAGTTTATCCACGAACGTTTGAGGACAAAAAAGGTTCATGATTTTGAAATATTTTGTCCTACATCTTGTCAATCACGTCGCGTAAATTGTTTCCTTCAAGGCTGTACCAATACAATGTAACATGTTCAGTAGAGTTCATTATTATTTCAAAAAATGTTCTTTTTTCCTTGCTACTAATTTGTACTGGCAAACCCTGAAGATCTCCGCGTCGAATATCAATTTAAGCTAATGCTATACGAACTTAGAAATAATAGTTTTATGGCCGTCTGAGTAGTAAAATAAAGGTGGTCAACTGGGATTAATAAGAATTTTACACCCCATTTTATTCATTTATCTACATGAAGCGAAGGAAAAATTAACCATCCATGTAACTAAAGTATGACCCTGACCTATATACGAACTCACGCACGCGCAACAGCTGGCAGCTGACGCAGCAGTGCATTGTCCTGAACTAAGCGGGGAAATTCCCTGCTGAGTCACACACAACATGTTTATACATGTACGGGAAATTCCGTGTGAGTCATCACCATCAAACTAGCCTATATAAAGGGACCCCGTTGTCAGTCAGTCGCGGAGTCTAGCTGATGTTGAACACGAAGTTCCTATCGGTACGAACTAAATTTCATATCCATTCAATCCATAATATCGTAGATATCGCTCCAGCGGCGGACTAAATCCTTCTTGTTTTTGAATTTCTAGCGCCTGATGAAATATGTCCTGAATAAGTTCTGACCCCGGAGCCTCTGTTGTTGCACCTTTTTCTTGTATTTGTGTAAGCAGCTGTTTATATTGAACATAATAATGTTTATATTTCTCTCGTCTCTTTGCTACACCCGTTTTCCCTTGTATTACATCAATAACAACACCTGGTATAGGAGTTAAGGCTAACAGTACCGGAACTGTTGGAATTGCTGCTATTACAGCAGAGCTTACAAGAATTCCCTTAGTAATATTGAGAGCCATATCATTCGACCCATTAATTTATAACTTCGTCGATATGCAGCACTTGTTCTTTCTATGTAATCAGCCAATTGTTCAACGCTTTCAACAACTGAGATGTGCATTTTTTACTGTATATGTAAGGGATGATAAAAAATAATTGTAGTAATATAGAAATACAATATGGCAGAAGGAGGAGAAGATATACCACTCCGGGGTTTAGATGATGCAAATTTAAATGATGATGACGCTACTGATGAAACAACTTTTTCCTATGATGATAATGCCCTTGCAGAAGCCGATCCTTTCCAGGCTGGCTCACGCGATAGCCCGCAGGTGGGTCGTTTGGATGAACTTAGAGTAGGAAGCAAAATATATAAGGTTAGACAATTCTTAGACTATAATAAAATTACTGATCCGGATGCGCTAAATATATTGGCTACGGAATCTGAGATTAGGGATGGAAAGCTGTATTATAAAAACCTCAAGCTGTCTAAAGATAGAGGAGGTGGATTTTATAAGCTGTCCACATTAAAGAGAATAGAAGGAGGACATGAATTTGTGAGAGAAGTATTCGAAGACCACTCAAGCGCAGAGCCCGAAAATGTGAGTCGTGAATTGCATTCTGAAGATGTGATAACCGATAAAATACCGGCTGAGAAGATGACACCAAAAGACATGGGTATATACAAAGATAAACTGACAGAGTTACGGCGAGATGCTTCTGGTAATGCAGATAAAATAAAAGCTTTTGAAAATAAAATCGACCAATGGAACAATCTAAACCCTGAATATAGAGCTTTTGTTGATGAATTAAAGATGGCAAATATGCGTCTTGATGAGCTTTACAGTGAAAGAGAAAATCTGTTAGAGCAGACAGAACTTACACCCGAACTCAGAACAAGACTAGCTAAAATTGATGATCGAATTGAAGTACAACTTGATATGATCAGTGGGGCACATGAAAGACTGGCTACGACTAGGTCTCTTCGTGATGTAATTTCCGATCCAGAATTATCACTCAGGCTGAAGCTGACAGAATTATTTAAACGAAATGGTATTACAATCGCTGCAATACTGACTGCCCTTGGAATGACAATATCAACAATTGCCCTGGCTGTGACTAGAGGAGGAGGGGGAGGAGCGGGAGCAGGGGGAGGAGGAGCAAACGCAGGAGGTTCAGGTCCGCCCAAAGTATATACAAAAGCGAAAGAAATTGTAAAGCAATTTGGTGAATGGTTAAAAACATTGGCTGCAAAAAGTGCTGCTGCAATACCCGGTCTAATCGGTTCCCTCGTCAGTTTTCTATTAAAAACAGCAGGATCGGTGGTCGGATTTGTTGGAGAACAGCTATGGATATTTTTAACTGGATTAACATTAGTCATTATAAATAAAATTATGTATTAATATATGACACCCCTACGGAATCAGCATGTTTGGTGAAAAGAATATTGCAAAGTTTCTTTCTAAAAATAAAGACCTGTTTGGTTTCTCTGTCGAATTGGAATGGTGCAAACTCCGACGAGTAAATCGACATATACTTCGAGCAAATCCAGGTGTCCGACTCAAAGATGATAATCTTTATCATAACATTTTAGCTTTCGTGAAGGAATGTCAGAAGACTAACTTCTTTAAGCGACTAGAATTCATAGCTGTATTCCAGGATACTGAGGATGACCAAGAGGCTCATCATCTCCAAGAATATTGGTTCTTCGATTGATTCGCGACACAGGTAATCGATTTATCTTTCAGGCAGACGGAAATATTTACGTAAAGATGTGATTTTTCCTTCTAAGTTACTATATACACGAAGTGAAATGTAAGATGTGATTTATTTTCTTTTTAACTGTAATTTTTTCTTCTACTATATACATTACACGAAAAATGGGGTACGATAGAACATTATCACCGACTTTCACCAACCGAATACCGAATGGAACAAAGTCAGAAAGAACTCATCACGTGATTGCTCATAATCCAAGTGAGGCAGATCCAGGCCAGACACTTATCATACGATGTCCGAAGTTAGAAAGCGGAGTACTCTTAGTTCCAGATACTTTCGACCTGGTTTTTGATCTCGAAGTAATGGGAGATGAATATAACCGAGTAGTACAAAATGTTGCAAAAAATTTGGTGGAGCGTATGAAACTCACATTTGAGGGTCAGACACTTTCCGATTTGAGTAAATATAACTTTATTGAATGCTATCGTGATCTCTTCAAACATAAAAGGAGAGAACGAACATGACACTGTACGGAATTCAGAACGAAAATCTAAGAAAATTAAGAAGCGGTTCGACCGATGCAGATCAAAACGTCGTGGGCGATAAGTTACTTTTCGACACATATAAAACAAAATATGCTATTCGTCTCACTCATCCCCTCATAACAGGCCTGGAGTTGCATATCCAAAAGCGTTAGGGAGTCATATCAAATGGGAAATTACGTTGGCACCCCGCCCCCCAATTACTTGTCAGTAATCAGGTTGTTACAACCAATTATAAATTAAAAAACATTCAAATGGAATACGAGACAATTTCTGACCTCGATCTCGCGAGGTCAACTGCTGGTTATTACAACGGTGGAAAAGTTACCTTTACGAGCATATACATTATTTTAGAACAATCCCATTCAAAGAATCGGACACGGTTATCAATGAAAATATAAATGTACCACGACGTAGCATTAGAGGTATCGCTATACTCTTCACTAAAAATCAGAATCAGGCAGAAATGAACAGTGAACTTTTCTTTAACCCCTCCATTGAATCTGTGTCTGTATCAATCGAAGGCATTGCAAATAAAGTGTACGCTCAGAAGATGATACCAAGACAATTTTGGAAAGAAACACGACGGTATTTTGCTGAAGATAAAGATTGGTGTGAAATTGATATAGATGAGGCTGATTATTTGAAGAATAAATTCTGTCTGTTTATCGATCTGCGTAGTTTTAAAGATATTGAGTTTCATGGAAATGGTTTAAAAGTAATGAACACAAAGGACGGAATTCAACTTGAGATCCTGAAGAAAGATGCCTCGTGGGGTGGCGATGACGCTCACAATGATAATATATTTGCCCACATTTATGTTATCAGTGATGCCCAGGTCACTGTTGAAAATAGTAGATTAAAGTCTTTACAATATTAAACCGTAACCATGACCCGTCATTCCTATCGGCCATGTTTCTGCCAACCATTCGCCCGTGTCTAGATTGTATAACTGCACACGTTTGATATCATTTGGCGCCATCATGATTTTACTGCGCTTTTCACTACGGATTTCTCCAGCCTTTTTCCGTACAAACTGTACAAACTGTGCCGGCTCCGGCTTCTTCCCAGTTTCAAACAGATCTTTATAATCTTCAAAGTTCAAATGTTTTCTAACACAAACATCTTTCACCCCTTTATTTTTTTTCGTCTCCGAAGTTGGAGTTCGAAAAGCATACACTTTCGAGCGTATGCCGACAAAATCAAGAATAGGTTCACCATTCAACTCATCTTTAAATTTACCTATCACTTTTTTATTAATCTTCGGAAAGTTGGGGGCGGAACTCATCCCACTAGTATCATATATAGACTTCTCACCATTCTTTTCCACATCTTCTCGGACTATATCATTGAAAGTTACGTCCGGGTCCGGGATCGGCACACTGTAAACAAAACTGTCAGTATCCATGTAGGCTAATCGTATTCCAGGGAACTGGGTCCGAAAGTAATTGTAATGCGTCTCATACATTAGCAGCTTAGAAAGTTCAAGCACTGCCGCGCCAATGAAAACTGGTTTTACATATCTATGCTCATCCGTTTTCAGTTCAGTAGGGCACTGTCGCAGGAATCGCCATCCTCTTCGGAAGTTATGAAAGTTATATGTTTCATCTTTGGATTATACTTCTGAATCTTTTTACGTCCACTATCCGTGCCGTTCCAGTCCGAAACAAATTTAAAGTCTCTGTACTTTCGAACATCTTCTATTGTCTTACCGAACATTGCATTATTCATCAGCTTATAGAAATTCTTTTCGAAATCTGTCCTCCCCTTTGTCCTCATTTTAGTGTTAAAGTCAATATATTTCGCGAGACATGGAGCTTCATCGAAAGCAAGCACCCGATAAATCTTTTTCAATCTCATTCCCATCCGAAGATAGAATTCCAGCAACTTGTAGTGTAAGACGTATCTCTCTCTATCCATCACACTTGTAATCAGTCGACCGCCCTGCCTCGGAAATTCATAGTGATGCGGCGCTAATGGCAAATCGCTGTGTTCTAGATGTAATTCGGGGGGATATTCTAAGTCTACTTCTAGAAAACTTGGTGGAAAGGTGGCGCCAGGTCCCCACGCTCCGCCAGCTCGGCCCCCGCCGGCGGCCCATTCCTCCCACTCTTCCATCGTCATCCAATGAAGTCCGCCCGTAGGCATTGCCTGACTCATTGCCCAGCCGTAGAGATTGTTTGCATCGAGATATTTTATTTCGGTCACCGGCTTCTCTGGATCGTAATTCGCGTAAGCAGGATGATTTGTCTGTAAATAATGAATATTACACTGGCTGATACCACCTCTAATTCCCCGTTGTACGAAAGTCATCTGCTCATCATCTTGAATGAGTTTAAATTTATTACCTGTGTAAAGTAACATAGCATCCCATGTCAAGCCGGGCGCTGACATATAGTGGGCCGGATCTAACTTATATGCCCTTAAACATGTGTCACGAAAATTTTCAAATATATTTGCAAGAAGTAGAACGTCAGTCTCGCAATAGAATTCCATATAATCACGAATCGTCTTACACTCAACTTCGTTCCATACTCGCAAAGCATGTTCGTAATCAGACTCAGAAATCCCCTCTTCCGTCAATTCGCTATAAAATTCCCCCCTCTCCGGGAGCTCCTCCTCTCCCAGTCTGTCAACCGAGTCTAAATATTCGTAGGGGAAGAAACCTTTCGCCCTTTGAATGTCCGGGTATGAAAGTGGCGCCGCCGTCCACCCATCCTCCGGCACAGTTTTTGCCAACTTCGCCAATGACCCCATCATCAGCTGAGCACTGTCCATAAACTTTATAGAAAAGAAACGTCTCTTTATCTCCCTCTTCCCATCGACAACAATTGAGCCACTAAAAATAAATGTTTTTGAGAGACCCATAATTCCACCATTACCCGTCTTAGCTATTAAATTTGGCTCTTGTCCGGGACCATCATCTATTTCATGTAATTCTTTCAAAATAAAAGAACCATCGTATCCCTTGAGGTTGTGAAAGTAGATAGGAATGGTTCTCGACGGCCGGCATCCTTCGCAATAGAAGGTCGCCTCCTCCTTCACTACTCGGTATCCTGCCGGCTCTCCACATGCAATACAGACTGGATCACATCCGTCGCGCCGGTAATTAGATCTATCTTTCATCGGTATTATTTTCCAATAATACGATTTCGAATAATACTCGGCCCGTTCTTTCATATCCTTCAGAAAGTCTGTAACACAGGAGAGACCTGTGAATGTTCTTTTACCATAAACAGTGGGTGGTCGCCCTTCGCCCCACCGTTCCACCATAACATACGAAAGACAAATTGGAATGTGCCGGCCGGTCCCCTTCTCAATAATTGCTTCAGTATCTGCATAGACGACGTAGGGGGCGGGGACCTTCTTCCAATGTCCTTCGAATTGACACACTTCCTTAGGAAAAACTGGCTGGGAGTCGTCTGTTCCACAGTACACCTGATGTATTTCTAATTCTTCTGTTGACTTAAAACCTCTTTTACAAACCATACAAATACACTTCTGTCTGCGCTCATTCTTTCGATTAGTACGAGAATTACGAAGGCGATTTAACGCAGTAATTGGTACATAGTGGCACCTTCGGGCTTCACCGATTATCAGTAAGATATTTGCTATTTGATCGCCTTCGGCTCCGCTACTATATAACACAGTTATGTCGGACGGGGGAGTGGGATCATTTTCGTAGATCTGAAATACTTGAAGTTTGACCCCTGGATTTTGCTGCTCGAAGCGCCTGAATACAGTCATATCGGCGGGCGTGGGCGTGGGTATTCCCTCCCAACAGTAGTCAGCCATAAATGGGGCGTACGTATTCCATTTTCTCCTTACCTGACCACATTTCTTTTCACGAAACTCGGGATCGCTCAACTTTATACTTGCTACGACAGCATACTGAAAACAGTTCTCGCTGCCCGAAGGTAGCACCAGATCGCTAACACAATGCTTATTTTTTAACCATCCGGGAAGTTGAATCCCAGCCCCCGGGCCGGCACCGAGTAAAACTTCTACTAGAATTACTTCAAAATTAAGTATCTCCTCGAGAACGAGACCAGAACCCTCAACATTTTCAATTGTATCAAGCATAAGGTCGTAGCGATCTATTAATTGTTGCCCCACATCCGCCCCTCTTACATCTTTTGTGTATGTATCTTTTAATTTAACATACAATGTACGCGGTTGTGTATTACCAGTTTTCGGATCCGATAATTTGACTTCCATTTCGGTATAAACAGAGTACATCTTTCGTTCTTTGACCATACCTTCAATATCCACCAGCTCCCCGATATCCTTGACTCGCTTGACTTCAGGAAATTTTTTTTGTAAAACTGCTCCCTTGAATGCTGTATGTAAACTGGCCATCTTTATGATATATACTATCCTAAAAATTTTTTTAAAATGAAAAAATAATTATTCTATGATAGGTCATCAAAATCCACTATAATATTTTTGTCAGCATTTATTTGTTTATATATCTCACCTAATCTTTCTAAGTCGACTAGTTCTTCCGCATCTTGAATTTCTGGTTTATTAGGCGCAGCACAAAATAACCTCTCAACAGTGAAAGAAAGAGCACGTTTATTTAAGCGCGGTTTAAATGCTAAGAATTCTATCTTACTACCTTTTCGGATATTACGAGGTACAATAGCAGGATTTTCTCGGACTGGCAATGGGCTCACTGTTTTAAAACCGCAGTCAATTTCTTGAACCATATCAATACATGTAGCGAAATCGTGAGCCCCTCTCCCTCCCCCTCTTTTAAACTGAAATTTAAAATACGCAACTGGCTGCGCCCCGCTCCCTCGCTTCCGATACACTTTAGATGGATTGTAAAATCCGGTAGTATTCTTGGAGTGAGCGGCCAGGCTTAGAGCATAACTTTTAGCAGTGCTTGCATCGAAACTTTCACCTACGGTACGGAATATTATCAAATCAGTAAACTTTTGAAGACTCGGTTGCCAACGGACACACACCCCATCGCATGTAGCAGGATCTCTAGAGCCGTACTTAGGTCCGATGGGGAAAACCACTTCTAGCTCACTGTCTACGTATATGAAAGGATCTACCAATGATTCACCAAATATGAGTTTGCCGTCACTGATTTGAATATTCTCTTCTCCGGTTTCAAGTATTTTTATTGCAGTTGAAATAGAAAGGATTGTCATTATCTTATCGTATATATCTTAATAAAAATAATTTAAAAAAATTTTTTTCTATGATATAGTATCCTAAAATGTCATACATATTCATAAATGGACCAACTGGAAGTGGTAAGAGTTACGATGCAATAAATTTGGATCCGTATCACGTACCAGAATTTGACACTAGTTTTTCCAGCAACATTGCCGACTTTTATAATGGGCGCTCCCCCGTTTCGATTGCCGATTTTCAGAACCAGTTTATAGAACATACGCTTAGTTTACAATGTCAGGCTGGGAGGGCCTCCCCTTCAGAACACTACATTATTTGTGACTCTTCCATAATTCAACATCTGACTTTTTCTCGAATCCGGGGCGTGGCAACGGAAGAAAAAAAGATTGTTTCTAGAGCATTTGACCATTTACCCAGTTTCATTATCATATTCAAAGATATGCCCTGGGATTATTGCAGGCGGAATGTGTTGACTCGAGCCAGACAATATGAAATAGCCGCCTTAGAAGAACTAGAAGAGATTCACAACAAGTTCAAACAGACTTTCTTAGAAATTTGCCACGACTATAGGCTTCCATGTTTGGTAATTCATCAATCTCTTACCCCCCTCGTTCTCAAGAATATACTTAATCCAACAATTGATACTGAGACAGTCGGACCAGTAGAATATCCACGAGCTTTTGACTTTGGAATTGCATGGAGCGGCGGCAGCCAGGGATTTTTAATAGACGGTTTCAAGGAGGAGGAACTTGAAAAAGCGTACTTCCCACCTGGTCAAGAACAACTAGAACAACCTCGAGTGTCACTAAAGAACCTACACAAACTTCTTAACGCTTGTGAATCTGTGTGTGCTTATAATGCTTCGTTTGACCTACGAGCACTTGACATTATGAAAAGGGGGGACTTTGAAGTTACTTGTCTATGGCTTATGTCAGTTGTGTACATTATACTTCAACCAGAACTTATCGATAAAGCTGAAAAAGGGGGACTCGAAAGAACGGACTGTGGTAACATGAGAAGTCGTTTTGAAGATCTTGCAAACTTAATATGTTCAGGAACTGAGGGGGTACCACCTCATCCACATACGGCCGAAAAAGATGCAGTAAGTGAACATTACTTACGACAGTACATGATAAATACTTGGCCAGGTGGGGGGTGGAAGTGGGGTGGTAAACTGACACTTTCGGCTTTCAAGAAATTAAGACTTTTTCCATGGTACTTATTGAATAACTTTCGTAAATACTTACGTTAGTACTTACGTAGTACTTACGTAGTACTTACGTAGTACTTGACAAGTACCAGCACAGGAACTTACGAAGTTCTAATAACATTTTCCTCTGGCTCCCAACTATTGAAACTTTCTGGATAACCTTTCCATTTTATCAGATAATATTTCTTTCCTCTAATTTTTTTCGTCTTCAAAATTCGTTCTACTCTGTACAGCTCGTCGCGTTCCGAAAGGGCGCTCTGAAGTTCATCGGAATAGAAAGTGCCGAGTATTTCCTCTCCATTCAGATCTTTTATTTTGTAAACTGGTGGCGTTCCCAAGCCAGCTGCGTACACAACTTTTGAAACTACGAAAATCTCCTCTGTCCAATTTGGTAAATATCCTTTCTTGAAAGTGGTCTTGTATTTTGTAATTCGGACTCGTTCTCCCGGCTTGAATTCAGGGTTGGCTCCCCCGGCTGCCAACTCAGGACCGAATAGTGTATAAAATGCCTGCCAATCGTTCTCCTCTGTTACGTCCCTGGGTTTCATTTTTATACTTCCGTGTACGGTGTTATTGTAATTCTCGAGAAGGTGGGGTAGAATAGAAAGCCATTCTCGTGTCTGCCTGTATGTAAAGTATTTCCACATCATCGTCTTGAGGGTCCGATTAAAACGTTCAACAACGCTAGCTTTTTTGTCACTGTAGGTGTGAAACCAGTGAATTCCCACCTCCTGGAGCCACCCCTGCATTTTTCGATTAGTAAATTCCCGCCCCTCATCTGTCTGAAGTTTGTCGGGCCTTCTCCCGGATTTCTTAATCACGTCTTGTAGCGCCTGTAACGTATCATCAGCCGTTTTTGACTGTATCGGCCTGGCCCATGCATATTTGCTTAGCACATCGATTACTGTTAGCATGTATCGAATGTTACGATTCTCTTTTGCGAACGGGGGAGGGAATTCCACGAGGTCAGCCTGCCAAAACTCGTCCACCGATGTTACGAAAACGCGCCGGCCCGTAGCACGAGTACGAGGTACCGGTTTATGTAGATTATAAGTTAGCTGAGTTTTTAACCAGTCCTGCACCTCTTTCTTAGTGACGTGGAGTCCGCTGGCCCGTGCTGCGTCATATAATTTTTGTACACCTCCAAAACCAGTTTTCGGGTTGTAATATAATTCTCTAAGAGTACCTTCAGCTTCCATAATGCTATATTATACGAAAAATTTATGCCGTACGGATGCTGAAAATTAAATACTAGTTTACTGAATTGTATCCTTTTCAATTGCTTGATTAGGTCCACGGCATCCCGTTCTGACATCTCCATTCCATGTTCTTTTATAATAGTTGTGTTGTCTATCTTGTTCGGTGTGTAAAATAGTACTAACATCTTTATGTTTGCCCTGAATGGTTTACTAATACTAGTATATTGCTGAGTCAGAACCCAGACAGATAGTCCGTAGTGTCTTGCGTTGAAACCAAGTTGGACTAAAACATCACTGCGCTTCTTCATATCTTTGGACCAGGCGCAGTCGTCGAGTACTATTAAAGTGTTCGTGCCGGCCCATTCGTCCCGTACGTAGATTAGTGTATCATTCACAGCATCGGGTCCGACCGGAAACACGAATACGTTGTCATCGGCGAAAATGAATCTTTTATTATACGTTTTATTAATCATGAATGTTGGGCAAATGAAAACTATATATTCGAATTTCCTTAAGTACGGACCAGTGAGGAGATCCATTACAAATTCTGTTTTGCCAGAATCTGTCGGTCCATTTATAATCATGTTGAATGGCGGGGTAGCGTATATTGACATTTCCTCTGGATCTATATACTGTACATAAATGTAATGAATATTGCTAAAGATAACAAACCAATTTTGCCGAATTCGTGAATAGGGTCTGCAGATGCTGCCCGTTCCCGTTCCGAAGGCGGTGGGATGGGAGGGGACGCCCCCCGACTCGTATCAGTCGCTCCCCTTCGGAACGCTCCGGGCTCGTCCTGCCACTTCACAGGATCCGGACCCCCTCCTTCCATCTCATGTATAGCACTTTCTCGAACTTCCGTGTTTATATCACCGTTCACCCCGAAGGACATAGATTCAGTTGCGTATTGCAATTCATTATTATAACCTGAGATTGCCGGGCCCGAAAGGATGACCATCTCAGACGGTAAGAGAAGTAAATTTGGTGAGACTGCCATATCAAGTTTGACACCAGTATTCATTATTGTGTCTTGATATCGCCGATAACTGATTACTTTGTCGGTATTGCGAATTTCATCTTCGAGGAGAACGCCGAATTCTTTTCGGACTTGCTCTGCACTGCCAGTATCGCCTACTATGGTACTGCGAATATTCGCTTGTGCACCGAGTATACAATATACGTAGGCTTCAAGACTTTCGTTTAGGCGGGCTAGGCCAGCCTTTGTTAGTCCCGAGTCTCCCGTCAGAGGAATGAAACTATTATATTGCCCCTCCGTTCCATCATTTCGGAAGAAATAGTAGTGCGGTCGTTCTTTGTCGGACAGTACATGTTTTTTCTTTCCAAAAATTGTATGTGTATAGAAAACGCCTCCGTCGGCGGAGAGGAAAAAGTCATGACCGTTGTATATCGCTTTTGGCTGTCTAACGGGCCCACGATTAGTATAATATTCATAACCATAACCAAGACCCTTATTTTGACCTTTTCGATATCGAAAGTCGGACTTCGTTGGACTTATATTTCCAAATTCAGTACATAGAAGTTCATATTGGACGAGATTGTACGGATTGTCGCCCGCTTTGAAGGTGGGGGTATCGTCTGGAAGTGCAACGCCCATTTCGTGAAGGATCCTACGTATTGTAAAATATACATGGAAACGGCAGAATGATCGTATTTGGGGCGGAAATTTCTTATCAAAGAGATGGGCGAATGATATACCACAACCAGTAGTGCTGCACCATACAGCGAAATTCAGTTGCTGGTCCCAGTATTTCATGTTTGGTCCGCCCAGCCAGACATTACTTTCTTTAGCTGATCGATGAGTGATTACGTTATCTTTGAACACATCCCGAGGATGAAAAGTAAATTTTTCTGTCGGCGTTACATATATTTCTAAGTCCATGAGAATAGGTTTTACTCCCCCGTTCGGTTTGGTAGGAATATCAGCATGCTGTACTGTTGGTATGCTCGTCTTATTCAATTGAAAAGCAACTGGGAATAGGTCTGTACTCATTATTTGTGTTTCTATATACATATAGATTTAAATGGAGGAGAATTTTCCCGGAATCCCTGTCGGAATCGTACTAACATTCCAGACTATGTTAATACTTTATTTCGGATTCAGGTTTAAACGAATTTTTTATTTTTTACTAAGAATAGATAACATACTGCAAACAATGGAGAATTTAATAAAGTCATCGGCAGCGGCAAATACGACAGCGCATTCCGAAGGACCAACCGCAGCGTCGGACAATAATCGATCCATAATAGAGACGAAACGTGAAAAAATACTCTGTGTCATCGCAAGTGGCCAAAGTAAGTTATTTTTGGTAAGGAGATTTCAGTTGTGGACGTAGAAAAATGGGGAGATGAAACAGTAATTAAAGCCTTCAAAATGTACGAAGCGAAATACAGTTCTCTTATAAGTGATACCATCACTCAAAGTTTCATAGATCTAGGAGCCCGTGCAATAAGTCAGGTAGTTCCAATCGATGATCGAGATAACTATGCCACTGATCTTAAAAAGGATTTTATTCTAAACAGTGAAATAAAACGATTATCAGGACGGATAGCGTACACATGGGGGCCCCTGATTGCTCTAATTTCCACCGGTTTAATTACGGGTAAACATTTAAATTTTAAAAAAATCGGGCTTAATATAGTACCTGAAATAAATGGATTCAACTTCGCAAACGGTTCCGACTCAGCAAACGCTTCCGCCAGGGACGACGGAGCCCACACCGCAAACGGAAACGACGACCTTCCCTACGCCACAGCGCAACATAGAGAAAATTTCGTTACCGACGAAGCATCCAGGGAGAGTTGCTGCGGGCAAGAAATTAGCGGAATGGAACAGGCAAAACAAGGAGAAGAAACTAAAAGCAATGAAGGGAATGATAGCGATGCGGTAGCGACTGAAGCAGACCTACCGCCTACAATGAAAGAACAGTGTGATAATAATTCACGCTGGTATAATAAATGTTATCTTGTTTTAGGAATTTTGGGAGTTTCATTGACTGCATTAGGGCTATATTGGGGGCGTGCTCGGCATATTTGTCCCGTTAATCGATCGAGTCCAGATCGGAAAGATCCTCCCCAGAAAGCGAAAAAAACAGAGCACGTAGCGGCTCCCTCCGGAACAGTTCCGACAGGGGAGGGGGAGGGGGAGGGGGAGGGGAACCCCAGCTCCTCTACATTGTATGAGATGGATTAACTCCCCATATTTTTTATTTTTATTTTTTATTTTATATACTAGTCAGCAATCATGGATATTAAAACAGTTGTAAACACAATGTACGATGGTATTGTAATCGCAGGACTTACGATGGGATATCTTATGATCTCCAGCAAATTTCTAAAAATTGATATGGGCGATCCAAGTCGACCAAATTTGACTCGATTGACAAAATTAGGCGGTGCGACTGCTGCCGCGGTTGCGACAAAAGATCTTCTTGAACAGAAAAATATTATTCCTGCTGAACCTTATACTTCGTAATGGGCACCTTCGGAATATTATTCATCAAAAATTATACTTAGTAATATATACAACGTACAACGATGATCATTTGGATTGAAAGTCAATCAGGTGAACCAGTCACTGTTAATTTTTACCCTTGCATTGACACGACACAGTTACGAAGATAAGACTGCTAGAGTGCGGACTATATAATTCATGGCATAACATAACATCGACGAATAATGTAATAAAATATCAAGAAGGTGACCAACCGAAGAAGACTAAATCAATACGTCCAGGTAACTACAATATCGATACGTTAAACAAAGCAATCGGGTTGAAGCAAAAAATTAATTTTGAAAAACATCTGCCGACAAACCATGTTTATCTAACTTTGGCTAAAGATATTAAAGTCTATTTCAATGCCACAGGTAGCTTCGCCAACGTCGTCGGCTTTTCAGATAAACCTGAGAACAACCCAGTTATAAAAAGTACTATGAGTCCGAAGAAAGTGGATTTCTTAACAGTCACTAAATATATAGTTCATTCAGATGTAGTCGATGTTACTGGAAATTATGTTTCATTTGGTTCGGGGTGAATACATACAGGGGAAAGTATCGAACTGTTTACAAATACTTCCCATCCGGGATACGAGAGAAATAAGTGAAAAGGTTACTTACGATTTTAAAAACGGAGCAATTTCTATGCCATTGAGAAAAGGGGGAGATTACATGAATTCAATTCGTATCTGGATAACGGATCAGGATGGGAACATGATCGATTTCAATAACTGGCCAATTAGCTTTTGTATTGAATTATTGTAGTCGTTCCGCCTACCGGTGTAACATAAACCATCCCACGACCAATCCTCCAGCAATATAAATCATTTCATATTTCTTTTGCTCAGGACTGGGCTGATAATAATCTGAGAATTGAACTTCTTTGCCTGACGTAGAGTTGCTTTGCACCGCTTCTGCTTCTTCCAGGATTTCTGCATCTGTATCTCTTAATTCTGCCGCAGCATGTGCGTCCTTTGCCTGATTTTCTCTTCCCAGTCAGCCTGTAGTAATCTTTTTTCTGACCAGACGTTGCGATCATGTTCAAATTTTTCTAATGCTTTATCATGTCGGACCTTTTCTTCAATAAGAGCCTCACCATTCCCAGAAAGCTTTTGACCGATAATATTTCCTCCTGTGAATGCCGTTGCATTTAATACAGCACCGAGAACTGTCATTCCTATAGCTGAAGCCATGGTTGTGTATATTACAAGGTATTATTTTAATTTTCACTGTATATAGGTCCCTACGGAGTATGTCTGATCCAAGTGGCTTCGGTCTAGGTACAATTCGTATGCAAAATCTTGAGCTCGAAGATCTGAGTGATGTTAAAGTTAACAATAATACTAAGATGGCTGCTAATCATAATAAGGATTACGTCCTTCGTTATAAAGACCGCGAAAAATATTTCGTTTTAGCCAATGCCGCAGCGCCACCCCACGAACATGCTGTAGAATTTTCCGAACTTAAAGACATTGATGAAACTGTAATTGACGCCACAAAGGCTTCGAATGATCCTACTCCTTTTGCTCTGACATGGGATTCGGCTAGTCAGAAATTCATGCCTTATAATGTGCCGCGTAACATCTTAGATATATTGGGTAGTGAAATTGCAGGAGGTGTTGCTGAACCACCAGGAACTCCGAATGTGATTTATTTTGATAGCAATGTAAACAAATATAAATTGTTAGATTTTCGTAGTTGGCTTACTCCTACAAATCCATACATTGCACTTCTTGGTATACCAATTCATCTTAAAATTAGTCCTCTTAATACAATAATGAAGGCAGATAATACATTAAGAAGGTGGATAAACGAGGGGGAGAATTATTGCTCGTATACAGCTAGCGGAGTTCCAGTTAGATTATTTTGGGACACAACTTTAAAGAAACTGGGTCTTAAAAGTGACGGTGATGAGGCAGCTGAATTAACTTTACAGACTGTAAATCAACAGATGACTGATAATATGAAAATACTTCAACATGGTACAGTTCTCATTAGATGTGTAAAGTTAGCTACGGGAGACGAGTTTGATGATTTGGTTGGATATTATGCTATGAAAACAGATAACAGAACAACTTGTGATATTATCATAAGTATTGATAAAGATCGGGGAGGGGAAATGAGTATTGAATGTTTTGTTGGTGGGAATAGAGTAGAGAACGACTTAGGAACTACATTTGTACGTAGAGATAAAAGAGTGAACACTTTAGATATCAGTACCATTCATCTGAAACGACTCATTTTGTTTGAAGTAATGGTCTTCCGACATATTTTAAGTTCAGAGGAAATTACTAAAATTTTATCTATCGGGTGAACAAGTTCGCACCGATAGGAACTCCGAGTTCAGAAAAAAACCTACCGGAAATTCACATACTCACATCAGCTAGACTCCGCGACTGACTGACAACGGGGGGTAAAAAAAAGCTCCTTTATATAGGCTAGTTTGATGGTGATGACTCACACGGAATTTCCCGTACATGTATAAACATGTTGTGTGTGACTCAGAAGGGAATTTCCCTGCTTAGTTCAGGACAATGCACTGCTGCGCCAGCTGCCAGCTGTTGCGCGTGCGTGAGTTCGTATATAGGTCAGGGTCATACTTTAGTTACATGGATGGTTAATTTTTCCTTCGCTTCATGTAGATAAATGAATAAAATGGGGTGTAAAATTCTTATTAATCCCAGTTGACCACCTTTATTTTACTACTCGTCTGCATGCTTCTTTATGAATATCATGAACTTTTTCAGAATATTGAAGTTTGCAATAATTGCAGTCGTGATTCCAGTCTCATCTGTCCCCTGTGAACGTAAGTTCAGTACCCAAAACAGGATCAAAATATCGAAATGTAGTTGTCTGAGTGAAGATGTCATAAATAATCTGATTAGTTGGTGATAACCATGGAAGGTGAAGACTTGGCGAATTTGACTTCGGAGCAGCGATGATAGAGTTTAGACAGCAAAGACATCGTCGGAAGTAGTGCACAGAAAAAGTAAAGAATTGAATACAGAGAATAGACCAGAACAATATTAAAGATTGTAAAACTCATCAAAGAAAAAGCGTCACTGCTGATATTTATTGAAAACTAATTCATCGACATTTGAACCGGTTTTCGATATTGCGTATACAGCTATTTTATAGGTACTTACATTTTGATAAAAATGCAATGAGGATACATTTTCATTGGCCATCACTTTCTGTGCTTGTCATCCAAGTACATCAGTTGAGATATTGAACTTTGTTGCAAAGTTCCATCGCAAGGTCGTCTTTGCAATTTGCAAAACAAAGTCAGGCTTTACTGTGTCAAGCTGGGATTGACTGCATTTAGCTTGTCCAAAAGTGAAAGACCGGACATGGCACGCCAAGTACTGACTGAATTTCATGTCCCAGGCTTGGTAGTCCATGTGGGCTACCATTTCATGGAATTTGGTAGCCCCGGGCAGAAGTTGGTAGTCTGTTGACGCGGGACTACAGTTAATTTCGAGCCCTGAATTAACAAAGGTTCAGAAATTCACCTATGTTGTTTGAATTCCAGACTTCCGTTCAACTCTTTATCGACGACGATTCAAGTGAAAATTTCTAAAATATTAAAATGAAAAGAGAATGAGCATCATAATTAATATGAAAAGAGTATGGGTATCATATTAAGAAAGTGTCCGTTTGGTTCACGGATTTTGAATTTTAGTGGCAAACGATCTATTGTGTCTAAATAAATTAATAAACTTACTTGAGAGGCATAAACATGATTGGTTATGATTGGAGTATCTTGATGGTCTCTTTTCCGCTTCAGGTGAAATTTGAAATTTACAATTGCAATACTTATTGCAAACGTTATCCTTATTTTGGGTCCGACATAAGCTTATTGTTCAAATATCCTGTACCGTTAATAATCTATTTCTCATTTGTAATCAGTTCTCTGTACATGTTTGCACTCAGTTTTGTGATAATCTCATTTGTAATCAGTTCTCTGTAGATGCTTGCACTCAGCTTTTTTGTATTCATAACGTCAAAAAATTATTTAATATTGCATAGAAAATGACACTTTGTTATATATTTGATTTCTATAAAGGGCAATTAACTCTGACTTTTGATGATTTTTTCACCATTTTTGTTTTTAATGACAACAATGATTTCCTGTTCTCCTCCCCAAAAACCATGTTGAGATAAACAGTATTCCAGCTTGTCAACGCAGCCAGCAGCTGAACTTGTACAAACAGCATTGTTATTCCTGACGACTGAATGCTGGCCTGGACTAGAATACAAATTTAATGTAACTGTAACAGTGCATTTTACACATGTAGACGCTATGTTGTCAAAGCTAAATTGTTGGTGTTTCAACATCCTTTTGGGAGTAGAGCAAAAACCAATGGTTAACATCAAGAACAAAATAGTTTTGAAAACTATCAACAAATAGAGTTATTAGCCTTAAAATCAGATCGTTGGTAACGCAATGGACGATCTCCTGTCGCTACACACTCACACATTGAAATAACAGGAGGAGATATCTCAGCACTGAATGGGTCAGTTAGTCCGGGCTCTCTTGTTTTCGCACCGAATAAAGTTAACGAGTGCGTATAACCATAGAGCCTCGAGAAACGAGAGTCAATGGTATAACCAATCATATAGATTGAACTGGAAAAATATATATGCCTGACCCCCCCCCCCCCCCCCCTAGCAAACATCAAAATGAGTAAATTTCTATCAGGTTTTCAAATTGTCGTCGAGTAGTTGAAAATCGTCGCTCTACTGAAGCAACGAATGACGCTCATAAATTATGTAATATCGCGTGGTTTGTTTGACGGTCCTAAATTGATTTTAGATCGCCAGGTTTGTTAGCACAGTCAAAATAGATCTGTATAAATTGCCTGCAGTGTTTTTTATTCCATCGTACATGGATAGCAACACTATAAACCCTTCAGGACATCATCAATATCTATACTATCTAGTAGTGAGTATTACTCTATTCTAAGCGTTGATTACTTTGACACTCATATTTCTCTCAAAATTATCAATGAGGGAATTCTGTAGATTGTTTTTAAGATCGCCATAAACATCACTTGTGTCTGTAAAATAAGTCAAAGCCAATAGCGCTGATCGCAAATGACGTCACTGTTCTCTCTCATTAATATGCATAAATAAACATTTGTCCGCATTTTTCGCATAAACGACGAAAATAAAACCTGCGAGTGTTAGAAAGGCTATTTAGCATCACACTTATTCGTATGAATTGATGACTGAGACTACAAGCTGCAACAACAGCCGCGCATACAACGACAAAATTTGTCCGAATTTCAGCTTATTTGTCCGAATGTCGCGCGCGTGCAGCTATATTTAGTAACAAATCCGAAATCGCGATCAACGCTATTACCGGAATAAGAGCATGCGTGACTTGATTCTCAGACAAGTCTGGATTGAACACGCATCAAAAACTGGTTTCACACTGCTACCATGCTGAGTGTAACAATTTTCACGAAACTTTAGCTATAATAGAAATTTAAACAATGCTTGGTATTTGGAAGTGAAATTTAATAAATAGCATGATTTATGGTTTTGTTATTAAATCCCTGTAAAGTGTCAAACCTGAAAGACGGATCATCGTTCTTAGAACTACATACTATCATTAAGCTAAACTATTTCTGACGTCTATTATCGCCTCTTTGTCAAAACCATTAAAATTGATACTCTGTCGTCCTTGAATAGCGCCATCTATCCACATTTTAAGGTACGATGATGAACCATCGTAAAATGGCTAAAGTGACATCATCAAAGACAAACATAGTTGTTTTATTAAATAAATAAATAAATAAATGTCTGCAATCTGTGGAGACGATCTTAAATTTGCTCGTAAATTCCCGAAGCAAACCATGAGAATTTGTTCAAATATTCTTGGATATTTACATATAAGACATCTCTTGAAAATATTGTTCAAAACCTGCAAGTTTCTGCCCCGGTGCAATTGCTTAAAATTTAGTAATTTTTCTGATGAATTCATTTGGCAACCTAGGGAACCACTTCGCCTTTCAAAGAAGTATGTGATCAAATCCATTCAGCTTCATGTATGACTACGAGGAGTGCGAGTAGATACTGTATTATGACGCACCTTGTAATAAACTAATTGATTACAGGGTCTGTCATCTGGATAAACAATCCAAAACCGGATATAAACTAGAGTTTCCACGACCAATCAATTCCGCTTGAACCTTTTAGACACAACGAATCGTCCCACAGTTTGAAGGATGGACAGCTATTTGCCTTTAACTCGCGTCTATGCATCATCTAGAGCACCACCTGTTGTTGTCCGCGTCGGTACCAATCAGTATCGGATTTGAAGGCATGATATTATGGAGTTGGAGCATCTGTGGGCTTGTTCATAGCGAGACTGTCTATGCAGACATGCACTCTTTGTCTGATCACAGTGCTGGGTATATGATATTAATCCAACACAAGCCACAAATTTGTCTCTGCTATCCCAATGTCACCACCATGAAAGTCAGAATTTGAACTGCTGATAAAACATTACAGTGATAAAACTATGCTGAGTTTGCTAGCCTAATGCTTCAACTATGTGGATTGTGACTAATTTACAACTAAGCTGTGGTTGAAGACTGTTCCAGAGACCTATTCCCGAACAATTTACGGCCATGCCAAGAGAGTGGTATGTACAGATAAAGATTTGCAACTTAGAAATGAGTAGAACTTGTAAAGATTTACTATGAAGGTTGACAATAGGTAAGTGATGTAAAAATTGCACCAAAAGAGAGATTGATGCTTCATATGGTGCATTTGATATAACAAGAGATTACAATTCCTAGAATAAAATAAAATATTAATTTGATACTTCTAATGGTGATTGTGATGGTAATGGTATCATGGGAGACGTGGGGAAAATAAGTGTGATGAATGTATTGGAGATGGTTTTGATGACACCAGTGTTAGCAGACAATAGTAAACAGTAACAGTTATTGTAATCTGTCTTTGCAGATCAACAAATTATTGAGGTAGCGACAACGCCATAGCTGTAAAGACGGAAAATGATAAGTACAAATTGAATTTTCTTCCATGCTAACTTCGCGTACAATAACACTTATTGTCATTACCAACACAGCTTTAATACGTTTCAAAAATGGAGTGATTTGGTGGAGGTAAAAGTAAACTTGGATTATTTTCGTGACTAAATACTAAAAGAGAACTATTGCCTGGTCTTGAAATCGGAGCAATCAATGATGCTGAATAATAACAGTTTCTACCGGTTATGAAATGGTAATAGTTATAAACTCTCAATAATACAAATAATCTTACTGACATTACCAGGACAAATCTGTAGACATTCTTGACCTTTGAACTGCGTGTACGAATTTTAAACCAACTTCGGTTGAATCCAAAACATTAGATCGTCTCAACAACAAAGTGGTTTAGAATGACGTACGTTGCCATCTATAGTCTACTCAAACGAAATTGCCACAGAATAAACTACAATGGGCTTCGAGATAAATTAACTCATTTATCATAATAAGTTACACAATGTCTAGATAGATCTGTCGAATTAAATGCTTCAGTGATTAGCCGTTTCAGATGAGGACATTTTTTCGAAAGTGGGACGGTGAAATTTTGATTTCCGCTCAGTGAAGGTTTGGATAGAAGCAAACCGTAACTGTCATTATACAGCATTTCTTAACGATTTAAGCGAACCAATGGGTTTATTTTGATATATTAGATGGTTGAAGACGATCCTCCATCCTATTGCTCATTTTTTTCATTAGTCTTCTAATTAAGAGATTTTGTTGGAGACGCTCAGTCTACACTATCATCTAACAGAACGTTTTTTATCGTTATATTTCCACTTTTCATCATTCTGTGCCGAATTAAAACGAATATAAATCACGGCGGAAATGACCTCATTTCAATAAAGCGTCTGTACATGCTGTGTGATCGGTTTGAACTGGGTATTACTCGTCATTAGCATGGAGTTTGGACGTCTGCTATGATAATTTTGCCAGTGTGCCACAATGGAGTGCGCACGAGTTAAGCCTTCACTTCTATATTACCTCAAGTTGTCTTGTATTTGGAACGATATGACCTGATTGGTTGGTTCTGTTGTCGATGTGACCTGACATACTATCGCGAGAACAGTCACCGCATGCAGTGGGCAAACTCCATCAAATGGCGTAATTTATTCCCGCATCAAATAATGAAATAACTCCATCACGCATCAGCACCTGCTAATGAGTTTCCTGAGAGATATGTTTTAATGTTTGAAATTGTCAGAGTGTATTTATTCGGTCGACATCTGTCTAATTCTTGTTCACCTCGGTCTCGTTTGTCGATAAATAGAAAGGCTTCTTTAACCCCCCGAAATTTACCCCGATCTTTATAAAAATAATTTTTTACTTTACTGATGACGTGAGATTGATTACAAATTAGTTTAAATTGTAAACTTATTTCAAAAATACCAAATATCAGATTTCAGTGCATTCACTCAGATAAAGTTGATTCTTTTAATGATTCTTTTGGTCGAAAATGATAAAATATAATCCTTATTATAGCTTGTCTACACTTCCTGTACGTGTTTAATACCCGACGCTTAAACTGTGAAGATACACATTGTACATGAAGGCCAATGGCCTGTAGTACTGAAAAAAATCACTTGCTATCAAAATACCCGACGCTACTGTACATAACTAATTTACCGAAATTAATTGAAATTAATTCGCTAGAAAACGTATATTTTACACAATACTTTGTGCTGGCGACGCTAATAAATTAAATTTATATTTCAACACATTTTTTGAGAAAAATAAGAAGATTTATTTGTTATTATAGAGAGTAAATAAATTATCTTCAAAAGTTACAGCTTTGTTCTTCTTATGGCACACTAAAACGTGATTTCAAAAGAAATCCACCCTCTAAAGCCTCTGTGGAAGGCAGCGGCCTTGAGTGCTGTTCTCTGATCTGGAATTCATGGCCAAAGAATCTTGTAGATAATTTCTAACGCCTTTAAAAGAAATTTATAAAATAGGTGTGTTTAAAACTAAATATGCGCCATTGTTCTACAGGATACACAGAATTATGCAAACTTTTAAACTGCCTCATTAATACAATCATAGAAAGGTTTCCGGCTAGTGTTCTATAAGCTTACATATGTGTTCATTCTGTGGTTAATTATTCTTATTTCACTCATCCCTTTAGTTTACTTACTTTTTACGCACTTATAAATTATAAGATATATCGAAATCATGTATCAGTATTTTCGACAGATTTAGTCTTTTTAAAACCAGTAATAGTGAATTACATTGATCCATCATTCTAAATGTATGTTATATCATAGACAGTATAGTTATATCATAGACAGTATGGTTATATCTTAGACAGTATGTTATATCATAGACAGTATGGTTATATCATAGACAGTGTGTTATATCATAGACAGTATGGTTATATCATAGACAGTATGGTTATATCATAAACAGTATGGTTATATGCTCCGCGGAGTCATTTTTTGGGGGAATTCGCTCCTGTTGACTATCCGAATAAGTAAAAAAAAACATAAAAAAAAATAATAAAAATAAACGAGAAAATATTAAAAAATAAACGAGAAAACATCAAAAGACATCAATTACGAAGTTTAATGGTAATTGTCAGAAATCCATCGGCAGTCAGGTGTATGTCCTCCTCTCTGTACGTGACTGTTTTCGGTGTTTGTTTTTTATTTCGTAAGAATTATTGTACAATTATGTGTATCCAGTAATCTATTAATTTTAGAAATGGACGATAGAGGGTGTGAGAGACAGAAGCAAGCTAGAGTTACGCATTGGAATTATTCAGTACGATTGTTGATCATCGTTCGATGATCACTAAATGCTTTCTTTAGTCAGAGTAGACTTGGTGTCTGCAGTTTGAATGCGGACCGATGGGTCATTGTTGACACTCCCAATTGTGAGGCATGGGGCTGGAAGAAACCCATCAGCTTTTGTTTTGGTAACATCGATATTCACTTGTTCCAAAATTAAAAATAAAATTGTTTGTAGGGCAGTCATACGGTTGGGTTGTACTTTGAAGTGAACCACAGTGTATTTTGAAACATGATAGTGGGACTTCGATAGCACTCTGTAGTTTTAGGGTAATAGCACAGAAGCGACAACCTTGGTTTCCACCTCAATACTTCCTCACTATTTCACTTTTGTCGAAGGACAAGTCAGTTGTCTTGTTTATCTTCCAGTGTTTCGTTTTTCACACATGTCTTAGGTACGATTGCCCTTGATGGAAAAATAATCATGTAGACAAAAGGCATTGAGAACTTATTGAAATGATTTCATCTCAACTGAAGTGTACATCGAGAATTCGATTCTATTAAAGTTAGAAATATATCATTTTCAATGCACAGACAAACTTGTAAAGGTAATTCGAACTCAGCGTTTGCAGACAATCAATGGCAAACATAGTTTTTTGTCGAAGCACTTTGTTGATGGCAAAGCAGACTAGTCTTTGCCCAAATTAAACCATGAGACTGGTTAGACCTCGGGGACATTTTTACACAAACAGTATTAGTTCAAATTTTGTTAATTGGCTGGTCGGCTTTCTAAATTCACGAGCTGACTACGACCGACGTCTCAAGTGATGTTTTCCGCGACACTGCGTCCATTCAGTGGTCAAGACTCTTAACAAAGGGAAGTACAATGCAGTGAGTCTTTGCTTTACAGAGGAAACCACTCTCTTTATTGATTACCAGCACAATTTCTTTTCGATTCAGCACCACTCAATAAACTACCACAAATGCGGTTCGTTATCACTCAACTTCATGATGTTGTTGTTTTTTCCAATATATTCTTAAACCATTGATGCAATTTCGAGGCAAATTGTGCGACGATACCTAGACATCGATTTGGAATAACACACCTCTTGTCACTGTCTGCAAAGATCACTCGGAGTTCGACGTCTGCGCCACAACAAACTGTCATGAATACCCAACAGATACCCTGTTTATCTTACAATCGTAACATCTTCATTTACGTGAAGGACACGTAAACTGAACACGCGCAGCGATATTTTGTTTTGTTTTGTTTTGTTTTGTTTTTGTTTTTTTTAGTTTTCGTACAGTCGAAGTAGTGAAAGCATGGCGTGGATGATATGTGTGTAGGTCAGCTTTGCCTGACTGTTGTAATTCAAAAGAGTTTCTGCATGAATAAAAAACTGATTAATTTCTTGACTGATGAGTTGCAGGTAAACATGTTTGACAATGGAATGGCAATGATTTCACGGATGATCGCGTCACCGTACATGCAAATATCATATCAATGAGTTACAGGGACATCTACTTCATTATACCTTTTCTTCTCCAGCTAGTTCCATGAGCCGACCGTGCTACCATCCTTCATTGAAAAGAAAACTTCCCTTTAGCTCTCCATGATTGAATATCCTGGGTATTTTCAAAGACTTTCAAATGTAAAGTTCTGTTATCCCTCTGTTTACATCATACATATGTTTCTATTTAATTCGATAATATTTTTGTACATTTCAAATATATTTGAAGAGGCAATACAGCTTCCTTCTTCGAAATGCATGTACTCCATGGTGTTGAGCATTTACTCAGTATTTACTATAAAACAGTCAGAAGCGGGCGGTAAGTCAACTCACTTTACACTTCAAAGAGAGAAGTGAATAGCACTGAGAACAAATAACCTACACCATCTAAATTCAGACAGTAGAAGCGATAATACCGTCTATGATAGCAGCAATGAGTTATTCAATGGAACCGGTGTATGCTGTAAGCAAAAGAGGGCTTATCAAAAAAATTGTAAATGTTAAATATAATTTATTTACACAATTATATTTACGCTGCGTTCCCTACCACATAGTCGTCAATATAGTTTAAGTCTACTCTCACTAGGGCACTTAATAATGTAATTCAAAGAGTATTCATCGTGAATTGTTAACAACATGGAAGCTTGTGCCAATAAAATGAAACATCAACTAAATGACGTCATTTTGCGATGAACGTTATCCTTGGTTTGGGACAACCGAATATGGACAAAGATATTTGAACACTAAGAGCCAGTGTATGCTTTCAAAAACATTTTTCAAGTGGTTTATAAGCGTCTTTCTTGTTGGATCGTTAATATAATTGATAATCAGGTAGAGCAGTGTACCAAAGAAGAGTGATGGTTTTGACGTCATCCATTCGGGTGATCTGTGAATCAACTGATATTTATAAATGCTGGGCTATCAATCGGTGTCTTAACTTGAATCAATGACACATTATTCACTATCATTTTGATGAGTTATACGAAGAAAATATAATTATAAATCTGACCCAAATAATCGAATTAGGTTCATATGTTTTAGTTTTCATAACTTGCTCTATATTAAAGGCCCGATAGCTGTATCTTTTAGCATTAGTTTTGTGATTTTACTTCCAAACTAAACTAGTTTATGGGTATGTACTCATTGAGGGGTGTTTATACAGGTAGAATATACTGCCCACTGGGACTACATGTGCATTATTGAGCAAGATGAATAATAAATGTTTGCCCAAACATAAAATGGCGCCCTCAAGCAAATAAAGCAAAAACACAGTACGCAGTGCATATATGCATTGGAATCTTCACAGAAACAAAAGAGTAGTCAAATATAATGCATAGTGCTGAATGGTTTCCAAACCATATGCCATGTTTTCTTTTTGATATTACCAATTTTTAAAAATGGCGGGAAATCAAAATAACGGTTAAAATAAAAATTTACTTGTCCAATTTTTCAGTGGTAAAAGACTATATCATTTAAATCAGAATTTAAAAAAAACCCAGAGAAAATAATAGAAAGCCTTTTTCAGGTCGACAAATATCAAGAGATACAGCTTCAGGGGCTGTAATAGATGTACCTTTGCCGGTTTATACGGAGTCCGATCAACGTATTGGTATGGTCTACTTTTACGATCTTCTTCGTTTCATCACATTGCCATTTCAACGCTAAAGCAACAGTATCCTTTCCAAAAAAATGCTAAGAGTACAAAAGACGTAATCATGATCACTTCTTTGTGTTGGGAAATAATGTGGCACTCTGCATAGTACACAGTAAAGTGATTCCGTGTAGTGCTAATCCACCTGCTTGTCAATTTTGTGAAAACCAAGTCTTGTGTAAAAATCAGTCAAGGAAATAATTGATGAGTAAATGATGACTAACTGGTGATCAATAAATCTACTGCCATGGTTGCTTGTCGTAATATCAAATTATCAAAGAATGATTACGACGAAAATTTTGGAAAAGTAAGAAGTCGCCAAAGGTGCATAATGGTTCTCTCTCTCTCTCTCTCTCTCTCTCTCTCTCTCTCTCTCTCTCTCTCTCTCTCTCTCTCTCTCTCTCTCTCTCTCTCGTTCGTATACAAAACATGGAATTCGATACCGGGAAACTGTTAAGCAGTATTCATACTTGAGACGCGTCAGATCCCAGTAGTCAGTACAACTATTGATATACGACAGCTAAATTATGATTTATCCTGTTAGAAACTTTTGTTATTTTGGATCAAATCGAAACTGTTATGATTAAGACATAGTCATCTTGAAAGGTTTCATAAGCAGTGAGAGAAATCGATGTGAGTTGTGTCACGATAACAATTGACGCAATTACTTGAAAATAGTGATTGTGTCCGTTGCTTTCCAGAAAATCATGATAAAGATACCATGATAACACTACAGAACAACGTACATGCTATACTGAACAAATATGATGCTTTCAATTACTTTAATGTTGTATGAATAGCAGTGTCAGAAAAATGTTAGCACATAAATACAAAACAGAAGTAATCAAAGTGTGAAGGCATCGTCTATATTGAACTTCTAGGAGATATAAGAGTTGTTTGCATGCCGATACATTTTGAATATTTTTTTTTTTGTTTAATCTTACATTTCTCCATCGAAAAACACGACGAAAATCAGATCTATTGTCAGTTTTGTCTTTCGCCAATTTTCGCTCACACGATGAATAACACGAATACATGTACCTCTAATTAAAGTGTGAATATATTAACATGTAGCTAACTGAAAATCCGAGCGTGTCTGACGACTGAATTGTCACCGTGTCATTTGTTTCTCCATTGAAACATGAAAGACAATATAATTTCTTTTCATCAGCTATCAAAAGAAGGGGACAATGAGCTGACAATTGCGCTTACTTCTTAATCAACCATGTATTGTTTCTCTGCTCCGCTGAGAGCGCTTTTCCGAATAGTGCAGTTTGCAAAAGATTTGCCTAACGGCAAGTGGCTCTCCAACAGCGATTGGCTATTCACCGCTCTCAATTACCATATTATGGCTGTGCTATTTATGAGCATGCGTCCTGTTGTGTAAGTGAACAACAGAGGGTACATATGCAACGTCTCTCGGAAGCTTCAAGCCGATCGGTTGGCTTCAATGAAATCCAAACAACCAATTAGGTAGACAATAACCCTACCTTTACACTCCGTTAGTTGCTGAAAATTATGACAATTTACTAATCTGGCAGACAAGTGGCTGTTGGGCTGTGTTCTCAAGTTTGTTTCTCTAACGTTCCACCATAGGAACAATATTTTTACAACGTGTTAACGAACACAAAACAACTAAAATGTAAGGACATACTTTGGTCCTTTTTGGATTCATGTATGTCAAATCTACCAACAAAACAGAAAAGTTGTTACGAACATTGCCTTGAGATGGCGCTGTCCAATCATATGGACAGTGAATGCCGTCACGGAATTTCATACAATAGCTGGCATGAACCGGTATTAAATTGTACAAGTATATTTCACTGTCATGCGCGTCATTTGACCCAAACTCTTCTTCAACTACATCAGAGTCAGAGCTACTCTGTCACTCCCGATATGCAGTGACAGTGACATCGCACTAGCAGGGCAGTTGTATTAACTTTGATAATTTGGCAATATTTTTTTTCAGTTTATACAACTGTGTTCTTGTTCTACTCCCTACAGCATGTTGAACTATCCAGTATTCAGCTTGCCAACACACAGCCTGTGTATGTGTACCGTGCATTTGTATTACTGACAATTTAATGACTTTCAATCTGGGTTCTACTTTAGTCATCACCCAATACATATTTATATATACAGGCTTTGTCGATGAACAGAATATTGTGTGTTTCAGAATACTGTAGGGAGACAGCAAGAAACTATATTTGATATATTGTATAGAAATATTGAAAAAATTATCAACAGTTGCAGCCTCTGCCCCTTTACTAGGCCCACATGTTTGTTTTTTTAACGAAAAATCAAACCTGTTTAGATTTTTTCGAGATAAAAGTCATGAAATGTGACAAAACTGTTTTAGTGTTTGTTTATATTATAATAATAATGTCATATTCTAAGGGACCCGTTATTATTTACAGCCTGGGGTCGGAGAAATATGAGGGGGTCACTCAAAAATTGGAAACTTCAAGGGGTTTGCTCAAAATGTGGAGAGGAAGAAGGGGGTACTCAATTTTTTGTGCGAAATAAATTTGGACACCTCTGACATTGCACCATTGCACACATCAATTTCTCAAAATTTTCTTTGCGAGAGGGGGGACATCCTCTCACTTGCTCTCCCCCTTGGGGTGTTCTAACAGTGTTAATAGTTAAAGACAAATTGAAAATACCTCTCAGAGTGCACCAGACTGCACCAATTTCTCAAATTTTCACAGAATTTAGGACAAAACTGAACTCTTGTGAATTCATATTTTATTAATACAGAAACACTTCAATTGATTTCAGTTCAATACCCATTTTGACATTTAACCATACAATATTCAGGCTTTTCATGAGAAGCTGGCAGCTGGAGAAATGACTCAAGAAGGTCACAGGTTTTCCATTCTGCATATTCTTTGATCTTCAATCTCTGGCAAACTGAGAACTGTTTTTACAAAATATATTGTCATTGTTTTGTTGTTGAATATTGTTACTCAAACACTGAACGTGCAAAAATGTTTACAAATGAAAATATCAGTGTTCGATGTCATTTTCAAAACGTTTTACCGAGTGCAAAATTGAAAAACCTCTCAGATTGCACCAGTACACACATCGATTTCTCAAAATGTTCGATACGAGGGGGGACTTCCTCCGTGCTCTCCCCCTTAGAGTGTTCTAACAGTTTTACTTAGTAAGACAACAAATTAAAAACACCTCTCAGATTGCACCAGACTGCAACATTGCACACATCAATTTCTCAAAATTGTCCATACAAGATAGGGGACAGCCCCTCTAACATTTTCCCCTCAGCCTCTCGCGTGTTCTCCCTATACTTTCAAATTCTGCCTGTCAGCTATCCTATGAAAACCCTGTTATGATGCCCATCAAACAATATACTATATGGTTAGATACTGGTTATATCGTGAGCTTTTATATCTGTATTTTGTTTTGACTTTGAATTTCATTTTGATGGTTTCACCTTTTTCAACTGTCATGAGATAACTGATGATAATCTAGCCGGGTACATCAGGATTTGAAAGGTCTTTACTATTGCTGTATTTTGTAAATTTTACAAATACATGGATTGGTATTTAACTTTTCTAAGTGGGGGCTCAGTCAAAATTTCAGAGTTAGAGAGGGGGTTACTCAAATTCGATCATGGTTGGCAGGGGGGTTACTCGAAATTTCGGAGTTTCCGATGAAATTCCTCGATCCCCAGACCGTAAATAATGACGGCTCCCAAATGTGTTCAGATGTATGTCATATTCTAATGTTTGCATATGATATCATTAACGATAACATTCAAATGGATTCAAATGGGTATAATTTTTCGGAGTTTGATGATGCCCTACTTGGCAACTCAGTGCATGGTGTATGGTACCATCAACTGATGTGACGCAACAAAGCTACATTAATGTGTACATTGTTGTCTTTCAGTAAGGTGTTAAATTCCTGTGCGGAATTTCAGTTTCTTTTTGTAATCACATCGACACACTACTAACTTTGTATTTGTGTCATCGAATTGGTCATTAAGCCATCTTCATTGTTTATTTATTTCATCGTCATGTTCACCTTGTAGTGTCTAATTTAAACCTTTTCTGGTTACTTGTATCAGCTGCGACAACTGTATCGTGTAAATTGTATATAGTGCGCATGTCTATACGTGGACCACAAGACTCTCTCACAGCCCCTCGCTGCATGGCTACGCACTGTATACCTCGCTAATCCGGCTTGTGCTTCGCCATGCCACATCAGCCACTGTGTATTGCCGGCGAGGGGTTGTGACAGTCTTACTTCCAATAAATGACCCTTCCTAGGACAACCATAATACTAACGAGAGCTTTCATCGTCGTCCAAAATTGACACGTTGTCGTAAAGTTAGTTGTCAGAGTCTATTCACCATAGTTACCATGACTTACTTTTGATACATCGATGGGTTCCAGTATATTTTAGCTGTGTGCTTATTGTGATAAAAATGTTGAAATAATCGTTATTGAAAATGAGCAGTAGAATAGAGCTGGACCAAACTTTTCGCATGCAGTGAATTTTACCGAAGCCATTCCTTCATGTTTGATCGTGACGTCTGTAATCTTACGGCAAACAGGTGCGACTCGGAAACAAAGCAGTTTCTAAGGAATGCCTTTGAGCATCTGTTGTGAGCAAGTATGATCTCTGGAGGATAGCCGAGGTAACTAACAGTGAAATGGAGGTTTGATTTGGTGCACTCAACCAGAGAAAACCACTGATAGATGTCAAAACTTAAAAAAAAAAAGTATTCGCACGTACAGCTTCGCAAAGATGGCCTTCCATTCTGATTGCCATCATGTATTAAATTTGTAACATTACATCCGTTTTTGCCGTAAGTTGCTGGAAATCTCTCTTTATGGTTACAAGGTGTAAATGCATTAGTAAAGCCAGACCCCATCTTCACGCAATCGCCATACATTGGACGTGTAGTGATGGTTACATCTGTTGCTGATGGATTTTATTTGCTAGTTATCGACAGCAGACAAAAATTTGTCGATATAGTATCCTTGCAAATGTAAATACTCTGTTCATTTAGTTTTCACTCGACACATAGACATCTACCACTGCTAAGCGAATCTGGCTTGTCCTAGAAACCACACAGGAAGTCCAATGGCCGATGATAGACTCAGCTGCGGATCTATATAAAACTCCCTAAATGCTGTTCACTAACACGAACAGTATTGATAGTACACTCTCAATGGTGACAATAACAACATTACTGCACCCCTGTTGAAGGTCACCGCTGGTAGCATCCAAGATATTTTTTATTTAGTGTCTTCCATCTCAATCTTCCCCACAGGCGTTATGTGGACCGGGTAGTTTGTAAAAGTGTAGTTTATGCTACGTTCCGACGTTCTGTTATGTAGCCTTACCTACCAGAACGTCGGAACGTAGCATAAACTGCACTTTTACAAACTACCCGGTCCACATAACGCCTATGATCTTCCCCTTCTGAACCGTGATGGTTGTTGGCATGGTTTGTTTTGACTAAACAAGTCAATTCTGACATTTCTCATCACATTTAGAATAAAGTGCATCGTTATTTTCAAACACATAGCCAGTCTGTTCTACACTAATTCGTAAACCATGGTCTGGTCTGCTCGAATAAGACTAAAGGGCTGCTCGATATCCCGAGGCTGGTCTAGAAAATTGATGAGGTGACATTACTTTTTCTATACCTGTTCCATTTAGCGTTATATGCTGTCAGTGCATTGAATTCTGGCGAGTTATTTAACGTCCCTCTCAATGTTTTTGCCCATGGCCAATATTCAAATAACTAATCGTAAAATAAATGGGGCTTATGTGGGATGATAATTATTTGCATACCGTAAAATGAATTTTATAAAGGTAATAAAATATTCGAAGATGATATACTTTGAGAACACATTTGCACATCAAGTTCACAGTATACACTGAAAATGTGGAATAAACAACTTTAAAGATGGTCTACTGAATCCACAATAGGCATAGCTTAAAACGGTCTTCTAAAGACACCCTTTGGATTTAGGAGACCTTATTTATAGGCATCCTGATTACATTGCTGAACCTTTAAAATTGACACCAGTTTTGAATTTTCAGACTTTATTTTGTTAGTTCTATTTGAGGTATAAGTCAAGAAATTATATTCCGTCAAGCAATGTGTCCCAATATTTACTTTGTACGTGACAAAATAAACAAAGCAACAAGACAATGCATGTGGAAAAAAATTCGGAGAAGTAAAAAAACCTTGCCTTCTTTATCTATAACCTACAATGTCGATCTAAATTTAACAGGTCTCTTTAGTTCCTTTTGAATGTCAGGATCTGTAATTTCTGATGATTGTTCCTAACAACTTGTCTATATATAGTATTGTTGACTGAGTCATAAAGTAAAGAACCAAACTTTAACTGTTAACAAACATAACAATGAGATGATGGATTGTTTGATAGCGCGAAAGCAAATCTAAATTTATGGAGACCATGACATTTTTACAAGAGCCTTTAGGTTGGACTTGCATCTTGGTGAGGTTGTGATAAAGTGGTCTGAATACTTCAGACTTATTTGTAAGTTTCGTTTTAGCTAAAAGATATGTGTAACATGCTACCCGCCACCCCCACCATTGCTGGAGAATAAAATCAGTTGAAAATTATCGGAAGAGAAGATTTCTAGAACACCACAGCACAGAGTTCACAATTGATAGCGTGTGCCCTTATCACACTCATCTTTCATCTACTTTAAAACGCAACATATGACTTGATTTGTGTCACCTTCTATTAATGGCATAACTGCACCAGCTCGTCCAGCCAGGCTATTTGTGCGTAGCCAGCACGGAGCTGTGAGAGAGTCTAGTTAACGGCATGAGTCACACTCAATGTGGCAAATGTCACCTTCATAATGGATACTTAACACCGATTTCGGGACATTACATTACAGTATGCCCTAGATATCACATTTTGCCGTTTCTAGGTGTCGCTGCAGAAAAATTGTGATCAGCAACATTCATGCATGTTTTGTAGGAAAAAATTGTTTCTCGATAAGTATGTGTAAATCGCTCTATTTTGGAACATGCGGTCAATTATCCATATGGCATCTTATTTTATGGTAAATATAAAATTGATTGTGTGTTGTTTTATTTATGTGACAGTGTCTTTCTATCATTACTGTGGTGATTATTTAAACAGCTATTGTCAATTACAGCCATGCTAGGTAGCGTCCTTTCTTTCATTGAGAGTTTCAGGAAGTCTGCAGACCTCCATCAACGTTTAAACCAGAGTTATTAGTTTTGTAAGCTTGCCATCCATAACATCGACGTAAAACCTCTATATCAAAAGGTAATTAAGTTACTATATTCTTTGTTTTTCACTTGATCTCTCTCTTTCGAATTTAAATCAATACGAGGAATATACGGACCAAATTAGTTTCCCGTTCTGCTCAGTGTTTTCCGTCAAAAAGATGGTAGTTGTCTATTCTCATAAGCCAAGAGAGTCATATGCATTTCACTATACATTTTGATAGAAATTATGGAAATATTCCCTCAAAAATATGAATGGTCTCATGCCTTTCTCTTTTTCACATACAATCGATGAATGTGCCATAAAGCAATACTTCTGTCTGTATGAATTCGTCGTGAAAATATCGTTAATTAACACTGAATGACAAAAATGCAGGGAGATAATACTTCCATAATTCCCTACCTGTCTCGCCCAACTTTAAAACCGACCTAGCTGTTGGTGATAGGCGAGTTTCGTATCAGCATTTGCCATGACACGAGTTACACGAACATTTGTCGCAATGCCTTGTACAATTATCCCTTACGTACACATGTGACGCTAACATTGATGTAAAAAGTAAGTAAGAATTGAAAGCAGACTGAGAAATGCGTGTCGGTGATCGTTATGGCTCGTAATCCTCATCGTCTGAGCAAACACTAATTTATTGCAGCAACTATTAACCGGATGCACAATCTCTCTTTGAAGTGTTTTTACCACTCTGACGTTTTACAAATGAAGTGTAGCAACATGAGGATGACCGTCCAAGCCGATGTAAGTTGCCGTAGCTTGAAGCTAGGTTTGGTTTGGGTAACCGTTTACAGCATGGTGAAAATATTAACCATTAGATATAGGCAGCCATTTTACTAGAACAGTTCATATCAATGACGTGTGAAATCCAATAAACTACATTGTAAAATGTAAAAAAAAATATTCAGAATTAGACAATCCTTGTTTCGATGCCTGTCGAGGAATCAAATCATGAATATTTGTCAAACGTTTCAGACGAAATTTTATCACGCATTTACTTCTTCATGTGTTACCCTATTGAAAGAGATTGAAGAAATCGAAGATATCTCAGCTTGGCAAACTTAAGAGGTCAAGGGTTACGTACTGCCTATACTTCATGGATTGACATTTCTGAAAATTTAAACGTAGATGGATAATTTTAAGAGGAAATGAAAAGTGGGAATTTGATCACTTGACCAGTGATTTGTATTTTCTGTAAATAATGTTTAAAATATTGCAGATGATAGTAAAAGTAAACATGCATATGTACATATTGAAATATCAATCATCATCTATTATAGCCTTTTCATGGTTATTGCAATACTTTCATTGTTTACTTTCACGAAGCAATTTTCCACCTGTGACTGAACCTGATGATTGTTTGTTTCCAGACTTTTAGCTTTTTTATTGGCCAACATGACTAAGCACTAATAAAATGGAAGACTGATAAAATCAACTCACAATGCTGTTTGTGAAGCAAATTTATTGAATGTTATTTTACAATTTCTAATACATGTATATTGCTGCAGCGTTCAACAAGTATTGGGTCATTTTAACACACTAATGAGTGAATGCCAGGGTAGTTGGAATGCCAGGGTAGTTGGAATGCGCAAGTGTGGTTTTAAAGTCATCTTGTGTCGTTGTACCAGCTGCCGCTTGGCCACCTAAGTGACGGGGGAATGTTAAACAACTATGACGTAGTTATTGGGCTTTGATATTTAAAACCTAACGTATTATTAATTATTGTGTACACAGCTAACAAAGCCGTCCCTTCACCTGTGTCTCCGACGATTATTATTGAATCACACCATTGCCCATTACGGAAGTGTTCAGTATTTTCTTCCAGGGTGGTGCCAGAAATTTTCGTCCGAAAAGTCCGGGGGAAAATAAGGCCAAGGAATGAAGGCATTGAAAGAACACCACGAATTACAACACAGTAGACGCACACCAACATTGATCGTTTTATCGACGAAGTTTTCTTTGGTAAACTGATCTGGCCAGATGATAGTAAAAACTCTCTGCAGTGTCGGTGTCGTGCCAAATGACGATGAAATACTCTCTGCACTGTCAAAATCTTTACCACCGTGACCCTGGCAGCTATGAGAATTTCAGTTTCACTGTCATCAGATTGACCGCGATCTCTCCACTTTTATGGGGAGGTAGCGTGGATTCACTGTCATAGTGACTTTCATCGGAGTCTTTTGACCCATTCTTAGGTACACTGACCCTATCAATTCCCATCAAATCCACTCCTAGAATGTCCATGTACAATTTTCCAACATATTATGATTACTATTTTAAAAATTTAGTCCTTGCAAATATACCTACTGCAAGGCATGCACCTGGCGGAGTTCACTATAAACTTAGATAAAAAACCCAGAATATCAACAAAATGTCTAAGAAAAACATTTTGCAAGTCAGGTAAATCATGATTGTACGCAGCAACACTTCACTTGAGCACCATCAAATCATTGCTGTATCTCTCTTGCCATCCCATAATGTCTTTCGATTCTGTCCTCGTCATGTTTTGTATATTTGCTATAGTGACATAAAATGGTGTTACTTTATCCCTTCTGAGGATATTAACACATGGTGCTCTGCATGTTATGTGAAAATTACACATGTGCAATGTCATTCAAATACTTTTCAAGTGTTTGCTTATGAGGGTGGTCGCCCGTAAAATTAGTAAATAACTGCCCTATTATTCTTGAAGACCAATTCAAATATCATTTTTACATAACCATGCGCTGTAGACAAAGAATGTCCCGTATGCTTTTCCATGGGTGCCATATTCAATACTTTTGTAATCTTTCTCCCTAATCTTGATTGGCTTGACCGCTTTGATTGATTTGCTTGTTGATTGATTGATTGATTGATTGTTTTGACGAAGTTTTGAGTTCGATAAGTGCAGTTGCTACCGCTGCATTGGCGGGTTAGCCAAGGATACGTAACATTAATATATTGATGGTATTATTGTCATTCGTTTTTTAACTTTTATGTGTGTATGGATGAATTAATATCACATAATAGTTAGGTATTGAAAATAGATTAACTTATATATAAGAAACAATTCCTATTAGTATAAATTTGTTCATACAGGGGGCACGGCCCTCTCCTCTCGAGACTTTTTGAAAGGAGATGTGTGTTTTACTCGGGGCTTTTCAGACGAGGTCGCTATAGCACATCGTGAAAAACCAAAATCCTTTACCCAAGAAGTAAAAAAATGAACACTCCCTAAATAGCGTTGGTTTGTCAGACTGTCGAGGTGGCACAGCTCATTACTCGTTTTAGTAAACAAATTGATAAGTTTAAACACAAAGAACACCAACAGAGACAGCGTTATCGTGAATAAACACAGCTTTTTGTATGCAATATGATATCGCAGTGTGAACTCAAACTGAAATATATCTTAATTGGTGACTGCTTGTTTTAAAAACTGCTTAGCACTGCGTTGTATGTAGCTGTTACACTTGAGAAAAATGAACACTGATGTTTGTTATATTTCTTTGAATTGTGTACTCATAGCTTAACATCGTTTGATTAACGGACAGCCGTGCCATGTAGATACAACTTCTTTCCTCGAGAGTTTCCAGTTGTATGTCGAATGATTGGTTGGCATTCCACAAAGCTTTTTTGCATGCAATAACTGTCTGTTACAACGTTTCCGGATTCAAAATTTAGGTGAGTTGTGATTCACTTATTTTGACCTCCCATATATACACGTCAAGTAGATATAAATTCCTCTCTTTAATCCATGCATATGTGTCAGTTCTGATTGGAGCACACTCTACTTTCATGGCCTATCACCAACTCACTTGCGGCAATTCTGAACGTTGATTGGTTGACACAGGGAGGTGTCAATCTCTTGCAGCTTTAGTCGAGAAAGAATCAATGTTCCAGGTTGAGTATATATGAAATCATCTTTGAGAGAGCTAATCAAAAGGCGGGCAACTCTCAGCTTTGTACGTGGTCCTGTATACTTTCCGGTTTGTTGGAAAATTGGTGACTTTTAATTTGTCAGTGAGGGTAAGTTTTTAAAATTGTCTTCATATTTCATTACGCAAGTCTTTTTCTTTTGGTTTTGATATCGGAAAGTTTCGAAGTTCGAATCTGACTGAAAACACCATATTTTTACTATCAGCGTAAATTTGAAGAACGTTGAATAGATGTGGATATACAAAATATTTACCAGGGGTGCCGACGACATTTCCAAACCGGAATGACATTTACTATCTCGTTTATCATTAACTTCGATAAAATACATTAAAGGGTGAGCATTTGCTGTCTTGTCTTCACAAAGAAAAAACTCAGTTACTTAAGTTTCGCATATTCATATATTTCGAGCTATTTGTACACATTCAATGCTACAAATCTTACATTTACTTAAATTCTGAACAGCAAAACTCACAAAAGGGAATATGAGCAATGTGTTTGGGTGTTTCTTAAACCTTTGTCAATGCTTAGTTAATAAGCGCAATGTTTGTCGAAAAATACCAGCAGAATTTTCAATGAGGCGTTTCACCTTAACGTGACTAACGGTACCAATTTGACGGTAGTACCATTAATTTTACCGACCCTGCCTATACCATGAGTATGATATTTAACTTTTGGAAGTTATCAGTTATCGTTGACAGTCAAATCATTATTCCTCAAAACTCAATATCCGAAAAAAAACTATCGTCAAATACTCTTGTACAGTATAATTTGAACTAATGTGTGTATGACTTTGATATAACGATTTCATTTAGTAAGAATTTTGGTTCATTTGCTCTTTTTTACAGTCGGACACAACACCATCATGAAGACCTTTTTATTGGCTGCACTTTTATTAGTTACCGTGGTAACAGCAGCGCCGAATGGACAAAGTCGTTCTGTGGTGAGTTTTGACCTGACTTAATAAGACTAAATAAATTCAAAAGAATTTGACTTTAAATACTTTACACGTACAAAGGAAAGAAATAGGACACCCACATGAAAAATGACGTCATCATTTACCAGCAATCGGCCCATGAAATTTTGCAAACTTTATTTTGTGATATCTTTTTATCATTCTGACTTCCATTTTATACTTTACAAATATTGACGCGACTAAAACATTTGAAAAAATAAACTTGTATGTTGCGATCAAGATGATGAAGATTTTCCTTTCGTTGAAGACTACTTTACCTAATGCTTTGAAAGTTGATTCCATTGTTGTTATCTTTATTAAAATTTGTTCTCATCTTAATTTTTCAACACTATCAACTGTCAGTGGCAGAGCTGGTTAGAATACCAAACATTTTAACAGCCATTCTTTAAATCGTAGTTTTGCTGCAGAGTCATGACTTCCTAACAGCTCCGAGTTCTCAGAATGGCAGTACTAACCTACGTGTACACATCTAGTCGTGGCGTCGTCTTTTGAAAACGGCTAGACAAGCGAAGTGAAATCGTTCGGTTTTTTTTGCACAATGAAGAACAGGTGTTTAGTAATAGTCAATGATCATTATCTTAGAGCGTACTCAGTATCGACAGTACATATGATAATACCTTACGTTGAAATTATAGAGCGATAATAACACCAATGACGTCAAACACTTGAAGGAAGGTTGAAATCAACCTGCGTACACTCATAATTTGATATCTTTCGACTTTACAGAAAAGTGTACGTCCTAGCATTGAGCGGATAAATGGAGTGACCAGTAAGTTTTCTACCGACTAAACTTTATGTAGTTCTCTCCAATGAAAAAACATTGTATGTCATAATAATGTCCTACACAAGAGAAGAATAATTATGTTCTCGATTAAACAATACCGTTCTGGACTAGAAGTCAAATTAAAAGATATAAACGCTGTGTTGCAAAGCTAAACAGTACATTTTAAATAGGTGCTTCAACATGCTTTAGGGAGTTGAACAAGAATTTTCAATTGACTTATAATATCAAAAAAAGTGAAAAAAACTATAGATACTGGCCTTTTTAATGTACAGAGGTGGAGAAATACTGTGCATTTGTTGAGCCTTGCATTCAATGGATAATTTCTCCTATTTCACTGACAACTGACATGGATGTTGGCAATCCATACTGCTCATCACTGTTTTATCAGGACAGACTAAACTCTGGTGGAAGGCAAAGAGGGTGTAAGCCATATAAGGCATAGCAATTGGACACACTATTCTGACTAGTATTAGTTGTGTATAACCTGTCATGGCATTCACCCTTAAGTAAGATATAAGTTTCAGCATAATTTGACACAATTAAAGGTTGTGTCACAATTATGTTTAATTCTTTCCAAAGTATTTCCATAATCGTGACATTTTTGTAAAATTTCTTGAAAGGTGATCCCTTTCTTGCGCGAGACAAATCTTTGGGTTGAATATGAGGTTAATTGTACTCAGACATCTATAGATCACAAAATCTTTTATAAGTGATAGACCTCCTGTAATTTGGCTGTTGTGTTCTGTACTGAAAAACATTTTTCTTGTGCGATCACGTGGAATTCAAGCACGTGACTTTGTGACAAAATAGAAGAAGCGATTTCACTCATAATGGCAGCATTAGTGTTTTTCCAGGAAGTTCCAACAAAAAATATTGGCTCATAATTAATGTACAGAAAGGGCATCCTCTCGTTACCATTATCCCAGGCAAAATGTATCATTGAGAAATTATTTCATGAGTTCTTTGCGTATTCATGACAGACATCTGATGTCGTGGATTGTTTTCTTTCCTTATAGGTGGAAACCGGAAGAGAGCAGCCCCTGTCATACCGAGACTGCCGCCTGGAGGTGAAGGTGAGTAATACCATTAACCTGTGAACATACTGAAAAAAGGAGGCGGAGGAATAGATTTTTTTATCAAAAATAATATTGAGGTCATTGGTCCATATTTGTTTCAATCTAAAAATGATGATTTGGAACGAATTTGGATTAAAGTACGAATTGATAGAACTCGGTCGTTAAATTTAGGATTGGTTTATGTTCCACCAGAAAATACAAACAAAGATGCAATAGATGAATTGTATCATAAACCACAAAGTAATGACATTATCAGTCACCTGTAATCTAAATATGCCCATATATGGTCAAAAGGGCGTTCCTTGATATTCAAAATGCCCACGTGAGGGCGCTGTTTTTAAGAAGCGGCCACCCGCTTAAAATCTGTGATTGGTTAGATTTTCTCTTTCCATGGTAAAATTAGAACAGGTGACAGTATACCTTTAATGGAATCTAAGAAATAGTTTCTGATAATGGAAAATTTCAATGGGAGAATCTGAGATCTATCGGGTGATACTGTTTTTAATAATAATAGTGCAAAATTAATTCCAATGATTGATGAACTTGATCTGATCCTTCTTAATAACGGTGATATTAGCATTGGAAAATGAACGTGGTTAAGACATACACAGCAGTCTGTTATTGACTATATGATGAGAAGTGATAATTTTAAATATAAGATAGAAGAATTTTTTGTTGATGAAGATAGAATTTTTGATAGAGTTGTGATCGCAATATAATTTACACAAGCATGGCAGTTCCCAATAGGAAATCTGAAGTCAAAACCTCAATGAAACAGAGATGGGACATAAACAAGGATACCAATTGGAGTGATTTCCAAAATGTTCTAGCATCAAATCTAAAATCCTTCAATGATAAAATCAGCTTGGCAGCCAATGAAAAGATAAACAATTTGTATGTCCAAGATAACACAGATACAATACACATTACAAATGAAGCCATGAGTTGCATAACTAAAAATCTTAAAAACAATAACGCATGCAGACCAGATGAAATACATGAAATCATCAATGGAGGTGGGCAGGTAATAATTGACTCATTGACAGTACTTAATTAGAAATTGTGTCAAAAGTAGGGGGGAATGTTATTATACCACTACATAAGAAAGGTTACATAATTAGAGAGGTAGTTCATTGAGCTCAGTTATCGGGAAAATGTACAATAGAATCATATAAAAAGAGGAAACAAATTTAGTTGAATCAATGGATATTTTAGGTGAAAGCTAAGGAGGGTTTCGGAAAAATAGGCGAACAATTGACCAAATTTTCATGCTAAGAGGATTAACAATGATTCGAAAACATCTTAGACTTCAGGAAAACTTATGACAGCGCATGAAGAGATGCATCATGGTACACATCGTGGAATAATGGAATCAAAGGGAAATTACGGCATGTGATAAAACATACGTACAATCATATTGAAAGTAAAGTGTCTCTTGATGACATTGAAACAGATTATTTTCATTAAAATGAGGGTCTCAGGCAATTATGTGTTTTAGCACCAATTTTATTTGCAGTGTACATCAATGAATGCAAAAAGCAGCGTAATGAATCACTGCTTGGAGTATACCTTGATTCAGAACTCATGTGTCCTGTTTTTTGCTGATGATGTAGTCCTTATGGCACCAAATGAAAAACAAATGAAGTGTATGTTATGCATTGCTAAGTATTGTAAACTATGGAAAATGTTAATTTATGAAGAGAAGTCTAATATTTTGATAGTAAATAAGAAAGTTGATAAATTAACGAACGGACGAGCGATAATCTTAGGATTAAAGAATCGTCTTATTATAAAAATCAAGACTACTGGATGTCACGTAATCTCTCTGACCATACTTTATGAAAATAACATCAAAATTTGACGATTTGTTTCCTCTCATGAAAGCAATCCTTGGTTAATCACCTGAAGTTAATTAACGATGGAGCCGAACACAACCTATAAAAGTTGTGTTGGAACTGGACAAAATCTGCCAATGGCATAATGACAAATTTCAATATTAAGAACTTTGATCAGCTCACTGATCAAAATATTAAACAAATTGTCCTTGACTATGATGAAAATGAATGGAGGGAAAATATAACAAAAAATCTATCTTTGCTCACTATCAAAGATTTAAAAGCAAGCTACAATGTGAAGATTATCTAAAATCTATCGATGATTTCAAGGGTGCTCAATTAAGATCATATAACTCTTGGTCTAAAATATGCAAAGAGAAGGTGGCAAAACAATGAAGATGATTGTACATGTCCTTGCGGTGGAAAAGAAGATTAGACATTTGAACATTTTCTTTTGAAATGTGATCAGTTCTCAAAAGAAAGACAACAATTAATGACTGACACTGAAGAAATGCTGTTGAATAATAGCGAATTGAACTTACTCAAGGATTTCAAAGAAAAAAGGAGTTGATATGTTTTTCCCAGGTGATTCTATAAAGAGTTACAAGAAAGATCTCTACAAAGAAATTGACAAATTTTTCAGACGTTTCGTAACAGATATGGTTTGTTTGATAATAATGGCTTGTTTTCTTTATTAGATTTTTTCAGCTAGCTCTTTTGTAACTTTCTATTTGTATTTCCAGTACCAAGTCTAATTTGCTGCTCCTGTTGTTTTCAGTGAGCCCCTGCTTTAAAAGGTTTGCAACAAGTAAATAAAAAATAAATAAATAAATAAATAAATAAATAAATAAATAAATAAATAAATGTTGTACGACTTCTGCCACAAAACAGAATTAGTTTTTTACAACCACTGTTATGCTTTCCAATACCAACTTTCAATATTGTTGCCTCAACAGACGAGTGCGACAACGTGAATGGAGTCTGCAAGCCCATTTGCTCACCAACCGAAGAGGCATACCCCGAGAGTGTGTGTCCTGGTGGCCAAGAGTGCTGCCAAGACGGTAAGGCTGTCAATTGAGTTTTTACATTAATCTTCGTGGATTTTCTTGCACGGAATGGCTGTCTGTGCACTTCTTGAGACACTGTATCGGAGACACTGTAAAAACCAAAACCACAAAAAGGCAATTTAGATCGAATTGAAGAAATTATTGCGTTCATGTACCCAGGTAGTGGCACTGTACCCAGGTAGTGGCTATGTGCCCAGGTAGTGTTCATGCACAGGCCACCTTGAAATGAATAGTCTACAATATGATTTTTTTTTCATAATTATTAAATATAATAAATCATAATTATCAAATATTGATATCACATAATCGAGTTTGTATTTCATCAGGATTGAGCTTCCTTTCTGCAGAGCAGCACTCGATACCAGATATGAACTGAAAATACTCACATGTTTCATTATATATTGCAGTTATGCGTAAATTTTAACCTTTGCCACATGTTTGCAACTTCATTGAAAGTATTATGATCAACATAATGAACAATAATCACCGCCGGTTAGGTCATGAAGTATACAAATACGTAATTAGCTGAAATAAAAAGATTAAAGTTCTTTTACTGGTGTCATTGTATCACCACTTTATATAGCAAGTGTAATTACCGTTGGCCAAGTCCTTCAAGCCATATATGCCGAGCTGTGAAAACTCATTAGACATGCAAATTATAAATTAACTGACATGAAAATGTGAATGACTTTTGATATTGTTTTATCCTGGTATCATCATAAATGTACATAGCATATTTTGCCAACTTTGATCAAGTAAATCCCAGTATATATCCCTAACTAGGAAAGTTCATTAAATATGCAAATTAGGAATTGGCTTAAGTAAAAATGCTTAATGATTTTCAATGTTTTATCATGGTATCTGCAATATAGCAAGTTCTGTCAACTTTGGTTAAGTTGATTCAGATATATATCTCTAATTAGGAAAGTTCATTAAATATGCAAGTTAGGAATTGACTGAAGAGAAAATGCTTAATGACTTTCAATAATATTGTATTATAGTGTCTTTAATGTAGATAGCAAGTTTCATCAATTTTGATCAAGTCAATTCAGATAATATCCCTAATTATGAAAATCCATTTAATATGCAAATTAGGAATTGGCTGAAGTAAAAACGTCTTTTGATTTTCAATAATGTTACATCACAGTATCTTGGATGTATATAGCAAGTTTCAACAACTACAATCAAGTTAATTCAGATATATATCCCTAATCGGGAAAGTTCATTAAATATGCAAATTCGGAATTGGCTGAAGTAAAAATGTTCAATGACTTTCAATAATGTTAAATCATAGCATCTTTAATATACATACCAAGTTTGGTCGATTTGATCGAGTCAAATCAGACATGTATCCCTAATTAGGAAAGCTCATTAAATATGCAAATTAGCAACTATCTTTCATGTCACCCCTTAATTGTTCCCACTGCTGATATATCTTGGTGTGATCAACATTTGTAGCAAATCTCATCAAATTGTGTGCAGTCGTTTTACTTTATTTGTCAATAAAGAGCAGTTTATTTATTTGTTTGTTTGTTTGTTTGTTGATATGTATTTCCGATGGTTAGGGTTAGGTTTAAGTTAGGGTTAGGGTTAGGGTTAGGGTTAGAGTTAGGCTTAAGTTAGGGTTAGGGTTAGACTTATTCTCTCCCTTTATATATTTGGACTGGTCTTCCATGTGTTGCTTTCTGGCCTGATCTTCTGTACAAGTATGTTTCACCGTCATGAGCGTCATTTGACCCAAACTCTTCTTCAACTACCATGTACATTAGAGTCAGCGCTTTCTCTGTCACTGCTTAGGTATGCAGTGACAGTGACACTGCAGTAGTAGGGCAGTACATGGGATAGTGAACACTGCCCCTAGGCAGTAGCTGTATTAACTTTTGATAGTGTTGACAATTTTTTTGTTCAGTTTATACACCTGTGTTCTTGTTCTACTCCCTACAGCATGTTGAACTGTCCAGCATTCAGCTTGCCAACATAGCTTGTGAATGTAGCATGCATTTGTATCATTGACAAATGACTGTCAGTCTGTATTCTAATTACATTATCACCAAATACACCTTATGTACAGGTTTTGTCAACAAACTGAATATTGCGTGTTTCAGTATGCTGTATTGAGACATCAACAAACTGTAGTTGATAAATTGCATAGAAATATTGCAAAAACGGTTGCAGCTTCTGCCCCGTTACTAGGCTCAATTTGCTTTTTTTTGACTAATCATACATGTTTAGATTTTTTTGAGTTAAAAGTCATAAAAAACCCCAAAATTATTCTAGATTTTGTTTAATTAACACTAACATTAGAACAATTGGATTACATTAAAATGTGATTAATTTCTCTTTAAATTACCTGACAACCTTGGAATCGGAAAATGTAAAATGTGAGAGGGAACCAAAAAATTTTCAGGCACCCCCTCCTGTAAGCAGAGCAAAACTTTCAGCCCCCCTCCCTACTATCCCTAAAATTTTCGAAGCCCCTGAATTCCTTCAGCCCCTCACCTTTTACGTTTACGCAGCTTAACTGATAACTTCAAAAGTGACATACCAAATGTAATATTTTTTTTGGTTTTCAGGATGTTTAGGGAAAATCTCAACTTGAATAATGTTTAATGTGCATAATAGGCCGTTGTATTGGCTTTTAGGCATAATTTAGGCATAATTTAGATGACTAAAGTGCTTGATAGCGTTTATATCAACCATCGGTGTTGAACGAAGTGTTTGCCTTGAGAGGAATCCTTTCCATTTATCATTATTTTCCATGTCAGTGCTATGTACTTGCTTGTGAGTTACAAGTGCTATACGGCATCCAGGAGAAGACTGTCTACCGACTGAAATCAACACACACCCTCCCCCCCCCCCACACACGTGCGTTTGAAGTGCGTTTACCAGTGTAAACAAGTTCACGTTCCCACTACAAATTTCTTTCGTATAGTCAGCAGGCTTGCTGGCTACACTCGTCGGGTGGTTGTATTACTGTAATCTGATACAAATACGTGACGAATAAACTGTCAATGGTAATACCGATGCCATTTTAGGGAGCCTTCAGTAATTACAGGGGGTGGGCCGGGGGAATTTCGGGCACACCTGTACCGTAAAATGTGAGCCTCCCCCTTATCCGACATTCTAAATCTTGCCCCCAACCACTGCGGTATTCTCCTCAGGAGTAATTGAAACAGTATCAGCTAATTTACATAACAATTGGTTCACTTGTTATGTTAGGGACAAATTACAGAGAGGAGGGCTGGTGGTTTTGGAAAGACATTCGCAATTTATCACGCAATAATTTTTTAAGAGATATGGTATTTCATACATTTGAGGGAGGGTCACCATATTTTGTGCAACTATAAGAAGGCAAGATGTGGCTTATTTAGTGCTTCATCCAAAAATATCAAATCATAATGCATGGAGTCTATCAATCAGGCAAATTATTGACAATTTTCCCCCACAAAACATGCTATATCTGTATTTTGCTTGAATGGGAAGTAAAATTTGCATTTGTGTACAAGAAATTGATTTCTGAATTTCATCTAAAAAGTTGGTTCACTATCCATGGTGTCTATGATGAAACTATGAATAGTTTTTTTCCAATACAAAAATAGGTAAATCGTTGCATTTGTGTACTCTTAATTATTAATATTAATGTTCTTGATTAGACTAGAGTGGTTACAAGTCTATGATTGTGTGAGAAATTTGATTTTGGAATTTCACTCAAAAGTTGATTTACTGTACATGGTAGTCAAAGAGAGAACTATGCACAAGTTTTTCCAATATAAAACTGACGATATCTTTGCATTTATGTACATTTGATAATTGATATACACTTTTCCACCGGTTGCATGTTTTTGTCTCTTGTCTTTTATCAGTTTTAACTGTTCAAGGTGTTTAAAATGTAGGATACCACTGCATCTTCTTTGCTTGTCAAACTTGTTGATAATGAGTAGGTATTTTGTTGGTGATGTCCTATTCAGGAAATATCACACGGACAATCAAAGTTTTGGCCATAAAATAAGCTTCTATCAAAAGTGACCCTCCCCCCCCAAGATAGGTTTATAAAAATTGACCCTCCCCCTTGAACTGTTTCCTAAAAAGTGACCCTCCCCCAATTCCCCCGGCCCACCCCCCTGTAATTACTTTAGGCTCCCTTAGAGGGTAGAGAGAGGGGAACTGTCAATGGTTATACCGATGCCATGTTAGACAGTAGAGGGAGGGGGGTTCTTTGTAGGTTTTGAAACTCTCTGTACTGGTTTCGAAAGCTGTCATCGAATGCTGTCGACTATGGCAAGCTAGCTAGGTGTAAATGTCTTTTTTTCCTAATATATACACCAACATCACAAACATCACCTGTACTAACAAATATTTAAAGCTTTTTTTTTAATTTGTGAACGAAGAGTCTTATCAATAATTTTTTTAAAATATGCGCTTCCTGAATTTAATAGTCAATTTGTAGAAAAACTATTTTGAGGGCAAGTGAAGCTTTGGGCTCGTAATTTGGAAACTGTGCAACTAGACTAAATGTACAATAGTTTGTGAATGAATGACTTGGTGTTGATAAAATAGATAAACGTAAGTTGAAAGGGATAACATCGTGTACATTTTGTTAAACTTCTTAGATGGCGGAGTCATCGGTGATCCCCATTTCTCCTCCCTTGATGGTAAACACTACACAAACCAAGGAAAATGTAGATATGTGCTTCTTAAGGACTGCGTTGCCAAACCACACTGGATTATCACAGTTGGGAACGAGGAAGGCTGGTTCAAAGGTCACGGCGTGACCCGTGTAAAACAGGTCACTGTCCGTGTTGGTGGCCACACTGTCACTTTTGGTCCTAAACACGAATCAACGGTAAGGCAAAACCTTCCTCTTTGATTCAGAAACCTCTGTAAAGTCAAGGTCTCGATTAGTTAACATTTCTTTCGTCGGTCAATCAAATTTTGAAAAAATTTTGGAAAAAGCATAAAAAATTTGATAGCTTAAAGTTCTTTAAAATTTCTCAATGTCCCAGTCTGAATGCTGGGGGTGTAATTTGAACAGCGCCCTCAGAAAAATAGCCTCGTTTTCATTTCAAAACAAAGGTCGCAGTAGTACGCAGGGGTCACACAAGCATGGGTCGCCTGAAACATGCCTATATTCACGCTATACCGCGGACCTGAGTGAATGTTATAGGTAATATGTGTTTTTTAGGAATTTGTTTCTGATATAAACAGTTTGTCATGTAAAAATAAACCTACCTTCAAAAGATTGTCGATGTGTATACTGAGTAGTTTCTGTTGCATAACACGATTTGGGTCTGTCTATGAAGGAGAAACGGGGCTAGTAAATGGTCTTCCGGGTCTTGAACACCGATCAAATTTCAGCAGTGTCTTTTCAGTAACAATTGATTGTGTATACCAATTTTTAACTTCACAGAGCTATTTTACTGGAAATGGTACACTTTTCAATAGACCCTTGGCGAAACTTCGTCTAAAAATTTCACCTATGAATGCCGTTTTCTAGTAATTGTTACAGTGGGCATTATACATTCACCACAGATTAGATGGCCTCTACAAACGAGAATAATTTTATGTTAACTACAACTACAGTTCTTTAGTATATTTTTTTCTCAGAATTTTAGAATTTATAAATTGTTTTATGTATCTTGAAGTCTGTTTCTATATATAGGAAAATGAGAGCAACTTTACACATCGTTTTCTACCTTTGATAGTGATGCGGTATATTGATTCGATCAATGTGGTTTAATGATATGGAGAAACATGGCGAGACACCGGTGAATCGATAGTGCTTTGACCCTGGTCATGTGATCTGGGTCCCCTGGAAAGAACCGGTTATGTGTTGGAGCTATTTATCCCACATGTTAATTTGATAGTAGCGATTGTTCATCAACTAGAGATGCTAGTATGGATATGTTGTGGTCTGAACTTTGAGTGGTTTGTTGGTCAGACCGTTCGTGTTTATTTTATCCTCGTGCTTGATTTGTGCCTGAACGAGGATGTCTCTTAAGTTTTTATTCCTTTTGTATGCTATGATAGGTTTTTCTGGAAAAACTTTGACCAGTGTTTGATCGGCTTCTATTATTTTCCAATTTTTTGTTAGACATTGTTTGATTTGCCTGGTTTTGATGAATGGACTGAAGGTCGTTGTGTAAACCAGTTTTGTTCTTATGTCATATTCCTCTTATCTTTATCGGTGAGGTATCGTCGATGGTTGGTGAGATTAACATGTTTCTTTATACGAGATATATCTTTTTTTTCTATAATCTTGTTGTTGAAGTTTGCGTGTGAGAAAGTTAACCTTTTCAATGAAGTCCATGTCGTTGTTGCATGTGCAAGCATATCGGAGAAGTTCACCTTTAATGAAGCCTTTGAAAGTGCCGCTCGGGTGACATGAATTTCTCAATAAATATTGGAACGTGTCGGTTGGTTTTGTGTTGGTTAAATTAAAAAGAAAATTAATAAGTTCTGAATTCAATATACTGCAAAGACAACAGCTTTATTCTAAATAAACCTGAAGTTTGATCAATACTTAAGCCTCAGAGACTTGACTGCAACAAACTGAGACAAATCAGACACGAAAATTACGTCAAAAAAGTTAAAAGTGAACAACCATGAGGTCACATGCACAAGTTTTTCTATGGAAGCCCCGGCTGGAAGCTTCGAAGCCATCCTCGGACTGTGATGACCCTGAAAAAAAAAGAGGAAAATAATTAAAAACAACTGTGACACGAATTTTACGTATTACAACCTAAAAGTGTCACTTGATGATAGTTTCCCCCAATAAAGTAACATTTGACCTAAAATACGCACATTTGGGGATTTATTTCACTATGAGCGTATGCGAGTACACAGGGTACGTGTAAACGTACAGTACACTAATGTTGATTTGGCGCCATATTGGATTTTAGCGGCAAAACACAGCGGCGAACTTTGCCGCCCAACATCAAATTCCTGGCATGAACAGACAAAATTCTGCGGTAAAAAGCTAATTTATAGTATAATTCCACGAACTATGCTTGATTTTGGGCCATAATTTCATGCACCGTAGTTGGTACAGCAACACAAGTCCGCGCTCGACATATAACATCGTACTATGAAAAATCGCTGAAATCGCAAAATTCACTTTAATTTTTCAAACAGAGCCCCGAAAAGTCACTTACCTTCTCAGAAAATCCAATTGAAGAGATGAAGTTGGTCTCCAATGATAATTATCGGCGAAAAAATGAGGATTTGGGAGCGACTGAAAAACTGTGTTAGCCAGCCAACGGTCACAGTGTAGACTGAGTTGCTGAGTGCCGTTCGAAAGGAAATGGCATTTGCATATGCAAATTTCACCCCTAGCGTTCAGACTGTCCAATGTCCAAGTACTGATGACTTTACTGATGCCAAGGCATCTTTATCATATTTATCAAATGACAATTTGCACCGTGTATGGCGCTTTAAATTTAGGAGATCAGATTATTCCATTTTGTTCCTTTGTTGAAATTCAATTATTCCTGTCCAGGTGAATGGAAATGCCATAAAAGGTCCACTCCGCAAGGTTGACCTCGGAGCCAAGGACCTTTCTGTGACCAAGGAAGGTGGAATGATGGAATTCGAATACTATGATCACTTTAAAGTGTCCTTTGATGGCGTGCATCATGTTGACGTAGAGGTCTCTCCTAAACTTGAGGGTAAAGTCTGCGGTATGCTTGGCAATAACGATAATAATCCTCGTAATGATTTTACGATGCCCGATGGAACGATCACGAAGGACGCTGATAAATTTGCCGAGAGTTGGAAGGTACCAAACAGGTGAGTAGGGAAACAACGAACACCATTTTTGTTATAGATAACGCCATCTTTCATATATTTCTTAACCCGTGGATGTCATACCTTATGCTTATCATGGGACATCAGCGCTTACAACCAATGCCGATGTAAGGGGAAAACAGCTAAAGGGAGGAATTATTTATTGTATGAGCAGTTTTTGTTTGCAAAATAGTGAGTTGAGAATACGAATATCGTTCACACCAAACTAGTTAATATTATTATCTTTGTTTCGTGCAAACCAAAGACCACAGAGTGACTGTGTGCAAACCTACTCTTTTAGCTGTGAATTCAACACTGTATTTCATTACAAATTTTATTATTCAAAACTTAGTTTTTCTTTATTTTCCATAATTTTCAGCTGTTCAGACCAGTAACTTAAGACTCGAAGACGACATACCTTGCACGTAGGACAATTTCAAATGGACAACCAACAACTGCTGAACTAAGATTTACTAACAAGATTTCTGTTTCAATCCCATACGATTAAATTGGATAATTTTAAAGATTGGAAAGAGAACGTACATCGCACAATTTCTTGCGCTGTTAAACAAACATTCCAAACTATTGTTGTTCCTTATTTATCATAAATCCACCATGTTGGCTGAATGCTGACGTCACAAGCTTTCCCGTTGACTGCACATGTTAAAATTATGGTTTGTGATATAATCGGGCCTTGGCAATATGAAACACGTGATGGTATCTTCAATTTTAATCAATGTCTTTCTGAAGGGCAAATTTTACTATTGTAGAATATCGTATATTGTTGTAGTGAAATAAATGACGTGTTATTTGGTTGGAAAGTAGTTGTAATTATTTTGCCTAGGTTGTGTGACGAAGTTTAGGAACCGTAGTGACACACATGTACTGAACATTCGAGCTGAGGATAAAGCAGTGAAGGGGAAATTTGACCCTACGAAAAGTTTGTAAAATGTGGCCTACGTTCAACATCGCGAACCCATTCCCTTGTCTAAGAGCCACAGGCGGCGCCCATGCCAACAGTCTGCTAGAGCGATCGATTTTCTGTTCAATCCATCGATGCCGTACTCGATCTGCCCGTCACTGCAGCCTAAATACTCCCAAGGTGTGCAATAGAATAACTCAATCTACACAAGATCCGGCTTTTCAACGGGCAGAAAATCAATCGATCTAGCAGACTACCCAGGGCACGGGCGCCTGTGCTACGAGCTCTGTCGATGTCAGCCTGTTCGTTCACACCAAGATTTCAAGGGCGGCACATAACAACTTTATAGCACATATTATATTGTGAGTAGTACTATCACATCCGTGTGCGGTTACAATTATCGTCAAAAGAGGATGATTCATTGATTAATAAAGGGATACTTACTAAAAGCGAGAGTAATGTGCAACTTTCTCCAGCAAACGACAATGCTATTCCAAATATTGCATCAGTAATAAACAAACCACTCAGACTACCGATTATTCTCACTCTGCCAAGTATAACACCAGCTTCGTGATTCACCTAAGGTTTTGACATGTCGCAGTTTAAGTGAATGACTGTCTTAATTTGTGATCCTATATACCATTTATGAAGCAAAAACGTTGACTCGATTTGTTTAACCCCTTGTTTAATGTTAATCGATATTTCCTAAAGAATCTACAAACACAACACAAACAAAAAACTCCACACATTTACTCGTAGGTACGAGCCGTTCTTTGTGAAAGTTACGGTGATTTAATGACTTGCTACAGGAAAGATTGCGTGCTTTACAATATGGAAGTATATATTCCACGCATTTGAGTAGATACCAGAAAGACAAAAGAATGCCAGTAAATGGATAAAAAGTTTATGTCCAGATGTACACATTATATTTAAGTTTATGACAGAATGATGCTGCTATTTTAATTTTTATTATCTGATTGTGATGGATTTTTTAGTAGTAAAGACATAGATACGTCAACAGATCTTGCAAACAGGTCAACACAGCACACAGAACATCTTCACAGCTTGCGTTATTCAGCTCATCCTTGTATGCTTCCAGGTATCCTTTCAACTTGAGGAGTTTGTCCCTCATACCATCTATGATATCGATGAGTCGGAGTACAATTTTCTTGAGATAACATCGAATAGTGGCACACATGCTATCTTGATCTCCATCGCAGTTGAAGTTCGGTGAATCATCCGGGGCACACTTCGAATCTATGCCTTCACATGGTTTACAGGGACCGGACCCTATAGTAATGGGATTGGGACATAATAAACTTTATAAACATTATCAAATTTCATCTCCACTTTAGTTAGCATTAATTGCATAACTGTGCACTCTAACTTTTATAGGACGCACCTCAGTCCCCTGTGATCTATTCCGCTCTTGGACTATATGCGCCCCATAGACGTGTGGACATATGCCCGAGAAAAAGAGGCATATGTACACACGGCTATGGGGCGCATAGTCCGAGAGCGGAATAGATCACAAGTGACTGTGGACGCACTGTAAACACTGGAAAATTTACACACATTTGCAATCACAGGTATATTTCATGAATGATCGAATACACACCATACCTTGACAATCATTGCATCTAGGTGGGTTATTTCCACCTCCTGGTTTGCCACCTCCTGGTTTGCCATCATTTTCCTCACTTGAAGAACTTGAAGAACTGGTACCACCCCCTGGTTTACCACCACCTGGTTTACCACCTGGTTTACCACCTGGTTTACCACCTGGTTTACCATCATTTTCCTCACTTGAAGAACTTGAAGAAGTGGTACCCGGTTTTCCACCCCCTGGTTTACGACCTCCTGGTTTACCACCTCCTTGTTTGCCTTTATTTTTCTCACTTGAATAACTCTCTTCTTGTTTTGGTGGTTTGCCTCTGTAACCCGTCTTTTTCTGAAAACGAAAGCAACAACATTGAGTAGACGCTTTCAGACTCAGCCAAATCACAGCTGGTGTCAATTGGTTGGTGTCATTTGCGTCTCACAATTGTATGGAGGTCTCCAGTGTTACCCATCAGACCCTAATGTTACCCATCACACCCCAGTCTTACCCCTCACACCCTAATGATACCCCTCAACCCCAATGTTATCTTCACGCCCCAATGTTACCCCTCACACCCTAATGTTACCTCTCACACCTTATATTCAAAAGTTACCCCTCACACCCCCTTACCACCACTTACAACCCATAAAAGCCAATTAGTCAGTCATCTAGCAGTCACAGCTGTCATGTCAAAGTTGCGTTAATTTTGTGACGTGAATTTGACTGTCAAACCATAGGGAATTCAGTCTCCGATGATGATGATCAGATGGTGACGATGATGATGATTAAACATTAAAAATGAAGGAAAATAAAAATATAATCGGACTCAGTAAAGTTGTTGTTGTTGTTATTGTTGTTGTTGATAGTATTTGATGAAAAGAACAAAGTATGGGTTGCAAATTCAATACAGCCAAACTATACACATGCACTGCAAAATTCAATACAGCCTTTATAGTATACTATACACATGCGCTGCAAAATTCAATACAGCCTACTATACATGTGCGTTGCAGCCTAACTATACTATGCGTTGCAAATTCAATACAGCCTAACTATACATGTGCGTTGTTGCCTAACTATACATGTGCGTTGCAAATTGTTAGGCTGTATCGAATTTGCAACGCACATGTATAGTTAGGCTGTATTGAATTTGCAACGCATAGTATAGTTAGGCTGTATTGAATTTCGTAGCATACTTTGTTCTTTTTCTGCAAATACTATCAACAACAACAACAACAACAACAATAATAAAAACAAAACAACAACAAATTTACAGAGTCCAATAACTTTTTATTTTTCTCCATTTTTAAATATTTAATCATCATCATCATCATCATCATCAATATCGCTGTATTGAATTTTGCAGCGCATGTGTATAGCATAGAGGTAGCTTTGTGTACTGTGAGGCTGTATTGAATTTTGCAGCGCATAATTTGTCCTTTTCTGCAAAATACTATCAACAACAACAACAACAATAACAACAACAACTTTACTGAGTCCAAATATATTTTATTTTCTTCATTTTAAATGTTTAATCATCATCATCATCGGAGCTCGAGGACCCTATGGTCAAACAGACATCGTAAATTCTTTTCCTTCAATGTGGAAATATCATCTTCGATTTTCGAGCGATATGGGAATGGGTTTGTCACATTGTATCGTAGCTTGGTCGAGTGGTAGTTTGATCGTGATCGTTCCTGTACGTATATTGTTCGTAGTGGTCGGTGCTATTCCGATTGCTCGTGTACGGGGCCGGTAATAACGCATATACAGGCAAGTGGTGCATCATGATTCGAATAGTTTAATCACAATACATCTACATGGTTACAATATCTAGAAAGGTCTGTTGTCTACAAAGACGTGGTCCATTACAGTCAAACAGACTGGGCTTCTCACTGAAGTTATTATGTCAAAGTCTCAGAGCGTCTACATCTCTGTGTCTAGTCGAATGATGGCATGTCAAGAAGCGAATCTCTGTCTAGAAAGTGCACAACTTAAATCGTCTCTAAATCTGCATATTGTCATGCCTTTGGTATGCATCTATAATTAACTAAAGACAATCGGAGAGGAAGGTCACTCCATAAATACAGAGCAAGGATGTCCAGATTCAACGTCCGATCACTGCTAACGACTTAAACATTTATTTAATAAACAATATATTCACTATAACAGGATGAACGGCTACTTCAAAGTTCACGAAAATAAACATGGGAGGTCATTCTCACAAGGCACCACTGTCGGTTAGTTCATTGTCAGTCGTTACAATTAAATTCAAGGGTAAAATACTCACCATTCATAGGGCTATATCACAATATCAATCGTACCACTCTCACGGTAGTTTCGAAACTAGATTTATGCTGTTTATTATGATTCACTCTACAAGACTAACACTTGAAGCCCGTTTGATTTTATATTGTGTAATAACAAGGACACATCGAGCATTGAAATCACTGAGAAAATCCTTGATAGTCAAATATATATAGCAACGATGAGTTGCTTTGCACGATAGTACACAGTCATTTAACAGATAGTAATGTCCCGAGACTTTCTAAGTCGCAAACTTTCCCCTCAAAGTGTCTCAGGTTTTTCCAACGCAGACGAAATCCATATTAAATAAATTACATCTGATCCACCTATAATAACTGGTATAGCTCTCAGGTATGCTCTGTGAAAAAAGAAGATGGGGCCATATTTTGCAAATGGAAATCATCTGTTTCATTCAAAATCGAAGTGAACAACCTTGCAAAAACGTGGTGCACTAATCAAGAAACTACTCTTGTGAAAAGGGAACCTTGGGCGGAAAAACTGTCTCCTCAAGAATCACACATTCTATTAGTATGATCATCAGGTTAGCAATGATTGAAATAACAGCATCTGACAGCATCTACAACTCTGAGCAGCACCATTTTTTTGATCTGAGGTCGGAATATGTCAAGTAAGGAAATACGCACCGTAAAAGAGCTTCAGAAAATCTTAACATACCTGTTGAGTATGCCAATAATTATATCAAGGGCTTTTGTAATTTGGCCAGGCAGAAACAATGTTTAAAACAATACCGCAAAAGGTCGTCGACAGGTACTTACAAAATAAGCCGTTGGAAAGAAAGTATCAAACAAAACAATATATGCACAGTCAGTGCTAGCTCTGCATGGCAGGGCTGTGTGTTACTGGCGTTATACAGCCTCCCACCACCACGGTGGGAGGCCGTATAACGCCGGTAACACACAGCCCTCCCATGCAGAGCTAAGTCAGTGTATAACGCCGGTAACACACAGTCCTGCCATGCAGAGCTAAGTCAGTGCATGCATGGGCAGATTAATCGTTTGGATTTCCTTCAAGACTCTCTTCTCTGATTGATATCAGCTGAGCGTCAAAAAAGTTTCGCATGGCATATACTGACTTTGGATATATTTCCTGCAGATCATAAGTATAAGAGTGACTAGAAGGAAAGTTTAAAAAGACTTATATACAATGCGTGTTTGAGATGTCAATGCGTATTACAGAGTGTCCATCGTTCCCACTACTAAAATGACATGAAAGTAATTCAATAATTGCTGCCTACCTGTGGTTACCTGACATTAAAAAGGTGAGAAATCTGGTGGCTGATTAATCCAACAGTATTATTTATGTGAAATGATGTTAACACTCATATTATTACATTCAAATTTTAAGCAATTCAAACAAAATTGCCAATATATGTTATCGATTTCTGATATTTGACAGAAAACATTAACATACGTATATCTCAAGGGACCTGAATATCGAATAAATCCGATTCAGAGAACCCTTGAAATCTGATTTGCAAATGTCAGAGCAGATGGCTTGTTGCGGACGAGAACGAACAACAGCCTTTTCTACGAGTAATATTCAGGATAGATAATCACATTCCAGTATGCTTTTTTCACACATTTTAAAGTAATCAGCATCTAGTAGCAGTATTTGTCGTCATCAATTTAACGTCTGACGTATTCACTGTGTATATTGTTTGCATCCAGTATTATTTCAGGTAAATGCACATTTTGGAGCATATACAAAAATTAAAGGCGAATTAATTCTTCTGGAACGAACCTAAGAATAAGATTTGTTCCAATACTATGAAACAATTGTCAAACAGCGAAGTCCTCAGCAAGTGAAGAAGAGAGTTTAATGTCTTCGAAAGTTGACAAATCTTCGTTTACCGATGACGGCAAAACGCTCTTCCAACGAAACAAACGGACGAATAAACGAACAGAAAACAAACCAATTAAAGTGACGTAAGCTGTAACTTATGGCAAGTTTTTCACTATTCTGCTTATCAACTACCGTGTCTGACCCTAATCCGTTTGTCATGCTGAAATTTCGAGTATTCTTTTTGTCAACACAGATTGTATTTGTTTAGTGATCATTGTTTATTGTTTACAAATGAATTTTAATCCGGACTTGAATACAATTTTCAACAATAACAATGTAGATTATACTCATATAGGTTGTGTTGATATGCTAAATACTTGGCATTAAATTACAGTTTAGAGATTCAATGCAGAAAGTGCAGGGAAACCGCAAAACGAAAGTTCTGAAAAAATAGCCAAAAGATACAGCTTATTGAAAAAATTAATTTGTTTCAGCAAATTCCAAACATAGTTTTAAAGTGCGTCATGATTTTCACGGTAAAAAGGGATATCCTCATGCCTGATAAGTAATGCTATAAAGGGGCTGTAATGGCTGTGAGTAACGGTGTGATTCCATGTACGAATTTGCCATTTTCAACCACTGGAAAAGTATCTGTGGGAATACATGATTTATTGGTGACAGTCACGCTGGAAAGGAAAATGAGCATCACGCTCAGTACGATGCGTCCACTGGGTTGCAATAGTGACAATAGTGTGTCGTTCGTTTTATATTGCGTTGCAATTGCAATTTTCACATATATTCACATTCAACATGATAAGTTACAATGAATCTCTTGGATTTCGTTTACATCATGAAAATCTTAACACATTGGGAAATAAGTGGTCCATAATCATTATTTGATACCAAGTTCTTAACTAAATAAGAATGTTATTGTGTAAGCTAGCAAAATGACCCTTGTTTTGTCGATGGAAATCGACTTCAGAAAACACACTTGGTTGCTACTGGCGTCAACGCTGATGTATGGTGTCTGTAATTATTATTGGTCATTTTCTTTGTACGATCTAAGGGTACAGATGAAGATGAACTTTGGAGACTATAACAAGGGAACCCAGCAGCATATGGGAAGTAAAAGTAACAATCAACATGCTGATACATCATGGGCTTTGAAGAATCGATGAGTACAAGATGGACTTGTATCATTTTATATAATCCCTGGGGGAATATAAACAAAATCACGTTTGGTACGATAATTACCTGCGCACACAAATTAAATACTCGCAAGCTCTATACACGTTGAGGCTGTACCTGTTTCTGGTGTGATACAACTCTTCAACTTCACCAACATGCAGGGTATACATGATTGATTGGCAAATCTTTGTATAGATGTACGAAGATTAGTACACAAGAAGGTAGTATGGATGCTAATAGACACTTACTAAGTTCCGTCATGACTCAATTGTATGTGTTTACCTACCAAAGGTTTGCTGTTAGTGGCATCTGTTCGTTGAATAAACATCAAAACCACCACCACACAGGTCAGCAGTACTGCCAATCGGAAAACCGTGCGACGTTCCATTGTAAAGATGTATCTACCGCTAATCAGTATCGAACAAAAATAATTATAGAAATTAAAAATCAGAATTTATCCCGATTAAATGCAAACGTACAGATGTGGAGTAATTCGAAACTGCTATCTTCCAATGATACAGTATTTAGTCGTTTGATTCCTTAATCGTTGTCATTGAAAATTCAAGAACTAAAATAGAAGAAAACAGGAATATTTAGGGCAGTACAAAAATAAACTAACATTGTCGGAATAATTCTCAGGTATGAGAGTATTGTAACGGACAAAGGTTAGGAAAATTGACATTTTTACCAACCAGCTATTGAAAACTTGCTTAAAGTTTTTGTATTCATGGTCATTACAAACAAAATTGAAAGTCTGTGGAAAGAAAGGGAAAACTAACAACGCTCATTACAAAGCAAATTATACGCAAATGTCCGAAAATACTTTACTAAGTAAAATTTAATTTTTAACAATGTTTTCCATTTCATACTTTTTACACTTGGTTTTGCGTTCGGAATAATAAAACCTAGCGCATTTCTTGTGATTCCCGATAAAGAAATCGTAGTAAAACTGTTTGCAAGTAATGTTTTCTCTTTGTCAAGGAAATAAGCGAATGGAACACAATACATCGTTTCAACTTTGCTATGTCCCACGTATTAGCGATAGTGTTCACCAGGAAGTTTCACGATTTTGAATTACAACAGTTGTGTACTCACCTGAATCCGTGCAAGCCCCGGAGTCGTCGGTAGCTAAATTCAATGTGCTATAAAGTTGGATTTCTTCGTATCCATTATGGCTTAATTTTGCATACTGAAACGTTCATACTGAATGACGCACATTGCCATATTGAAGATGAAATGAATTTCTAAATCGCCTAGACACGCAAACATAAATTAAAATTGAACGTATTCACGATTTGCCACGCAAGCAGAAACTAGTCTGACTGACTGCAGCAGTCGTTTGTTGTTTTGTATTTTTTTATAAACGAAAAAGGATCTGATATCGCCATTTGTATTGCTTTTGGATTTGGACATCACAACCTACGCCCACGTGGTCAAGGTATTTTTATTTGTGAATAGAAACGTCAGTACCATTGTGTTTAAGAAACCAAAGTCAAACATGAATCGCTTGAAACTTTTTCTAAGCTTCAAGATGATAAAATATCAACGTCATCTTCTAAATACAGAACCATGTACCCAGTCTGAAGCGTGTTTGACGATTTTAGATAATGGCTCATCATTTTCAAAAACCCTCTTGCCTACAAACTAAATGCTCGCGACACCGTTCAAAATTTGATGTCTTCCTTCTGCATGAATTTCAATTAACTTATACGCTACCGCAAAATAGGTCAAAGTTGTTGTTCAGGAAAGTTTTAATCGTATTAATTTTTCTCTGGCTTTTAATCAGATACACGGAAAATTACATTGTAAAATATCAAATTATCAGGTGTCGACAACGAAGCTCTTCGTGAAGGTGTTCGTACGCAATTTTTCAGCGAGCGGGGGGGGGGGGGGATGGGTGCAAATCTAAAAAATAATCAGCGGGCGCGGAGATAAGTCAATATTTACAAGCGGGCGGGGAAGAAATTTCAGTTTTTACAATGGACGGGGAGAAAATTTCTGGCAGTTGATTTCAAATAAGTGGGCGGGAGTTTCAGTGGGGGATGGCAGTGGGGAGATTGAACTGTTGTTGGGAGTGGGGAGCGGACAGACCAAAGATACTGGAGTGCAGTGGGCAATAAAATTCAGTGGGAGTGCATACATTACGCAAATACGAACAGCTCTACATTCCCCTCCAAATTTTAGGTCAAGGTCAAAAATATGTAAAATCAGTATATAAGCCTTCGGAGTATGTTTTGTGACTATTTTGTAAAATTGACCAAAGTTACCAGTTGGCGGCACCTGAATTATTTAATATAATTCCTTTATTTTCTTTTCAATTCATATCAGCTGACAGTTAAAAATTTGTAATAACTTGATGATGGATGATGATGATGATGATGATGATACAAACACACACTCATCTATTTTCGGTTTTGCGCATTTGATTTTGCTGAATTATCACAGTCAGAATTTGACTGTGATGTCACTCTCACCAGTTTTAATCATCAGCTACTGTGCTGCAGCTACTGATGTACAGCTGGCTTGGCTATTGTGTATAATTTCAATGATAACCAACTGGATAACAGCTGCCGTAAGGCTGCACATTGGCGGCCGGAGTATGCAGTGTCAGCCAATTCCGTTTACTTGCACGATAGAAATACAAGGAAATGCTAGTATGTTGTAACTTCTCAATACTTCCACAAAAGACTTGGAAATATAAACTTTGTGAAAAATACATTGAAAATAGTGTCACAATGTTTGATTTCACGGCACTGTGGCAAATTATTGATTCTTTACTAAGAAGCTTGCGAAAAGATCTTGCTCCAGTTTTGAAGCTTTAAATCTGTCGTACAGTATATACGAAGCCAAAATCTGTCATACAGTATACGAAGCGAATATGATCGAAAAGAATGGTTTCCATGAGATAATCACAAATTGGTAATCGAGAATGCAACAACTTTGTCCACACACCGCTATATACCATAGACAGCAGACTGTCTATGCTGCTCCTATACAGTGTGTGCAATTACGAAGAAATGACATTACAATATTTTACGATTGTGTATTCCTCTACCTCTTGAAAGTCCTGATAATGCGGCTGTCAAGTGTTTCAAATCATTGATTTTAATACATCTACCGCTTAAGCATAATACACCATATCTACCTGTACTCTGATAACAGTTACTGGACCCGAAGGGTGTTGCAAAAAATGCAACTGAAAGATAAAAGTTATTGCGATATGACACCGTCTCTGAATAACGTCATTGTACCCCATTTTTTCAGTCCGTCTATAATGAGAATGTGAATATGGACGAGAGACACGCGATCAGTAATTAATTGTATAGGATGCCATCTCAATGGAATTAAAGTAAAGTCAAATAAACACAACATATGCTTGCTTCTCATACTGACGACAAGATTCGTTATTATTACAACAAACTTATTGCATTGTTTTGAATCCGGTAAGCGATTTCCGGAATCACGAAATACTAAAAAATAAAAAAAAATAAAAAAAAACCATCCGTGTGGCAGAGTTAGGAATGCCACGTCATAGGGTATAGTAATTAATGACAGAGAAATGACTTGTTATTGACGCACTGAATATCGACCACGACTTAAGCTTTTGGAAAATCTGAGAGTGCAGCTAAGCAGGTAAGCATTTATTTTCCAGTCCCAACAGTAGATTTTCAATACCGCGTTTTGGCGGTGTAACTATTTATCGGTAACCTATATTTGATGGGTAATCACCTGTGTCACGATCAACAAAAACATCACTTGAGTGGGATAAGACATGCATGAAATACATTCTGCATAGATCAAGTTTAAAATTTCCCGTTCATATGGTTTTTGTTTTGCATTCGTCTTCATCTGAGCAAATATGTAAATCACGAGACAAAGAATTACAATAAATACTGCAACGACTACAATGATTTCGCGGAGAACAGTTTGCTAAGAGATAGATATCGTTTTGAAATAATGTCATAACTAGACTTGCAACTCAAGTACATTTAGTCATTATGATAACAGCTTTTGATGGTTCAACACGGTGAACTTGAAAATCACTGAGCGTACGTCTATGATGTATCAACAAATACGTAAAGTCTTGTTTTAGCTGTGAATATTTCTTAACTTTAAGAAGATATCTGGCCAGGCATAACAAAGCTGAGTTTAGAAATACCAAAGTACTTCCCTTTATGCATCGAAATGGCTGTAATGTTTTCATGAGATCAAAATTCAGACATGATTTGAATGGGTCAATAAAAAACGATCATGAGAGTATTGTTTACCAACGAAATAAAGTTAACTGTTTTTGTTTAGTTACAAGGAGACCATGAAGTGTGCACAGCTGACTGCAGTTTGCCTCGTCGTAGCTATGGTGATAAACAGTTCACAGACCATGGATTTGAAACTGCAAGATGCAGAGGTAAACATATGAATTTTGCCTTCGACCAAACATTGAGTTTTAGGGCAGAGTTAGTCAGCTAGTACAATACATCTAAGTCTCACTTGCTGTTCTGAATCTAGAACACACTAGGGACACATAGCTCATCTCTGAATATCGTAATATTCATGAGATTGATGTCTAGACAACACTCATGAGTTTGATTATGGTAAAATTTCTTGTGTTACTCCTAAAGTACTTTTGATAGACGCTCGGTTAAGCCTGATACCTGTAATACATTTTGGTAATTTGACAACATTTTATCTGCACATTTACTAGATTTCAGCAGGAAAGAATGTAACATTGTCACCTAAAGATACGAAGTGTAGTGTGAGCTTTTAGAGGGTTTGACTTCAATGATCACAAAGTCGATGTGGTCATCATGCAGTAAACACGCCACACATCGTACAGAATCACTTTAATATATAGTATGCGCCTCGGAAGTGAAAGACAAACTTTTGCTCAAACTTTCCTCAAGAAATCTTTCAACCATTCACTTTCAAGATCAATAAAAATGGGGGGGGGGGGGGGGGGGGGCCGCACCGGAACGAGAAAAAAACAAATAACCCTGTATTTACCGATATTTGATATTCAAAATGGCCGCCACCCCTGTGTATGGGAAAAAATAAAGTTTTCGATTATCGGAAAACGTAGACGGAGAAATTGTTTCTCACGTCAAGAGCTTTAAAATTAGCCCCAACAAGTGGTAGATTAGAAAAGAATTGTCAAAGTTTAATAATCCGAATATCTGTCTCCGAGGTTCATAAACCGTTAAGTGAAAACTTAATCATATACAACACGATTGGAACTAATTTGGGATAATTGGATAGGCACAATTTCTCAAGAATTTTAGAAATTTGTCTAATATTACACCTGATTTGCTCACCACCTTTAAAATTTTATTCAAAATTTACAATGCTGTTGAAATGTTATGAGTAAGTATCAGTGCATAATAGTGTATAATGCAATATTGTTCAAAACATAGGAACAATATTTATATTTGAATGAAAATATGTGAGCTTGTCTATAGTTTCTTCATTACTGAAATACTAGTACTAATCTCAGGTTGTCACTTTGCCTCGACCAAAATGAAGTATTTTGATTGATTTACAGTCAAGTCAGTCAGGGTCATTTAAAATGTGCCCTGACTCAATCAAATGTTTATAAAGCCTTAAATTAACGAAAAAGGCAGGGGCATTTCAAAAGTCCCCTGACTCAAAAGTCGTCAATAAGAGAAATTTTAAGCATTTTGTTCTCGTTTCTTTCAGTACATTTTACACAAAAATCAACATTTTTTCATAAAAATGAATCCGATGAAAGAGGTATGCAATAATCATTGTGTTTTCGTTGTTTTGTTCGATGAGAACAATATTTCAAATTTTACACTTTTCTATCATTTTGTAAAATTTCAGCTGTAAAAATTTCGATTTCGTTACATTTTCCTAATAATTACTCTCATCCAATTATCCCAAAATAGTTCCAATCGTGTTATACATTAAGTCACAGTTTTCCTAGCGGCTATTTATTTTTAACATATCTTTTTCTTGTTGAACAGGCCAATTCCTTTTTAAGGAGTCGCTTCAAACGCTGGATTTTGCCAGGTGATTGTGAAGGTAATGATATCACCGTCTCAATTTCAATATAGAAATCACTTTTGTAATTACATAGCTATTGCTATAAATATTTAAAATCACGACCTTTCAAATTCTTTACCGAAATTACAAAATCCAGTACTATTAAGAGTACTTAGTTTTTAATACCTAACCCTGTATACTAATATGCCCTGCCCTTCCTTCACAAAGTCTGCGAAAAGAACAATAATTAAGTTTGTAAAATTTGAACATTTTTGTTGGGATTATAACTCATTTTAACCAAATACCATACAGCATCGGACTTACACACCTTAACGTGATTTCTGTTTGATTACAGACATTGATGAGTTCGTTCCACCACCAAGTACTCCTGCACCTACTGTAGAAGTGCCTGGCCCGTGTACTAATGTCACTGACGTCATCCCCAATACACCAATTATCGACTGTGTATTGCTGAATATCGACCTGTGTACCAATACCAGAGATATTCTGATCAGAGTTACAGACAAACTGGTTGACGTCATCATACGACTTGCTGCAGCCTTGCAATACCTTAGTCGTTTCCTTGCGTACAGTTTGAGTTTTGTTGAGTATTGCTCATGCGCAATACTGAATTGTGCAATTGTTAATATCTTGAAGTATCTGTTGTGGGACCTATGTCTGGGTCCCACCCTTGATCTGTTCCTTGTGTTTTACAAATAGAAAATCGACCATAAATGTAGATTTGTCGTGGAGACAAAATGTTGAATAAACGAAAATAACGAACATGGAATTGCGATTTTTGTTTCTGTCATGTAATTTTAGTATTTTGTTTGTTGTACGGAGAAAATACGTACATTAAAGAATAGCATCACTTCATTCATTCTTATTGATGTTTCATTAATGCACCGCAAGAGAATACATCCTCACTGGTCATACATCATGCAGGACATAACCCAGAAAATATGAGTAGACGTGATTTTTGAACCAAAACTTTCTAGTTATGTCGCTGACAGTGTTTTGGATTATCATGTGTAATCATGAAGAATGAAATTTACAATTTTCAACTGGACTACATTGTCTTTGGTGTAAACGTGATTTACAGTGTATTGTTCAAGAAATCCTATCATATTCATTTTCAGGATATTCTGTATTGTTCAAGAAATCCTATCATATTCATTTTCAGGATATTCTGTTTTGCTTCCATCATGGAAAAAATTAAGACAAGAATAAACGGACACATTCATATTATTTTGACGGAACCTGTCACTCTTTGGAAGCTTAAGCTTGCCTCCACAGAGTTTCATAAACAACCTCTGAACTAAGCTAGACATTTGAAACTCTCCAAATCTCAACTTTCAAAATCGCCTTTCGGTTTTTCTTCGTCTGATATTTGACTTAAATGTCATCGGTCGTCACACATTTGCTATATCCGCATCATGTGGGAAAAATAGACTTGTTTTTACTCAAACCATGAATAGCACCATACATTTCAGTGAGTGGCACACTAGTTTTTGTGACCAACCAAATAAAAATCAGTGATCTGCAACTATGAACATGGGTGATCCTACACTTGAATAAGAGTTCTTTATTCTATTGTCAAAACATCTATAAATTGTCGTTGTCCATCTCAAGACATTTTTGTCCCTTGAAATATCGGCTGTTGTAACTCTGATCAGATCAATCAATGCATGGGATATTGTGATCGGATCAATGCAAGGGATATTGTGATCGGATCAATGCAAGGGATATTGTGATCGGATCAATGCATGGGATATTGTGATCGGATCAATGCATGGGATATTGTGATCGGATCAATGCATGGGATATTGTGATCGGATCAATGCATGGGATATTGTGATCGGATCAATGCATGGGATATTGTGATCGGATCAATGCATGGGATATTGTGATCGGATCAATGCATGGGATATTGTGATCGGATCAATGCATGGGATATTGTGATCAGATCAGATCAATGCATGGGATTATGATCGGATCAATGCATGGGATATTGTGATCAGATTAGAAACATTTAGGCTATGATGCATGTTGGAAACCCATCTACAACGAAATGACACCCCATGATTCAGTATTTACAATTATCACAGAACTAACAGTTCAATTTTGTGTCGTTAAAGCAGCGAAAAGTGAGATAAAAAATGGTGATATTATTATATTATCACCTGTTTCCTCATTTGCATTTATACTGACTCCACTTTGGTGTGAATCTCATCCTTACATTAATTGAGAGTTGAAGCCTACGACGTATACATCCAAACGTTTCAGATAGAGTGTTGAATTGTTCTGAAGGACTGAAAAAGGACGTTCGTGCGTACACCAGCAGAAAGAAAGAGTGTCTCATCAAAAATATTTCGTAAACATTCTCTCCATTCACAATACAATACAGGAAGGACGAATGAATTGTGAAGGCGACAGACATATTCGATTTCCGTAACTTTGTTTCGCAAATTTTAAGTACTGGATTTGCCACACGTTCATACATAACACCAACTCATTGTTGCAGAATATGTCCTGGACGATGGCCCTTTTAGACTATTTGTTCAGCTGAAATACCACCATAAATGTAAAGTAGGATGTCAATAGATCTGTTAGTTAATTTTCCCGCCATCTGCAAGTAATGGAGTCAGCTTGTGTTCTCTCCATTGCAAGGTCCTGCAAGAAAAAAATATACGGGATGCTCACAAAGTTGCTACCATGAAAAGAAGCGGACAGGTAAACTCTTAGAGGAACAACAAACTGTAAAGTACGAGCATCTCTCTCTCTCTCTCTCTCTCTCTCTCTCTCTCTCTCTCTCTCTCTCTCTCTCTCTCTCTCTCTCTCTCTCTCTCCACCTGTATATATGTATATGCGCCTGTGTTTGTGTTTGTGTGTTTGTCTATCTGGTGTTTGTGTCCGTGTGTGTATATACGCACGTATATAAAATAGACATACATACCCTATCAAAAATATCCCCAAAATTAGTGTTGCTGCCAAGCAAATGAATGCAAATCCTGAGAAATATACCAAAGTTGCGGCATAGATAGCATTAAATGCAGTTGGAGCGATGAAGTTAGCCACACCTTCCATGCAACCAACGCATGCAAATAGTACACCTGGAGAGAGAGAGAGAGAGAGAGAGAGAGAGAGAGAGAGAGAGAGAGAGAGAGAGAGAGAGAGAGATATTTCAGAAGACAAGGAACAGTCGATTATTTTGGCACGGAAATTACTTTGAAGTGGAAGACAGATATGGACTATAAAATATTTGGTCGACAAATTACCCTCACGTTTCGTTTGCCGTTACAAAACTTTATTATCCGTCCTTTCAATATTCAAATCAGTCATTCATGACAAGAAACATATTGCAAAAAAAGGAAAGAACTTCAGCTCGACTTCTGATAACTTCTTATTAACACAGTAAGGCTCTACACGATGACTATGAAGAAGAAATATGTCATTTTTGTAACGAATTTATGTCGAATATAAATGATATCACACTATATATGTAAAGGAACTCAATCTTGAAAGTAAATTGTTATAAAATAACCTTAGTTAAGTTGTGATCACCTTGTTCATTTGGGTCAACGAGTCGAGAAATCCTTGCTCTTATCAGAGGGAGTGTCAGTGAAGCTAGTGATGCGATGATCGGCACTGGAAAGGAAGCGAATTTAGATAAACGTGTGACGACTTAGATATGAAACTGCAGTTATGTTGTGCTATAGGTGACGTCAAGACATAACGTGTCGTGTTTTATAGAAACGCCATGTCATTTGCACATAAAAAGACCTTGATGCTGTCATTGTATTCTGATTACTTAGACTTCTTATTTGGAAAATTAACTAGCAAGTCAGTTCACTGAACTGACATAGTGTCGATCATGATGTTCAGACTCACCTACAAACATCATGACGTCATTGTATGCAAATGCAGAGAGAACAAAGCTGGAAATAAAGGACAGTAAACTGAGTTGTACGATGGCCAGCTCTGACAAACAGAATGGCAGAAGTTTACCTCCAATTAGTATTCCTGTAAAAGAATTGAGAAGATTTTCAGAATACTGTACGCATTTTGACAATTAAACTGAACCCCTCATGCACGTTAAGATACAATATCTCAACAGGCTGATTTTAGATTATTTCAATCCATCTTTTTACAGGTTTAACTTCTCGACATTGTCGTGGTAATAAATTTCACTATAATTCCAAACATGATAACTATCTTCAAGTTAAAACTGGGATCATAGGATACACGGTAAAACATATCATCACAGAATGGATTGGAGTAAGTGTTCAATTATCTTGTTCATAAAGACTACACAATGATGTCTACCTGGGTTTCATTAATGCACAAAAGTTCCTTGTTTTTCTTATCATCGGTAGCATGCTTAAAATGATCTTGTTGTTCACTTTTTAATGACAGGTTTTCGGCGGCACGGTAGCCAGAGCGTATATATTTCTTACTTTTTTTTAGTAATAAATGAATACATTCCTGTCTTATTCTCAGCGAATACCATTCATTTTAAGGGACATGCTGAAATTTCATCCGACATTGATGCTACCTAAAGTGAGATCTATGTCAAATCTGAAGAAATCAGAGAGACAGAGAATTACTATTCTATACTGTTCCCTGATGTTAGGCCAAGAAAAATAAAAACTTAAGTTTGTCTCTTATCCTCGCACGCGTCAATTCAGACCCGCCGCGTCAACCTTTTTCTGCTCATGAAGAAATAAAATGAAAAAAATAAACGCAAAAATACGCGACAATAGTGCATAATATAGTGCTGTACATAACAGAACTGTAGACAAAATAACAGACGCTAACATTCCATTCAGAACTGTGCACGTATGTCAAAACTGTGCATTGGTGCACTAAAAGTCAACTGCAGAACTGTTGCTATGCAAAAATACTAAAGCAACACTGCTGTGCATGTATCTCTGCGTGCATTCCTAGGTTGTTTTCATGTTTTTTGTGTCTTCTTGTTGGTTGAAAAATAAAAACGAATTGAGAGAGAAAAAAACGCGTCACCGCATCATTTTTGCATATGTCTAGGATGGACACGATTGGAACTAATCTGGGATAATTGGATGGTGAAGTAATGTCGATTTAATCTACCATGGTAATCTCATCTGCTTTTCTTTTTATATTACGCACTTTTTTGTGAGTAATTTGCAATATTGCAACAAGTTACATTCAGCTACACCGCACCAAACACTTTTGAGAAATTTGAAAAACATGAAAATCCAATTATCCCAAATTAGTTTCCAATCGTGTTGATGAGAAACAATTTTTATTTTTCTTGGCCTTAGTCCTACAGTAACGTTACAGTTGAACTTCCTACCTGGAGCCCGTAAACAGACTCGTATTGCATTGAAGTAACCAATGAAGACTGGTGTCCAACAGAAAGGTACGTCAAGGAGATAAAGAACATAAAGACTAGTTGCAGTGCTTTGAGCTGAAAACTGCAAAAGGAGTACAATGTTGCCCCGGATAAGCTCTGACCGACGTCCTCCAATGTCCGATTTGAACAGGCGCCATATGTTTTTAAATAGGCTGACTAAAATTGTGGTCCAGCTAACGGAAGTTGTGTCTGACCGCTGGAGACTTTCTTGTAGAAACAGGACTGCATAGAAAAAGACGACAAACATACAGCCAAACATGATCCAAAATGGAGCTTCATATCCAAGAATCTGAATCAAGTAACCGGTGAGAACTTGGGCCCCAGCTGTTCCCAAGTAGAAAGTTACGTCGACGACAGCAAAACGAAATCTGCGTTTTTCCCCGTCAGTTATGTCTGCCAAGTAAGAAAAACATGCAGCAAGTTCCGTAGTATGCTCTCCCGCTACTCCCTGCAGTATAGCTCCAATAAAAAGGAAGTGCAATGGGAGATGGAAGTTTATCACTACCAAGTACACCAACGCATTCAACAAAGCTCCAACAGGTGGTAGAATGGCCGGTAATTTGCGCCCTCCGTGGTCACTATAACTACACAAGATAGTTGCCGTGATCATTGCAAGGCACTGTGCCGTTGCGTTTAGATACATGGTCCACAGAGTTGCCTGCTTCTGAATCTCTTCCTGGGTTACATACATCTTAGAACTTTTATTTAGGTAGCACGATCCATTTGATCTGTCAAATGCTGACACATTTTGGTCACTAGCAAGTCTTTCTTTTATGAACTGCGGAAATGCCAACATGTAGGTTGCTCGTCCAAATATGAACAGGAATATCATTGGTTCTACGGTGACATATCGTGATTTTCTTTGATCGGAGGTGCCGGTTGCAGGTTTTGAGATGAGAGGCGCAGTCTCGTCTTTGTCGTTGTATTCATCCATCCCTTACATCAGTGAGTACAGCTGCATTTGTTGACATGGATACCGTAAATTAGCAAGTATAGCTGTGGGTCCATAGCTGTGGTGTTTTCAGACGGGATTCCTGCCTTTTACGGGCTGGTTTTGACTTTTCCGATTTTTAACCCCGCCACCAGCGGGGTTAAAAATCGGAAAAGTCAAAACCAGCCCGTAAAAGGCAGGAATCCCGTCTGAAAACACCACAGCTATGGACCCACAGCTATAGCAAGTATTGCGATCATATTAAAAGCAACAATGTACATTAGAAACAGTGTGTGTGACTCGACACCATTCGGGGCATGTAAACTTATTCTTTGCAATCTCAAATGGCCAAACGGCATACAAATACGAATTTTAAAGACAAAATGTGCAGTTAGTTACAGCAAGCATGGAGCTAGAAACGTTTCTAGCTCCATGCAGCGAAGGACACCGACCTCCTTTGAGCTTCATCAAAGTTCACCACTCATATCTGAAGACTCAATCAGAATGGTCTTGTACACACGTTCTAAAGTATCAAAACATAGAATTACTTCGGCCAAAGGTCGCACGCTTAATCGCATTTTACTGTAAGCTTACAAAATAGAAAACGTTTCGTAGCTAGTTTTGGGCTAGTTTTGATTGATTACAGAGCATATGAGAAAATATTCACTATATACGCCATTCATATACGTTACCTTCTTTGTTGTGTGTTGGTCAATACCTATTCTCAGAAGATGTGAATAACTGGTCTAATTGCGGGTCGCACCACAGCCATCCAGGTGATTCGTTCACTGGATGTTTGTCTTGCGGAAGGTAAGTCTTCAGTGTCCCATGTCGCAGCCAACTACACCCCCTCTGGAGGTAGATTACCGAAGTAGATTGTAGTACATGTAGTTCAAAGTAGATTGGCGACAGTTTTAAAAGTAACAATCGTTAGAGAGTCCGAATAAATCAGGATATACTTTATTGTTGAGTAACAAAGGAAGACTTAGCAAAGCAAAATATACTTCACAGCGTATTTTAATCTGTAGTTCACATACAGGGGCCTTTATTGAAACAATCGTAGCCTACCCCATTGCTTATCGCACCTAAATATTTAGACAAGATTGCTGCAGACCGTCTAGAATAATCTACACGCATTCTGCAACCGGGTAATATCATTTTGTACATACTGCTCGCTTTTTTGCCCCATAAGTTTTGCTTGTCGACCCTTCGTCAGAATTAGTTCGAAAAGAAAGAAAGCGAATTAAAAAACCAATAAAAAAGGAAAACAAAATCCCAGCTAACTCACTTCAAATCCACAATCTTATCTTGCAGTCGTCAAATTTAGACATGGCTTAGAATTCGTACCAGAAAGTCTACATGAAGGTTCTGAATTTACATCATCATTGAACAGTGATGTAGAACAAAGTGTGCATCGAAGACGAAAGTATGTTCTTATTGCTTATATCAGACATGATGATAGTTTTCTTCGCTGAGTTTTGCCTTAGACAGTCGATTGTCTATGGTTTTGGTTGTTCCCAAGATTGGCTATATCTTTCGAATTTCAGTCCAAGAGCATCGTGTCTGTACAATGTGTTTTTCTGTAAAATGTTAACAATGTTATCGCCTACCATATCAATAATGACGTAATTGTTCATTGACAGGAAAACCATTCTCTCCTCTTCTACCTATTTGCAAATTATTTTGGGAGTGGAGTTTTTAAAACCTGGCATTTTCAAAGGAAATAGTTTTAACTAACCGAAATATATTGGCACCTTTTGCGCTGCGAGTATTTTGAAAGACGAAATTAGTCGGCATTTGAACGTGGACCACAACATTACAACTTTACGGGAAGGGCTATATTTACATGTACAACAAATATGAAAGTGTGGTATCAATACCCTTTATCTCCATAAAGTTTATTTCAATACACATACAGTATTGAAAAACGAAAAGGTCAATATTCTTTCAGAGCTTTATATAATATTTATAGATAAAAACAGTGTTTTAGATTTGATTCACTTTCTTATTTATAATGTGCAGCGTCTAGGAAGCTTTTGGCCAATCGGTTGGCTGGACTGGTCGATACAGCCTGTATATGTAAAACAAAAACTGTTTTCCACACGCATGGATGATGCTCAATCAACATTTTACCATTATATTCAACACAAGTGAATATTTATATCTAGTTTCCAAAAAACAGCAAGAAAATATTCACAAAGCTCTGTGTGTGGGACTGTGGCATAGGCCTAGTGGCTGGTTCAACATGCTTTATCGGATGTTTACACATGAATCTGTGGCGGTCTCTTTCACTCAATAAAATTGCTGAAAAATTATCAAATTATACAGATGCAATCATTAATTTATACTCATGCATGGTACGTTGTGTAAAGAAATGCATGCATGATCTATCATTTGTGATTTAAAATACTCTCATTGTAAAGATGCAAAACCGAAGTAAAATTTTAATGTTCTACTTTGTGTGTTTTATTGGTGAAAATTGAAAATAAACATTGCTGTTACATTACGACATGATCAGTGAATCAAGTTTCATGATGCCCACCCCCTTTCTTTTCCATGTTGTCAGTACCCCGGCTTCTTTTATTTTTTTTACCCTGGCCGTAAACAGATGGAATGAGTAGGTCTGAGCTTATACGCTTGATGATGTGTAATCGTCATGAAAATTATACTTTTGACTCAGATATTCATTTTCCCGCGGCAGGTAATACTGGCAACTCCATTTTATTTTTTTTCGGCAGCCCCTCCGACGGCTGCTCTCTTGTCCCTCAGAGCATGCAGAGGGCATGCTAGACTCTCCACAGTCGCTGTGCCTTGTTTTGTGCGCGACTGTCCGTTTTTGCAAGTATATGAATATTCAAAAGGGTAGTGATGTCAAAACAAACACCTATCTAACTTGGCGGAGAGAATATATTACTAGTAGCTGGTAGACTTTTATTTTTCATTTTTATTTTATTTGGCTATGGTACTTGTCATTTGTTTTTTGATTAACGGATGTGTGGAGTTCTATAAAGTAACCGGATTAGGCAGAAATCCGACCGGTCGCTTGTAAGAATATCCAGACCCTGGGATTCGCGTCGCGTCTCTGAAGGGCGCGCGCGTGTTCCAACAGGGAAGAACGCGAATCGCAGGGTCTCTGCCAGACTAGCATGCAAATAGCACAGTGGAACAGTCCAGCGCGATGTATTTCCGGGTTACATTGGCAATCAATCATGGCAGAATCGGGACTTACGATTTTCGTGGAAGGTTTCGTCGTTTTCTTCCAAATACTGTTCTACCTGCTAAGGTCGGTGCTTTTATGGCTTATTCCGACAAGACATAAAGATTTAACAGAAGAAATCGTCCTGATAACTGGTGGAGGAAGGGGCATTGGCCGCGCGCTTGCAATAGAGTTTGCGAAACAGGGTGCTAGAAAGGTTAGTATTACCACTACCAGTACGTACACTGCACTGCACTATGCATGCTATGTACTATGCTGCAGTACAGTAGCTCGAGGTTTTGCCTCGGTATTTGGGTCTGGTTTTGCCGTCCGACCCAAATACCCAGGCAAAACCTCGAGCTACTGTACTGCACTATGCATGCTATGTACTATGTATACTATGTAGTAGCTGGTACACCACCTCCAGGTTTCATGGCCGCATGGCATGGTACCCTTGTCACTTTGCACAGCGACAGGCCGACACCGTCCTGGAGAGCAGAGATAACGAACAAAGTGACCTGCATATAATTCCATTTACGCACCAAATAAAAACCGGTTTTCATCACACCTTTTGTGACCTCTGCACCGACGCCCGGTGATTCGCATGCGTACAAACTGACTCGCTTTGTTTCGTGTGTTCAGAACTGACATTCATTCAGTTATTTTCATGTCAGTATTACAGCTTTCTACCCGCCTGTCAAGTCTGTTTTAGAGTCTATACAGACAGAGCACAGCCCCTCCTGCCTGGACTGGACAGAGCAACAAACCTGTGTAAGACCACAGACACCACCACTGTAGTTGTTAGCGCTTAGTGTAATAGAAAGGGGATACCAGATACCCTATATATAGGGGAAATTTGGGTACGTTCCCAGAAAGTGCGGCCTGAAAGGGTTAAAAGCGGTATGGTATCAAAGAAATTATGAAAATTGACAGCAGAGCTGTATTTGCTGCTTGACCCCTTGTGTACTTCCTCTGACTTTTGTTTGATATATGGAATATCTGGAACTTTGGGAAACTCAACAAAGAATCATAGTGTCTGATCACAGATCACTCGGTTCAAGTTTATCTATTTATAAGAAAACAGATGAATACAGAAAAGTTAACAGACAAAAACAAAACAAAGACTGATGACAACTGTATAATGAAAGCACCCACATTTTGAAAGTGTTTTCCTGAAGGTTTTTTGAAATTTCAATGTAACTTTGCGCCGCATAACTTGATTTACGTACGTCTTAAACTTTTAATAGTTGCGCCAGCGGCTTACTGACTACGCATGTGCAGCTTCGTAATAACTATGCAAGCAACTGGAAGTGTACCCAAATAAATTCATGGGCGCTGCCATGTTTTTTGAGTGCTTGTAAAGAAATAAATAGGAAACGTGAAGTATTATTTATTTACACTGTATTATTAAAATATATCACAGCAAATACCTGGTAACTATTACTCTCTACCTCGTCATTGATATAAGATATCGTTAATATCATGTCTGAAAAATCGAAAACGAGAGAAAACTGTCCAGCATATGAACGAGGACAAACACTGAAAATGCTGGAAATGAATATTAGTCAATAACTGTATCAATAACTGGTTACAAAAATTTCAAGTTTTTAGACTGAACGCTGATTTCCACCTTGCAATTGGAAGTTTTGCAGTACAGTAAGTCATTGCAATGATAATGATGGCACAATATGATCCTTATAAACAATGGGTAGTTATCATGGTAAAAATTGCAAATTTTTGTTCAACTTTTTGACAGATTTGACAGAAAATCTATACCTGCAGGGTCTGAAATATGTGTGTAAACTGTTTTCATCAGAGGGTAAAGTGGCCATAGCGGTCGTGCAAACGTATATAGCAAGTAACAAGTAATTCTATTTTATCCTTTACTATTACTAATCATGAATCAATACATATAAAATTTCTAATCTTAACCCCAGGCGCAATACCAAGGGCTGAGCTCTATATGATATTATGAGGAAAAGAGTTTTAATTCTTGTATCTAAAAATATGAAAACGTCCTAGTGATATATGTATATATATTTGGTTTAAGCTTACTGATCTGGTGACTTTATTGAATTCATAAAACCAAAAATGTTTTCTGAGAAGTCATGTATTATGTGTGTTCAACTATTTTATGGGGATTTTTTGAGATTTTTTGACATGTTGTTGATTTCACATCATGTTATTCATCACTAGAACAATCTAAATTGTTTGTTTTTGGTCTCACAATAGAAAAGTAGTAAAATAATAATAATCATAATCATATTGTTTAAGTAGGGCTTTCAATAAAAACTGAGTTGTTCAGTAGTTTGTAAAGGCACTGTCCTTCCAAGAATAGGGACCATGGTACAGACCTGCAGAATGCATTTTATGTAGATCCAAGTGATCAGTGGGTATTTAATATGAAAGGATTACCTGCAAGGACACATTATTGTGTGGTGTTTTTTCTCATAGAAATTTTAGACTTGTCCGGAATATGTTGTACATATTGAATTCAAATACTTGAACTATTCTGAAAAAGTTTTCAGGCCTCACTAAGTTATGAGAAAAATTCATGAGGAATAATGTGCAAAAGATTTTTTGCATTAACAGGTGTACATGTATGTTTATGTTTTGAGTTATGGCTCTGCCAGTGCATCAGCCATACGCAGTTGCATCCAAGACATGTCTTGAGTTGACCGATTTGTTACAAACTTTGCACAAGAATAATACCTTATGACATACACATGCAGGGTAATTTACTTTTATTAAATGTGGGGATATAGGTCTGGTGCCTTTTGAATATTGATAGGTATGGGATTATGAAGTTTCCCAAACTTTTTGGATGAACTTTAACCTATTCTAAGGTTTCTCAAGAAAATTAGGGGCTATAGTATAGGTTAGATGCACTGTGATTAAAGATAATTATGTGACCAAAATCTTTTTTTTGGATGATGTTGCCTGACCTTTGATCTTTTCAGTATCTCAGCAACTACAGTGGCTACAGGTTTTTGCTCCTGTTCCTTGTGAATAGGACCAACTTTTTTGCCAAGTTTTGAATGACCTTGAATGACCTTTAACCTACTTTACGGTATTTCTGCATCTGTAGGGGCTAAAGGCTATTTGCCTTTTGATTATTGGTCAGTATTGGACTAACTAACTTTCCAAACTTTTCAGATGACCTTTGATGATCTTACACTTTCTTTAACATATATCACGAATGACAGGGACTGTGTTTTTTTTCTGATGCATAACATTAAGTAGGACACAAAAATTCTTTCCTAAATGTTTTAGATGAATTTGCATGATCTATGACCAACTTCATTGTATCTAAGAAACTTGGACCACAGATTTCATTTCTTGTGATAATGGTATGCATCAACGCATTTTTTTTTCAACCTGTATTAATGACCTTGTATGACCTTTATCCTTCTTCAGTGTATCTCAGGAACTACAGGGATAAGGATTGCTACTCTCTGGTTTCCTTTAACCAATTTGTAGAAGTGCTTGGCCCTGTGAAGCTGCTTGCAGCCTTAATTTTGTCAAACCCTGGGTACACTGAGAGGTGTGCTAGGTGTAAGTAAACTGAGATGGGAGGACCTCCAAGTAAAGCGCACACACTAGTGCACAAGTCTCTCGAATCAGTAGGGGTAATTTGCTTAATCTAATAATGCAGCTAATACAGAACTAAAGTTGCATGTTTCGCCAATTTATGTAAATGCTAATGCATTCAATCAAAAGTTCATATACAGTAAGTATGTAAGCTGCTGGTAATGTCTGAAAACAATGTAACTGTAAACTATAACTGCTAAACTACATGACTAAAGTGCCCAACAAAAAGTCTTACTTCCTTTGATCACTTGGCAAGCCCAAGCAAGTTTCCCTGCGAGAGTTTCCAGCTAGCAGCGGCTAGCCTGCTTCTTAGCAGAAAAAGTATACAATAAATTTTGTGGCTCATTGAGCTTCTGCTGCGTCAATTTCAAAGTAAGATTGACTGTGTGAATCTCAATACCCAGAAAGGTCAAGGATTGGGAGGGGCATTCTACCTTTTTTCCATGCAATCCTAAAACGCATGTGTCTGAACAGTTTGAGGAGAGAGTGTTGAGGGCTTCAAGGTAAGAATGATCATATTTAGGGGCAACGATAAGGACATCATCTAAATAAACACCCATAACATGAAAACCCCTGCAAGCCATCATACGTTGAACACTTTGCTTAAGTCAATGAAAGATACTGCAAGTATGAAATACACACTTTGGGTAAAATTAAAGATGGCGGTGTATCGCGATCGTGGCAGCAAGTTTTGCAGCCTTACACTTGAAGTTCGTTAAAAAGTCATAGGAGATGGTGAAGTAAATTAGTTAAGAGTCGTCAAGCCATGAATTTTACTGAAGAAATGGCATAATGTTTGCCTGAACTTTAATACGGTACGCGCGCGATCTGCAGAAATACTGATTCAGACCGTACATGTTTTGCACGGTGGACGTGGGACCTCTTCGAGTTGTTTTCTGAATGTTTGTAGTAGTATTAAACCGACAAAATAACAAAAACTATGGTAGTAAAAAGTTAAATCTGGCATGTGCCGATAAAGTATTTAACTCCGAAGAGAATGCGTATGCAATCATATTGCTTTGTTGTGAGTGGCCGACTTCTCCTGGCCGACTTCTCCCACTGGCGGAGTTGGTCGGCACCGGCGCTGGCTGAGTTCGCAACTGGCTGACTTCTCCGGTTACCAATTGGGCACCTTCATCAGTAATGTGAAAACCATGTTTTATGCCATCAAGAAGAAAGAGAGCATCTGGATGGTTTTGGCGCTCATGCTGCCAAACGGGATAATTCAGAGCGAAGTCTTTATACAATTCTGGTCCCTGTATCATGGAGCTAGTACCGAATAAGAATAGAATTGCGGTACCGGTAAACTCCTATATTGCAAACATAGTTATGGAGCTGTGCACAACTTTCCAAATTCCAACACAGAAACCATATCTCCCGCCCGAGGTATGGTTATTCAAAAACGCCTACCGCAATTTCACAAGTTGGCAAGCATTAGCAGTTCAAACCATACCGTCTCCTACCCAGTCTGCGAAAGCTGAACTTCACGTGCTACACGATTTCCGTAGATCGGACCGCTATCGATAGTCACGACGGCAGCCGACTTGAAACAGCCGCCATTTTCTGTATGGCTTATAGGGGAGAGTACCTTTGTCCAATAGAAAGGTAGATTTCATAGCGAAAGTAGACTCAGCAGCGAAGCCTTACCATTATGAGTGTAGACAAATATTTATGTATAGTACAAGATCACTGATTGGCAAACACTGGAAGATTCCATTTAGGAGGGACTGCTAAAGTCAAAGCTAGACCCAGTGATAACTTTGGATCGCGCGGTGTGAGTTTCGTGTGTAGAAAAGCTTTGTTGTGCACCAACAAATTGCATCTACATGTATATTAACACTGTCAAAGTTCAGATCCTTTGAAATTGCACTAGACAAAATCGAGGTGTAAATGTGCCGCATTGTAGAACAAAAACATAAAGAGGACAATTTACAGGACATTGAAACAATGAATGTCGGTGAAAATGAAAAGATTTTACAAACTTTGGGACCCGTGTCATCAGCGTGGCGGCCTTCATGACAGCGTGGCGGGTGCGGCTATAGGCGTGGTGGCACCGCCATGCTAATTTATGCTGGGGAGAACATTGCTTTTGAATTTTCAAAATTATTAATTTTCAACTCTGCCTGACACATGTATGGCCCTGTACACATCAGTGTTATTGACTTTTCAACAAATGCTGAACTCTTGGCTGAACTCATGGGCGATGACTTGTTTTACTTTCAATGTATTTCTTACTCCCTTTGAGTGTACAGTGTCCAAAGGCATGCATGATGTCATATTGATACAAACTTTCTGTTGATTTATTTCTTGAAAAGTTGTAATTTCAGATTGCTTGGTCTTTTTAATGTACTGGTAACTGTATTTATTGGGAATCTTTTGGGATCATGATTGTGGATAGCGGGACTGTGATTTGTGTCACTTTTTTAGCTCCGCTGTCAGCGACGCGGAGCTTATCAAATCGGTTGATTTTCTGTCGTCGTCCGTCGTCGTCGTCCGTCAACAATTGCCTTCTCCTCTGAAACCGCAAGTCCAATTGCTTTGAAATTTTATATGCAGTTCACTTGGGGTGACCTCACTTAAGTTTGTACAAATCGTGGTGAAATTTGACTATTTGTATTTTTGGGGTATTTTTTTGTGTTTTTGGTAAAAAAATTTTCTCCTCTGAAACCTCGTGTCCGATTGCTTTGAAATTTGATATGCAGTTTACTTAGGGTGACTTCAGTCAGATTTGTACAAATCGTCGTGAAATTTGCATATTTGTATTTTTAAGGCAATTTTTGTCATTTTTGGTAAAAAAATCTTTAAACATCTTCTTCTTCAAAACTACCAGTCAGATAGCTTTGATATTTGGTACATATGTCCCTAGAGATGATCTTTTTGAGATTTGTTCAAATTGTGCAGAAATATGCAAATTTGCATTTTTAAAGCAATTTTTGCCATTTTTGGTCAAAAAATGTATTTCTCAAAAACTACTGGTCTGATAGCTTTGAAATTTGGTGTACAGGTTTCTATAGATGAACTAAGTAATATATATTGAATTTCTGATGAAATCTGTAATTTTGTATTTTTTGGGCAATTTTTGCCATTTTTGGTCAAAAAATGTGTATTTTCAAAACTACTCATCTGATAGCTTTGAAATTTGGTATACAGGTTCCTACAGATGAACTGAATGATATTTATTGAAATTATGATGAAATCTGCAATTTTGTATTTTTGGGGCAATTTTTGCCATTTTTGGTCAAAAATGTGTATTTCCAAAGCTACTCATCTGATAGCTTTGAAATTTGGTCTACAGGTTTCTATAGATGAATTAAATGATATTTATTGAAATTATGATGAAATCTGCAATTTTGAATTTTTGGGGCAATTTTTCCATTTTTGGTCAAAAAATGTGTTTCTCAAAAAGTACTGGTCTAAATGCTTTGAAATTTGGTATACAGGTTTCTATTGATGGACTTAATTTGATCTTTTGAAATTATGATGAAATCTGCAATTATTGTTTTTGGGGGCAATTGTTGCCATTTTTGGTCAGAAAATTTTATTCTCAAAAAACTATTCATCAGATAGCTTTGGTTGACATGTTCATAGGGATGATCCGATGTGATATATTCAAAGTATGATGAAATCTTCAATTATGTATTTTTGCAGCTATTTTAGCCACTTTTTTCTGGCCACTGCATTGAGCTATCAAAGATTTTCACCTTCTTCATCAACATGTGTCAAAAATAGTTTTTCTCTACATAAACACAGCGGAGCTATATTGGCCGCTGGGTCGCTTGTTTTTAGTATAAATTAAGTTGTCATTTGTTGAACAGCAAGTTTGTTATGTGTTGTATGCTGGGTCTATTCTCTGCTTACTGATATGACAGGTGTAATGCATGAATGTTTAGTGTTTACAAGACACATGCTTTTGAAAAGATGGTTATTTAGGTATTTACAGTTTGATACTTTTAAAAACTTTTGTGTATAATTAAGCATGGAATTCATGTCTTTCCTCTTTGACATGAGAAAGACAATCTTCATAACAGGGTCATTACAGAGCTGTAACTGTTGCTGTAATTTGATGATGTTTTTCACTATTTTTGTTTTGTACGTCAACTACAGACTTGCTCTTCTTCACAAAGCATCTTTAGATGCATAGTTTCCAACTTTTCTATTGATCCTGTACAGGTATATGTGTAGACTGAGTTGTTATTGTTGACAAATGAATTCTATTGTGAATTAATATTCAAATGTCAACAATAACATCACATTTTACTTGAATAGAGGTTGTGTTGACATGTCAATAAGCTCTTACTGTTGACATACAAAACAAAAGTGAGAAAAAAATCATCAAAAGTTACAGCTACTGTCCCTCTAAATAAAGAATGAATCCTTGGTTACAGATAGTGCTATGGGGTAGAACTGCAGAGCCAATGTTGACAGTGGCCAATGAAGTAGCTCCCTATGGAACAGAGTGTTTCTTGTACGTATGTGATGTAAATAAACAAGATGAAATCTATCAGCAAGCTAGGAAAGTCCAGAAAGAAGTAGGCAATGTTACAATTTTAGGTAAGTAATAGATAATGAAATGGATCAAATACTAAAGTACTACATATCAAAAGTGAAGTGACAAATGCGATATTTTTTTAAAAGTACTGAAAATTGGATTTTCTGAGATTACAATGGAAAGTTTTCTGTCAGAAAGACTTAAATTATAAGCCCAGTAGGATTGTTTGATGTACATGAACATGTTATGGAAATCTCAAGATACTAAAAGACTAAGACATGATCTTTGATATTAAGATATTGCACAGATAGTCAATGCTGTAAAAGGATTTGTAAGACTTTTAACATTTTATTGCAATAGATCTATGATTTCACTGCATCAGTTGCCCCACTTGTGACCAGACATGCAGTTGTTAAAGGTACATGTAGAGAACTTAAACCCAAGGAACAATTTATCCTTTATCAATACAAGGCAATTTGCTATAATAATTTGCAGGATTTTTAACTGCTTTATCTCTTAACAAGTTGACTAACTGTACATGACTTTCAAAGGAGAACGCAGGACTAAAATCAGATAAACTGTCAATGTCTGTCACAACCACTATAATATGAGAACCAGGGATTTATGACTACCACTTTAAATGTGAAAAGGGACACTGATGGGAGCTGCAGTTTATGTGTCTGCAAAATCTTTACCAGCAGTGATCATGATCAGGGCTCGAAATTAACTTTTTACATTGGTAGTCCACTTGGGCTACCATTTTCTGAAGTTGGTAGCCCAGTGACAATGGCTGGTAGTCCATGAATATTTTAGTTTAGAGATACTGAGCTCGTCCCAGTATGAGCCCCTGGTTCAGCAACACAAAACAGCAGTAAAACTAGGGACTTCTACTCGAGAAACCCCATGTTATGTGTCACGAATGCTTAATTTATGCTTATTTTTGTACATTTGTAACACTTTCTATCACTTTCTAAATCAGCTTATACATGCAAAGAAATTGTAACTTTAGTAAAGAAAAACAGATAAAAATATTCTCATGATCTTTATGAACTTGTTACACCCGAGTCTCTCTATACAGAACGTAATACATTGATACTGATTGACAACCATAGATAAAAGACAGCGAAACTCAGCCAGGATTTCCAAGCTTAACTGACACAGTGTTTTATATTACTATTTCAAATCAAACTGATTACACAATCTCTTGATAGAGAAGTGAAAGTTTTGTGAAATTTCAGCATCAAAACCCCAAAACTTGACACAAGTACGTCTTGTATGCTGCCGATCAACAGCATAGTGTGAACTGGCATGCAAAGACTGCACACTGAAAAGCAACTCAACATGCTAGTATCAAACGCTCTGCATCTTGTGAAAACAACAACATAGCAGTGAAAATTGTTATAGTCACCAGAAAAAACTCTTTGCAGATGAAAGGATAATTGCTTCAAACAAATGAAACTACATGTTGACTGCATTTAGCTCGTCCAAAAGTGACGGACATCGCACGCCAAGTATTTCATGTCCCAGGCTTTGTTAGTCTGTGTGGGCTACCATTTCATGGACTTTGGTAGTCCCAGGGAAAAGTTGGTACTCTGTGGACGCAGGACTACCGCTAATTTGGAGCCCTGATGATGTTCTGTCAATTAAATATTCACACCTGATTTGTACCTCAGTAAAACAACTCAAGCAAAGGGGCTTCATTAAAACTAAAGAGAAGTAATAAAACCATATTTCAAAAGAGGATTTGGTATAGGCATACTGGCATTTATGAGGGTTCCCCATGCTATATTCATTAACAAGATATCAATGCAGTCATATCAGGGGACATTAGAAATGGTACCAGGGTTCCCAAACCACATACCTATGATCAAAAACCTTATAGCAAAAATGAAGTATGTTACAAGATCTCTGAACATGGTAGAATTATTAAAAACCTTGACCAAACAACCCGTACCTCTGATCAATACAATAACACTGTGTATTGAACAGTTGTCATTGCTACCTTTTAACAATTGACATTTTTGGCCAAAGCATGCTTTTGATTGACAGCTGCAGGACATTGATCAATGTAATGACCCATTTCCATGCTTTAAAGATGGCAGATTAACAATATGTCTCTGAAAATGTTGGTATATTTGGCCAAAATGTGAATTTTCCCCAACAGCTGTGGGCTCTGTATATTCACCGATTTTTTATTTTTTTTATGGTCAACTTTTCTGTGGTTTTTCGTAAAACCCTGTCAATCATGTTGCTTCAAGCCGCTCAAAGGAGGAATAGAATGTCCATCAAGATAGATATACCTGTGAGACAATTAGCAAGGCAAATGGCAAAAAGTCCGGCGGGGACTTACAGATTGGGTCCCGTCCGTCCGTCTGTCCGTCCGTCTGTCCATCATCAACAGTTTCTCAGACACTGCTGAACCAATTGGCACAAAGGCATAGCACTATGACCTACAGATGCACATCGATTTATTTTGCGATACCATTCAATATGGCCGCAAGGTGGCCATATTTTTGCGATTTTTCATGTCTTTGAATATTAACTCAAACATCCGTGGATTGATTTTGTTCAAACTTGAGACAAAAGGAAAGCACTATGATCTACATGTGCATGTCAATTTATTTAGCGATACGATCGAATATGGCCACGAGGCGGCCTTTTTTTTGCGATTTTTCATGTCTTTGAACCATAACTCAAACATCCATGTACTGATTTTGTTCAAACTTGGCACATAGGCAAAGCACTATGACCTTGATATGCACGTCAAGTTATTTTGCGAAACGATTGAATATGGCCGTGAGGCAGCCACATTTTTTGTGATTTTTTCATGTCATTGAACCATAACTCAAATGGGTCATTCATTGAACATTCCACAAATAACTTTAGTTTGCAAATCATAGGCGTCATGCAATTTGCATCAAGGTCATTCCACAGCAACCAAGACACCAAAGATTATAACCAAGCAGACAAGCAGTGACTGTGTCATCAACGATGACTTGTTGAGAATGTGCTAATCGCAGGCAGTATCTGAATAACTTCACAACATTTAGATATATATATGATAGAAGGAGGGTCCATACACTTTGCACAAAAACAAGGCAGCCACATACAACTTCATCCCAAAACATTTCTGCAAAATCAACTCGTTCTGCACAACTTCGCCCCAAGTAACACCTCACATCAAAACCACTTCCCTCCAAGTGACAGCTCATCCCCAAACCACAATTGGGTACAGATTTTACAGGTAACATGGATGCATTACTGTGTCAAGACATTTTTGGCTACCATGAACATTTTATTCTCTCAAAACTCATGAACGGCAGCATTAGATAAACTGTGCCCTTAAAACCACATTCACATGTACATAGCCCCAGTAGTAATCGTGTAGTGAAAGTGTTTGGTTATGGCAATGCTGTCAGGTTTGTGACAGTTGGGGCCAAGTGACTCTTGGCGCCAAGAGATTTTTGTACAAGGTTTTTTTGTGTGAAATGGTATGGATCGAGGTGGTGTGGCTTCATTTTTAGTCCCCATGGACACCGTCCGGGGGGACTTATAGGTTTGGTGCGTGCGTGTGTGCGTGCGTGCGTGTGTCCATCTGTCCGTCCGTTCACGCAGATATCTCAGAGATGCCTGGAGCGATTTCATTCAAACTTGGTACAAGGATTACTTCATATGTCATACATATGCATGTCAATTTGTTTTGTGATACGATCCAATATGGCCGCCAGGCAGCCATTTTATTACGATATTTTCATGTACATAGCCATAACTCAGACATGTTTCAACCAATTTTATTCAAAGTTGGTACAAGGACATTGACCAATGTCATAAATATGCATGTCAATTTGTTTTGTGATACAATCCAATATGGCTGCTGTTCGGCCATTTTATTATGATTTTTTCATGTACAGAGCCATAACTCAGACATGTTTCAACTGATTTTATTCAAAGTTGGTACAAGGACATTGACCAATGTCATAGATATGCATGTCAATTTGTTTTGGGATACGATCGAATATGGCTGCTGTGTGGCCATTTTGTTACGATTTTTTCATGTACAGAGCCATAACTCAGGCATATCTCAACCAATTTCATTCAAAGTTGGTACAAGGACATTAACCTTTGACATACACATGCACGTCAATTTGTTTAATGATATGATCCAATATGGCCGCTAGGCAGCCATTTTATTACAATGTTTTCATGTCCTTAGCCAAAACTCGGGCACATCTCAACCGATTTTATTCACCGATTTTATTCAAACTTAGTACAAGGACATTGACCTATATCATATATATGCACATTGATTTGTTTTGTGATACGATCCAATATGGCCGTCGTGTGGCCATTTTTTAATGATTTTTTCATGTCCGGAACCATAACTCAGACATGTATCAAGCGCTTTAATTCAAAGTTTGTACAAGGACATTGACTTATGTTATACATATGTGTGTCCATTTGTTTCACGATATGGTACAATATGGCCACATGGTGGCAATTTTGTTATGGTTTTTTCATGTCGAGAGCCATAACTCTGGCAAGTCTCAACTGATTTTATTCAAAGTTGGTACATGGACATTGACTTGTGTCATACATATACGTGTTGATTTTTATCACAACTGGAAGTTGTGATATAGAGGTGGTTTCAACCGGTGTTTGATGTCGTCCATTTCCGTAAACGACAAAAGTCAAAAACTGCTGAACAGACTGCGTTGATATTTGGTACCGATACATAGACTGGTTCCAAGGTTCCAATTCGGAAAAATGGAGCCAAACGGAGCGGAGGTTATATAGTTTTGGGAAATTTCTAACCCCCCTTTTTAACTAATTGATTTTAGGGTCTTTCATATATGTAGTTTTGGAATGTACACCAATCCTGCATTGTGGACTGTTTTATGAGTTGTGGAACAGAAATGAGGTTTTGATGAATGTTAGAAATATGCAGGATGGCTGATTCAAAGTATAAGAGATTTCTATGCTCTTTTGGGTATCAAAAGCAATAAAAAAAACATATTTCATAGTTTAGATTCTCACTTTTGAGATGACCCTAAGCATTTGTTATGTAACATCCTTGAGTCAATATACAGACTTTGACATTCCTGAGATTAAGTATCCATGACCTCACATGTTACAGTCTTTCACTACCATGGTATGGCCCAAACCCATTGTTATCAATGGTGAGTGTGGACCTGTCTACAGGAAATTGGGGTGAACAGGTTAGACAATGCCATGACAAGTTGCAAGGTAGCACCAGCATAGAGTCCTACGCATGTCCATGTATTCTCACAGGAAATTACAGGGAAAAAATTATTTGAGAAGTTTCTCTCCTTTAAATAGAAGTATATAACAATTTAAACCTGTCATGGATGGATTGCTCTCAATGATCTGAAACACAGTTATTGCCCATTAGCAACAAATCTATAGCAAGATTTATGTAAAGTTCATGAACTTATCCAGGTATTAGACAAAGATGACCATGACTTTGCTACTTTTCAACATTTATTTCATTCAGATTTCCTCAGCTTAGTGTATAATTTTGTAATCTTAATTACTGTCAACTTAGCTTTACTAACTTATTCTAACCTCATATTCTTACACTACTGTTATACCTTATAACCACAAAATTTCAAGAGATGCATATATGATTGTCACTTAAAGGCGGAGCCTCCCTTTAAAAGGACGCCAAGGTATGGCGGCGTTCACTGTGTAAGTGGACACCAAACAGGCAACACGCGGGCACACGCTCCAGAAAATGCCACTTTTTAGTTTTCCCCGGCCGCAAAAACACAGACAGACTGCCAAGTGGTCAGCGTGAAGTTGCTGCCGATCGAACTCTGTGGTTGTATTCAAAGTTTAACGCGACTGGAAGACAATTTTTTAGGAAATTCGAGCGTTTGTGGTGGGGAATCAGTGACCGTTGGCGATTTGAACCGACCGTCAATCAAAAGCTTGCATAAACTCTGTTTGCAGGATTAGCAAAATGTGACAAAAGGTTGAGATCAGTTTGTGTAATTAATGTTATAGAAATCAAACATCATCTGGCCATGTGTTTGACTGGGAGGAGAACTCCACTAATGCGAGAACCTGGGATTGAAAAGTGCGGCTTTAACAAACAATTTACAAATATGTCTTCTGCTGTTTTCTCCATATACATATACATGTCCCTTTTCTCATAAAAATGGGCTTAAAATCGCAATGTGAAAAATAGTCTTTCAGCTGTATGTTGCTCATTGACTTGGTGGTCTGTCTAATTAAGTCTCCACGGACACCGTCCGGGGGGACTTATAGGTTTGGTCATGTCTGTGTGTGCGTGCCTGCGTCCGTGTGTGCATCCGTCCGTCTGTTCACGCAGATATCTCAGACATGCCCAGGTCAATTTCTTTCAAACTTTGCACATACAGATGCACGTCGATTTGGCCATGTTAGAGGACTTTTTAGTTTACACCACCATAGACTACCATGTATAAGTCAGCTGTCTATAGAATCCCATGTATAAGGCCAAGTAAAATAAAAATTTAGTTTGTCATCATATTCATATTGCAAAAAGGATTCAGCGACACAGTTTTTAGTCCCCATGGATGAAGTCCAGGGCCTTATAGATTGGGTCATGTCCCTCCGTTCACGCAGATATATAAAATATTTTGACAAAATCTCCCGTGACCTCGGTGACCTTTGACCTCAAATATACATATTTGTCCATAACTCAGTAACCACAAGTGCTACACCCTTCATATATGGTATGATGGGACACCTTATGACGCCACATATTGTACCTCATTAATTATGTGCATATCTAATTTTGAGCGAGCCAATAGAGCTAGGTCTGATTTTTGGTATATAGGGATGACTTAGCAATTCATTTTTTTGACAAAATGTCACATGACCTCAGTGAGATTTGACCTGAAATATACATATTTGCCATAACTCAGTAACCACAAGTGCTACACCCTTCATATATGGTATGATGGGACACGGCATGAGGCCACATATTGTACCTCATTAATTATGAGTAGTTTCACAATGTGCCAGTTGTGATCAAGTGCCATTGGCGCTATTTTTTAAACAGTAAGAATATCGCTTTGGGCGGTGATTTTGTTATGATTTTCTCATGCACAGAGCCATAACTCAGACATATTTCCACCAGTATCATTCAAAGTTGGTACAAGGACATTGACCTATTTCATACATATGCTCGTCAATTTGTTTCACATCATGTAGCAGTATCATGACAATTATTGAAGTTTCGTAATAAGGCTGATATGTCAAGAAATACTGCATCAAATTTCATGAAACTTTGTACAGATTTTAAGCTCACATTGCTTTAACAGTGAAAAAGACATTTATCGGTGTCATGTTAATTAATTTGTAATTGCATATGTAATGACCTTTCCTAATTAGAGTGATATATCCACAAATAGAGAGTCAAATTTAACCCTTTTCCTGAAACTTGATACAGATATTGATCTCAGAGTGTTGTAAATACTGCATCAAACTTTATGAAATATGGTACCGGTGATAATCTGTTAGTGTTATGGTAGTATGCAAAAATATTTTGCAACATCCTGTCGATTACTTCCTAGTTGACTCATTTAATGACCTTGAGGATGGTGGCCTACGTTGGTTATATGTTTTCATCACCATGGAACTCATTCTTGGCCATTGAGCGCCATCTGTATCAAAGTATTTTTATCACAGACCTAATTAATGAAGAGGACTCTATCCTCTTTGAGGACTTGTAATCAAAGTACCCATTAACAAGTGGGACTGTGTCATCAACGATGACTTGTTTGTGAAGTCTCTGGCAACTGGATAGAGGTTAGTAATGAGTAAGGTACTTGTGTACCAAAAGCTGTCTATTGTTATCTTGATTTCACTAATTGAATGTTCATATTAGGTAAGTAGCCACCTGCAGAACATTAGGCCAGACAATGCCTTGGATCACTATATCTCATCTTCTTAGCTTGCCTTCCATAATCCATGGAGAATTGTGTGTATAGCTTGGACAATTTTGAATTGTAAATATTTGAGTATGACATTAGCCTAGATGACAGTGATTAAGTTGATTTATTCTTACATTTGTTTTGTAAATACTTCACAGTTAACAATGCTGGGATAGTTACAAGTAACACAACACTTATTGACAGCAAAGATGATGACATCATCAAGACTATTCAAACTAACATGTTAGGTTACATTTGGGTAAGTCATGGATAATGATCATTGTGTAAAGTGAATATTGTGCACAAGTAAATTGATATTTTGATCAGAAGTATGATTTAATATATTAGACTCGGTGATATGACACATGTACCTAAATGTGTCTATAGGTAAGTGTTCTGCTCATCAAATCTAGGTACAGCAAACAAATCTAGGTACAACAAACTCTATCAGAATGCAATACTGCAGTAGTTGTCTGATTTCTATATCATTTTTAACAAATGAAAGCTGCAGTGACTTATTAACCAATTATAGCTGTCCAATGTGAATCGTAGTTTTGCAAGTACTGTGGCTGGTATTACTCTCTTTAAGCTAGTGAAAGTGAATAAGTTTACATCTAAAAAGTGATCATTCATGAAAGATAAGAAATATAGTGAGAAGATCAAAACAATCCATCATATGCAAATTCCAGTATAACCAAAGGAGGCTATTAGCATCACTTTGCACTTTGTAAATCATCTCATGATCTAAAGTACTCTCTCAATGCCATGAAATCTTATCATTGTTGGAATGACTCCTCACATGTTTACTATTGGTGATTGCTTACAATTCATACACAAGTGATGTTACCATGAGAACATAAACTCAATCTAGCTGTATTCAATATTGACTCTGTACAACAATGTACTTTCAATAGTATGAATGTATGATTAATGTTATTTCTCTGCAGACAACAAAGGCTTTCTTGCCAGCTATGATGGATAATAACCATGGACATTTAGTTACCATGAGTTCATTACTTGCAGTCCAGGCTATTCCAGGTGCCGGAGCTTATTCTGCTAGTAAGGTAAGTTAAGTTAGTGTAACTTATTATATCTCTTGAGCTACATTCCTGTGTACTGCTATGGGAAAAAGTGCCCTCACATTTGTGCAACTGTTGGCCATATTAACCCAGGCACACTTTGTCTAAAGATTGGCAAACTCATGCCTTTCTACCTTCATTCTGTTACTACAGCGTGCACTGCTACCCTAGCTCATTCTGGTTAATATTTACTGCTGCTTTCATTCTAGTTACTACACGCATTGCTACCCTCATTCTGGTTACTACAGCACACACTGCTACCCTCCTGGTTACTACAGCACACATTGCTACCCTAGCTCATTCTGTTTAATACATTTACTGCTGCTTTCATTCTGGTTACTACACGCACTGCTACCCTCATTCTGGTTACTACAGCACACACTGCTACCCTCCTGGTTACTACAGCACACATTGCTACCCTAGCTCATTCTGGTTAATACATTTACTGCTGCTTTCATTCTGGTTACTACACGCACTGCTACCCTCATTCTGGTTACTACAGCACACACTGCTACCCTCCTGGTTACTACAGCACACATTGCTACCCTAGCTCATTCTGGTTAATACATTTACTGCTGCTTTCATTCTGGTTACTACACGCACTGCTACCCTCATTCTGGTTACTACAGCACACACTACTACCCTCCTGGTTACTACAGCACGCACTGCTACCCTAGCTCATTCTGGTTAATACATTTACTGCTGCTTTCTTTCTGCTTACTACATGCACTGCTACCCTCATTCTGGTTACTACACGCACTGCTACCCTCCTGGTTACTACAGCACGCACTGCTACCCTCGCTCATTCTGGTTAATACATTACTGCTGCTTTTATTCTGGTTACTACACGCACTGCTACCCTCATTCTGGTTACTACAGCACACACTACTACCCTCCTGGTTACTACAGCAAGCACTGCTACCCTAGCTCATTCTGGTTAATACATTTACTGCAGCTTTCTTTCTGCTTACTACATGCACTGCTACCCTCATTCTGGTTACTACACGCACTGCTACCCTCATTCTGGTTACTACAGCACACATTGCTACCCTAGCTCATTCTGGTTAATACATTTACTGCTGCTTTCATTCTGGTTACTACAGGCACTGCTACCCTCATTCTGGTTACTACAGCACACACTACTACCCTCCTGGTTACTACAGCACGCACTGCTACCCTAGCTCATTCTGGTTAATACATTTACTGCTGCTTTCTTTCTGCTTACTACATGCACTGCTACCCTCATTCTGGTTACTACAGCACACACTGCTACCCTCCTGGTTACTACAGCACGCACTGCTGCCCTAGCTCATTCTGGTTAATACATTTACTGCTGCTTTCATTCTGGTTACTACACGCACTGCTACTTACCTGCATACAAACCGTAGGAAATGCAAATTACGGCTCTCTGTTCTAATTGTATTGTTGCCAGTGATTGCATCTCCAAAATGGTTTCAAAGTTGATCACATAATATAACTGTTTGTTAATCAAACATTTCTGATGATCATATCTCGTTTCATATTCAATACGATAATTTACACAATGCAGTTGCCCTTCTTACAATTGTACGCATCAATTTCTTCCTCATTCTCTGTTGGCACAAAGTTGCTTTGAGAGTCCTACAGACTAAGAAATGATGTCATTATATCAATCCATGACAGACTTTGGCCATAGCTTTTCAACATAATCAAAGCCATTTTAGATACATTTTTGATAGTGCATGCATTTTTATCATTAAAACAAAGAAGACTAATATTTTAACAAGATATTTATTATGCTATAAGTACATGATAAAAAATTTTTGGCCCTGATAGAGGTACTTTTGAACTCAGTCGTATGGCATAGGGGCCCTTTCCCACTTAGCCCTTTGACTGTATTAAACCTATGACATCAAAATCTGTATCAGGGCCATAAAGATAATACCATTAGGACTTTCTTGGTGAGAAGAGTTATGCATGGTACATTCAGAAATAGTTTGGTCAGAATTAAGGTAGATGTATTGTATATACAGAATTGCTCATTCTCGCGAGCCAGAGCATAATTTTCGCTCCGCTGACCTATGCAAAAATCAAGCTCTGGCAGATTACGGTAGGAAACTGCGGAAGTGTGAATGGGGGTATATTCATGAGAATATGTCATCAGAGTTAGCCAATCACAAATCTGTTTTACAAAGTCATGTCGGGTCGTACACCACAGACAAGGTCCTTATTGTCTGTGTGTACACGATCAAACTTTCAGGCTCTGAGATCCTCTGGTTCCGTTCCATCTCTTCATATATATATAGCATTAAATCTGACAACTTTCAAAATTTTGACAGTTTTTCTGTCATGATTGAGAGCAGCGGCAACACCGTGTGAATACTACTATAGCTTCGGTATGAACAAAAGAGAGACGTCGGCCTGCAGCGAACCCGGCCTGGTCCCACTTCAATGTCGTTCCCAGACGCGTATATTTGTACGCACCTGGCTGAACTGCAAACCCATGGAACAAACTAAATCTCTTGGTTTGATTCCGTTGTTAGCGTAACTTTTGTGATGAATTAATGAAACATAATCGGACTTGAACAACTGTACACTTTGCCGAGGACTGTGATTTTGGCTGTATAGACGATCAGGAGCCTAGCGCACATTTGTATAGCGGAGTAGATGCACTAGCTCGAATGAAAGGGCCCAAGTACTATTCATACGTTTCTAGCTCCATGTATACCTACAGCACGATAAGAAAGCTTTCAGTGTGAACCTAAATGAAGTGATCAATACATAAACGTTTATACATAACTTGTAGTATAAAGGAAATTTATAATCAATAGTTTTGACCAACGGGTTTTACACAGGTGTTGTTCTATGCTTGGTCGGTAACTATGCATAGGGAGGCGTGGGGCTGCCGGCTGCTCAAGTTATGCGATACCCTTCAATATAATGCTTGTGAAACACGATGGGGACGGCCTGCCTGGTAGCATACAGACTTGCCACCACTGGTCCTCATGCAAAGAAACCCGTCTTTTCCTTGTAAAATAATTATTAATGATGTCTGTTTGGTGTGAATAGAGCAGTTGAGTCCAAAAACATTACACATTTACACATTGCGCATTCTTCGTCAACAGTGAGCGTGGTGCGGTGGTGAGCACCAAGATCAGCCACGTTATTGTGTATTGCCAATTACAATAATTTATAAGACCTACTTTCTGATTGGCACGTTCAGCCAGCGCTTGAAACCATTGAAACCAGTGATAGATCTGCAAATGTCTGCATTGTCAACCACAGCCTCTTAACAGGTAGCGCTAAGCTGTTGCTGTAAAGAGGCGCGTGGTTTACAACAATGGAAATTGCTTTGATGAGTGTACTTGAATTCTGTGTCGTCATATGTATCAGTCTGTCCTTACATTTCACAGTAGTTGGGTAATTTAAGAAAGCAAACGGGTAATTTAAGAAAGCAACGGGTGGACTGCGAGGGAGCGAAGCGACCGAGCAGCGAGTGAGCGTAGCGAATGAGGGGGGGAGAGCAACGAGACGAGAGGGGGGTGTCCCCCTCTCGCAAGGTGAAAAATGAAATTTTGGAGTGGAAATGGTGTTCTCTGGTGGCATTTGAGGTGACATTTAGCTGAGACTGAAACAGTACTTTTGTTGTGTGTCTTAGACGTGGCTCACATACAACAAAACAAACAAACATGATTTTGTTTTGTTTGTATTATTTATGACACACTTATGGTTTTATTTGCAGTGAAGATGTAACATTTAATATTAAATCACCCACTGTCTGCTCATTTCATTGCTCATTTCCCATTCTTCATTACCACATTGTTGTTTCCCCAAAACCATGCATCAAACTCATTCTATTCTAATCAAAACACATTCGCTTTTGTTAAGAAAAACATCGGTAAGATAATTCACTGTAACAGTGTTCGCATTTACGAAAAAAAATGCGTATATAGAAAACTCATAACAATGATAAATGCGTAGAGAGTCGATCCAATGCATAATGATATTACGCATTGGATTGAGTCTCTACGCATTTTTTCATTGTTATGAGTTTTCTATACGCAAACGATAATAGTAAAATGTTTGCGAAAGCACTCTCCGCGACTGAGCTTAGGCGACAACCAGACGAGATGAGTGCCCGCTTGACTTTAAATTTGTTGCAACATTTCTGGCAATCACTCATTTTATGTGGAAAGTTTCGGATTCTGTGAGTGTAGTCTGAAAAATCGGCATCGTCGAGTCAGAGGCACGTTACCATGTCAGCTGTGCCTATGAACTTATTACGTCGCTAGCTAATTTTCAGGCGAGCGATACTTTCTGAAACTTATGACACAAAGTGGGTGATTGACAGAAATGTTGCAACAAATTAAATGCAAACGTAACCGCGCACGATCATCGCTGTCCCAAATTTGATCAAAGCAGATATGCAGCAAGGCGTCGGAAGGAAACAACTCTATTTTCTTTCAAATTTGCTCCACGAGTCCGTGAAAAAAATATTCAGAGGGTGACTCCATCGAAATACACTATCGGGCAACCCAACATGGAGAGGCGCAGTGGAATTGAACCCATGCCGGAATCCACGACGTATTGTCCTGTTGTCTTAAGCAACAGGGGATCAGCGCCACGGTGAAGCCGTGAACCGTGACGATGATGCGCCGGTCGGCAACACACATGCCTGTGACCGTGGATTCTAGTACGTAAAATAATCAATGAAAAAATACCAATTCAAATAAACAGTTGCTTCTAAAAAAATCAGTTCTAGCTCGTTTTTTTTAAATCTAGAAAATGCGTCGGTATTGCTCTGAGAATAACTTGATTTGTTGAGAAGATCATACTCGTAGTGACCGAGACGTTGGCAGCCAGCGTGGCGGCGGAAAACAAGCTGCAGTCTCATGAACTTCGAATCGTCGATCAAAATCACATCTTTTCGGCGCTTTTTTCTCGCAAATTCAGCGAAATTGAAGTTTTTCATACACAAACTCAATATATTTTTGGAATCAAGTATACCTTTCGAACGAGCTTTCTTCGGGGAAAAAATATTCCATCGGCAAGGTGGCAGTGGCCGACACCACATTTCTTTTGACACCATCATTAAAAATGACCTAAGATGACCTTCATACGTGGAGGGACGGTGTACTAATCAAAACAATTACACTGCTCGTAGCAAAGACAACACCATAGGCGCCTCCATCAGCCAATCACACTATTTAACAAATAAAAGATCGGGCTCAAAGAGCTAGCCACAAACGGGTATTTAGAAACTGTTTTATGTTTGTGCAGTTCCATGCGGGGAAAGGGGTCGCGAAACTGCTAATCGTACGTGTGCCGTCTAACAGCTGGCAGTGCAATCCCGAAATTACAGGTCTATAAAAATAATCTAATGACGTTCAAAGTAGCCGGGAAAAAATGCAAAACAGCTGGATTATTTACCCGGCACCCGGCTTCTAAGGACAACACTGCATATGTATCAGTCTGTTTGTACATTTATATCAATTGTCAGGAGAAAAAGAGCATGTAAAATGCTGGCAGTGAATTAACAATGATTTGTTACAGTGAAGTAGATGCTTTACCATTAAATTTGAAGAGATTACATTGTGTCCATGTGATACGTGTTTGGCATTGCAGGCTGCTAATGTTGGATTTGCAGAATCACTAGCTCAAGAAATTCAATCCCAGAGTAGAAATGCAGTGTATAGTACAGTGGTGCTTCCATATGTGGTCCAAACTGGTATGTTTCAAGGAATCTCAACAAGGTAATTGTGAACAATTTTACATGTAGTTAGAAGTACCATAGACTAAGGAGAGGGGTTCCCCCTTTACTGTCTATGGAAGTACTGTACACTCCTAAATAAATACTGGCAAATACCGGTGGACAGCCTGCCATCAACATGTCATCGTGACCTAAAGTTGAATTATAACACAAGTGTCACAGAAGAAGAAAGTTAACCTTTGTTATTGCATATGATTAAACTCTGAGCTACACTACAAAGTGATTAGGTTTGTGTGTCTGCTTTACAATACTGTTATTGATTTCAAAGTCACTGTATGAAACTTTCAATCATGGAGTTTCAAAAGTGGGGCTGTTGTTATAACTGAGAGCTTCACAGTTAGTAGATTTTCAAATATGAAAATCAGAAGTGTATCTATCAACGATAAAATGTGTGGTTTTCAAAAAAATTTGTGACATAGTTTGGAAGGTCAGATATCAATGTAATGGGGACACACAGGGCACTCCTGCGTAAACCACATTATTGTTGCTCATGTTAATAGTTCAGCACACTTGACCTTTAAACACAACTGATCTGTCTTTGACATTCAACCTGAGGTCACAGTTGAATAGTGATTGCAAATTTTCTACAGAGGACAAACATGAATTTGTGATAAATAGTGATCAACTTTAATTTGACTTTGTTCACAGCTATCAGTTTGTTAGTGTGGTTTAATATTGTGCATTTACAGAAAGTGGTCAAAATATCTCAGTTCCTATTATCAAAATAACATGTAATAAATATCTCAGTTCCCTTCTAAGCACCAACATTAATATATTGCAACAACAAAACACAACAGTTGAATGGCTCATCAACCAACAGTCAGCCTCCGAGAAGGGCAGCATGACAAAATAAAATGTTTTCGCTAAATGTGTCTTTGAATGACAAGCATAATATTCTCCAGTTAAATATGATTAAACCACATCCCCTTCTGGTATTTTTACAGGTTTAATTTGATATTTCCAACTCTAACTCCAGAGTATGTTGCTCAGAAAACAGTAAATGCTGTGAGAAAGAATCAACAGTTCTTGATGATACCTCGTATCATGTATTTAACTATGATCCTAAAAAGGTAAAGAATATTTCCTATCATCTCACACTGCTTGAACTGAGTTTGAACAAGGAAAGTAACCAATAAAAAAAGTTTTCTGATAATTATGGGAAATGAAGCAAAAAAAAAAAGAAAGAAAGTAAGTTAATGCCATGTACAAAAGGAAACCGCAGTCAGTCTTTTTGCATGGATACTTCAGATGGGATCACTGGCATTTTATGATAAGCTGGAATGCACCTTAGGAACAGATATTCAGATACTTTTGATTGTTTTTACAGTATTCCTATAGCCTACTGCCTTTATAGGCTCATTTTGATGCTTTAAACTTACAGTAATTTCAAATGTTGGTTAACCCTTTCAGGCTTGACTTTCTGGTAACTTACCAGAGCAAGCCCAATATATAGGGGTTTAGTTAGCAAAGGTTTAAGTCTTTGACTTTAAGGCAAGTAGTACCTTAAGCGACGTGCACGTACCAGTCACATGCTAGGTTCTTTTGTTGTGTTGCATTCAAATATTCAAATGTTGTGGTGTCTTGTCATAGTTCCACAAATGTGGATGTGCACCAAATGGCTATAAGTACAGTTTATGGTTTCACATGGTATATTGATCTAATATCTCTGCTGAAAGTATATAGAGTGACTGGCAAACTTGCAATATTTTTGCCAAGATGAATCCAGTTTCAGGAATTCATATTTTAATGCCTGACTTTTTCAATTGATGTTGTTTGCAGTATTCTACCACATGAAACTTGGAAAGTTGTGATGGAAACTACTGGCTCTCTTTACTCAATGGAAACATTTGTTGGTCACAATGGATTCCCAAAGAACACAGAAAATGGAGAAACAGGGAACATGGATTCATAAGATGAATCAACCTCAAAGATTCTGCTTTAATGTGTATCTGCCTTATGTGCCTGACATGCAAAATCAATGACAGTGTCATGTAAAAAGTACTACTTGGATATTTGTCTGGATTACATTTTATGTTAAAATTTACATGAATTGCGCTCCAAGGGAGACAATTTCAGGAACTCATCATGTACTCACTCAGTGATATCAGCTGTCATTAGGCCAAGAAAAATAAAAAGTTTGTTTCTCATCCTTGTGCGCATCAATTCAGACCCGCCACGTCAACCTTTTTTTTTTTGCGCATGAGGAAATAAAGTGGGGAAAAAACAGAAAAAATATGCGACCATAGTGCATAACACAGTGCTTTATAAAACAGAACTGTAAACAAAATAATTGACACTTACATTCCGTTCAGAACTGTACACATATGTCACTATTATATTAAGCTGTCAAAACTGTGCATTGCTGCACTTAAAGTCAAACTGCAGCAATGTTGCTACAGTGTATACAAAAATACTAAAGCAACACTGCTGTGCATTTATCTCTGCATGCATTCCTATTTTGCTTTCATGTTTTGTGCACGTACTTGTTGGTTGAAGAATAAAAAAAAATTGAGAGAAAAAACCTGCATCACCGCATCATTTTTGCAATATGTATAGAATGAGAAACAAACTATTTATTCTTCTTGGCCTCACAGGATTTATTTTTTGTGATTTGATAGTTTACATTGAAACTGTGCTGAGGAGGTTACATATGGTATAAGTAATGAATGTTTTTTTTCAAATGAAGATCATATTTGTTGTTATCACTGGGTGATAAAAATTAATAACTTTTCTTTAATGCAACAGATAAAAGAAATCCAATTTGAATGGGTGAGACTCTGATGTGATTTAGGGAAATCTTAATTTTGTATCATAAATGATGTCAGCTGAACTGCCTTCTATACATTGTATTATTTGATATTTCTCATCGAAAATGTTCTGAGGTTATATAGAATGGTATGAAGTAATGAACATTTTTATTTCAAACAAAGACAGTTATTTAATATGATCACTGGATGATATTGAATTATTTATAATTTTCTTTGAGACAAAAGGAAAAAGACATATGTTTTGCCTTATGGAAATCTTTATTTTGAATCATAAACAGAACAATATCAGCTGAACTGTTTTCAATAAATTGCTGCATTTTTCTTGTTAGAGCAACGCTGGATAGAAATAGTTCACAATGATGCCTTACATTTCAGATAGGAAAATCTCTGAAGATGTGTCTTGATTTTAATTTAAACAATAATTACCTGAATAAAAGATTTACATTACTTGTGTTTTTTTATGTTGAGATATTTCACTGTACAACTATTAGCAATGTGAAATTTAAACTTTTTTATCACCAAAATCAGATCTCATTGGCATATTCAACAGCCAGACTCCCTCACAGCCCTTTTTCACTACATTCAAGTCATAAATGGCTGTTCACATACTCCTCAATAAATAAACCAAGCATTGTATAGTTCAAGTTGGCTTAACCAATGAGGCATGCAATAAGGTGCTAAACTGAGAACATATTAATACATGGAAGAGAAGACGAACAGTGTAGTAAACAAGGTACCCTGAGAGTGTCTGAGAACTTGGATTATCTTTGATATTCTATTTTTGTAACACTCTTAATGTGTGCAAAAGTCCTTTACGTTTCTTTTCCTGGCCTGGAAAGATATCAAAGATTACAAGAAGAAACAAAAAGTGTAATACTAACTTCTAGATACCCAAAATGTAGCTTTGTCAAAGAAAATTTAAAGCTTAGAATCTTTCTGAATTGTATTTCTGTCATGCATGGAAAGCCTGTTTTCCTTCAGTAACATTAAAATACATCACATATTGAAACATATCTATACACTGACTTACTGGTACATTTATACTATAAATTCTGTGCAAACATTGTGTGGCTATAGCCAGCATAGCTATGGTAATACCAAGGCTGGACATGGTCATAGCCAGCTGTGTTGGGGTACAAATGAAGTTTTTAGCTCACATTTGGTTATACCAATGTGAGTTTATCGTATAAGCTGAAGTCGATGGCATCTGTATGTATGTGTGTATGTATGTATGTATGTATGTCAACATCAGAAACACACAAACTGCTGCACGTTTCAGCTTGGTATTTGGTGTGTGGATGCATCCTGGGCTATAGATGGGATTTTCAAATGAAGTCTGCATCGCCAAAATTATGCAAATGAGCTTACAAACTGTGAAAATGGTCAAGAATTAATAACTCAAGAACTGCTGTTTTGATTGCTTTGAAAATTTGTGTGCAAGTACCTTAGGTGAACCTTATACAGTTTTATGAATATTGTGAAGATATCCTTAATTTTGTATTTTTGCTGAATTTTTTGGTGATTTTTGTCATTTTTTGCTCACGTGTTGACACACGTGGGCATATGTCGCAGCGATGTCTGTCTGTCTGTCTGTCTGTCTGTCTGTCTGTCTGTCTGTGTACTCAATATCTCAAAAACGGCTCATCAGATCAGAATCAAATCTGGTACATAGATTCAGTTTGTAAATGGCAAGAACTGATTAGTTTTTGGTGGGTGTGGCTTGCTTACTTTTTGCTCATTTGCATAATTAATGATTTTAGAAAAAACTGATATATATTGACAACGACTGCACACAATTTGATGAGATTCGCTACAAATGTTGATCACACCAAGATATATCAGCTTTGAAAGATATTAAGGGATGACCTGAAAGATAATTACTAATTTGCATGTTTAATGAAATTTCCTAATTAGGAGTATATATCTGGATTTACTTGATCAAAATTGACAAAACTTGGTATGCATATTGAAGATACTATGATTTAACGTTATTGAAAGTCATTAAGTCACTTCATCCAAATCCTAATTTGCATATTTAATGACCTTTTGAAATTAGGGCTATATATTTGAAGTTACATGACAAAATTGATGAAACTTGTTTTGTACATTAAAGATACTATGATAGAATATTATTAAATGTCATTAAGCATTTTACATCAGCCAATTCCTAATTTGCATATTTTATGAACTTTCCTAATTAGGGGTATTTATCTAAATTGACTAGTCCAAAGTTGATGAAACTGGCTATGTACATTAAAGATACTATAATAGAACATTGTTGAAAGTCATTAAGCTTTTGAAGTTAAGCCAATTCCTTATTTGCATATTTAATGAACTTTCATAATCAGGGATATTTATCTGTATTGACAAGATCAAAGTTGACGAAACTTGCTATGTACATTAAAGATACTATGATACGACATTATTGAAAGTCATTAAGCATTTTTACTTCATCCAGCTCCTAATTTGCATATTTAATGAATTTTTGAAATTAGGGATATATATTTGAATTTACATGACCAAAATTGATGAAACTTGCTATGTACATTAGAGATACTATTATGTAGGCTAACTTTATTGAAAGGCATTAAGCGTTTTTGCTTCAGCCAATTCCTAATTTGTGTATTTAATGAACTTTCCTAATTAGGGATATATACTTGGATTTATTTGATCAAAATTGGCATAACATGCTATGTACATTGATGATTATACCAGGTTATATCAATATTGGAAGTCATTTCGCATTTAAGTTTTCATGTCAGCTAATTTATAGTTTGCATATCTAATGAGCTTTCAAAGTTTGGAATATATAGTTTGAAGGACTTGACCAAAGGCAATTACACTTGCTATATAAAGTGGTGATACAATGACAGCAGTCAAAGAAATTAATATTTTTTTCAGCTAATTACATATTTCAATACTTAATGACCGATAGAGTTAATCTGTGGTGAATTATGTTCATTATGTTGATCATAATACTTTCAATGAAGTTGCAAACATGTGGCAAAGGTTCAAATTTACACATACCTGCATTATATAATGAAACACGTGAGCATTTACAGTTCATATCTGGTCAGTAAAAGTTTTTCTCTGTAACCGCCAGCCCAATGGCTCTCAAATTTGAGTTGGATCTTTGCGAGGGTGTTACTCTTCTAATTTGTTGAAATTATGACAAAATTGGGAAAATTACTATTTTGGAGCAATTTTGTCATTTTTGGTCAAAAAATCTAAAACAGTATTTTCTTTTTAAAACCCCTGGACAGACAGCTTTTACATTTGGTACACAGACGTACAGAGATGACAATAGTTAGATATGTGGAAATTGTCCTGAAATATACAAATTTGTATTTTTAAGACAATATTGTCATTTTTGGTCAAGAAAACTTGTTCTCAAAATTACTTGTTTGATAGCTTTGTAATTTGGTATAAAGCCCGAGGGATGTTATTAGGTAAATTTTCTGCTCAAAGTGTTGGGGAACCCCCAAATTCGTATATTTTAGGTAATTTTCTCAGTTTGTGACCTTAAATGACCTACACCAACCCAGGATATGTTGTGAGACAGTTTCAAAGGCTGTGAACATAATTTTGTCATATTTGGTATCAATTTGTAGAAAAATTTGATCCAGAAAACAAAGTGAGGTGAATTTTTCATTGCGGACCAATTTTTGCAACTTTTCTATGTAAGACATACAAGAACTGATGAGAAATTTGGATCACGGTCCTTTTGTGGAGGGACCGTTTTGGATCCAGGATAATTCCAGATGTTGTAATCACCGCTCACAGTGGAAGGCATTTCACTATCTGTAACTAACTTAAGTGCAAGAAAAAATTCGATTATGTTTTCACCAGAGTAATCAAAAGTCAGCGCAATCAGACAGTCTGTAGTGCAATCAATTGTAGTGGAAGAGGCCTCATTTGACATGCCAAGTTTCCCCGGCACAAATGCTGCAGGTTCGAAATCATTTCCATGTGAAAAGATACCTTACATGAACTGCGACCTGACTGTCCTTCGGCGATTGCTCTGCAAATATCACTGTTTGCTCTTGAGTTATAACTTTCAGTGCATATAAACAAGTGTCCTTTGGAGAAGTGCATGAGCGCCGGTGACAAATTAGAAGATAATGCTGTAACATTGTGGCTAATGGCGCACTGATACCTGTTAAAAACATTATTTAGTAAAACAGTCAGCAATATCAAAAACCAGTTATGAACTGAAAATGCTCACATGTTTCATTATATATTGCAGTTGTGCGTAAATTTAAACTTTTACCGCATATTTGCAACTTCATTGAAAGTGTATGATCAACATCATGAACAATATTCACCACAGATTAATAATAAAGGTCACCAATTATACAAATATGTAATTAGCTGAAACGAAAATACTTAATTTCTTTGACTGCTGTCATTGTATCACCACTTTATATAGCAAGTGTAATTGCCTTTGGTCAAGACCTTCAAGCTGTATATGCCAAACTGTGAAGGCTCATTAGATCTGCAAATTATAAATTAGCTGACATGAAAATGCGAAATGAATTTCAATATTGTTTTAACCTGCTATCATCAATGTACATAGCATGTTTTGCGAACTTTGATCATGTTAATCCCGGTATATATCTCTAATATAAGAAAGTTCATTAAATATGCAAATTAGGAATTGGCTGAAATAAAAATGCTTGATGACTTTGAATAATGTTGTATTGAAGTATCTTCAATGTATATAGCAAGTTTTGTCAACTTTTGTCAAGTCAATCAATTCATTATATATACAAATAAGGAATTTGCTGAAGAAAAAAGTGTTTAATGACTTTCAACAATGTTGTATTATAGTATCTTTACTATACATAGCAAGTTCCATCAACTTAGGTGGAGACAATCAAAATATATATGCAAATTAGGAATTGGCTAAAGTGAAAATGCTTAATGACTTTAATACTGTTATATCATAGCATCTTCAATGTACGCAGCAAATTTCATCAACTTTGGTCCAGTCAATTCAGATATATATACCAAATTAGGAAAGTTCACTAAATATGCAAATTAGGCATTGGCTGTAGTAAATATGCTTAATGACTTTCAATAATGTTAAGTCATAGTGTCTTCAATATACATTCCAAGTTCGTCAATTTTAATAGAGTCCATTCAGATATATATCCCTAATTAGGAAAGTTCATTAAATATGCAAATTAGCAATTGTTTTTCATGTCACCCCTTGACTCCTTTCATGGCTTATATATCTTGGTGTGATCAATGTTTGTAGCAAATCTCATCAAATTGTGTGCAGTCGTTCTCAATGTATATCCGTTTTTTTCTAAAATCATTAATTATGCAAATGAGCAAAAAGTAAGCAAGCCACACCCACCAAATTTAATCAGTTCTTGCCATTTAGAAATTAAATCTATGTACCAGATTTGACTCTGATCTGAACAGCAGTTTTTGAGATATCATGCCCACAGACAGACTGACAGAAAGACAGAGAGACAGACATCGCTGTCACATTAGCCCATGTGTGTAAACACGTGAGCTAATAACTAAAATGCCCGTAAACTAATTTTTTCTTCAATTGGCTATTAAATACAAAAAGCGCGTAGATTGGAATTGCTGTCAACAGGCAGCAGACCACGGGTGTGCCGGGAAAAGGGTAAATATTTTCCGTACCAAAAAGTATGGATGGGAATGGCCTTTAGCGGGCAGTTAGGGAAAGTTTTACCCGAAAAGGATTGACAATCTACCGTACCTAAGGTCCATGAAATTGAATCACTCTTTAGTCCAGTCAAAATAGGGTAAGACCCACCACAAATTGCAACAGAATTTTTTTCTTCAGAATGCATTTAAGTGAGGTACCCAGAACAACATATTAAAAGTTTACTTGAATCCACCTTGGGGAAATATGACTAATTTGCATAAATCAAATATGGCAGCCAACCATCCGACAAAATAACATAATTGGCCATATATCACATGTTAAACAAGCTATTTCAGTGATTTCAAAGTCTGACACTAGTTATTAGGCTCAGGGAATCATTTTGGAGGTATAATGTTTCATAAAGGCACTTCATTAATTTGCATAATTCCAATATGGCGGCCAACATTCCTACAAAAGACATTTTCGGTCATATACCACGTATCAAACAAGCTATTTCAGTGATTTTAAAGTTAAAAGTATATTTCTTTGGCATGGACAAATGATTTTCGAGATGCAATTATTTGAATAGGTAATTTGTTAATTTGCATAAATCCAATATGGTGGCCAACATTCCTACAAAGGACATTGTCGGTCATATACCACGCATTAAACAAGCTATTTCAGTGATTTTAAACTTTTAATATTTTTCTTGGGTATGAAGAAACACTTTAAGTGGTTCAATGTTTACAAAGAACCTTTGATAATTTGCATAAATTAAATATGGCTGCCATATTAATGCCCCATGGCTTAATAGCTTCTAATATAAATAAGGGTTCGGTATAGTGTTTAGCACTAGGAAACTATAAAGAAGAAACTGTTAAGTCCTTCGATATTCATTTTTAGCTCAAATTTGGTATTGATATAAATACCAAAAGAGCTTATATGGTGAGTCTATGGCGTCTGTATGTCTGTATGCCTGTATGTAGGTATGTATGTGCGGATGTATGTCCGTCACACGCAAAGGCTCTCATACCAACAAAGCTACCATATCTCAGTATTTGGTGTACAGGTAGATGCAGGGGTTGAGATGTGACGTTGTTTCAGTGTCAAAAATATGCAAATGAGGTCAGAAAAGGGGAAATCCTGCAAATGTGCAGGAGTGGTGGCAATAACTGAAACAGCGCACACATCTGAGTAAGAGGTTTTTGACCTTTAACCTATTTGTATGCAGGGTACCTATTATGTGTGGGAGTGGTGGCAGTAACTGAAACAGCTTATTATTCATTTCCTGTGATTGTTTATGAACTGTGACATATTAACAGACCTGCTCAAACCATGGATGTCTATTTTTGTACATCCATGGTTGAAACATTCTCTGCTATGCATGTTGCTAAAGTTGACCTCCAGTACCTAAAGTTTCAGGCGTTAATTACTTTTGTCATTCTTGTTTTTTTGGTTTAAATATTTCTTGTAGTTGTTTTTCTGCTTGTGCAGAAATCGTTGTCATAACATCAAGGTAGAATTTTCCTGCACTGAACAGATAGAAACAACACTTATTGTTGTTCTTTGGTATGTACAAATTCTGATCAAATTTGAGCGACACCGTATAATTGGATAACATTAATAACATTGGATTCATCTGTGTACGGCATTTTCGTAATTTGTATGGGTGTTTAACACTGTACAGTGTCAAAACATGTAGTCTGTAATGTTTAGTGTTAAAAAAAGACGTGTTCAAAATCTTTAGTTTTTATTGAGACTGAACCCCCTTCTTATGGATGGGTGCATCTTTATAAGATCCCCTAGATGACAGGCAAGAAGTCATCACACATAACAGCAAAAATACAATAAACACAACAAAGCTAAAAAAGAGAAAAAATGATTTGACAAAAATAAAAAATGCCATAATACACACAAATTGAAACTTAGCACTATTGCAAACAATGTCAGATTCATAAAAACTTTATGGACACATAGACTCAAAAAAATCTGAAAACTGCATGCTTTAGCAAAGGCTTATAATTAATCCAATACAGAATCCAACTATTACACAATACAAACAAGTACATCTTGAGTCATTTTTCCAAGTGTCATTTTTCCAGATGTACATGCTTGTATCGTGTAACAGTTGGATTCTGTTGGGCTGATGAGTTGTTGAATTAATTTTAAGCCTTTCCTAAGCATGCAATTTTCAATTTTTTGTGAGTTTATGTGTTGATCAAGTTTTTAAGAGTCTGACATTTTTTGCATCAGAATTTTATTGCAAAACAAAATAGTTGTTCTGTTATATAGCGTTTAAAAAACAATGTGAAAATTTCAGAAAATTTGACCCAGCCAGACTAGAGTTATATTCTTTGCAAATCTCGAATTCAGATAGAAGAGAAGCAGAAAATCGGTCGATTTGCATAAATTTGCATAAATTACCCCTTCTATATTATGCAACTTACGACTGCTTGCCAAGCTAAAGGTGAGCCTAACCAATTTTCAATCTTGGGTTAACAAATTAATCAAATTGGATGAATATTTGCAAAAAATTATTTTGAGCAAAATACGCTGCATTTGGTGCAGTGCCCTCTTAACATTTTTTTTTGATATTCCGGTTGCTAAAATCTCTACAGAACCTTATTTATATAAGAAACTATTTGGTCATTAATTTGGCAGCCATATTTAATTTCTGAAACTTATCAAAGTGTCTTTTACAAACATTGAACCGCAAAAGGTGTTTATTCATGCTCAAGAAATATATTTAAATTTCAAGATGGCTGAAATAGATTGTTCAATACATGATATATGACAGAAAATGTCTTTTGTAGGTATATTGGCCGCCCTATTGGATTTATGCAAATTAACGAAGTGCCAAGGCAAATCATTGCACCTCAAAAATCATTTGTCCATGCCAAAGAAATATACTTTTAACTTTGAAATCACAGAAATAGCTTGTTTAACCCTTGGACTGCTGTAATTATTTACACAAAAAAATTTAATGCAATATTTTACCAATTTCTGTGAACTTTTCTGTACGTTTTTTCATAATTTTTGACCGAATGGATATCATTTTCCAGCAGCTACATTTTGTTATCAAAATTTTGGCAAAAAGCAGAAAAATTGACTGTGATACATTTTATATAGTTGACAATAATAGACTTTGGCGCCCAAAGGGTTAATACGTGGTATATGACAGAAAATGTCTTTTGTATGTATGTTGGCCACCATATTGGATTTATGCAAATTAACAAATTACCTATGCAAATCATTGCATCTCGAAAAACGTTTGTCCATGCCTAAGAAATATACTTTTAACTTTAAAATTACTGAAAGAGTTTGTTTAATATGTGGTATATGACCGAAAATGTCTTTTGTAAGAATGTTGGCCGCCATATTGAAATTATGCAAATTAATGAAGTGCCTATATGAAACATTATACCTCCAAAATGATTCCCTGGGCCAAATAAGTAGTCTCAGACTTTGAAATCACTGAAAAAAGCTTGTTTAACATGTGATATATGGCCAATTATGCTATTTTGTTGGATGGCTGGCAGCCATATTTGATTTATGCAAATTAGACATATTTCCCCAGGTGGATTCGAGTAAACTTTTAATATGTTGTTTTGGGTACCTCTCTGAAATGCATTCTGAAGAAAAAAATTCTGTTGCAATTTGTGGTGGGTTAGGTGCCAAAATCTCGTAGATTGACTGGACTACTTAGCGGGCAGCTTGCAATAAGTGCCCGATAAACAGCTGACTATCGTCCGTACCTAAAGTGCGGGAATTTCAACGGTCATATACAAGAAGAAACCAACAGGTGTGCCGGTGCAGTACTACAAACCTCCCGTTAGAAAAGTAAATAAAGACAAAAATGTACAAATTTTATTACGCATCTACATTTACCGCGGATAATAATATCTATACCTGCCAAACATCAATTTAAATTAATTTTCTTTTTTAAACGAAATTTACCTTTCAATGAGTCAGTAATTGGCGGAAATGCCTATCAATGTGTCTGAGTGGCACTGTTCTACGTGGATTTTAATATCGTCCCTGCGGCAGTTGACGGCCGTGCTGATAGAAGTGTAAGAAAGTATCGTACTGCTCCTGAGTGGTCAAACCAAGTCTTGACAGTATACGGATGTATGTTGTCGAGTATCGGAAATTAGGCGACAAATGTGCTCGGTAAAGGTTTGGCAATAGCGACCTCTAAAATTGCCGAGGACTAGAAAGTCGGGCGGCGGGAATGGGTGACAGGTATCTCCGATAAGAGCTGTCAATTTTCCGGACATAAAAGCGTGAATAAGGATGCCAGATGGCGGGAGCAGGGTAACAGAAGTGTCCGCGGTAAAAAATTGATAATCTTCGGTACCACAAGTACGGGTATTGGAATGTCGGATGTCGGCGATTGGACGACAGGTGTGCTAAAAAGGGGCGACAACTTTCCCGTACTTAGGGTGCGACGAGTGGAAGTGCATTCAATTATACAAATACGGTTGGCCGCCAAAGATACCGCCTTGAATCTGTCATTCTTAATTATTCAGAAATAGAATGCTTAGAGCAAATTCAAAATCGAAATCTGGTCCAATTTTAATGTAAATGGTCAAGTGAACCGATGAAACCATGAAATTCGCCCATATTTGACTTTCATTCTCTGATTTAAGGGTGAAGAAATGGTTGGCCGAATAATGTCACGGATTCGTAATGAGTCAATAAAATGAGAGCAACAGCCCTTAAATGTTATTCGCCGAAAATGTAACTCCTCAACCAGGTTTTTAATTTGTTTCATTTGTTTGTTTGTTTGAGATAGCAGTAGTATTTGATTTATATCTCATTTATATACAGTACATTTGAGGTTCGAATCCTATCGAGAATTTATAATTTATTACAGTTTGTAGGGTTCTGAAACGTTCTTCTAGAATAATATTTCAACATACACGATATGGGCCTATAAAATAGAGGATGACTCCATCATGCTAAATGTATTACCACCTCCACCAAACAAGCTTTCAACGGTATGGTTGAGTGTGGATTTTCCAAGAACTCACCTTTACCATGCTACAGATTGATAATTCCAAGAAATGTCCAGCCATGACCCGAAATTGACCTTTCGATTTAGCGAGAGGGGACATAACTTTTTCGCATGACGCAGTTTGCAAGCGTTCTTCCCTGGTCTGGTCTTGTTCATAAAGTAGGCCAGAACCTCAAAACTCCGTACGTCTACGAGGAGAAAAAAGCCTGGGAAATAAAGTCATGGCATTTATCAAAATGTGTGAAGTACAAACTGTAACAGTATGAAACCATGAACTTCAAGTTGTAATCACAGTCCCTCTGTGGATAGAGGGACTGTGTTGTAATGTTTCGACATCGAACATTGGAGGGAAAGTTCATGAAGTTACGGATGATATCGTCCTCCAACCACAGCTCAAAAGAGAGATGTAGGTTTATTTTTACAGACATCAACGTGAAAATGATGGCTAATTTACACTGATCATCTACCTAGTACGAATATATAGCTTCTTTACGAAATGGCAATTACGCGATTATCGGCAAATTTGTCCTGACATCGAACACAAATGTAGACGTGTAACGTCGGGTTTTTAAATCAGTAGTGAGACGACATACGATCAGTACATACATTAGACATTTACATAAAAGGGGAGCTAAAACATAATGTTAAAAAGTAATACTAACTGTCATGACTTATGTGATACTTTATTCGGCAGAATTCTTGTGTAATAAGAACTGAACTTCATCTTCTGAACCGGTAAAATGTGCCCGAATAATTAAAATTGATGCAAACTTGATGCGATAGGGCGTACTACCTTAGAAATGATCAATCGATGTTATGCGTAGTTTACAGAGTTTATATAATGACCGATTTCATCGAGTGGTCGAAAGTGCCATGTATTTTTTAGAACCATGACATTTTCTTTAAATTTAGATCTCCGTTTTTACAGGAATTGTTCTTTTACAACAGCGTAGAGTCATCATTAGCAAATAAATTTACCCCTGATAATACTAATATGCCTACTGAGACTAAACAACGTTGTTGACAAAACTGCAACTCAAGTACTGTAACAGCAACAAAGATACAAAATATTCGATTTTGCTAATCATTCAAGGGCAGAGGCAAAGAATATGCATCCCGTACGTGAAAGTACGGAAGTCTGCGAGCTCTCTGGTTCCATGGTTCCATGGCGACTATAAGCCTTGGGCGACGTGATCTGAAAGCTGGTGCGATACGACCTGAGAGTGTTCAATCGATGTTATACATAGTTTGCTAAGTTTATTACCTGAATTTTTTAGACCATAATATTTTCGCTAAATTTACGTCTCCATTTTTACAAGAATTGTTCTTTTACAACAGCGTAGAGTCATTATTAGCAAATAAATTTACCCCTGATTATATAATAGGCCTACTGGGACTGAACAACGTTGACTATCGTTGGAGGCGCATCGCGCTCAATTCGACGTTCAGTTTGCGCTCATTTTTCTGCTTTGAACACAGTGTGGGATTGAGTAGTTTGACGCTAAGTTTGTCAATTTCGGGATCTTTACATAAACTCAAAGGAAACCTTTTTCAGTAGTTCACTCGAATTGGGACTCTCATTGCGTCCCCTAAATCAAGAGAATATAAAATAGTCCACCCCCTTCCACGACACGATTGGTTCTTTGGGCCAGGTGTACTTCACCTGTTACTCAACAATTTACATATTACATCTTGTTGATCTCGAACGCCGTTTGCATTGCCTGTAATGGGATGAAGATTCAAGATACAGTTCTATCAAGGTAAGCAAAAATCTACCTTGAGTTGAACTTGATAATAATCAAGAGTCTACGAGAGTCACCGCAGGTGTATTTCTGAGTATAATTTCGAGGTGGCGATGTATACGTCTATATCAGAATTACTAGTAAAGTTATTTATCATCTTCTCAAATAATAACTGATTTGAACTTAATCTTTGCAGCGCACTTGGTCATGGAGGTAGAAGCGATATACCTACAACGTTACAAGAGACTGTGAGGAATCTAACACAACGAAAAAGAGTTCCCCTTTTTACGAAAACCAAGAGAAAATCAGGTTTTTCCTTGGAAATATTCCAAACTAAAAAATGGGAAAACAAAAATCAAGAAATTAATGAGAAAAAAACGGAAACCATGAATTGAGTTCCAATTATTTTCATGAAAAAATCTTATTTTTAGTGATGGTCATTTTGGTTTGGCTTTTTAATCAGAACATTATGGATTTGTCAATATCGCTATTCAAAATATTGATTTTCGACACATTTATTTATATCAGGATAATGCGAATGACATTTGCCAGTCTGTAAAGTTTGAGCTGTACGAAATATCTCGCCAAAATGGCGAGTTCTAGCACTGCGCTAGAATCTCGCCACTTTGGCGAGATTATGGCACTGCTTGAAATCCCTGCCAATTTGCAGGGACTTCAAGCAATGCCAGATCTCGCCAAATTGGGTTTAAAGCTGTGCCAGATTCTTGCCAAATTGGTGAGATATTCCTGCCTGCCAGTCTGCAGGGGGGGGGGGGGGGGGTGTCCTGGTACTGCTTGAGATACCTGCCAAGTGGTAGGGATTTCAAGCAGTATTCGACTTTCTGCAACACAAGGGACAAGGAAGTTAATATGGAGTCAGGTCCTTGGGAAAATTACAACTCATACTCTCCTTAATATAGTCAACTGAAATTCTAACATATTGCGACGTCAAACAAACTGGAAAATGTTTGCTCAAGGTATTGCCAATATGCAGTCACTGACCTTAGCGTGGACTGCACACCTGCAGGTCAAGAGCCACTCAATGCCCGTGCATTTGTACATCTATCCGGCATATAAAGTGTAAAGTGTCCGCTGCGAAAGCTGTACATAAGCTTATAGTCAGAGCGTGATTTGAGAGCAAACACATTACCCAGATAATGCGAACGATAGCAACCGTTACCAACAGACTCATTATGCAGAGCCATGCCCCAAAACGCCCACCCAAACTTGGCATTAATCCGGATCCCGGTCCATTTCGCCCCGGGCTTTAAAGCTATCTATGATAGAAACAGTGATGGACAGGTGAACCATCAGACTGACATGTGGGGGAGTAGTCTGTTCTCCATGAATACTTCCAGCGTTTTAAATTTCATCGCCGTATTAACTTGTTTTAACATGGCAGAATTCACCCAGATAGTTTGAGATTGAACTTTCGATTATCGGTTGAAGCTGGAATTATAAAGGTCGACAACCATACAGATGATTGCCAAATGGAGGATTTGTCCGTAGAAAGCAGTTGTTTACAATTCTGATCGGCAAACATGGTCGAAACTAAATTAAGGTCACTGACTAACTGAAAAAATATGTCAGACAAAAAGGGCTGACCCGACCATTTCTAGCACAAATTTAATGTGAAGATCTTTGCACCATTGAGATAGAAGCTCCTACCTCAATGGTTTACGTCTGCTATGGGCGTAATATCAATGTGCATTGCATTGCGTTTGTGACTATCGATCGGTTTTCAGATCTCTTTAACGGAAAGACTGTCCAGAAATTTTCGATTTATACTATGCCTGTAAACTACAATTGAACATTTAACCACGGTCCCTCTACCTTTGTGGAAGAACCGTGATGCAACGATTTGAAATTAGTTTATAAGCTTATTGTTCGAAACGTTTACGCTAATTTTTAGAACGAACGCGGTAGTGACACCAAGGAAGTTTACAACGATCTCGGGAAAGACGCTAATTCCAGTGATTTCGGAAAGACGCTAATTTTAGTGACTTCGGGAAAGACGCTTAGTCGGTAATCTCGGAAAAACGCCAATTCCAGTGATCTCGTGAAAGATGTTAATTTCAGTGATCTCGTGAAATATGTCAATTTCAGTGATCTCGGAAAAAAACGTTAATTCCAGTAATTTCGGGAAAGATGTTAATTTCAGTGATCTCGGGAAAAACGTTAATTCCAGTAATCTCGGGAAAGACGCTAATTTCAGTGATCTCGGGAAAAACGTTAATTCCAGTAATCTCGGGAAAGACGCTAATTTCAGTGAAGTCGGTAACTTCAGTGATTAACGCGAAGAAATCGCATATTTGTTATAATGATGAAAGAAATAATACGTGACGTGCTTTTGGTTTTACTCATGAATTTTCACTTTGTTTATGCAGCTCCGTATAGACTTACGAGGACCTGCTATGATCGATAAATTCTAACTTTATCAACAGCTGTCGATAGTAAAAGTACTTCAGTATATGTAAAAATGTATACTTTATAGATACACGGAAGGAAAATGTTTGAATTATTTCATCCAGCAAATCAATCTAACGAACTATAACCATGAGTTAAGGTATTTAAAAAACTTAAAGAATGAACCACGCAGCCTAGTAAAGGATGCATTTAGAAGAATTTGTTCTACTTTCCGTGGATGGTCTAACCAATTACATAAATTCGAAGGGAAATATCGAAATACCGGAGAAAGAGTGTTGTTTGCTGTTCTCGTTGGCTGATAATCGTCTGTCAGCACAAAGGTGGGAACGTTGACACCTGTACATCTGATTTTAATTAGATTATTCAGTACTGTTGTTGAAAGTAACCCGTCTCCTGTTTTTAGATCTCGAATGCGTCAATAGGTGGAGAGCAAAGAGACGGCGAGTGGTCACCAATCGGGATTTCATGTCTGAATGCACATAGTAAAGTCGTTCTAAGGAAATAAATGTCATTTTGATACTTCTGCTTGATTTGAGAAAAATGTCATGGACATTTTTTCAGTTAGAATAATTAAGTTCAGAAATTATCTTACTTTGTGAGTTCCATGCGTATTTGCAAATGGGAGAAGTTTCAGTCCTCCGACTTCATACGTGAAATGGTAAAGCGACCCCAGACACGACAATGTAACGAAATCTCACGACTTCATTGCCTGAAAGTTGGACAAAAAATACTTTTTATTAAAAAAAGTTTAACTCATTTTAGATTTAGATGGATTTAATTCATAGTTTTGGTCAATAAACTGATATTATATATATTTATTTAAAATATCCTGAATCAAGTGACACCATGGAACCAAGGATTAAGCTACGGCTAGCCAATGTACAGTGCACAAATATGAGGACAAACATGAATACCTCTTACAAGACATAAGGTACATAATTAAAGGGGTGCTGCATCCAACACAGCGTATTTTGCTCAAAATCGTTTTTTTGCAAAATATTCAATTTTAATTAATTTGGTAACCCAAGATTAAAATATTGGTTGGGTTCACCTTTTAGCTTGTCAAGCTGTCGTAAGTTACGTGATAAAGAAATGTTAATTTATGCAAATGTTGCAAATCAACAAATTTCCTGGCTTCTCTTTTTTCTCAATTTCAAGATTCAGAAGAATGTAACTCCACTCTGGCTGGGTCACATTTTCTGAAAATTTCACTTTGTGTTCTTTAAATACTATATAACAAATTGTATATTTTGTTTGACAATAAAGTCCTTACATTTTGAAATAGAGGCATTTTAATTTCGCTAATCATGCTTTTAATCACTTTTTGAGTGTCAGTCTTTCAACCCATGCCATTTTGGAATGAGGATGATTACATTTCAGAAAATAGTTATTAAGTTTTTGACTTAATTTATATCATTAAAACTAAAATTGAGGTTTTTACCCCAAATACACACACCCCCTTCATCCTTCAAGTAAATTTTCGCTACCATACTAAACTTTAGAGTCTCTGCTTTTTGAAAATATACAGTATAGGGGGTTTCCTTGTCATCTTAGATATAGCTTTGAAAAAAAATAGGGCCAATGTCCCTAAAGCTACTATAGACATGGATACAAAATTCAAGTATTTCCACAGGGGGAAGAAATCAGTCCCCTGGAGTGGGGAGGGAGGATTTTTTGTGCAACTTCACAGACAATAAGGATTTCACGGTTTGGAGTTGAACTTTTTATTTGAAATATCACAGTCAAAATTAATAAAATCAAATAAGGTAAACCGTTGCACAAAAAACCCTCCCTCCCCACCTAAGGGAACTGATTTCTTCCCCTCTGGTATTTCCTGACTTTATGATCACAGATTCAATATATCACACTACGATAATCCCCAGGAACCTGAATACCAAATATCAAAGCTATCAGACAAGTAGTTTTCGATGAACAAATTTTTTAACCAAAAATGGCAACAATTGCCCCAAAAAATACAAAATTGAAGATTTCGTCATAATTTGAATACATCACATTTTGATAATCCCTATGAAGCTGTATACCAAATATCAAAGCTATAAGACAAGTGGTTTTTGTGAAAAAAAATTTTGACCAAAAATGACAAAAATTGCCTTAATAATACAAATTTGCATATTTCCTCTTTTTTAACAAATCTAAGTGAGATCATCCCAAGGGACCTGTATATCAATTATAAAAGCTATCTGACCAGCGGTTATGAAGATTTCTTACTGTAAATAGCTTTTTTGAGCTAATTTTGCATATTTTTAACAATATCAAAAAACGAAAAACGTACAGTTTGTATTAATCATATTTTACATCTACACATCAAATATCACGTCTATAAGTACTGCCGTGCTCAAAATATTTGAGTGGACAGACCTCCTCACAAATGGACATACATACATATATACATACATACAGACTGACACCGGATGGATACCCATCCCAATAGTTTCTATAGGCTATACTCTATAGTAGCTAAAATCTGTTGACAACATGAAGCTCCACCTTAAATTAAAAAAGATATACTAGTATACAACAGCTTGGTTGTTGATTTACACGACACTTTATTAATAAAAAATTACTGAATATACTACAGTTTGTTTGTTGATTTAACAGAAGTTGGATTTTAATAATACTATGACAGAACCCCATGGCCGGTTAGTGCAAGCGCTCCGTACTAGCGGTATTTGCACGAGTGCTGCGGTGTATTCGGCGGCAGTCCTTTCACGAGCGAAGCGCAGCATCATTTATTTCACATTTTGAGTTTGAAATTCTTCTGAATGATCGATACAAATAACAGTTCGAAGATTTTTACAGGAAATTTAAGAGTAAGATACGGCAAACGTAACTTGTCGAACGATCAAATTTCACAGCGATCACTGTTATCATTAGCGTGTAGGACACACAAGCACAGAGTAAACTGCATGCAAAAGTGACTTTCTATTGTAAACAGGAAATGTCCGGTGAGAAAACTACTGGCAAAAACGTCTCTGAAAATGATAACTGTTTAATTGGCTCCGCTGCGTCCGCAGTTACGTGTGTTACGATGTATGATGGCCGCTGTTGTACGGCGGCCACCGTGTATCCATGGAACTTTTTACTATAACTAGCATTGAACCAAAGTGAAATGAAATCTTCTAGACGACATTTTTTGTGTTTACAAACAAAAATAGTTCCGGGTCAAAATTGGTAAATACTCATTAACATAAAGGAATGGCATAATGTTTTTGGTATTGCACTGCAGTGCAAATACCGGTAGTACGCGCGCGCTTCAATGCGAAGAAACTGTGGTACATATGTAATAAAACACTTTATTACATCCTTAGCTCGGTTATTGAACCAATCTTTTTGAGATTGGGGATTTGGCCGAGCGGTTTTGTCTGTGGCCTCTGCGCTAGGTTATTGGGTACTGTGCGTTGTGGGTTCGGGTCCGGTTGAAACCATCGTATTTATTAATAGAAAAATTCACATTATTTGTAATATATATACACCAAACCACAACTATGAATTAAAATACATTCTCATATTTCTTTCCCAGTTTTTTGTTTTCTTGTCTTGCCTTACTCTGGCTTGTTTACTTATTTTTCCAATTCTCAGATATTTTTCTTGCTTTGGCTTCTGCACTGCATTAACATCATTGGGTTTGAAATGTGTAACCCTTGCCTTTTTTCTGTCAGAACCAAGACAATGTCTGTCTCTCTTTAAGACAGTTTTGATAGGATATTTATGCCCTACGCCTTTTGGACCCAATCCTTTCTCTCTGTCCCAGCCCTTTTTTATCATCATCTGAAATCCAACATTATTTTCTGGAATAAAATATTGAGTTGGCAGTTTTGTATGTTTGCTGTTGAAAAGGTGGACTGTTGAGTGCTTATGTTCTGTCCTATTGACCTCAGGAAAATCTATCTTGCAAATTTCACACCAAAAATGTCTTTGGTCTGTTGCACTATCCCCAGCTTCACAATGCTTTTCCTGTGTCAGTTCTTGGCCTCTGTCATAGAATTTTAAAAGATGTACAACATTATGATGTCCTGCCATTTCAGCCAAATCAACAGCAGTTTGTCCCTGTGAATTTATTAGACTTCTGTCAGCACCATGCAGCAGCAGATGATGAACTATCCCACTTTGTCCACTATGTGAAGCACACATTAACGCTGTCCATGAAAAACTGTCATATGCATTGATATCACATCCTTTCTCTAAACATTTCATAAGTTCACTTAAATCTCCATTTTGTGCATTCCGAAGGAAAGCATTCACAAGTCTCTCGCTACGTCGGCCAGCTCCAAGATCATGCTTCGTGGCTCCTCGTCTTTCATGCTGCTTGCACTCTCTAACAGACGCAGATGGGCGTTGATGGTAAACAGATTGAATGTTGTCTGATGTTGCCATAGACGGTTCTGAAATTAAACTGTCATAGAAAGATTTGGCATCACATCCACTTAGGGGACTTGCTGTAAGGATATGACTGTTGTTCACATAGTTGTCTTCTGTTGTGTCTTTCTTTTCGCTAGCACTGAGAAACTGTACTGGTCTTATGTTGCTGTCTGTGAAGTTGACAATGTGAGATGCCATTCTGTATACCGTAGCTCCAAGCATTGACTGATTGTAGCACCGTCTATGATGTAAAAGGAAAAAAATACCGCAATTATATGGTGTCGCTCAAATTTGGTCAGAATTGGTGTATACCAGTATGGTTACCAAAGATCAACAATAAATATTGTTTCTATCTGTTCAGTGCAGGAAAATTCTATGTTAATGTTATGACAATGATTTCTGCACAGTACAATCAGAAAAACAACAAGAAATATTTAAACCATAAAAAAAGGACAAAAGTAAATAAGGTCTGAAACATTAGGTTCGGGAGGTCAACTTTAGCAACATGCATAGCAGAAACAGCTAGCCCCTCTTAGTTTGAGCATAGTCTTCCCCCTACCCTCTACTGTCTGTGGTTTGAGCAGGTATGTTAATAAACGATGACAGGAAATGACTCAAGGTCAGTGGAGTTAGACTGTTTCAGTCACAGGCTCTTGAGTCAATGCAGGCGAACCGCTAGCCGCCACTGATACAAAAAATTGATTTTTATTGTATCAGTGGCGGCTAGCGGTTCGCCTGCATTGACTCAAGAGCCTATGGAGTTAGACTGTTTCAGTAACTGGCATTCCATCACTCCTGCACATTTGCAGGATTTCCCTTTTTTTACCTCTTACCTCATTAGCACATTTTTGACGCTGACGTCTTCCAGAAATTATGTGTTGTCCATGCGAAGTAATATACTTGGGCTTGCTTCGTAAGCAACTGGTACACGGGGTATGCCCACCGCTTGTTGGAGTATTGGTTTCTGTTAGGGAAGTCTTCCAGAATTATGTATTGTTCATGCGAAGTTATATACATGTAGTTTGACTTGCTTCGTAAGCATCCGGTAAGGGGTACCGTGAATGTGGAGGTATTCTAATAATGTCCTGCGTTTCGGTCTATCGAACGTTGAAGATACGGACATCGAGGAGTAGCCTTGTTTCCTGGTAAGGCAGCCACGGGCTCGGTACGGCGAGACTTTGCGAGAACTGTAAGGTCAAACAAACAAACGCGATATTAGTACAATAATAAATCTATTTATAGATATATAATTAAAAAAATAGAATTTTTGGTCTCTTGCAAATAAACTTAAAGTAAATGTAACAAATTTTGCTTATGTTTTATGATTGCGCATGCGCAGTGGTTGTCAAGGGACGCTGCAGCTGGGGAAACAAAATGGACTTCAAAGAAGATTCTATGTTTGAATCTGCCCGCCTGAATTTGCTCGAGGTGATCGAAGACAGAAACAGAGCTCTGAACAAGGTGTGTAGTTCTAGCTTTCAATGCAGATGGTTTGAAGACTCTCAGAGTTGCGACTTGGTTGTACGTTATATTGCACTGCAATATCACGTGTGACCCGCACTCTATTATTAAATTTTATAAACAAACTGTTACCGTCCCTCCGTGGTGGAGGGACTGTGATACCATTTAAAATATAAACATTCATTGTATGCTTTGGTCTGGAGAGAATGTCTAGAGTGCCATGCATTGACATAGTATAGAAACATAACGAGTGTCGATCCTTTTTTAGCTCCGTGGTAGTACTCTGTAGGCGTGATGCAGTACAGTAGCTCGAGGTTTTGCCTGGGTATTTGGGTCGGACGGCAAAACCAGAGCTACAGATCCAACCATCCAGAGAGAGTGCAGGTGCCGAACGTCTGGACGTTCGGCGCGCCTTGCAAAGTTATTCGGCGAATCCGGCGTTCTTCTCCTTACCGGTTTACCTTCTAATACTATTTTGCACCTACCCGCTCAAGGATGTCTCGCTATTTATCCAAAGTACTGCCGTTCGGCAGGATTTTGTGTGCCGATCGCGGGTTACTCACTGAATGGGACGCCATGTTTGAAAGGGATGACGTCACAGTCTCGCACATCCACGTTCCTATCCTATTAGCATAACAATGCACACATTTACGTTGTACGTGTACGCTGCAGCGCTGCGCTGGTTCTTTCAGTTTTCATAACTACTGACCGGCCGAACTCCGAAATGAAGACGATTGATATTATATGATAATTTTTTATGAACAAAATTACAGAGAAATGTTATAATGTGCAAATACGTACGTGCATGTTATTCATGAAAGTGATTGTAAATGATTATTTGATCACGCTATTAAAGCCACAATACAAACGACAGCATCGACGAAACAGCAAAAGCAGACGGAAAACGAAAAGCAAACAAGGTTTTCATAAAAGTGAGGGAAGCTGCCAAGAACAAGGTAAGCAACTTTTCAAAGGCAAAAAAATAAAGTCATCTGTTGTTTCCTAAGTGGTGTTGTGTGTGATATTTCTTATCGATGTCCGAGGAGGCAAGAACGAAACCCTCCGACAACCTTTGTGTGCGATAAAGAAATCGAAATTGTCTCTAAGTGTACCCACCTTTGGTTGAATACTTTCTAAAAAATTTAAATGGGATTTAAACACTGATGCTATCTGAAGGAAGGGCGACAGCGATTTATTTTTAAGGAAACTGCTTTCCTTCATGTTTGATAGATAATCTTATCCATTACAGTGAAAGCGTTGTTTCATTCTCGCTCATCTGGTGGCTTCATCTGACAATCAAAGACATATTAACTTTACAGAATTTTATCACTTACCTTAAAATTAGAATATCAGAGAAGTCTGTCACTTTATGATCAGCTAGTACTTAGGAAAAGCCCGAGCAATTGTTAACTGTAGTAATAATATTCTGTCATATTCATCATATTCTGTTCGGAGCGACCCTCCGGTCGGCGTTTTACACTCGGGAACCTGCTTGCAGGTTAAACCGGCGCAAGTTTTTATTCATTTCCTCCATTACTTTACGGCTTTTAAATGATTTGTAAACTGTTTCATGTGTATGTTTTTGGTCACCGCTCTGTATCTATGTACTTTTTGTATATTTAATATTTTGATGTATTGTGTTTTATTCGCACTTTTTTATTGCCCATGTTTAGGATGAATAAAGCTGTACTGAGTTGAATTGAACTGAATAAACCAAAACCCGACGGCCTTTTTCCAAGGCCACCACGTCATATTAAAAGCGAACTACCGTTGAATAAACCCATTGTCCATCACCGCACACAAGACGACGTAAAGACCAACACAAACAGAAAATTTCAACAGATGAAAAAAACTGAAGTTTCTCAAACGAAGAATGAAAGAAAACCTAAACAACGTATTAAACGACACGGAACACGTAAAAGCTAATGGAAGATTAAACACAAACAAGAAAAACAAAAAAACCTTCAATATAGGAAGAGGCATAGCAATTATGAATACGAAAGATTACATTCTAAGAAAATAATAGACCGCTGAAAATTCAAACTACACATGTATTAATGTAAACCACCGTCCCTCCATTGAGGGACGGTGTGTAAACCAACGCAGCGCGACTTAAGTACACGATGGATATGGGGACAAAATTATGAGGAGGTAACTTACAGTTTCCCCGACCCCGTAACGAAAATAATACGTTCATACTCTTGTATACAAATAACGGAATGATCGGACACTCTATTATCAAAACGTTCCCAAGTTACGTGTTGTTCCAGTCAAGCATATCAAATCCTGGTATTTTTTCTATATTTTTTTTTAATTCAACGGACAATACAGTATAAACAAATCTGTGAATGGAACGTGGGCTCACCAGCAGCCTCAACAGAAATAGCTGGCATATGATTCCGTGAAACGGAGAAAATTATGTTAAATCTCCACTCCGGTCAAATATTCCGATGGAAACGTTTCAGACACGACATTTCCATGGTTTACGCTGGAAAGGGCCATGTACCTTACTTCAAATTCACATTTGAACATTCTATCGACAAAATCTCGTACCTTGACTCAGTGGTCGGACATATGACCGAGAAAGAAGGCCCGACATTAATTTTCGGTGTATTTTTTAATGATTTTGCTTCAGTGTATTTCATTTGTTTAACTTCGTTTTATTATACGCGGAGTTTTATTTCCCGAAAATTAAGTCCTCGCGTAACTTTCCATTGCACAAAATTAAATGCTTGTCCGCATTTTCCGCAAAAACTGCAACAGCGACCAGGCGAGCATGCATCAATAAAAATTGTTATAATTTCAGGCAGCAGTGTGCGATATCGCGTGTGCAGCTATATTTAGTAACAATGAAGTTACATTTATTTCCTTTCTATTGTGTACATAAAAGCAACTATGTATTAAAGAGATGCACTACCGAGCCGTCCGGTATTTATTTCGTTTAATTTTTACTTGAGTTTTGTTTAATTTTTATTTGTTTAGCTTCGTTTTAATTATACACGTACAAAGATTTTTAATTCCCGAACATGAAGTCAATCTGGCGTAACTTTTTTACATAGCGCAGCAAATATCCGATGGCGTTTTGTTGATATCGCTACAATAATGCTAATAGGATAGGAACGTGGATCTTCATTTCGGAGTTCGGCCGTCAGTAGTTATGAAAACTGAAAGAACCAGCGCAGCGCTGCAGCGTACACGTACAACGTAAATGTGTGCATTGTTATGCTAATAGGATAGGAACGTGGATGTGCGAGACTGTGACGTCATCCCTTTCAAACATGGCGTCCCATTCAGTGAGTAACCCGCGATCGGCACACAAAATCCTGCCGAACGGCAGTACTTTGGATAAATAGCGAGACATCCTTGAGCGGGTAGGTGCAAAATAGTATTAGAAGGTAAACCGGTAAGGAGAAGAACGCCGGATTCGCCGAATAACTTTGCAAGGCGCGCCGAACGTCCAGACGTTCGGCACCTGCACTCTCTCTGGATGGTTGGATCTGTAGCGCTGGTTTTGCCGTCCGACCCAAATACCCAGGCAAAACCTCGAGCTACTGTACTGCAGCAATCTGTAGGCGTGATTGTGATCGCAGTGTGTTAATCAAGCGCAACACTGTTCCGGGCCAACACAAATTCAGACAATTTTTGTCTGTACATGTGCAACTTTTTTTTTCTTCACTGCAGCATGTGGTCGAATCCCGTCATATGTGATTTCTACACATGCAGTCTCAATAAGAACATTGGTTGTAAGAAAGTAACAAGTTACCCGTTCCTGTATGAGTATGGTAATTTCTTTAAAGTCTTGTCAAAAGTTTAGAGTTAGACAAACATTTATTTTTCACTTTTGCATATCAATCATGGAACGAAGACGTCCTCATGAATCAGCCCTATTTAAACATGCACGTTTGGTATGCCTTCTGTAGATTCTGAACGCTGGCAGTAGGTGCCGCTACGCTCAGCTCTAGACCACAGTCACTCGTGAGCTATTCAGCTCTGGGACTATTCGCCCTATAGATGAGTGTACAGAAGCGAGAAACAACCCAAGTCAGGAAACCAAATTGCTATTTCCTATAGGGATTATGCCACAATGTCATCTTTGACGTTTGATTTTACTGTGAAAAGTAGCAAGTTCGTCTATCATGTAACCGTCGATCGTTCCGTATCATTCTCAAAATTCATACCTGGTACTTAATTTGCTTCAAAAACGCTCGTTTCGTGTGATTTTCGGTTGAATTTGACGGACACATCACTAAAACATAAGTGTGAGCAACATTCCGGTCACCTCTACTTTACTGACGTTGGCACCGCCTACCCATGGGGGGTGACTGGAATGTTGCTCACGCTTATGTTTTGGTGAGGTGTCTCTCGACTCTGGCCGAAAATCACACGAAACGAGCATTTTGTTAGCAGATGAAGTATCAGGTATGAATTTTCGTGTGATTTTCGGCCGATTTAGAAGACACCTCGCCAAAACATAAGGCTTGAACAACCTTCCAGTCACCCCTCATGGGTACGTGGCACTGACGTTAGTAAAGTGGAGGTGCCCAACGTTTACTGTGAGGTGACCGGAATGTTGCTCACACTTATGTTTTAGCGATGTGTATGTCAAATTCGGCCGAAAATCACACGAAACAGGCGTTTTTGAAGCAAATTAAGTACCAGGTATGAATTTTGAGAATGATAGGGAACGATCGACAGTTACATGATACATGTAGACGAACTTGCTACTTTTCACAGTAAAATCGAACGTCGAAGATGACATGGTGGCATAATCCCTATAGGAAATAGCCATTTGGTTTCCTGACTTGGGTTTTTCTCGCTTATGTACACTCGTCTATGGGGTAAATAGTCCAAGCGCTGAATAGCTCTCGAGTGACTGTGCTCTAGAATATGTGAAGTTGGGGTATAGATTTGCCATTTCTGGTTTTTGTGATAAAGGGTTCATTATAGTTGTACTTCATGGGTTGGTCCAGCTAAAATCTGTCAAGTTGGTTTTTAAATGAGTTCACTGAAACGGCTCTGACTGTAGTAGAATCAGGCAGTGTATTCCATATGTTGATGATGCGTTGAGTGAAGAAGATTCGTCTGATCTCTAGCTAGCAATGGTGTTTAACTAATTTTAGTGAGTGTCTGGTTTGATTACAGTAGCTACATGTAGATTAATTAATTTACCAGGAGACCATATTTTGAAAAATGCACTTAGAAAAAATATACAAATCAGTTCTCCATGGGCAAAATTTGTCACCTCCCATCACGTTTTGGGAAGTTACAATCACAGTCATGTTTTCAGTGCATTTAGAGTAAATTCTTATTCTCAGTTATATGTAAGAAGTTAAAACATGAGTATGAAAATCAATACTTAGAAACTTGGAAGAGAACCCTTGTCAATGATTCAAGGAAGAATGGAAGTGGTAACAAATTGCGCACTTATAGAATCTTCAAGACCAAGTTTGGTTTTGAAAAATATTTAAGAAATATTTCAGATTTCTGGTAATACGTAGAAGTTTGACAAAATATAGACTGAGTTATAATAATTTGCATGTTGAAATGGGTAGGAAATGTAAACCTCATTTACCTTTAAATGAGAGAATTTGCTTGAGATGTGATAGTAATAATAGATGATGAGTTTCACTTTTTATTCACATGCAAGTGTCATATTTCTGAGAGATCAATTTTGTGCCAGAAAAGTAGAACAGATTTCTCTATCACTATGAGTGTTGAAGAAAAAGTAGAAAACATGAAAAAGATTATGGAACAGAATTTTCTGAACCTTGCTATATTTATAAGGAATTCTGGTGTTTGCTCCAGTAGCTACCTACAGTTAGCTGGTTACAGTTAGAGTTATATGTGTACTTCAATTCAATTTACTTGGATTTTAATATCCATTTGATGGTGTTCAGTTTTGGACATGTTGTTTTTTCATCTGAAATGTACTCTACCACACTCTCTGTCAGTGTTTGTTGAGTAATAAAAGATTGATTGATTGATTAATGTACATGTAAGGGTGAAGATTTCAACTGTTATAACTTTTGTGTCATAAAGAACAGTCATAATTTTGTATAACTCCATTAAGTCACCGCGTATTCTGCAAATTCTGAGTTTGGGTAGATGTACACATGTAGACAACTTTTTAAGACAATCCTCGTAAGATAATTGGGCTAATCCAGGTTACATTTTTTGTGGCTCTACATTAGACATTTTCATGACAGTCAATGTCTTACTACCGGTAGTGTATGGGTTCCAAACACTATTGCAATACTCCAGCATATATTTAGGACGTACCAAAGCCTCGAATAGTAACTTGAATGTCTCTACATCGAGAAAACTGAAGGATTGTCTTATTATACCCACTGTTTTGTTTGCTGTATTTTTATGGTTCTGTATGTGGCTATCAACAGTTGGATTGTTGCCATTACACCAATGAGGGTGAATGTCTTTCTCATTTGCAACAACTTCTAATACAGTATTAGACCCATCCTATTGAAGCATGGTATATGGCTGTGGCTGGATACTTTATTCTTATTGTGGATTAATAAAGCTTTGCATTTGTCTGGATAAAATCTTAGCAGCCAGTCATTGCTCCAATCTACAAGACTCTCAAGGTCACATTGAATCAACTCTGAATCTGCAGACTTCTTTGATATCATGGTAAATTTTTTGTTTCATCAGCAAATAAGAAGACATTTGATGAGACAGACAGGAAGATCATGTATGAATATACATTGTAACAAATAAGATGGGGCCTAGGACAGAACCTTTAGGGATGCCACTACTAGAGTAGCTACCACTTACACAGACTCGTTGTTGGTGGTCCTTTAATAAGTCCTCAATTCATGTGCATGTATGAAGTTTGCTGATGAGATGTCTGTGAGGAACTTTGTCAAATGCCTTCATGAAGTATATAAACATGTAAACTGTATTTATTGCTCCTCCATCATCTAGAATTTTCGTCCTGTGATCTAACACTTTCATTAATTGCAACGTTGTAGATCGGCCGCTGATAAAACCAAATTGTTGGTCAGTGAATAAGTTACATTTGTTCATATGGGAAACAATCCTGCGTAGTGTGTGAAATTAACATCGGTCCGACAGTCCGAGACCAGTAGATTTCTGGTCAGACCAAGAGTTTTAGCAACATGTCTTTCCTTATGACCGACAGGGATTTGGAATAGGCCTAAATGATGAAAAGTTCTCAGTCAAGACCTGTAACAGCTTATAATGCAGATGATGACTATGAATCTGACAGGGAGAGCAAATCCACTCGCCTGATCTCACGGTTAGCAGCAGTATTTACCGCTGGCCAACAAGTATCCTGATGGGCTAGCATAAATTAGGAGATTAGCAAAGTCAATCAGCATCACACGACATGGAGAACCACAGATTGCCTGTGACAAATGTCATCAAAGCGAACACAGGGACAGTTTCTGAGCCTTAATGACATACAATTCTTCAACCAGATTCAAATTTAAAGAACATATGCAATTCTTGGCTGAAAAAAATGTAGAACTGATAAATTACGGCTGTGATTTAATTTTGAAAAAAAAAACAAAAGTTATACATGAAATAGTCAAGCATCTACGTAAAAATTCTACTGATGTGAATTCAGTACATATACTTTGTGAGTAAAAGCCTTTGCAGCATACAGAAACACAGACATTTCAAAGATCAAAAGAAAAATAATTTGGCTGTGAAATTTGTTGTAGTCACAAGTGAAATTCTTATAATAAAAAGATAATTCATTGTGACTGTGCCGTGAGAGATAAAATAGCCCATCGTTTGCCGGACTTGGGCATGGCAGCCATGGTGGATATGACAAAGAACTCTTCTATTAGGAAGAGGGGCCTAGGATTAAAAGTTAGGGAAAGAAGTTTGGCTTCACTTTCAGTTTGATCACTTAAACTTTGATTCTACATTTTTTTATCATCCTTTATTGCTGTCTTTCTTCAATAAACGTAATGAGTTTGTAAACCTTAATGAAATTTGCTCATCCCTTTCAACAAATACATGTACATGTAGTTTCCTCATCATAACATGCCATGCTTACATACAACACATGTCATCATATATTAGGCCCCCCCAAAAATTATTTGTTTCTGGTCACTGCCCGTATCACTTCAAAGTGTGTACGTCAACTCTTTTTTTTCTCCGTTTTTCATTTGCCCCTATGGAAAAAAGATAAAAATGCATCAAATTCTACCAAAAATGAAAAAATGAAAAAAAAAATTGTGTCGCCGCATCATTTTTGCCACATGTAAATGACCAGAACAAACCTATTATTTTTTGGGGGGCCTTAGTACACTGTCAACTGGAGGTGGAGTGCTGTCATCTTCAAATTGTGAAAACGCTACATAAGTATTACCAATAATCTGCTTCCCATTCTCAGTCACATGGAGTTTAGCAATTCCTGATTTAACTTTTCTTTTGGATTTCAAGTACTGCCACAAAGTTTTGCAGGTAGACTTATTTGCATATGCTACGATATCTTTGTCTCTAGCTTTTATCATATGGGGTACATGTATATTGCGAACTCATTGCAGTAAAACCCCTCTCCCTCCCCCTTCCTCTACGGAACAATAACAAAATGATGATTGTAACATGCTCCAAGCATGATAAATCACCAAAAGAGGTTGTTGAAAGTTTAACTCTTGACAGACTGTTGAACAGCAAAACATTTCATAAAATCTTAATGGTAATTGAGTGTAATGCATAGTCTATGTACAGTTTCTGCATGCCATAACCATGGCACATAATAAACAAAATACTAAATAATTAAATATTGAAATATTGAATATTGATTGTCATGTGTGTGTTTTTAATTACCCATGGTCTCTTTGGAGAGAGTGTTACACCATGGGATGCACAGAGGCACATACATGCACATGTATCCAGAGTTTTTCTCCTGGTGGTGCACTTGAATGAAAGCATAACAAGTCTCATACTTGTATGTGTATTGAGCTGGCAGAGCAAACATAGCAAACCAGGATTTAAATATTTTTCATTTTTTGGGATTGAACACACTAAATGCTAATTTCCTTCCATAGCATTTATACATTCAGATTTTAATCAGATGTATGGTAAACCATAGACTCAAAAAGTGGGTCTATGGGAAAAATTTACTGTAGAAGGTTGTAAAATCCTGTAAGAATCAATGACACTACCTTTAATATTGTAGGCCTTAATTTTGCAGACACCTCAAGTACACACACTCCAAAATGATGGTGTGAAGTTGGCATCAACTAAAGTGATGCCTGTATGTATCTCTGAGCTAATATGCTATTTACTTGTTCACACTGCGAATGACCAGACTTTCATAAAAAGAATTTGCCTTTGGTTTTGATAGCATTAGCCAGAGTAGCACTGGAAACAGTTTTGTCTCTTAATGTTTTATTTTATGACAAGCTACTGAAAATGTGTGAGCAGTCACCATAGTCAGAATATCGGTAGTGGGGTGGTGGGTGGTGGAGGCTACTCTGCACTTTGAGTAGTACCATAAATGTTGTTGCATTTGTTTAACAAATCAAATTTTTCATATTACATGTACGCCTGTCCTCTGTTGTTGACATGTAATGATGTATGATAAAACTTTCTTGCATGTTTATGCAAACCTGAGCAAGCATCATTGTCTGATACTTTGCATCCTATAACCATAGATCATACACTACCGACTTTGGTTTTTGTTTGTACAAACAAATTGAATTTTTGGTCAGGAACAACATATCTTTACATGGATGTTATTCATGATACATTTAGGATAATTGCTACAGTAATAGAATTGAAATACTTCAAGCCTTGTTTTACCAAAAATGACCCAGTTCTTGACACTCCCTGAAAATGATTCAACTGCTTTTATATCAACCTTTGCATAAATTACCCAGCTGGTGACAGGTGAAAACTACCGCACCCAAAATGCCTGTGCATAAATTACCCAGCTGGTGACAGGTGAAAACTACCGCACCCAACCTTTGCATAAATTACCCAGCTGGTGACAGGTGAAAACTACCGCACCCAAAATGGCTGTGTTCAATTTTACCTACATGTACTTCTGTGACTTGGCCTTTTACTGTCCTTAGCAATTTCTACAAACCTAGATATTGTTTAGAAACACAGTACTCTATAATGCTCTCTGTTCTGTATATTAAACACTTTCGATTGCTCTTGAATGAACCATTCCTTTTAATGTGTTTCAGAAATAAAGTTCCCAAACAAAGGAATTTTCAATCACTCAGGTTACATATCAAAATGAAAAGCTTACTGTGACTAAAAGGAAAAGTTATCGTCTGAGACAAACATACAATATGATCCATGTAATGCTAATTCATTGAGTTGCCTTTGTGTTTTATTGAGGGCCTGATGCAGAATCTCTGTAATTGTCTGTTCTGCTTTATTTTTGAACACAAGTTCTGAATACAAAAGTTTGTTGCTTTTCTGCTGTAGAGGGCGCATTTAGATTGTGACACTGTACGTGTACATGTATGTATTGCTATAGTTGTATGTGGTTGCTGAAGGTACTGAAGCAAGATTCTATATCCAAACCATACTGTATATGTACATGATACATGTCACATCTTGATACATCTCAGTAAAATACATACTCATGGTTCATCATAATGAAATTGTCAATGCTTGGCAGCTAGTCAGCATGATCATTTGCATATTATTTAATTTAAAAGTCTGCAGAAGCTTATACCATAAAAATTGCAATGTACTTTCTAAAGCCCTCCCCCACCCCCCCCCCCTACACCCCCCCCCCCCCCCCCCATCATTCAAATCTGTGGTGAGAACTTTCACATGTAACAGCCTGTGGGCATGTGAATTAAATTGTTACATGTATGCATGTCTATTAGACATCTTGTTTAGGTAAACTGTTACGCCATATATATAGAGCACATTATTCACTCTTGTGGGATATACTTTGTGTATGTGGATTGAGGATCATTTCAGAACAATGTATAACTATGATGTCATAGGTTATAAAAACCAATGAAGCAACTTGCCCGATAAAGTGTTTTGGTTGACTGGACATGTCCCATATGATGTATTTGACACAACCTGATTGTTTTGAGACTGCTGAATTCAAAACAAGCAGAAGCATCAGGATTTTTCACGAGCTTGTCAAACTAAGACATCCATAATAATTCTGATATGACATGACCTGATGACATTTGTCACAAGCAATCTTCATTGTACATGGATTTTTGGTAGTTTTTACTTGCAATGGTACAATGGTACAGTTTGGTGCTATCTGAGAGGTGTTTTCAATTTGTTTTTTAACTCCTATTTGTCCATATAAATGACAATGGGGAGTTATAGGTTGGAAAAAAGTCTGTATGTATGTATGTATGTATGTATGTATGTATGTACATGTATGTATGTACCGTATGTATGTATGTATGTATGTATGTATGTCCGTCCACTCAACAAATAGGGTGAAACAATAGGGTGAAATTTTTAAGATAGGATTTTGGGACATTCTTTCCAATTTTTGGTCAAAATATTTTCCTTTGAAAATATGTGTCTTTCCATCTTTAAAGTTGACATACAGGTCCCTTGAGATGATACCAATTCATTTTTAAAGTTGACATATACAGTAGATCCCTTTTAGGATGATACCAATTTGGTGTTTTTTGAAATATATGATGATATTGGCAAAATTGTAATTTTAGGGCAACTTTGAGTATTTTTTGTAAAGAAATCATTGTAGTCTTAATCATCCTATCTGATTGCTGTGGATTTGGTCAACAGATTCCCAAACGAGATGGGGAATGAAATTGTACGAATGTTACATGTAACATTTTTTATTTTTAGACAATACCAGTACTCAAGATGATAATTACTGTCAGACTTTCTGTAAAGGACAATATAGAAATGCTGGAATTGAGCATGTTTGGTGCTAGAGGGTGGACCATTTGTTATCTTGTGTGTGGGGGGGGGGGGGGGGAAGGTGTCCAGAAGATTTTTGAAAAAAAATTCCCAGCAAATGTCAATGAAAAAATTCAGCCAGAGAAGGCTTGACATAAAAAAGGTGGGAGAGTGGGAAAAAATAATGTACAACGGATCATGTGAAAAAATAATGCTACCTCATTAATCTTCCAGACACCCCTACATGTAAGTATATCAAATGGTCCACCCCTAGTTACAAAAAGAGTTTGCTTTACTTTGCCTCAAGTTTTATTGAGGGATATAATACTTGGGATCCCTGCTATGAAAATGAATTCTCATTTGTTTAGTGTCTATGACAACAAGGAGTTATATGTATAGTCTAGTTCTGAGATATCTGAGACTGTATTTATGCATTTACATATGAAAGTATACTTTGATATTTAGAGTGAAGATGTGTTATGAGTCGAAGATCGAACTTTGTTCTTTTGTCTTAGAAAACACTTGCCCTATTGCTTGGAAATTTTGGTATACAAATAATGATCTGACCCTTTGAGCGCCAAAGTCAGTTTTTATCACCTTTATAAAATATATCCTAGTCAATTTTTTTCAGAATTTTGCCAAAATTTTGATAAAAATCTGTAGCCTATGAAATATGATGTCCATTTTCTCAAAATTATCAAAAAAAATTACAGAAAAATTCTTAAAAAATTGGTAAAATGTTGCACTATAATTTTGGCGGGAAAGATTACAGCACTGAAAGGGTTAATACATGTAGGCATCTAAATTGATGTAAAATGCAAAATGCAAATGCCTATGTCATCATTAATCCTGTAACTGGTCCTGTAACTTCCTGTTTTAACTGATTTTGTAGTGAATAATCTCTGCCAAAAAATGCTTTGAATGGAAAGCAAGAAATGGATCTATTTAAACTGATTTTATAGCTGCAAAATTTTTCTGTCAGAAAGTACCTGCATGTATTATGATTTTCAAGAAATCTGTGATAATGAACTTTATCACTGTTGCGATCTGTTTGTAAATTCACCACTCAGCACATCACCTACACTGAAAGTAATGCTACACACACCCTCTATATTAACAATATGCAACACATGATAAACTTTTGGCCAGTTATTTCAACTTTCAGTGACAGCAACAATCTATGAAACAGAGTATATTAGAAAATACAAGCAGCTATAAAAGAACACTCAGAGAAGACAACTCGTTTAAGAGCACTGAAAGAACACAGCAAAATGTAAAAAGGCAACAAAATAACAATTGTGAAATGAAAAGGCAACATGAAAGAAAAGTACAAAAAAGCTACAAGCAAATTGTATGACAAAACACTGACTTAAGATAGCAAGACCTGGCCTGTTTTAAGAAATTTGAAAAAGCCAAGCTAAGGACACACATTATGAAATTAAGAAAAGATCAAGATTTCAGGGAAAAAAATCTATCTAGGTCTTTCTTAGGTCACACAACAAAATCCTGAGTTTTGGGAAAAGAGAAAGTGCAAAGCACATGTTTACTTGAAAACATTGAGACATAATTCACAATACAGAGTCTGAATGTGCAAAACTAAGAACACGTACACACATAAAGACATTTTGTCAAAATCCATATTTAGACATAGGGAGAAAAGAAAGTAACAGGCCTACTGTCAAAGTTTATGAAACAATTCACAGTACAAAAATGCTGAGACTATAAAGTTACAGAAATGTATTAAATTTCTGTGAAATTCCAGAATTTCGAGATAATGAAAAAAAAAGCAAATAAAGGCTTTATCGAAAATCACAGAGAGAGCATAAAATTAACAACAACAGAAAACTGAAGAGAAGTACAAAGTATGCAAGACTGGATAGAGCAACAAAAAATAATACTGCATGCAGCAGTGCTAAAAACATTATTAGTCTACATTCTACAGTAATGTAGTGGCCACAATGAATCACTGCAATACTGCATTGCTCCCTTTAGCAGGCAAACAACATCAGAAGGGCCTATTTATGTGTGTACAATATGTTACCAAATTCGTTTAGCAAGTCAATCAGGAAAGCTGTAAATATGGCCAAACAATTTTCTGATGTTGTATCTCAGTGTTTGACTTGGTTTATTTCTGTCAATGACATCGAATGGGCATGAAATACTTGTTATATTTCTATATCTGATGGTAAAATTCCTGAATTTGCTATTGCAAACAACATGAATTTCCCTGTAATACCACAACAATTATACCAGCATCAATTGGAAGAGATTGATTCCATTAAGGATTCCATTTATGCAATTTTTTTGCCATTTGCCTCAGGGAGGTTAAAGGTCACTATCAGGTCCGTTGTGAATATTCTGATAGATCTTACTCCTACAGTGAATGCACATACCAAGAATGTTAGATGACTCTGTGACTACGCCTGTAAAACTGGCTCTGAAAACGGGGAAAAATATGGAATGTTGATGTGGAAGATAATTGTATTCGTAATACGGTAGTGTGTGTTTTCCCCAGTCATAGTTCAATGCAAATCTCAGCCCAAAATATATCCCAGTCTTTACATCAACAACCAGCAAAACATGTGACATGCAAGAACAGCCATTTTCCCATGGCATGATGCATCTGTTAGCAATGTATAATATTTATCATTATGTGACTTATACTATGTGGTGTATATACCGGTATATATATATATATATATATATATATATATATATATATATATATATATATATATATATATATATATATATATATATATATATATATATATATATATATATATATAAACACACACACACACACACATATATATGAGTAACCCCCTTCTTTCTCTCCATATTTTGAGCACCCCTTGTAGCTTTCAGTGTTTTGAGTTACCCCCTCAGATTCCTCCGACCCCCCTCCATGACTGAATTTGTTTTTTGTTTGAAGTTCTTTGTATTAACCCTCATTACTCAGAACAATTTGACAGTTACCCCTTTGCAATGTATCGGCCATTCCAATAATATACCAATACACTTACCATGGCAACTATTGTCAAATCTTCGGTTAGGTTACTGTGTCTTTATAACTCATCCTTTTTCATGTGTATTGTGTTGACATCTTTGTACGATGACAAAAGAGATTCTTACATTGTACGTTTTGTCAATTGCAAGCAACTTACAGTTACTGAGTAGAATTTTTAGAATCTGTTCTCAGCCCCTGACATTATCAGTTAAACTAAAAGAAGAAGATTTATATTTGTACACTTGTATGTTTTTAATTCACTTTCATGATTACTACTGTGTTCTTTCTGTGCATATGAGTTGTCAAACATTGTGTGCATGTGAGTTGTCAAACATTGTGTGCATATGAGTTGTCAAACATTGTGTGCATGTGAGTTGTCAAACATTCAGCATCAGTGTATAACACAGTTGATCATTCAATCTCATTTTAGAAGAATTTCTAAATTACCATAAATAGAAAATGCTATCCCAATATACTTCATAAAACATAGGTCTGTTCTGTCATACCATAGTAATGTTTAAAAGATAATGATATGGATTACATGTGTTTTTCATGTCAATGCAGGTTCTAATGAATGATGAAGATCGGTGTAATTACTAACTGGTCAGATATGTGCAGTATTGTAATTTTGTATTTTCATTGAGCTATCTACACAGTTACAAGAAGTTCATGTGCAGTTACGTCTGCTCATTATTTGACAGTAAATGTATGCAACAAGCCAACATGTATTCAAAGTGACAGTTTTCCTTGACAACCAAGGCAGGGTATCAGAATCATTGCCACCATTCAAAAAACCTCTTTCTGGATTTAAGCTTAAACATGTTATTCTACTTTAGATCCGATGGTACATGTATTTATGAAGGATACCAATATCAATAATATCAGTAACAAATTTACAGCACTAAAGGAAGCTGCAAACGTATTCTACGGTATTTACTGCACATAGTGGTACACTGTATGTACTAGTACTATATTTCTGGTAACATTTTTAGTACAAAGACAGTGACAGCCTTGACTTTGAAGTGGATCGGATTATAAATGTTTTTCTTACACAATATCAAACATTACAATAAGAATACCTTTACTACTGAGATCAAAAATACTTTGACACAAAAAATATTATTCCCTGGATGGTTGAAATTCTAAGCTTTGTTGGATTAACACTGACATACTGCCCTTTCAAATGTGCTTGAACAATGCCAAATCTGACTTGATAATCAACTCAAGTCAAATAGAAAACACCTGCCAGCTTGAAGCAAACAAATCAGCTGAAAAAATATTTCTGTAGAAGCCATGTTTTACCTGACAAAGCTCTGTTGGCATTTTTGGCACATGTTAAAAACACCATAATATGGGTGTATGAGTAACAGTGTGTTAAACGTTTCTAGATACTAATTGAGAGCTACATCTACTAATGACAACCTACATTTGCTCTGAATCAACAACTTAAATTCCCACTTACCTGGTTTTTTTTTCAGTATATCTCATTTAAAAAGTACGCTCACTTGTCATAATGCTAGAAACGTTGCACTAAAAGTGTTGCCTCCAAACATGCAGGGAGCTTTCAGAATAAGACGGATAAGAACACAACGACAACCAAACACCTGGATGTAGGTATTATACTAAAATGACACTCTAATTTGAATGCAGGGCATATTCAGATTACTGGATTATTAAATACGATGGGGAATTTGGAATTTTAAACATATGCAGAAACCCTACCTGCATTGGATGTACAATGTAGGTTCAAAACAAGTCTTCTTTTGTCAATCACTTTCACAAAAAAACCGTTGTATTCCATTTGAATGAGCTTTGGAGACCTCTCAATTTTATAGTAGGGTTGTTAAGATATTCTTTTTCATATAAGTGAGTGGGGTATTTTAAGTGTCTTTATTCAGAGTCCAAGGCTTTTGTGTTGGTGATGTCAGTATTTGTTCCATGCCTAGCCAATCAGGGAATGTCTTTGTTGTTTGCATAGCAACCAGGCTAGACTCATTGCAAATTACTGAAAAGGGTAGATCATAGTGTCATTGATGTCATGAGTACTGTATTCAAATTGACTTCAGAGGTGACAGTCTGGTAAGCAATACAAACTAGACTGATCTGTTGTGTTACTCTCTGAGTCTGTTACGAAGACTACCAAATAAAGACTTGGATCAGAACGATATTGTACAAAGGGAACGTTGATTCTGAGTGAGTGCCTGTACTGGAATTATTCATCAGAAGACATATTTTTTCTGTGGACACTGTAAGCTATGGATTACTATGCAGACACAAATGATGACACAGTTAAGAAAAAACGTTCCAACTGGAAACCTATCAGCGGACTGGAATGGCCTGGTGATAATATGCTAGAGTTAGCATTGAAGAAAATACAACATCTGGATCCTGATCGGGTATACCTTCATTTTGTATGATTTAGAAAATATAGTAGAGCTCATTGCCAATGTTCCACTTTAAACTGCTGTTACACCATTTAAATATTGCAACTTATGCCCGCTAATGAATTGCACTACCACTAATGATGTCATAATGTACACAGATCAATAATGATATTTAATGATATTGATATTTTGTTTGTTCTGAAAACAAAGTCATTTATCAGTTTCTTTGCCTTTTATCTTTTGAACAGTTCTTGAGCCACGTAATGGAATTGACATGCATTAATAAAACAATAATTCCTTGTCAGAAAATTCAGATTATTGCATAGAATTTGCATATCTACATGATAGAATAAAAAATCTAGTAATTAATACATTTGGTAAATTTAAAGAGACTCATAGTTTTATTACATGTACCTGTAGATAAGAGTTATCTACATGTATAAGAGTTTTAGGAATACTAGTTCAGTCTCTCATTTTATGGAAAAGTAACAAAACTTACTTTTAACTGCTTTGTGGTCTCACCATCATTAACAAAATGTGTATAGTATTTGAACTGTAAACAGTAATGTACATTGTAATTCGACTGAAGGCCAACTCTTTCAAAGATATGTCACATTTTATGATCTAATAGGAGTTCAAATATACAATATACTTCAATTGGTATTAATTTGTAACCTAAGTATAATGGTGATAAGATAGCGTAACATGAAATATTAGCTGACATATACTGTGAATACATAATTAGCAATGATGTCTTATGTTGTATATCATAACAATTCCAGATCCTCAAATCAGTCATTTAATGAAAACAGTAGTCCTTACAAAGGTAAATGTATATTAATGTAGAGTGATCCTTGGAGATAGATATTCAGGAGCTCAAACTTTTGCAAGTATTTTGATTTATCACTTGTGAGGATTCATTTAGAACCTCATTGAGTATGTATTTTTCACCAGCTTGATTATTTTTCATTATTTTTATTTTGTATGCAAGTTGCAGGTTATTCTACTCCCAAGAGAATGTAGATACATGCACCCAATATTTAACTTGTTAACATAGCATCTATATGTGAAAATGAACTGTTGTTGTTTACATTTGAATTCTAGTCATGACCAGAATTTATTTATCGACAATATCAACACAGTTTACAGTACATGTATGTACAGGCTGAGTTGACAAGCTGAATACTGTGTTATATCAACATGCTTTTGGGAGTAGAACAAGGAATTACAGTGGACATTAAAAAACAGAAGTATGTAATGATCATCAAAAGTTAGCATTACTGGCCCATTAATGAAAATGGAAAATTTCATTTTTTCCTTAAAGTGTTGACACAAGATGGGCAGCCATTTTTATTTCAAGTGTCAGTAAATAGTGGATAATTTGTTTCTTAAATTTTGCAGGGTGACTCCTGATTTTTTATTCCTGATTATGAAAAGAAAAGGTGTAAGTTTCCTAACAGAAAGTTTGAGCAAAAATTGTTCTTGCAATTTCGAGGTGCATACTTCCTTTATTACAACAATGTTTATGGTTAAGTATTGCTAGCAAGGTACATGTTTGCAATAAATGATACTTTGTGACAGCTTATTACATGAATTTTAAAAATGTCAGCATTTAATTATTCACCTATATTCTCCACCTTAGTCATTGCATCATTTAATGAGTAATTAATGTTTGGCGGTTCAGATTTATTGGTGATGTTTTCATGAGGTGTTTTTGTTGTACATTGTGATTCATGACAAGACCATAGTAATAAGACAATATATACTGTACATGTAGATGTGACATTCACAAGACATGAAACATGCATTAATAACTATAGAGACATCAGTCACTCATATTTTGCTTCAAACATTTTTCATCAAACAACACTTCCTGCTGGTCATTTATCAATGTGTGTTACCATGACAATGCATTGTCATGATATACATGTAAAATGTATGGCTGTTCTATAATAAAATCCCATTTTGTGTGCCGGCAAATTGCCTAATCCCAGAAAATACAGGAACAATGGCCATGTTTGTTACAGATATTTCATTTGTTATGGCAACAGAAACTATGGGGATTACATATAAGAACAAATATTTGCACTTGTCAAAGGTCACTTGAGGACATACATGGCATAGATTATCATTCATGACCTTGACATTTGTGTTTTGTAATTGTATCTCAGGACAAGACATGTTACTTTGATTGATAGATAATTTCATATCACATCAAATTTCATAACCAAGTATAGCTTTAGGATTGCTGCTGTTGACAGTGCACAATAAAATTTAAGAAAAGAGTAGAACAATCCAACCTTTATATAAATATTTTATATGCAAGTGAAATAGAATGGTTTCTGGGAAGGTTTCTGCAACATTACCCACTCTGTGTCATTAACACAACTGTCCTGTTTGTTTTATTCACCTATACACCTAATTTTTTATCTCTCAAATTATGAGATTTTGTAACATACTAATACTTTATTCAGCTGTTGTGCAATAAACAATGCCAGTAAACAATGTCAGAATTGAATTGCATTTAAACATGGACATTATAGGTGAACATTTTAAATTGAAAAATTCAGGAACTTCTTTGACCATTTTATCCCCTGTGTAGCGGTCCAACTTTACCATAGAAAACAATGGGGTTGGGTAAAACTATGGTTGAGAAATGGTTAAACTGAAAACTGTGTTTCCTTTCCTTATAAAGTAAACTGATAGATACCTGTACACATTTTTGAATCATGGTGAATACTATTAACATGTACAAGCCTGCTTGTTGTATTTGTACAGTCATATGAATTACCTTTGTATAATATTGTGACAATGACATTTCTCTTGTTTGCTGTATTCAAGAACTGTATTTATGTTGCTAGAGACATATCCTCTTACTGGCACTGTAAGCCCCAATCCTACAGCATATTGACTTTCTGATATGTAAATTTCAGCTTTGTACTAAAAATCCTACATTTTTTCATCTGCTTTATTTATCTGCATAGCAATACCTCCCTAAGACTCTGTAAGCACTGTTAAACAAAACCTTTGACCTGCTATGTGATATATGCTCTTGAAAAAGGTCTACAATGTAGTGTCTGTTTCCCTAGCAACAGAATCATTTATAATAAGATCATTTGTGTACAGGACAGCCATTTTGTACATTTTAAGTATAATGTGATATGTAATTGCTTTTAATTGCTCAGTAATATTAAATGGCAGACTTTGTCAAGAGTACTATTGAAGCACATTTCCTACACACAGTGCAGAACAGCAGGCAATTTAGTTTATAGCCTTTGTTCAGTACATGTGAGTTAGGACTTAAAAAGTCATACTCTTGTATCTCAGTTTTTCATGCCATCTTAATAATTTCCATGATTTTGTCAAAGGGCCACTAAGCTGACGACTTTATGTGTAAAGTGACACCTTGCACAGAAGTAAGATTGAATTATTAAAACCAGGAATTTCCCTCAGTGTGTTTTACAAAGTATCATTGCTTTGAAATATGATAGTTTTGTTAAAGACAAGGAAACAGTCTTATAATTTGATAATTGAAAATATTTAATGTAGTCATTTGTCATGGTCAAAGAATGGAATATTAATATATGTATGACCTATGACTGAGATATATTTTTATAAATACTAATCATATGCCGCAATTTGTTTTCAAACAAGTATTTTCACAAAAAATCTCATATTAACTGATTTGATATCATGAATGATACAACAGAATAGACTTATATTCACAGAATGTTCTTATAGTCACATTTCTTAAACTATTGCAGCAGTTATGCAGTCATGCCACTTAGGGAAAATTCCTTTACTGGAACCCTGTCAATATGGGGTATTATCATATACCTCAAGCCACATTCCTATGTAACACTACATGGGGAAAAAAGCCCTTACATTTGTGTAATAATTTGTCATATTATGCCCAGGCATACTTTTTCCAAATATGAACAAGTATGTGCATTTCAGAACTTAGATTTATTCTGTTACTACATGCATTGCAATAAACAAAGCCAGAGCATATTTAACAATGTGTCCTCATTCTGATTGTAGGCCTGACAGTGTAGTAAGTGAAATCAGCTGATATTCCTATTGAAATGAGTGTTAACTGAGCATGTTTTACCTTGAAATTATTTACATAGGTAGCATACTTCCAACCATAACACAATTCAAAACCTTTGAAGACTGACACTTAAAACTTTTGTGGTCTGTACATAAAAGGTGACTTTTGGAATCGTGCAATCCATATTCTGTATAGAAAGTGTTTTGTACTGATGAATTGTACTTTGGAAAGATAATATATCAGATAAGTACTAAGGAACGTTTGAGTGTCACATTTAAAAGCTAAAATTGCTAAAAATGAAAACATTCTGTTTCATTGACATAATAACACCATAGAGATATGTGTTCCTAATATTCTCATTTCTTTGTGTGAATTACATGCAACAGAACTGTTCTGATAAATATTTAATGAAGCAGGCTGACATATATTCTTTTCACATCATAGCAACATGCCTTTGGATTCTTGAATATTTAATGTATGTCAGATAATTGAAATGTGTGACTATAACCAATGTTGATGTTGGTGACTTTAGTTCCTCATCAACTTACATGTGCACATTCATGACTGGAAGAGAACAAAAATTAGGTTTAACCCTTTGCACCCGGACCCCCTGGTACTCTATGACGTCATCGGACATTTCTGTCCGAGCCAGGTTCATTGTATAATATTGTATTGAGTAGTCTAAATTCCTATGCTGAATTATCATTTTTTGTTTTATTTTGTTTTTCAGAAAGCATTACTGCACAGATTAGTGTATATTGCCAAACTTGGACCTGAATTAAATGATAAAAGAGACCTAGGAAGTAAGTGTCATCTTAGTTGTCTCCTCATTTGGTACAAAGTGTAAAAATGGCTAACTTCAGTAAAACATAGTGAAAGCTTGTAAACATCGTGTTCAGTATCTTTATCTTTAATAACAATCATTTACTTCAGAAAATTTAATCAAAATTACCTTTCACAACCAATTCTTTCATCTTGTGCTGGTAAAATCTATTTCTTAATATATTATACATGGACTGAAAGGTAAAAAATAATGAACAATCTTCTAAAGTTAGAATATACTAACTGTAGAGGAACTTTCTATCAAACTGTTGGTGTAAATTATTCCTGTATCTGATATTCAAATGATATCATGTTTGATGTTGTTGTAAAGTGGCTTCATCTTTTTAGCTCCCAATATGTGACTGTATACATACAATTGGGAACTGACGGAATCAGGGGTGTCTTATACTTGATATTGTGGTCTACAGCATGTCCAATATAGTATAGTTATATGAAAAGGGAAGGCAGCCAGCTTCCTTTCATGTCTGTGAAAACCTTTTGTTTCACTTGCTGTCATGAACTTGTTCGCTGAATCTCCAACACAGGACTGATGGTTGATTACATGGACGTCCAATCTACTGTACCTTTGATCCTTCTTGAAAGCTGCCCTGTCACTGTTGAAATGTAGTGCTGAGTCTTAAAATTCAGTTTCTTAAATGAATGGCAGCTAATGGGGCATCTGGAAATCTCAGTAAAACTTCAAATTTTTCCGCTTCCATTTGCATATTAATGTGAATTGTTACAGGCTGACACCAAAGAACTGTAAAACAGTTAGGGTCCATTAATGTCTGACGTGACCTTATTGATTTTAGACATGGGAGAGGTAAATATTTCCATCCTCCCACATACAGGTTGTATGTAGAATATTAAAATAGTAATTCAATGTCATTTATTGATAATATTGATATTTCATAATTATAAAATTAATGTTATATTTCTTAGACTATCTATTCCTAGTTCACATATGTAGTAATCAGTTCTATATGAATGATTCATTTGTTCATTCATTTGTCCTCAACTTTTCTTGTCGATGTCATCTGACGATCATTCCATCATGTGTTTTATGACCAGGTTATTATGAGAAGCAGTTCAAACAATGGCAGAACCAACACCAAGGTGAAGGAGTTACAGGAATGCTGCTTGTTTATCCAAGTTATTATGTTCATCTTGTAGAAGTAAGTATCAGATTCTTATGAAAGTGAATAAGTATTGCTTGGATAATATCATGATGTAATTGGAGATAGAAAAGTGCAAGAGTTGTTATTTCTAAAAATGCTGCATTGAGAAGTATATGCAACACAATATGTCTAATATTTGATCTACCAAAGTCTCAGATCTACACATGCTGTAATGGCAGAGAATCTGGGTCAAAATAATTGTTATAATCATCATATATAATCTATTGATTGTAGCTACAAGTCAAATGACCATGTATTGTGCTGGATGGAAGAGGATCTTGCTTTTCCAACTAATTAAAAAATGTTTTTCCACATATTTTGTTTAAATACACGGGATGAAAGTTTTATTTTCAGTTAGCTGACATTGCATTTGCATGTTGTTACTTCTTTTATAAGTGCATGTGGTTACAGTAGACTGAAAGATTCCGTCGCGTGCGGGCGCTCCGGCGCACAGCGACCTATGACCTACGACCCTTTAAAAAGGGTCGTAGGTCACTGTGCGCCGGAGCGCCCGCACGCGACGGAATCTTTCAGTCAAGTGTTACAGTTTCAGTGAGGAAAGCAGGAATTAGCCTTTTGTTGACTGTGTATAAACCAACTAATATTAAAATGCATACGTTGAGGAGTTACTTCAGTGAAAGACTACATACTACAAATGAAGGAACATCTTAAGTGGCTGTATTGAGTTGTATTTGCTGATACAGATGAAATGTTCCATGTGTTATAGCGCCCTCGCTAGTTCATTTTCAAACTTTACATCGGTTGAAGTACTTGCACATGCACAGGATACTCTAAATAGAGTGTATATTCTATTGTTGAGTATATATTATTAACCTTAAAGTTCACCACTTTGTTTTCTATGATCTCATAAATATCCTGATGAGAATCTTGTTACAAGGGTTGCTAAAGTGAGGAGCAGTGTCTTATTATATAAACAATGAAAATCATAAGGTTTGTTGCTGCCTACAAAGGCACTGTTGATTTTGCTCTAGGAACACTACATGGACATAACATTCAAAGTAAATCACAGCAAATGAAATGAACTTTGAGCAAAGTATTTATCAAAATTTGTTTTGCTGTGAATGGTGATGTACAGTGCATGCTGTTTTAACAATGATGCTCGTGGGCAATGAGTCAAGACAATTCAAAATGATGAATTATGCTTACTTTACTGATAATCTTATTCCCTAACAGAGAGAGTTACCATTGCCATCTTATATAGAAAGCAGATTTTATTGCATGTAATATGTAACAATGCAAGTGTTAAACCTTCTTGTTTACGTCAGTTCAGTCACATTTTGATCTGACCCAAGGCCAATTCCAACCTTACCTTAATTCTTACCTTACTTTGTGCATGGTGATAGGACTGTGCCTTATGCCATGTATACATCTACATCTATAAAGTCCTATCATTTGCACTACCAATTTCCGTTCATTTTATTTTCTGAACAACAATTGTCAGAATCTTGAACTAGCATTATACATACCAGAACAAATTTGCAAGAAATATTTGTATGTTGTGAAATATGATAAATCTTCAGATTCATGATAATTCTAATTTTGAGAATTATACATTATTCACGCTCTGTAAGAGAAATGTCAAATATTGATTGCTGGAAATATTAAGGTACTTTTACATACAGTGTTTGTTACAGGTAAAGTTATAAGGTCTTAGGAGTCTGTCTTTGTTGAGCATGCTCCGTGCCCCAGATACTACATTCTCTTATGTTGGGGGCAGTGGATGAAGTATTGAAGATGCTTTGCTGGCAAAAAACCTGATGTGTAATTTTTAGTAAGCTGTGCTACTCCCAGATTACATGATTTACATGTCAAACATGAACACCGATGAGTGTCTACTTCATTTCATTTGATAAAATGATGAAAGACAAGATTGCAAACTATATCACTGTATTGCAACTATATCACTGTATTGCAACTATATCACTGTATTGCAACTATATCACTGTATTGCAACTATATCACTGTACTGCAACTATATCACTGTACTGCAACTATATCACTGTACTGCAACTATATCACTGTACTGCAACTATATCACTGTATTGCATACTGCAACTATATCACTGTACTGCAACTATATCACTGTATTGCAACTATATCACTGTATTGCAACTATATCACTGTATTGCAACTATATCACTGTACTGCAACTATATCACTGTACTGCAACTATATCACTGTATTGCAACTATATCACTGTATTGCAACTATATCACTGTACTGCAACTATATCACTGTATTGCATACTGCAACTATATCACTGTATTGCAACTATATCACTGTATTGCAACTATATCACTGTACTGCAACTATATCACTGTATTGCAACTATATCACTGTACTGCAACTATATCACTGTACTGCAACTATATCACTGTACTGCAACTATATCACTGTACTGCAACTATATCACTGTATTGCAACTATATCACTGTATTGCAACTATATCACTGTATTGCAACTATATCACTGTATTGCAACTATATCACTGTACTGCAACTATATCACTGTACTGCAACTATATCACTGTATTACAACTATATCACTGTATTGAATGAAATGTAACTTTTCATCATAAAAACACCGAAACTATTACTGTTTTGCTGAATAATTAATTTGTTTTGTATCTGATAGTCCTCACAGGAAGTGTTGATGGCACTCATCCGTGATTTGAAGAGTATGGAAGAGACAAGTGACACCCTGATCACTCTGTCTAAGATCCTGGTAGTATCAGGAAATGTACCAACCAGGCTTTTCAATCAGTGGAATTCAAGAGTATTGAATCTTCCAGCATCAAGGTTGGAGTTGTATGAGACAAATGAAGCAGTGGAAAATCTTGTAAGTAGTAGTGTCAGCAGGAAGACTTATTGATATCGCATTCTACAAGTGTCATTCACTCATCGGACATTGCATCATACATGTGATATCGCATTCTACAAGTGTCATTCACTCATCAGACATTGCATCATACATGTGATATCGCATTCTACAAGTCTCATTCACTCATCAGACATTGCATCATACATGTGATATCGCATTCTACAAGTGTCATTCACTCATCAGACATTGCATCATACATGTGATATCGCATTCTACAAGTGTCATTCACTCATCAGACATTGCATCATACATGTGATATCGCATTCTACAAGTGTCATTCACTCATCGGACATTGCATCATACATGTGATATCGCATTCTACAAGTGTCATTCACTCATCGGACATTGCATCATACATGTGATATCGCATTCTACAAGTGTCATTCACTCATCGGACATTGCATCATACATGTGATATCGCATTCTACAAGTGTCATTCACTCATCGGACATTGCATCATACATGTGATATCGCATTCTACAAGTGTCATTCACTCATCAGACATTGCATCATACATGTGATATCGCATTCTACAAGTGTCATTCACTCATCAGACATTGCATCATACATGTGATATCGCATTCTACAAGTCTCATTCACTCATCAGACATTGCATCATACATGTGATATCGCATTCTACAAGTGTCATTCACTCATCAGACATTGCATCATACATGTGATATCGCATTCTACAAGTGTCATTCACTCATCAGACATTGCATCATACATGTGATATCGCATTCTACAAGTGTCATTCACTCATCAGACATTGCATCATACATATGATATTGCATTCTACAAGTGTCATTCACTCATCAGACATTGCATCATACATGTGATATCGCATTCTACATACATGTGATATCGCATTCTACAAGTGTCATTCACTCATCGGACATTGCATCATACATGTGATATCGCATTCTACAAGTGTCATTCACTCATCGGACATTGCATCATACATGTGATATCGCATTCTACAAGTGTCATTCACTCATCAGACATTGCATCATACATGTGATATCGCATTCTACAAGTGTCATGTGATATCGCATTCTACAAGTATCATTCACTCATCAGACATTGCATCATACATGTGATATCGCATTCTACAAGTGTCATTCACTCATCAGACATTGCATCATACATGTGATATCGCATTCTACAAGTGTCATTCACTCATCAGACATTGCATCATACATGTGATATCGCATTCTACAAGTGTCATTCACTCATCAGACATTGCATCATACATGTGATATCGCATTCTACAAGTGTCCATCACTCATCAGACATTGCATCATACATGTGATATCGCATTCTACAAGTCTCACACACTCATCAGACATTGCATCATACATGTGATATCGCATTCTACAAGTCTCACACACTCATCAGACATTGCATCATACATGTGATATCGCATTCTACAAGTGTCATTCACTCATCAGACATTGCATCATACATGTGATATCGCATTCTACAAGTGTCATTCACTCATCAGACATTGCATCATACATGTGATATCGCATTCTACAAGTCTCATTCACTCATCTGACAGACATTGCATCATACATGTGATATCGCATTCTACAAGTCTCATACACTCATCAGACATTGCATCATACATGTTATATTTTACTCTATACAATTTAAAGTGACCAATGCCTTACCACATATATATCCTACATTTTCACTTATTTTGTCAAATGTCTTTATTTAGATATATATTTATCTGATGTGAAACTTTAAATTATGTTTCCAAGCTTTCAAACAAAACTCACTTAAATACATGTGGTCTGTTTGGAGATTAAGGTAACACAGTTTCTGTTTCAGTCTATATTGGAACACCAGAGGAATTTCCCAGTCTGTATATTATATAGTTACATTAACATCATACTTACCATCCTCAGCAAATGATACTTCCACACAAATTATTGACATTATTCCTAATTTGATTGATCCACAGGTTTCAGAATCTTTAACACAGCTGCTAAAACTGGGTGCATATCTGGCAAAACAACCAAAGGTTAGTGAAAAAAACCACTGCACTGTCTGCCCTAGGGGCCGTGGATAATTAAAACCTGCGCATGGCAAACACAATTAATTGTGTTTGGCTTCAACCCTCCCCTCTTAAAGGGTTAAGTTTGGAAGTGTGAAAATCTAACCAAGCCTCATTCTGTATCAGCATACCTACAGTTATGTGGCTATGAAATCACGCATACACGACCACTGCCCCTGGTATACCCCCTGGCATCCAATCAATCTTTCTTCAGCCCCAGCTGGACAATAATGCAGCCACTAGAAAGAAATGAATTATAACAGTGTATCCAAAATGATTGTTACTTTCTTTTACATGTGTACCAAACCACATGTATGTCAAAAGAATGCTGGTGTACAGCTGGTGCCGCAATGGCCTGGTACACACCAAACATTAATAGCAATACTTTGTGATTTAAAAAATGTGTAGCGAGATGTTGCGATATAAAAACATGTAGTGCGATAAATGTACACAATAATCAAAATAAAGCCAAACCCCCTTCCCCACTAAGAGCAGAAATTGTGTTTATTGTGTCCATGTTTTAATTATCCACAGCCCCTCAGCTCATCAAATTTCATCTATAAAATCTGAGATTTTACAACAACAATGCAGTTTTTTTGAAAATAGATTCACATCTGTATACCATTGACTATGTGTTCAAAGGTGATAATCCTAGAACATCATAGGATCATAAAGTTCCAGTGAAGATTTAGTATTTGCAATCGAAAAATTTTTCCATGTATGGTATAGAGTAACAGTAGCAGCAAGATTCCATGAAACCTGTCTGTAGCATTTAGAAGACAATTCCAAGTATCCTTCTTACACAGGTACTTTTCTATTAATACTGACTGTGCAACATGGTTTCTAAAATCTTTCACAAATAGACAAGAATCTATAAAGAGTTATCTTAAAAGTTACAGGATTTTTATCATTTAGGCCAAGTATGTGAAGGGAACATGGTCAAACTGCTTTTTTTGGTCATTTCTGGTCATCGGTATGTGACAAAATAGTCATTACACAATATGGCCTGTTTTTATATGACATATCAGCACTTGTGTCATTTGTACATACACTGCGAGACAAACACAGCACAAATGATACTCACTAGAATATCTTGTCAAAACCTATAATTATCAACAAATGAAAAGTTTAAACTATTTTATTGAGTCAATTAAGGCATGAGAAAGTTATTGTTGTGATCTTTAATGATATGCAGAAATGAATTGACAAAATCAATCTGAAATCTGATTTGTTTGATTTCTAGTTAAGTCTCAAGAATGTTATGGACACATTACATGATAAAGTTCCTGAGTTGTTGATACCACAAGGTGAGTCAGAAATTAATATGCAAAAATATAGTACAGCAACTGTATAATCAGCTTCTACTTCATGTATCATGGATACATGTACACACCTACACATATACATGTACTATACTCATCGATCATAACATGCTGCTTGATTGTGAGGACCTCCGTCAAATACCAAGAGATACCTTTTTGCTCTTCTCTCATTTGGCTGTCCGATGAGAAAATTCTGCATCAAAATGTTCTTAGCTTTTAATGATCATGTTTTTTCTCTTATTTATCTTCTGTACCGTCTCACTTACTTTGGACTAAACTGAGAGAATCTTTGCAAAAGGAGAAAAACTGGCAGTAGTATTTGATGACTATGGCATTACTCAGCTGAATTATATGAATTTTGTTACAGATGGATCAGTGTAAAAAGTCAGCTTTATTTTTCATAATGTAATGTGTATCATAACATTTCTATATTGTTTTCATTTCTTTCCTTTCCTTTCCCCCAGACTTGATTGGTTATCTTCTCCAATCTCCTGAGCTTCTCTCTCCACAGATGTACCTTGAACAATATGACAAACCATTTGATGTCGTCTTGGATAATGGTAAGTCAATAGTCGTTAGAGACTTTTCAGTTTCAAATCCCCCCTCCCCCACCTCTGGGAATTTTTTGTGGACATCAAAAAGTGGCTTAACAACACCCCTACCCCGTTCACTACTATAGAGAGAACAGCAGTATTAGACTGTTGTGCCAGCCATCAAGTTAATTGGTCATGAAACCATGCTTTGCTCACTGAAAGTCTGTTAAATTAAACACACATCGCTCATGATAGTTTTTTTCCTCTGTATAAATTTTACTACAATATTTCCAGAGTTCAATGACACACATATCAATGCTTGAATTGCCACTCTGCACAAAACAAACCAAGGATATGTGTATTCATTGGATATAGTATGAAATGAAGATTTGTCTTTTTCAATTTTTTTTTATCTTTAACCATATATTGTAGCATGCCAATGAATGTCTTGGTTTATACTTAGTTCAAAATATTTAGATTTACAAACTATATCTACAGTTCTTTTCTGTTTACCCTTGATTCAAGTTTTTCTCTTTCATTTCAGAATTGGTGTGGCCATTACCGACAAAAACATTCCCATTGAGCTAAAAATTGATCAATCAATGACATGATGAAGACTAAGAAGACAAAGGCTTCATATCACATACATTCACTCTGCAGTACCACCGACTGTGAATTTTTAATGAACGCAGCATAAATAAATTATGTATGCTGAGTATTGGCCTCCAATACACAGAAAAACTGTCATTTATATTTTAGCAAGTATCCTGTTTACAAACTTCAAACTTTCTCTGCATTGTTAGGATCTATCTTACAAATTATTATCTTATAAATTGAAACATATTTTTTGAATTTTTAAGATACTGTGAAAATTGTCATTTGCATTTGAATCTATCATTTGTTTGAACAGAGATTCAATAGATGGTTTTGCAGCAATAAGTCTTCATATCTCACTCAGTGTGCTTTGCTCATTCAAACATTGATAGTTACATTGCTGATGATTTACGGTCACACGGTATGCACTGTTTTGATGCTGATATATGCAAATAGCCAGTTTAATACTGTTCAACAGTTTAGACCACTGTTAACTGGGTAAGTTTGAATGTGTCATGTGCTCATTTTAGAGTGTGTAACAGAATATGGCCTTGTTGTCTGCCACCAAGTGTGTGTGGTAGCCATATTTGAATAACAGCATATGGTTTTTTTCTTTGGCCTTAGAGCTGCACTAAATACCAGAAGTCTGTTTCCTTAGACGGATAGCTTCATGAAATAGACTGATTTAGGACAACTGCTAAGCCCCCAAGGAAATAAATGTATGCTGTAACCGGAATATGGCCAGTCTATGTGTAGATATTATAATTTTCATGTTCTATTCAGTTGCAGATGTCACCTGTCATCTTAAATTTATGTAAATTATCAGTCAAATTTTAATATTTTTTTGGCAAGGAAGTAAATTTAGATAAAATGAAATTGAGAAGTCTAGTTGAGGGAAACAACTGAAACTTTCATGTCTTCTAATTGAATAAACTTTCCACATAAAAACGATCAAAGGTTAAATACAGTTAGGTTGATGTAGTTCTAACAATGCAGAAAGCAAAAAAGGCATATGTTAATCAGAGTGTGCGCATACAGAAATACCATTCTTAAACATGACTCATTTCAAACAAAGTTTTAATATAACCTATCCTGCTGGTGTTTATAAATTTCACTTTCATTCGCATAGTTTTATTCCTAAAGAACTATTAAACCATATTTATCAATTGTCATTGGAACCCGTCCAAATTTTGTACAATTTATAAGTCTTAATTTTAATTTGTATATATACATTTGAAGTTAAAGTCAATAAAGGTTTGTTTCTCTTAAAATATTGTATGTATTTTCCCCTGGTGTTTCTTATCATATTTACACATATACATAGATATTATGTCTTCAACTGACAAAGCAAAGTGCAGAGTTGTAAATAACCATTCCCCAACACAGAGCTACTGTAGTTATTTCTACTCCATGATGTGACACGCAATAGGGCCGTTCACATTTACGTCACTGTTCTCTCATTAATATGCAAAAATAAATATTTGTCCGCATTTTTAGATTACGCCTTGAAAATTACACATGCAAGAACGACGAAAATACATCTCAGTGGGCGACTGCTAGTGTAACAGTGAATACTAAAAAACATATTCACGACTCAGAGTACAAGCTGCAAAAACAGCCACGCATGCAACATTGATAAAATTTGTCCGCATTTCAAGCTGCGTGTCCGATGTCGCGCGCGTACAGCTATATTTAGTAACAAACCTGTAACCGTGAATAGCGCAATTTGTGGTAATGCCTTCAACCGTTGCCATGGAGAGGTAGCGGTTTACTTTAATGTGACAATGTTACTGATAGTGCAAGTCATCAATGAAACATGGGGTGACTGTACTCCGTACCCAACAACTGTAGACAGTGCATGAGTAATGGCATCAAAATATGCGTTCTGAGCAAATTTAGTATTTTGACATGATACATGAAAAATCAATGAGACTCAAGTTTTGAACTTACCTCAATTCAATACCTGCTAAGGATGTTTAACATCAATACCTCAGTCACACTGACTGGCCTCAAACGAATTATGTTATAGGTCTATTAGCCGAAATAGATAATTAGCAAGGACAGTGTTGAAGTCTTTATATGAGCCAATTATTGCTTTTATGTAGTAAACATCTTCAGAAGAATAAGGGAATTATCATTGTGAATGGCCTAGTGTATATGTTCACGCGCACACACACACACACATATACACTGCTGCAGAACAGGCTGTCTTTCTTGTAACTTCTTTCCATTCATTCATTCATTCATTCATGTCTTATGCTATCTTTATATTGATTTCATTGATCATTTGGTCATCATCTTTTTTGTGTGAATTGCTATGTGAAATACTTCTAGCAGTACTCCCTGTAGCTTTGTGTTGTATCCCCTCCCCCCCAACAGTATAAAAAGACCAATTCCTTAAAATGATTGGCAGATCATAATGGAATCCATATAAAATTCTACTGGCCACCCATATAGCACTTGTAAGCGTCAATGGTTACCCCTGTCCTATCCTTTGTTCATTTGGCATCATTGCTGGCTATATCACAGATATTGGTCAACAGTTCAATCTACATATTTCACAGGTATTGTGCCAGGTGAGTATTACATATATCTATAGGATACAATGATTACTTTGATTACATTTTCTAATATCAAAGGCGTAATCTCCAAGATGTGTAGAGTTTTTGTGGCAAATTTTGAAATCTTCTCACTGCACATCTGTGGTGAGACTACGAGCTAAATAGGACAATTTGATAACAAATAGTTGACAATATGTATTGGATTTCATGTTACATGTTTTTAAAGCTGATTTTACTGATGTTAATACACAACCATTTGATGTTGGCCTCTGGAGTCAAAGTCCTGTAAAATGTTTTAGTTTTTTAATGCGCATCATTGTGAAGGGGTGAAACGAAAACTCCATGATTTGGTGTGATCCATTATATCGATGAAGTTTTTGGTCTGCAATTTACACACCTACACAAAGGTAAAAGTTAGGATATTGATCATTTTTTAAAATGTTCATTTTAAACCTTGAATTCCATGGAATGTTTACCAATCATACTCCTCTTCAATGAAAATAAAGTAGCTGTTATATTCCACATTGATTTTGTAGTGTACAACAAGAATTACTTTGGATGTTTACCTAAGAGTCTACAGCGATAGAAGGACAATCCAATAGCCCTAGCTGTGTCAACGGCCAGAAAAAAAGTTTACTTTGGTCACAGTCCATCATGGTAAACGACGTGCCTCTTTACGGCAACAGCTTAGCGCTTGATTTTTGCATAGGTCAGCGGAGCGGAAATTATGCTCTGGCTCTCGAGAATGGTCACTGTCATGACAGTCCCTCCATCACGGAGAAACTGTGCTCAGGTGTTGGCAAACATGATTCAGTAAACATTAAGATGCTAGCTCTGATTTTGAGATCCGAGCAGAATATAAAATCGCAAGTCAACAAAAATATTTCCGTTGAAAAGATTGATAAAAATGAAATGCATTAAAAGATACGTCGTACATTAATCTTTGTGCATTATGTACATTTAGCTATTAACACGATTGGAACTAATTTGGGATAATTGGATAGTGTATTAATGTAAGCTCATCTGCTTTTCTTTTCTTGCAATTCACTTGCTTTTATGGGTTATTTGGAATATTGCAACTTTCAGCTTTAGGTCATCTAAAACACTTTTGATAAATCTGAACAATTAAACTATCCAATTATCCCAAATGAGTTCCGATGGTGTTTATTTGTGTATGCGTCTGCTTACCCATTGCAAGACATGATATCATCATCGGAATAGTTGGTTTTTACAATGCTCGATAATATATAGGAAAAGTCGTCTACCATTGATCGTGAATCTTGAACATCGTGATATCAAATTTTCGAGCGTACAGACCCATCTGTGGCGATTGACAACACATGACTCATAACTGTAGATCGATGACGGCCTTTGCAACAATCGTGATCAATCACTATAACTGTAGTAATACATGTATAGATTTTGCCTTGCCGACGCAGTTCCGATGATCAGAGCATTATTAAACATTGGAAGTATGTACTGAACTCACATTTTAACTCAAATTTTCTATGGACAAAAGCACCAATTGTCTTAAAATAAGGTGTTACAACCAAACACAGTCCCTCTACTATAAAAGAGGGACCGTGAACTAAACAATGTTAAATGAAATGTGAAATAAACTGTTTGCATAGTTTTATGAACATGAAATTGGAAGAGAAGGGTTTGATGAAAAATTCAGCGTCTAACCCTTACTGATGGGATAAATTCAACGGATCACTTCATAGTAACTGTACATCACAAGAAAGTGCAAATTATATTGATTTAAAATCAAAGACAATCTTTAGGTTGAGCTTGATATAAATTTGACCGACAAGAAATAGCGAATATCCAGGAGAAGAAAGAAACCAGCGTGAAACATGAAATGGCAAATACAGAAGGAATTTAAAATATAGTGTCATCTTTTTGAAAAATTTCATTCGCAAATACAGATTTGAGTATTACATCAAGTTGCTTTATATCTGCTGCATCTCTTTCACTCAGAGGCACTGAAGACCACCGTTCGTTTTGTTCTGGTTAATTCGACTCGCATACATCGGTAACTTCAAATGTAAAGTTTGCATTCACGAAATGATTCTCACGTTTGCTGCAACCGTTACTAGCTGTATAGATAATAGCACACACAGACACATATGTATATAGAAGTATGTATACACACACACACACACACACATATATATATATATATATATATATATATATATATATATATATATATATTGCCTATATATATATATATATATATATATATATATATATATATATATATATATATATATATATATATATATATATATATATATATATATATATATATATATAGTGCGTATTACAAGTTCTCCGGAAAGTACTCAATATATTCAGTAGAAATAGAAATAAAAAGACTCCGAAGATGTACGATATCATTTTCTCGAGTTCCCGTTATAATCGCTTGTGAGTTTATTATTAAACTGGATTAATGGGCCTATCAATAATTTCTTGAGCTGAATTTTGAAAGTCTCGAAAGGTAAATGATGTCTCAATTGCGAGACTTTCTGAACTGTCTGGAAATCTGTTCTCCATCATCAGCCTGTGAAAATCGACATCCAGTAGTATAGGTCCTACACCAGAAATGAAATCCTCCAACAAAAGTGTAGCTCATGCTGTCCTTATAAACTGAGGACAGAGAGAGTGCCGTAGAATTGTGATGTATACTACCATATATATTTGGCATGCATACAATGAAATAAAGGAAAGCAATGTCTCGAGACTTGTCAAAGAGTTTGTAAACAAACACCTGATTCTCAATGGTGACATCAATCACAAGAATTGCAGCATCTGTACATTTTTACTCACTTTTTTAAAATGAGAGACTCCGAGTCAATATCAAGGTGATATCTTACAAACGCACGGCCATCGTTAGAACAACACGTGTCATCTATGAACCTGTAGCAATCATGGAATCTTTGGGCTCTTTATAACTATTAGTGAACCTATCTACCAACAAAGTACCGTTCATAATTATACTACTACAGATTAATTGGCCCAAAACGATGCAGGCTTTATACTAAATAGAATATCAATTATTTGATTGGGCAATGTGTTGCCAACCTATCTTCAAAATGAAATGTCTTGGTGAAATTAAGTCGCTGTGTCTCGTTTCTTCATCCAGAATTCCCTTAAGGAGGATACACTTATGGTTTTCTTTTAGTACCACCTTTGAATACAATATGTGACACACACACTGTGCTGTGTTCTTATTAATCTATATGTACATTTTTGTCATCTGCAACTCAAGTTTGACGCATTCATGCGATATCAGGTAGTGCCTGTCAGAGCATGAAACTTCAGCTAAGGAAATTAAGATTCAAAGATTTGAATTTCCCCCCTGCAGTTTTGCTAGTGATTTGATATTTCCTCCGGCACCCAATGAAACAGAAACATGAATTTACGGAGTCACCTGCTGCATTTGATTGTCAACTGTATCATCACTCACAAGGAACAGAAGGATCCACTTTGAGCTATTTGAAGCTTCAAAGCATGGTTTTAAGACCTTTCCTGAACAATACAAGGGGACCCGGTGTTGAATCAAGTGATGGGTTTTTTGTGATTATGCTGAATGTCATCACTATCCATAAAGACTGACGCAGATGTGCCATGTCACTATTTACCTTTGTTTATTTTATTATCCCTTGTCTTGTTTATATCAGTGATCTTATGTGCGATTAATGCAGCAGCTTTAACTGTTTATCTAACTTCTTCAATGTCTAGATGTCTAGGGACACTAATAGATATTCCATAGGTCAGTGTGAGATATTCCATACATGTAACAACAGGAAAGTTTTTAGTCAATATTTTCTCTCTTCTTGTATTTTTAGAGATTATATTTTCATTTGACAACATGGGAATCGGGAGTAGCTGTATGCAATGTGATATAAAGCATTATTACGGCAGGGAACGAGAAGAGAGCATTTTTGACACCAGGAAATTACTTTCGGAGCTGATAACTTTACAAACCGCCGTTTTGCTTAAGGAGAATGTTGACTCCCCCTTGGCATACTCCAACTCCGGAAAAAGTATTGACCAGCAAAATGTAGGATTTGGACAAATTTTTGATGTCACACGTATAACAAGAACTGTTCGGTCCTCCCATGGCAGTGATGGTCCGCTAGATGCTGTTACAGTGTCTCATCGACACTATTCATCTGCTAATGCGAAAAGACCCTGGCCAATGCCGAGTATACCTGAAATGTCTGATTGTCATAGTACAGAATAATAGCGTGATATGGACTGAGAATGAAGATCTCAAGAAACTTCTTTACCATATATGCCTGAAACTATTGTACTCTTTTAAAAGTTGTGTACTTTTCGTGAAAATCTATTTTCTTTTATTTTTTCACAAACCTGTCCATCGGGAGATTCCCAACTGGACTTGATGATTATGGTCATCTGGATCACATTATGCTGAAACATTCTCGCCTAGTATTGGTGAAATATTTTTACCATGCCAGTTTATAGCAATTAGCTAATAGAAAAAAAAAACTAATAGTCTTCTAGACACAATGCAAAGTAATCTGAACTGTCGGTTTCAGTTCTTTAGATACATCATGATTGTCCGTGCCATCAAAAGGATAATGATAATATCGATACCTTTAGACTGTGGAGGTTTACTCAAATTCCTGAAGTGAAACAATGTTGTTGTGTTACCTGGACAGTGCCTATGGGTGTTTTGACAGACCTTTCCTTTTCACAGTGTTATAATAAATTCATACCTGGAATGCCGATAATTATGTACAGTCGCAGATACCTTCAGATGCAGCTGAGTACGAAAAAAAATGAAAATTGAATTCAAACACCAATTAGATCAACAATAAATACACTGGCAGCTAATGTGTCAAATCAGAGTGAGAATTCTGTGTGATATTTTTATTTTGGTATGGTGAAATTCAATGATGAGGTGGAACGCATATTTTGACTATGCCGAGGAAACTTCTTTCAGAGGAAAAGAGTTTAAAATGTCACCTTCATAGAAATATAAGACTTGATAAATAAAGAAAATGACGTTCGACCATATCAACCCTTTATCAATGTAATTATCCAGCCACTCCGATAATATGTACAACAAACTTTGACGAGACAGGTGAGAAAGCCGATTAAATTAGCAGGCAACAACAACCTTGTAGTGTAGACAATTTTATGAGATGTTAAGGGAGCATTCGTTTTTTACAGGGAGGGTCGGGTCGGTGGAACTTGAGCAACAAATGAAATATAAAAAGCGACCCCCCTCCAAATCAAATTTCTAAAATTTGACCCCCCTCCCAAATTCATCAAACGTAAAATGTGACCCCCTCCCCCCCCAAAAATCATCAGATTTGATTCATTAACCCTTCGCACCGTATGGCCCTGGGCTGAAAAATTAGGCCCTTCAAAAGTGTTTGCAAGAAAAAGAGTTACCCACCCCAATTTTCATGCTCAAAAAACAGCGACCCTCCCCCAGATGTCACAGTCCGTATCAATAATATCTTAATTGACTTATAATTTCCCATTAGACCTTTGAACTTTCAAAGAATCCTTTTTGAACTTTACAAATAATCACTGGGTGAAATTCCAATATCATATTGTTTTTTCAGATCTGCTCTTTCAAATATAATATTCCCGTCATGTACATTACTATCAATTGTCAAACTTTTTAAAAGCACAGATTTTAATAGCTAGTTTTGTATTGTAAAAATATATTCAAAGTTACCTCACATACCACAATGTATTCCAAAATCAAATTTCTTTCACACACATGCACCGGTAACTACCTTAGTCTGATCAAGTACATTAATATCAATAATCAAGAGTCTATAAATACACAGATTTAGCTAGTTTTGTATTTAAAAGAAATTATTCATAGCTTCTTATAGACTACTCATAGATTATGTATGGAGGACCAAGCAACATTTCAGTGAAATTCCAAAGTCAATTTTTTTTCCATATCTCCATACAAACCTTTGTAAAATTTGACCCCCCTTCCAATCATTGATTGTAAAATTTGACCCCCTTAAAAAGACGGTTTCGTAAAAGTCACCCCCCCCTGATTTCCACCGACCCCCCTCCCTGTAAATAGCGAATGCTCCCTAAAACCAACACTTTATTAGCAATGCAAAACCATGAAAACTGTAATGTAAACCGATCCATCTAAATAAATGCCTTTCCTACAAGTGTGTTTACTGATAAAGATTAACTTTGCCTCATTCTACATTTGATATGCATTTGTTCATTTGTTCTAGTTTTGGCAGACTAATTCTTTAGCCAGCAAGCATCTCAACTGGTGTACAAGTACACATTCGTTTGGAGAGCTATTCAGCGCTGGGACTATTCGCCCCATAGACGAGTGTGCAGAAGCGAGAAATACTCGCTTCTGCACACTCGTCTATGGGGCGAATAGTCCCAGCGCTGAATAGCTCTCCAAGCGACTGGTGTACAAGTACACATTCGTTCAGATTTGGTTGTGGTGCATATCGATACAATTTTATAGTTTTGGTTGCTTCATCCTAGTTATTGCTAAATTGTGACGAATAATTACAGTATGTGTGGTGGTGCCGTTACTTTGGGATAAGATTATTTATTATTGGAATAGTTCAGGGTTAAGGCTGAAAATTTATTCCTTCAGATTGTCATTCCAAGAATAATGGTCACTCTGAGTCCGGGCTCTGAGTGGCCAGCAGTGAAGGACGCTGGACCACAGGCGTGATGTTTTCTTGGTAGTTTCTATTCTTGACCGCGGACATCCGGGAACTTGCGGATTTTTACGTCATTTTTGCGTCACACTGCCGTGAGAACAAAATATGAAGTGTGGATTTTTCAACATTTACAACAGTATTCAAAGTTTCAACATTATGTCGGTAATAAACACTAAGTTCTGTACTTAGTCACATAATTTCTGCATTGTTCACTGTCCTGTATAGTCAAATCCCAATTCACCTCACTCGCGTGCGTGAGGTGAAAGTGGACGTCACTCCGCGGTCAAGAATAAGTGTAGTTTATGCTACGTTCCGACGTTCTCTTCCGTAGCCTAATCACTGATTAGGTGATTAGGCTACGGAAGAGAGCGTCGGAACGTAGCATAAACTACACTTATACTACTACCCAGAAAACATCACGCCTGTGCGCTGGACCTGCAAAAAGTCAAGCACACCCTCGAGCACAGGTGTCCGGAGTTGCCGGTGTACATGCATAGAGAGAATGGCCCATTCTGTCTATGCATGTACACCGGCAACTCCGGACACCTGTGCCCTCGAGCCTCTTCATGCTTGTGAATATTGGTGTTGACATTGAAAGTTGGGTTGATATGATAACTTTTGAAGTGTTTTCCCCGGGTATTCTCAAGTTTCGTCTACCCGAAAGGGTTATAAATGTCCATTTTGAAGTTCTGACTGTGATATTCATTCGAATCCGAAAGAGTATCCTATGCTGAAACCACGTACGTGTTCACAACGAATGTTGTAGTAGTGCTACACACACGTGCACGCGATCGGGATCCCACGTTTCAAGTGCTCGTGAAAATGTCACATCAGAGAATCCGGCGAATGAAACCTCAGAGGGGAGGGCGTGAGGAGTAAAGAAGAATGGCAGTTTATTGGGAGTAGCGGCAGTGAAAGTATCACAAGATGTCGAACGAACAAAATGGAAACGTGTGTCACGGAGGTGACTCTGTTGAGCTCGCAAATGCACTGCAACAACTTCAAGTAGAAGAGTTGATGTTGAACCAAAACAGTCATGACAGCGCGCAGCATTCTGAGTGCACTCAATATAAAATGGGGTCGTGCAATCTCTCTGAACCGTGCGGCCAGGGTCACCATCATCGGCACATTGAATATCCCTCTGGATCAAAGTGGGAAACGCATCATATTCAAAGGCTTCGCTTCGAGTGTTATCACTTCAACATGCAAGTGTTGCATAGACCTCAGCATCGGAGTGGTTTGTGTGATGATGATCAGGTTGAGATAATTTCAAATTGGCTTTTTTCCAGTGAAGAGCAAATGGACCGTCGCATGATCACCAATAAATCCCAGTTTTCTGTAGATGAATATGCAGCTCTGTTGCGCATAGCATTTGGACGTCACGACAACATCCCTACTGCGGTGAAGAGCGATTTAAAAGGTGAGTTCTCGCGTTTCCGCTTTTAATATACAAACACATTGAAGGTAGCACAGACACTTTTTGTCGCATTTTAATATAAACTGGACATGTAGCGATGGTTGCACAGGGGATACTAGACAGGAAACATCTCTTTTAGGGTTATTAGGGACGAAACCAAATATGTGATATTTACAATGCTTGTTTTAGTAATAGTAATAATAATATTGCTTGCTTGTAAATATAGCATTTACAATACATTTGTGGCAGTAAAAGTGTGATATAAAAATAAGTTCAAATATTTCTCCAATAAAGATAAAGTAATACAGTATAATAATAGCAGCTAATAATAAATATAATGAGGTATTTCTTTGTTTATATTAAGTAAAAATATAATCTGCAAGCTAATAATAAATATAATGAGGTATTTCTTTGTTTATATTAAGTAAAAATATAATCTGCAAGTTGTTCATTAAAAGATAACTCTTGTTTTGTTAGTAGAGAAATAAACTGATTTTCAGTTGTATGGTTCGGAAAATTTATTTTACTGAAAAAGTTCTTTCTTTGGACTTTGTATTTCTGACAGTCTAATAAAATGTGTGTTTCATCTTCAATACTGTTGGTGTTACACTGATCTTTCAGTAATTGGGGTTTTTGGAACAGTGTGTCTCCCTTTTTCAATTGCTAGATCATGATTGCTAATGCGAAGTTTGGTGAGTAATTTTCTTTTCTCATCTTGTAACTGTGTTAAGTAGGGTTCTAATCTATTGTTTTATTTTGGCGTACATTCTTAGTTTACTTTTCATCAGTGATCAAATTTTTCCAAAAGACTTCATAATTGTTTGTTAAATTTGTTTTCATTAATCCAGTTATAACTTAAGTGTTTAAGTGATGGAGCTTTATCAAGGAGAAAGTCCATTCCATTTTCTTTAATTAAAGCACTTAAACAGTTAAACCAGGATCTATTGTTAGTGTTGTTTAACTCCATTTGCTCCAGAAACGCTTTTTTAGCAAGATTACAATGTGGAAGTTGTACAGTGAAGCCAGTATATTTAACAATATTAAGTTTTATCTCAAGTAGAAGTGGGAATTGTCCTAGTTCACCCCTCACAGTGGCATTACAAGCTTGTCTATCACGCTATAAAGTGTTCTTACAAAATTTGAGGCGAGTTTTTTCAATTGCTGATTTATCCCACTTCAAATTAGAGCAAAATGTGCAAACCTTCTGTTGAAGTAGAGATTAAGACAAGGTCATCAGCGTAAAATAATGAGTTAATTGGAGTCTTATTCAACACTAGTGGTTCATTATTTACTTTGTCTAGGCTTGTTTTCAAGTCATTGACATATAGATTGAACAGACTAGGACTTAGAACGTGTGACAGCCCTGTTTTTCTCCTTTTTCAACTTTCAGGCTGGGTGAGACAAAATTATTTGTTAAATGTTGTTTAACGAAGGAGGTTCATCGGATTGCCCAGGCCTGGCGGCCAGGGAGGCAACGCCTGCTGATTCCTTCAGTGTAGTGCGTGTGAGGCCCCGGACATCTAAGGCATCACATACCTGTTATTGCTAAATCTCATGTGGCTAAACGCCACTTGTCCCTCTAAGAAAGTTGGACGCCAACCCGGTGGGTCGCGTAACTATTTAGCAAGCGAGAGTCTCGATCGTTATCAAATAATATTGTTGTTTTATGATTATTCAATCAATGATATAGAGAATGTTGTATTTGCACGTGTACTAGCTGTGGGTCCATAGCTGTGGTGTTTTCAGACGGGATTCCTGCCTTTTACGGGCTGGTTTTGACTTTTGCGATTTTAAAAGTCAAAACTAGCCCGTAAAAAGCAGGAATCCCGTCTGAAAACACCACAGCTATGGACCCACAGCTACACGCGTACATACTATTTTATATCATGATACATGTAGATGGTTGTGTTTCCATGTATGCCCGAAACAGTTTCTGGCGACAAGTTCCAAACTGTTACCGATCAAAAGTAGCTGACAAAGCTTAGAATATCTGATCACAGCTGACAGATAGAATTAAGTAGAAGGTAAATTCCGAAAAACCTGCAAATGAAGGGTTCTGTAAGTACTTAGTAGTAATTGAGGATTAATTTCACTTTTTCATGGCATGTCCAAAATGCAATACTAACAGAGAAATTCTTTTTCTTTCATTAGTTTGAATGACTCTAGTTTTGATCATGATTTGAATGAAACAGAGAAGTTCATCTACATCTTACTCAGAGTCAGAATAGTATCTTGTACTTTCTTTCCCAATAGTATTTCATACAGCTTTGAGCTGTGCAATTTTTGCTTTACCACACTCCCTAAGTGTTGTTGAGTGTTAAAGTGATTGATTGATTGATTGATTAATTTTTCATCAAGAAATGGAAAATTCCTTCTCCAGGAATAGGGAAGGTATCTTTTATTGTGATTATGGGGTCATGGTTCCGTCAAGATCTGGAAGAAAAGTATGACTGGACAAGAAAAGGTTATACAAAACAAAATGAGCAAAAAAGTAAAATGATAATGTATTGAAGCAAAATCAATATCAAATAAAATGAAGAAAATGGAAAATGAAATGAAAATGAAACAAAAATTAATCTAATCAAAACTCAATTTCCGCCCTTTTGTGCCAATGTTATATCTTACCATTTGTTGTCAAATCATATCGTCAAACTTTTGTGACAGAACTTCCACTTTGAGGTGTCAGTTATATTTTCATTTTGTTAGAACTACAGATCATGTAAAAGCAATATTCATATAAAAACAATATTCATCTGACAGCATTGCAAGGCTAGGCTACTAGTCTATTCCATGCATCCAAACTGAAAGTCTGAATTTTTCTCACATTCATGTCATTTAGTGAGATGAGAAAGTCTGTTAGACACTGTGCAATATAGGGAACCTTTCTTTTCTATTTCTGTCTGACTCCCAACTTTGGTTTGGTGGTTGGTGACAAAACATGAATTTGGAAAGACTGATTTCTGATCTAGCTATAATTTGTAAGGCATTTTTGTGTTTGCAATAGTTGTACAGGTTTGTATTATACTGTATTGTGATGCACATATCAACTTAAATCCATGGTTTTTGATAGACTTATCAGTTACAGAGGCTGTTGTCACTTGATCAATGCTAAAATTGTACCATTCAGCTTAGCTGTAGATGGCGCTGTTCGGGAGACAAAGTTCTTGCCTATAAGTGTTCAATGGCATGTCACTATGGCTGAGAATATTGCCTATTGTTTTTATAGGCTTTTGCCAAGGATTTTAGTTGCTAGCCAAAATCCAAGCTTCTCTCCTTGTCTACCTCTTTCATAACAAGTCTAGTTCTCCTCCCGATCCTCAAGACTGCCACCTTGGACACGAGCTCTCACACCAAACACCTAGGTTGTGTTTTAGTGAGAGTATCGACAGAGGATAATATGGGTGTCATAAAGTCACAACTCTGTATTTTGTAGCACTGTATATCCTTGTGTCTTTTGTATCAGGTAAATGTTCTATAATTTACAGTCAATGTAAAGTATAGTTTAATCTGTTCACAGTTGTCTTGTCAAACTGTCACCAGCTTATGAATCATTCATCATTCATTCATGATTTTCTCTATACCCCCCTCCCCCACCCCTACCCCCCTCTTAGTCCTATTAGTGCAAGATGCGAGTATATAATGATATTCAAATATGCAGATTACACTAATGAGCATTGTTTCGGTATTAAAATTCTATGCTAATGACCCTTAATCAATGCGGAATATTCATGTACCTCGGATCTTGCATTGTATATCTTAGTCCATTAAAAGCTCTAGGGAACCAGTCAAGATATTTAAGTTTCCAAATATAGTTGTAGTTTGTTAACTTCCTCTAGCTTAACATGATTACTATGGTTGCCAAGGCTTCACATCCTATCACCTTTGCCAAGTACATTGACCTATTGTAGTGGTTATAAGTGTCTCTTTCTCTCTTAACAAACATGGGACAAGAGCCTCAATTAGTTAGAACTCACCAATTATGGCCGAAGAAATTGCACATGCACGTAATCTATGTCAGGTTTCCCTAGTGCCAATGCCAATTACTTAAACCTACAATAATCAAATTGTGATGAGAAATTAAGGTTTGTACTTTATTGTTCCCTGAGTTAGTCAGGCAGAAGTGGAAACCAGAAGTTAGGCCAATATTTAGGTCAAGGCAACTCAAAATAAATGTCCAAAGTGATAACAGGGCTTTTCAAAATGTTAGAGCCTTGATCAGTTCATCCAATTTAAAATGTATGAATATACCAGTGATTTGATATTCAGGAGGGGGTAGGGTCTAGAAGATTGATGAGGTAACATTACTTTTTACCAGATCCCTTATACATTTTTTTCCCATTCTTTATTTTTTCCCCACTCTTCCAACCTTTTCTTTTTGTCAAGCCTTCTCTGGCTAATTTTTTTGTTGACATTTGCTTATGTATGTAGGATCTGCTTGTCCTATTGCTATAGAAGTTGATGTGCATGTTCCTAAAGATGACCTCGCGTACCTAAGTTGCAGACCTTATTTGCTTTTGTCATTTTGTTTTAAATTTCTGGTTTAAATATTTCTTGAATGGACCAATTCAAACCGAATGTGAGCACACTGTCCTTGACGGTATTTTTACATATGAGGATTTTTATTTACTTTCAGGGGAAATTGACATCAAAGGGAAAAAATTTCTACAACTATTGCAGTCCCTTACTGATAAGTACAACATTGAAGATGATAAACATGAGGAACTCAGTTGGGCTATTACAAAAGTAAGTGTGTAATACACTCAGTGATGATCGGAGTGTGTTGCTGTTTCTTATCGTGAAATGATGGTTTGAAGAGCTCACTTAATTTATGTACAACAACAACAACAACAACAACAACAATAGTAATTGTAGCAACACTAACAATAATGATGAAGATGATGATGCAGATAATAATCGACTTTGTTATAATCAGTCCAATATCATCCGGCGTATTCCAAAATTGGATTGCTGCCTCAAAACCACCGGTCAGAATCCATTCATTCAGATTACAATGCCTGAGAATGATCTGATTTGTATTAAGTCAAATGATGATGAAATTTGCATTTGCCCAGTTTTGAAGAGTTAACTTTGTTTGATGTTTTGTAACTTTATTGATTAACAGGAAATATATTCATGTTTTCATTTGATTTCATTCTTGTTGTCTGGTAACTTAATTAAGTTTCAATATTTGGAACCAAAATGTGTGTCAGGATTAAGGACTATTGTCCACAGTCAAAAGTTTTTTTTCCTAAATGGTCTTCCAGTCTACTGTGCAGAGAACCTATGGGTGAATAATAAACAACCCCCTCTACTTCTATAAACACTGATTGCACTTAGTTTAATCAATTCTAATGGCAAGGCGATCCAATATTTATGTTATGATGGTGTTGCTTAGAATTTGTAGGGACCGTCCACGATTTGACCATTTTGTGGTGTGAAAGGCATGATAAGAGCATTCACTCAATTCAGGGTACAGTTGAAGAAACTCTGTTCATATGCTTAATGTTGATTTATTGTGAGGTTCACTTCATCATGAATGTCAAGTTTGTTTAATTTTGGTGTAGTAGTACATATTTAGTGATTTAAACAGTGTTTAAAAGGAAAACATGATTGGATGGATCCCAGAAATTAAGTTTGTACATTGTAATATGTTGACAGGGTCAAGAGTGAATTTTCATCCTGGCTTGAACTCGGTAAAACTGGGAATCATATAGACCATAGTATTCACAAAACCTTAAACATATAGAAAAATGCATATTCCTGTGCATGCATTTATCCACAAGTGTTTATTTGTACTGCTATAATATAACTCATTCAGTGGTCATTTAGATCACTGAATTAGTTAACCAGATTGTAACAATTTATTCTGAAGTAGGCATATTCATGACTTTGTGCAGCAAGCTAATTTCCATGTAACATCTTATGCTGACTTTCTTGCTGTCTCAGAATACCAAAGCTGCAAAGTTTTGTTCTCAAATACAATGTATGGTTCATCATAGCAATTACAGTACATAATTAAAAGTTCAATCATGTCAATTTAAATCTCACAGAATTATACCAAAGCAATTGTCAGTATATAGATCATAAAAGGGTTGTACAGTGTTGAGTTGCGTGATTACAATAAATGACCTTTGACACCATTGACACCATGTCTCTTCTCATTTGACTTTGTTCATTTGTAGCATGTGAAAGATCATTGTCCAGCACACATCACCACACTGTTAACATGGATTGATATATGCAAGCACCATGCAAGAGGTGAACTTAACAGCCATATGTTGGATGATTTATTCATGAATGTGGTATTCTCTGCAGCACATGAAACCAATATGGGAATCAGAGTTAGGTATGTCAAATAATGTTTTACAGAGAAGAGAGTGAAAGAAACATTTTCCAGAATGGATGATCTCTTTGAACCTGTCAGGTACTGTGACTCTGTCAAATCTGTGTGTTGGGTCTGCCATGCATAGAGACAGGGTCCAATGCTAAATCTACTTCACTGAACATTACAGAGCAAATCTTGTTGTAAATTATAGCAATAATTCTTATCAAAATTTTCGCTATATAAATTTACATGTCATGAAACAGAAAGATAATACATTTCAGGTGTGATTGAGCAACCTCTGACATCATCTTTTTTATTATCATTTTCTCTCAAAAACATTAATAACAGTACAAAGAGTGGATAAATTTTATATTTTAAGTGTAAAATTGATGATACACTGATAGTTAAGTTGATAAAAACACAGTTGTTAGTACTTGCTGTACAGAGCTAACAAGCTTTGTTTTACGAATGGAATGAATTGATACAGTTAAGCTTGTACAGATAACATTTGCCATTGTTCAATGCTCATTTGCTATTACAACACAATTATTAACTTTTGCAAAATAATCAGTGTGGTGAGAGTAGAAAATGATTTCATGAAATGTAACAGATTGAATGTGCCGATATCTACCATCCATTACTCTTGCCTTAGACCAATGATGATAACCGTTAGATATTAGTTGATTACCAGTATTCCCTTTCATACCACAAATCATCTGTTGAGTTGATTGTGAGTTTTCTGTCGAGCAAGTTGTATCATATTTGTGTAGGATGTGTACATTTTCATTGCATTATGTGATCAAAACTCTTTGAAAACTTCCTCTGCAACTTCATGACTGAATCATTGTGTTGCGGTTGCATATTTGAATTGGGCACTGAAAACAAACTTTATAATGTTACTCTACCTAAGGTAGATGGAATTGATGAAGATAACAAGAACAGCAGGCCTTGTAGTACTGTTGGCTACACTTGTGGTTTAGGTGCACATTTTTGAATGCGTGTACTAATTACATGTCTAGCAGTAGGCTTGATTCAGATGAGATCGCCAAAAAACAAACACCTACAGCTTGAAACTCAATGCCTGCTAATGTTTAATTCAATTCAATTCTGATAAGTTACCTTAATCATAAGGTACAAATGATGATATTTCATGCAATTTTGCTGACTAATTGTACTTAGTTGGCCATGCTCTATTTTCATTCTCTGTACACAACAATGAGAGCGCATCTGTACGTCTCAAATCTTCCAGTTACGACATATGCCTAAAAGTCCCTCCCTACATCCCTAACATAACCCCTTGTCAATAATGATCATTTGCTGGCAAAGGTGAGTGCTTTGTGGTTTAAAATGAACAACTCAGGAAACTTTTTACCTGAGCACTCCATTCATATGAAAACACTGTAAGTCTCGGTGCAAGTGTTCTGAATGCATTGCTATACATATGTTATTTACTTGATAATAGCACTTATAAATGTAATAATGTTTTTGCAATTTCAAACATGATCTCAATAACATGAAACTGGTTACACTATAATCAATTCTGTCTGCTGTAATGTCACGTTATCAATTGTCTGCATGTCTTAAAAAAGCCAATTGTAATATATAATATCACAGGAAAATGTCTGTGTGTATCCATTGTGTTGCAGGGTTCGAGAGACGACTGCCCGAAGAATAACAGTGTGTGGCTATAATTTCAGCATTGAAAGTAACATAGAAGTTATATGCTTACATGGTTTTGTCTTAGTGCAGATAGTGACATCAACAGAAGTAGGTATCTGAATGCTAATGGGTTTATAATAAAATGTTACAATTGACACTCTGTATGCCAGATGACTCTATAGCCGTACTGGTGTTAATAATCAGGTCGGCAGGTTTTGGCCGCTTATTAAGCCTCTGTCTTATGAATTTTGACAAATTTTGACGGTCAACATAATCCACGTGTTCTGCAGAATATCATGGCCGACAACGAGTCTGATATGTGAAAAAATATTCAAAATATTTATGATTCATTTCTACCCCCAGTTTATCGATTTCTCTCAAGTACCGAGAATCATTTTGTAGATGTTTGTCATGTCTATTAGAAATACTGTTTTCAAGATTATTCGTGTTGGTACGTGTATGGCATTTTGCAACAAGTAAGGGCAATGTCAGAGCTTTAAAGTGATACCTATGTTGTGGTTGTCTGAGCAAGACTGAAAATGGTACGCGATTTTGAAAATATGTTGCGTAGAGTGGCCACACAACTGTTTGACATTATGACAGATTAGGTAGAATTTTTGATCGCTGTCATCAACAATAAAAATAGGATTTTCTGAACAATCTGTGAAGGTACACAATTTATATTTCGCAGGACTTCAGGCCAGACTCCAGGGATCACAGCAATATATGGGGTTAGGTTGTCTGAGCCAGACTTAAAAATGGTACGCGATTTTGAAAATGTATGTTGACAGAATGGCCACACAACTGTTTGACATCATGACAGATTAGGTAGAATTTTTTATCGCTGCCATCTCCGATGCAAATGGGGTTTTCTGAACACAACTGTTTGACATTATGACAGATTAGGTAGAATTTTTGATCGCTGCCATCAACAATAAAAATAGGGTTTTCTGAACGATCTGTGAAGGTACACAATTTATATTTCGCAGGACTTCAAGCCAGACTCTGGGATCACAGCAGTATATAGGGTTCGGTTGTCTGAGCCAGACTTAAAAATGGTACGCGATTTTGAATATGTGTGTTGACAGAGTGGCCACACAACCGTTCTACATTATGGCAGAATACAGCGTGATTAATTGTTATTTCACAAACAACATCCGTATTCCCATGAAATGTGCAACGCCAAATGTTTTGCCAAAACCCCTCTATCACAACTTATAATATTTTTGACACAGATCAACGACAATACACGAAAAAGTTATGTGAATGGTGCAGCAGAAGAGTATACAGCAATATAGTGTTCAACACAGTATGGCGTACGTAACAATGGACGCATGCGGGGGTTGCCAGGAAATGCAGTTTTTACCTTCTCGACACGAAATCTATTTATAGATTTGAAAACCAGTATGCTGGTGTCAACTTCTACTTCTGTCTGTCAACTTCTACTTCCGTCTGTCAAGATCCGTTGAGGTCATGCCATTGTGATGGGTCATATCATAAACTGGTGGGGGTGTTCATGGTTCAGGTTGAGATGTAGGAGAACGATTTTGAGCTGTGACAAAAATCAAGGGACTTAGCGGCATAGCCACAGTGTTAAGCCTTTCTCCAAGGTTTCTTAGCAGACTACGATCTATTACAGACTACTGAGCTGATGTTAGGGGTACTCACTTTGTGTTTGCTCACTCTGTGTGCGCTAGTGTTTGGTACCATAGGGGATAGCCTATGTGTCCGTCCCCAGGGGTGGGTAGGTGTTTTGTTGTATTGCTAATAAAGGTTTATTCTACCAAACTTTGGTGTTTTGGTCTTGCACTGCCCTTGACAATCTTGCGTAAACGTTTAATCAGCATGCTGCATCTAGTATCTGACCAGTTTGATTACCTAATTCGCCAAAGCAAGCAAGGTGGTAATTTAGTCTATTATCTGATGAGGTTTAGTGCCTAATTTGCCAAAGTTAGCAAGGGTAAATTACTAATCTGTGGACGCTGTCACGAGATTATCACTGGATTAACTTTGACAAAGTCAACAACGAGCGCACCAGCAAGGTATAACTGAATAAAGGGGAGAAACTCTCAAAAGCCGTGTCCACCGAAACCTATTTTATAATAATCACTTCCCAATTTTACGAAGGCCAGCGCGTGTTTGTCAAACTGCGACCTGCGTCCTGCGTAGGGTTAGTGTTAGGGTTAGGGTTTAAGTTAGGGTTAGGGAAGTCGGACCCCCAACCAGAAGACAAGTTTTGAGCCTTGCCTCTCCCCAACGCCGCCGGCCAGGGCAACGTTAGGCCGCTGGGAGCCGACGCATCTCTGCGGCCCAACACTTAAACAATTAACACTTAAAAGTTAACTTAAACACTTTTTGCATATATTCTTTACACGGTCATGTATTTCAAGGAAAATATGCCTATTAAAAACAGCAATTTCTTCACTTTTAATTTTTTTTCAATACTATGACAATTATCAGCCACGAGGTTTTACAAACACAAGACCAGATAAGCGTTTTTCATCATTTCCATAGGACTCTTTGGAAATTCCATTAAAAACAGTTAAAAGTGACTTAAAATGTTCACTTGGTATACATTTAATTTACAGACAGCAGGTTGTGTATTTCACGTACACTCAGGTCAGCAGGGAAGTGCGTCATTACTATTTTGGACTCTTAATTCTTATTTCTGAATTGTTTAACTTTTTTTCCACATTGAACTATCTTTAGGCAGTTTATACTGTAGCTTAGAATTTCAATCATCTTTTGGGTTCTTTGGGTCCATATCCCACCTCATGCTCCTACATCATCAACCATTTGCCAACAACTCCATGCCAACAACCAATTACCTGACCTGGCCACACATTAGTGAAGGTACAGCGTCATTGACGGTATTTTTACTGATGGCGCGCTGGCCACTGATTGGCTAATGATAGGAAAAAATATAATGGTATAGCGACGCCAATTTTGGAGATGACCGGGACAGATCATGAGTTGGTATGATGGTGTCAGCTGTCTTCACAGAATCATGATGCATGTAGTGTTCTCTTCGGGATGATGAAAAGAAACTCACAAGAGAATATTCATTGCAGATACATAAATTGGAACAGTTTAGTATTGTTTAAAATCCTAAACAGAGGACAGTATTCACTAACATTGAAATATTTTAATCATGAGTTACAAGAAGAGACATGTTATTGTAACCTTTTTTGATATTTCTGTAAACTGTTTTGTCAAATATAAATACGTTTGATGTGCTTGGTGCATACGTGTACTAAAATTGCATTAAAAATGCTAATAATGAACATCTTATTTTTCCACTTTCCTAGACGAAGACACTGGGAAGTCCTCAAGATACAGAGCAATTGTTACCTCAAATAGCAAGTAGAGCTGTTGCTTGTGGAGTTTCAAGTCCATTTGGTGACAAATGTTACAAGACAGTATATCAAATATCAGTACACGTCACAAAACATCCCAATCAGAAGAATGATGAAGTGAATGTTTTTCTTGTTCGATGCCACATCTCACGCAATACTCTGAAAAATATGTCAAAGTGTCCTGTTCCTAATCCCCTCGAAAGGTCATATTTACTGCATGAAAAAATTACTTTCTGTGGAAGTATTTATGACAAAGATATCATTGCATTTGCTTACCGTGCTATAAAGAGTGTTTTTGTGCTTTTCAAAGTTGGTTTCATGTAACTTGTGCTCATCAGGCCTTTTTCATGTCAGTACAAATTACATGAATAGGTATGCCAATAATTAAATTCCTAAAATGACAGAGTATTGAAATACTGTTACAGTCCTTATTTGATTAAGGGCATTATAATATGTTTACAAGAGTGTACATTCTACACGTCGTATCTTTAAACTTTATGACTCAATTTTCACAGATAACCAAGTTCAAAGTTTTGCAAAACCAAAGATATTTATCATTTCAGCTTTGCTTCCGGTAACACATTGATTGTCACAAGTGTCGGACCCTTCAAGTAGTTTTAGGTGTATTAATGACACGTGGATTTCTGAATGATAGTGCTAGAATCATTAGACTTTACAATGAAGAGTGGAAAGCTTGAACTTGTTGTGAAACATTGCATACTGGAATAATGATGTGTATGGTGGAGAATGAAAACGTAGAAGGCATGGAGTTATCAAAACTCCACCAAGGCCAATACTTTTATTCTAGCTCAAAATTACGATGCACTTGCATACATTCAATATTAATCAGTTCTCAAACTAACCTTGTTCTAAAAATTTTCTAAAATGAAAATATTTAGCTCAATTGTACACTTTAGTCTCCCATGGGGCATTTGTACTGGTGAACTTACATGTCTTACAAAATCAAGCTCTCTTTTCAACTTTTCTGTTAGAAACACAAATTTTATGTTGTCATATACATTTATGCAACCTCCTGCTATCATGGATGATTTTAAGAGTTGTGGCCAATATTTCAAATGCTGGCCTCTTTTGCACCTCTAAGTTTGTATTTCTTAGAACATTTCGTGATATTTACAAAAAATTCTAAAAAAACATTCTTCTCAAACAGTCTTTGTATTTTTATACTGATATTCATAGAGACATTTATTTACAGTTACTTTTGTGTTTAAAGTACACTGAATACAGTTTTCAAAAAAATAGTGATAATATTTTCTCTAGTAACATTTACCTTGCTCTTTCCAATTTGATATCAAGCCTTTAAAGGAATGGATGGCATTAAACGCTATTCAGTACATGCTGATGTCCATATCTGCAGTATGTTCTCATTTATGAAATATGGCAGGTACACCGTCCCTCCACCCACGAGGGACGGTGATAGTATGTCATTTTTAACCACCATTATCATTTACCCATGCCCATATCACTCTATTCTGGTGACGTTTACCAGAAAATATCAGGCGTAGTTAACGGTAAACACATGGATATGCAGAATAAACATCAGTTTTGGAATCTTGATTCCCGAACTACATATGCAATTTGATAGTAATCAAAGGAAACAAACAAAATGGCTGCCGCTCTTCACACATAATGCGATGTTGCCAACATAAAAAATTGTTTGTTTAAAGGCATTAAGGAACAAAGATATGCCAGGTAATAAATAAATATGGGAATGATAAGTTGAATCTTGTAATGTTATCCTTGGTTATTCCATTGAAGTTCTTGAAATTTTTTGACAAACTCTAGGAAACATTCTACCATTCACACAGCAAATGTCTATATCTTTAAACAAGGCAGTGAGCTTGTGGTGTGAAAACGATGTCGCACGTGTGACACCTGTCGGCATGGCAACTCAGTGTAAATGTAAGATATTGCCGCCTCTCTCCGATCCATACGATGATCAAGTGCAATTGAAATTGGAAGAGATTTACAGCAAAGAATAGTTTTTTATTGGTTATGATTGTAATAATAACATAGTGCACCTTAAAAGTTCATCTCATGTGACTGTTTTTGTATCTCGGTATCTATCTTTCTAGTGTTCACTGAGGTACCAAGGATTTGTCGCACGTGGTATTGACATCTGCGAACACGTCATATAGCTTATGAATAAAGTCTTTTCACACAAATATTTCCATACTTATGCACAAAGCAGAATAAAAGTAAAGCCTCAAAATTTAAGATCTTTCCTTTCCTATGTAAAATTCTAAGCGGTGGTATATGATAAATTGGTTATTACCTGATGTTGCTAGTTCCTTTAGTCATACCAGCACTAGTGTCATGTGTGCTTCTGTCACACATGAGATAAAGTTGAGTGTCTGATGCAGCGCAAATGACACTCATGCTGATACGATGCAGGAACAGGCAATTCTGTCAACATTATGTGGTGCAAAGTTTGCTTTCGTCCATGATGGACCGTGAAGGGGGTACATTATTGCTATTATTTTATAGTTTTAGCAATACCAGTGAATTTGTAGATGTAGAAAATGAATATAAAAAGAAAATGTAAACTAAGTTTGAAGCCGTGCAGTGAACATCGTCTGGCATGATCAGCCCTGAATCTGTATACTATATACATTTAGGCTACACACTCTCCACACTGCACTGTACTTGCACATCTATTACATAAAAATAAGCGTTACATTCATAGACCAATTTGGAAATTAAAAGTGATGTATTTTCGAAGGAAATGAATATCAATAGCATTTCATTCAAAAAGCTGAAACACATAAAATTCCAGGCTTAAAGAAAACAATGTACATGTATCAACATCAATATTAATGCCTATTGCACATTGCGGCGGGCTGCATGGTATCAGTTGATCGATACAATCGGTGTATGATGCTTGCAGTATAACATTCAGTTAAAAACTATCAACAGATTTCAACAGTGTCATTTAATTGTCTAAATTTAATTAATAATTGTGTCTATAAATTTAAATTTTGATTGAGGAGAGCTATTGTACTTTGGGAAACGGGAAATCTCAATGTAAACGGGTGCTTGAAAGGTAAAGTTGACAAACATACTGGAAAGGCTTTGCTGGGAACTATTTGAGACCGATGATGAAAGCTGTTACAAATGATGCATCAGAAATGGGTAGCCAAGATGTTAGATCAGCGGAGAGCCCATGGTCATCATGATTGTTGGTTGTAGCTGACTGTGGACTGAGACTGAATGGTTCTGGAGTGATTCTGTAGATGCTACAGGACAATGTTGATGACAGCTGTGCTTTGTTGGCCCATTAATGGCTGGTTCAAGTAGCTTATAACGCTTGCCTCATTTACATGGCCACTAACTTACATTATACCGGTAATATGCTGTATGTCAAACCCAGCATCATCTAGGGGATTGCAAGTGTATTGAGTTGTTTCACCTATACATCAACGGAGCAGATGATGAGTGCATCTGGGAGGACTGAGCCTCAAAAAATTTGAGAAATCATACAGCAAGGCATTGTTATCAATATTGTGCACCATAATCAAGATTTATGATTTAATGTATTTCATGGTATCCCCTATAATTTCCCTCTCCTTTATTTCTTTAAAAACAAAAACCTTGTATTGTTATACTTGCTGTGGGGCCACAATGCTGCAAAACCGGATACATTATCAGTCATAGTCAGGGGATATGATGTCACAAAATTCACTGGTATTGACAAAGCTGTAATATAATATAGAAATAACGGACGACGTGCTGACCATTAACGTTTATTTATGGGCAAGGGCGAGAGGAAAGCCAAAATTAATGGGCGAGGCTTGTCAACAGCATAGAATTTACAACTGCAGCACTTTCAACTGTAGTTTACGGTGTGTAGACGTAGATAATCATTCTGAAGATGATGGTGGGAAGGAAAGACTTGTGAAGATGAAATACACTGATGATAGACCAGGAGCACCCAACCATTGGATTTCCAGAAGTTGTAACTAGTGGTGTTATAAGATGTAATAGCAATGTAAATAACAAGGATGCACGAACTGTGTGCTGTTTATTGCATTCAAGGCCCTCTAGCACTCTTTGCAAGTAGGTTACCACTGGTAATACTTAATATACATATCTTGACAAATACAAGCATTGGTAACTTACATCGTAAGTTATGCTGAAATAATCATAAAAACATAAAACCTACAGAGGTTTTACAGAGATTTTGTTATGACATATAAATTTATTAGTTTAACCCTTTACTAGCCAGACAGTATCACTTTCCCATCTTCCAAGTCCGTAAAAAGTGGTATTGAGTCAAAACCATGTGTCTTTTGTTACCCACTTGGCTTGGTATGTTATAGCATGTTTAGTCTGTAAAAATCTTGTTTAGAGTATCTCTGTTTTCATGGACCTTCAAATCTTCAAGTCTTTGTTAAAATGTACCATATGAGATATGTTTTGCTTCACTAGTTTTAACCAACTTGACATGATGGTGAAATATGACCTTTGCAGGCAAAAGGGTAGATATGTAGTACACATTAAAATTTGGAGGTGAGATTGACAACTGCTTCCACTACAATTAAACAAGTTTCCTATCAGCCTACCTTTTCTCATCTGCCTGTTAGTCACCAAGGAAACCACCCACTGGCCTTTTCCCATCCTCATCATAAAAGCTTTCCAATAACACAATTTGCCTATAGCCCCACTCCCTGACACATAATTATATCTTACCCCTTAATAAATTGCAACAAAAAACCACAGCCCACTTTGTTTTCTGCCTTTAAACCATTGAATATAACCTCTTTTTAAACAAATCAAATTCAGTTAGTACTAAATAGCATTGTCGTGATTATATTATTTATCTTCTCTTCATAGCATCATGCTTAACTTTGACCCTTTTCATTTCAGTTGTGTTGCTCCTGTTTGAAAGTAATTGATAATTATTGTCATTACAGTAATGTGCATAGCATATCAAATGAAATGAAACTTAGTCAAAAATCAAAATTTGTCCATATCAAAAGTTCATATTTGTAAGAAGAGATATCGGTCGGCATTTGCACAGAGAAATATCTTCACAGTAACACATGCAGCTATTGCTGTAAAGATACCTGTGGTTAATCTAAAGAGCTAAACTTCACAATTTCTTAAAGTGGAATGAATGCAGGACAAATAGAATGCAGTGGGCTTTTTGAACACTTTATGTATCAGTGTATGACTATGTGATGCACGAACTTGTAAAGAACCTATAATTTAGGATTCAACTTTGACCTTTATGGTTTGACAAGAATAACGCCTGTTTGATTATTTGCATTTCTATGATCATTGATGTGACCTGAATGAAAAACGGGGTTAGCTAACACATTTGAATTTATGGGCTAATTTGCATCTTATATACAGGCAAAATTTAGTTGGTTTCCAAAAACTGGCATGACGAGCATCAGAAAAGATTGAGGAAAACCTTCATCATAATCTGCAAGTTCTTTCTCTTTACTTTTGATTTGGGGAACTTGTGGAATAAAATTGAAATATTAGTTTGAAACTTAAAATTACTTCAGTAATGCACATATTGTATCAAATGAAACAGAACTTTGACAATTCTGACTTGCACTTGGCACAGCGTATAAAAATGGAAATGTATTGGCAACATAAATTCTTAATTGTATGAGGTGAAATTAGCATTTAGACTCAGTTTTCCAATGCCCTCCTAAAAGATAAACGATTTCCCTTTAAACTGACATATTAAGTTTTTCTGTCAAAAACCCTTTCACTGGCCAAAACGGAGTCAATTTTGACCATTAAGCCAAAAGAGGATAAGATGCCAGTTTTCGTCTCCTGATATAGAATTTCAGAACAGTCAAAAGGCAGATACCTTACAGATTATTTCATTTCTACCTTGTTAACCAATCTGTAGAGTTTGATTGATCTGGGCTTGTATTTTGTAGAGAAATCAGCAAAATATTGACAGCATTTTGTGATGTTGAGGGCACCCTTTCAGCTGCAGGGAGCTCAGGAACCAGCCGGTGAATCCAAATGAGAGGGTACCCAAAGTAAGGGACCGTTGATAATAAAAAGCTGACGCACAATAAACGCAATTTACTTTGTTTTACTTGAAACCCCCTTCCTCCCCCCCTCAAAACGAAAGTATAATATGCAAAATCAATTTCGTATTATCATGCCCTTTCTGACAAATCCACACGCACCTATCCGATCTGCATGGCCATGAAAAAATACCGGAAGTGCACGTTAATTAATAAACCTCCACTTAACGCATTTCACGGCAATTTACTTTGTTCTACTTGAAACCCCCTTCCTCCCCCCTCAAAACGAAAGTATAATATGCAAAATCAATTTCGTATTATCATGCCCTTTCTGACAAATCCACACGCACCTATCCGATCCGCATGGCCATGAAAAAATACCGGAAGTGCACATTAATTAATAAACCTCCACTTAACGCATTTCACTTTTTAAGACACAGAACATTTTAATGTATTTCGCACATAGGAAAATGTTTCACGTACATGTTTCACGTTGAAAAAGCATACAAGTTTTTATTTCATACGTCTTTTTGTTGTCTTTTTTGTCTCCGCATATTGTGGTCATTTTGTTCTCGATGAACGCGAAGGTACTATTACGTTCTCGCAGCAAAGTTGCACTTCAAAAATCATAGACAAAAATCCTTATGCGATTTTGACGGACACAAAACGAAAGAATTACTTTTGTCATGTGTCAGCTTTTATTATCGACGGCCCCTAAGGGAGACAGAATGTTATAAAAGCGGGATTCTCTTGTTACATAATCATGCAAGGTTGACACTCAAATTGCATGTTGAATTTTTCCTTTTTATATCGTAATAGGACTTAGTGGACAGAGGTTGGGCAGATCTGATAAATGACTTGATATGACTTGCTAGATTCATTGGCCAAAATACTCTGCGTATTTCATGTCATCTTCCACGTTTGATTTTACTGAAAATGAGCAAGTTCATTTATCACTTAATTGTCAATCCTTCGCCTTCATACTCAAAATTCACACCTCATACTTCATTTGCTTCAAAATTACTTGTTTCATGTAATCTTTGGCTGTATTCGACAGACACATTGCCAAAACATAACCATGAGCAACATTCTAGTCACCTCTACTTTATTGACGTTGGTGCCACCTACTATGTAGGGTGACCAGAATGTTGCTTACACTATGTTTTGGCAGTGTGTATCTCTAACTCGGCCGAAAATCATCACAGAAGTAAGCTTGCAGGGAATTTTATTAGATTGGTAAATTGAATATAGTTTGATAAAGAATATATCTATGACTAAATATGACTATGGTTGGAATTGGTCTTCTAGCAATTCTTGGCTATAGCATAGGACCAAACATACAGAGCACATACAGCAATACTGTGGCTATCAAAGCTTGTCTGAACTTTATTTTTTGATACAACATAAAACGGTTACACTTTAATTTGGATTATTAAACTAAGGGTGACAATACAAAGCTTCTCATTTCCATATGTTACATATAAGTATTAATTTATTTGTTAATGTAAGTCTAGCTGTCTTTAGTGATGGGAATCTACAGCTAGTTGTGAAACGCCTCTCATGATGATGAAAGCCTCAAGATACTAGTGTACCTGCTAGGATGGATTCTATGAATTATGCTAATACATAAGTCAATGACTCAAATATAAAAATTTATGCTAATGGTTTGCAATCCATAAAGATGCTTGCATCAGCTAACTTCATTGAGTTGAGGAGAGTGCATCATGTGCAATCATGCTATCCAAATCTATTTTGCATCAAATATCCAATCTGAAAATTAGATCTTACAACAGTGGGTGTGAAATTCTATGAAAAGATATTCACTAAAACTATGGTAATTTGACTTATGACATCTTTTGATAGTGATAATTTCAGTAAAGTGTACGGTGAAACCATATTGATAACTCTGTTGTATTCTAGGCTATACTCAGGTTGATACAATCCTTCATCAATATACAATTAAAATCTATGAACAAGATATCTATACTATCCATGGTATATGACGCATCAACAGACATAATTACTGATGATCATATGACAAAAGAAAGTCAAAAAATATACTGACCTAAAAGAAGGCCACTGTTAGTTAAGGTTGCATGAATTGTACAATCTAAAATTATCAGGAAAAGTTCTTTCAATACCATCAACTCAGTGTCAACGAGTATTCTAGGACAGAATACAAACTGTTTTAAAATGTCAAAATGAAACAAATGCAGAAATTTCCACCTGGGTTGAAGGGGTATCAGTAAAAGCAATTACATAAACATTTTAACAGATGCATAATTACCTATGATGAAGTTTCAGAGCATCAACATATTTATCATTTCTGTACACTGTATCTTAGATAGCAATTTGAAATGGAATTTTTCATTTCACAAATGAGTGGTAAAGAACAAATAAAGCACAGAAATTCTTGGATAACTAAATGGAAGAACAAATGTTAAGGATAGGATTCACTTGGTGACTTAACTCTGCAAAAGTTCACTGCCAACTGGCTCCACCTATTCCTCCACTTTCTGTTTTCCAACTTTTCCGTTCAGCTACAGTTTTTGAAACAACCAGTAAAAGTTCACAGTCTTTAGCTCTGATCTGGGCTTTCAGGAAAGATTTCAGTGCTTCCTTGTCTCCAATGACTTCTGGATTTTTGAATTTTGAATCCAGGTTGTAGAAAACATTGTCCAATTCTCTCACTGCTACCCAATGTTTTCTTTTGATAGGTAGACTGACAGGACCCCACTGAAGAGGTGACGGCATATTCAGTATAAATCCAAGTACATTGTCTGCATTCAACATGTCAAGATTTCTGGAAAGGAAGGAAGGAGGTATGAAAAGGATTTAGCAATATTCATTTGTACCATGACTTGCAACATTAGAAAGCAATATCTTACAATCCCAATAACTGACATAACTGAATCATAATTGATAATCCTTCAAGAATTCAATAAAATACTGATAATATTCCGTGACTACCATGTGATATTTACTCTTAGTGTAAACTCTATCAATCACCGCTAGATTTATTTTTGAGTCAAGTTGGTAAACTGTGTGTTACAGTAATATTGATAACATACTTTCTCTTGTCCCACCAGATTGCTTCACAGTCTTTGAGCTGGAGTGCCGCCATGATAACATTGACATCATAGTTACCCAATCCAAGTACACTTCTGTGAGGGTTAACCATGGAACTGGGTGCTAGGCTAGTCAAATAAAAATTAACAAAGAGAAAGTCAATAATGTGAACATTCAGAAATCTAACCTACCGGTACAATGTAAAAGTTATCAGCAGTTGGTTTTGTGTGATACCAAATCCTTGATCATTGAAAGGTGTTTTTGAACTAATCATATGGATTAGACTAATAGTATAATAAATTCAGAGATCGCAAAAGCTAACTACTGGTTTGGCAAATGTTATTGTCAAGGCGCTAAAAAGTGAAATGACTAGTCATGAATGCAAAATGTGTCCTCTTGGTGGAAACTCTCCAAGCAAATTGGCTAGATCACTTCAAAACGCTACTGGCTTAACGATACTTCATCTGCAACTCAAGGCAAAACTTATACATATTTTATTCAAGATAACCTTTTGACTGAAATACAAGTGATTTGGAATTCTATCAATCTCAAATAAAGATTGGCCATGCCATTTTCTGATCTTTGCATTTGTTAATGCATCTTTTTACCTCATAAACATGTATTTTTGGTAAAATGCAAGAGATCCAAGAACACATCTTTGCTTTCTTTGACTGTTCTTTCTGTAAGCATTGCTGACAGTATTTATTCATGACAACTTTTTCAAAGTAGTTTTTATGGCTCTGACTTATATAACTAATGAAGTATTATGGGACAAAGTATACACAGCCAGTTTTTGGTCAACAAAGGAAGATAATTCACACGGATGGATAGGTCAATAGCTTGCAAATGATTGCAAATGATTGTCTGATTTTTTTAGCTACTATAGACTACAGTCTATAGAAGCTATTGAATGGGTATCCGTCCGGCGTCAGTCTGTATGTATGTATGTATGTATGTACATGTATGTATGTATGTATGTATGTCCGTTTGTGAGGCATCCGTCCACTCAAATATCTTGAGAACCGCAGTACTTACTGATTTGATATTTGTTGTGTAGATGAAAAATATGATTTTGAGACACTATTTTTTTTTAATTTTTTGATATTGTTGAAAATATGCAAAATTGTGTCAAAAAAAGGCATTTTTGGTAAAAAATCTTCTTCATAACCGTTGGTCAGACAGCTTTGATATTTGGTATACAGGTCCCTAGGGATAACCCGACTTGGATTTGTTAAAATTGTGATGAAATATGCAAATCTGTATTTTTAAGGAATTTTTTTGTCATTTTTGTTCAAAAATTTATTTCCGAAACCGCTCGTCTGACAGCTTTGATATTTGGGATGGAGGTTCCTACAGATAAACTAAATGGTCAGAAATGTTAAAATTGTGGTGATGTATGCCTTGTATTATTATTTTTAAATAATAGTTTTATCCATATTTACTTTATAATCAGTTGATTTTTAGTCGATTTTGCTAAAGCTACCGTCTGCCCATGCGCACAATTGAAAGACGAAAATGAGAGTTGAAGAATGGAAATAGACACCATCTTGTTTCTCAGACTAGTCCGATTTTTATGTTGTAAACGTTTCAGTGTGTATTTGAATATGTTTCATAAATGTGTAGTTGACAGTGATGGTACTTTTGCTGACGTCATGTAGTTTTTGGTTCGAAAGGTACCTTCGATCGACTGAACAATAATGGCCTCCGTAGGCAATAATCAATGGGTAACGGCGAATCTGTTATTGGCAGCAGTTGTATCAGTCTTACCGAGGAAGGCAACCACTGGCTCGTAGTAGGTTAGGCTACGGTTAGTATGCGCATGCACATATAACAAGTTTGCCTTGGTTTGCAAGGACTACGGATACAAAACGGACACCATTTTGTTTCTCAGTCTGGTGGGATTTTTTATGATTTAAACTTTTTAGCGTGTATTTGATGATGTCTCGTGGATATGAAGTTGACAGTGATGGTACTTTTGTTGCTGTCGCGTAGTTTTTGGCGCGAAAGGCTTGTTCGATCGTCTGAAGAATTATGGCCTCCGTATGGGGAACTCACCCGGTACCGGCAAATATTGATTTTGTTGCCAGCAAACCTGTAAGTTCTACCGAGGAAGGCAATCCACCGGTCCGTAGTACATGTAGTATGGAGCTGGGTCCAGAGCAAGGCCACGCGCATGTGCATATAACTAGTTTGCGTCATTGTGGAGTTGAAGATATGCCGTCCTCTCGACACGACGATAACTTTTGCATATTCTGTCGCATATTTTGGGTAATTTCATCAGTTATGTGTTGATTTTGACATCATTGTTGACTTCCATTGCTAAAGACAGTGTGTGCTTATATGTTGATCGATTTACTTAAGAAGTACGCGCATTGGAGACTCATGGCATGATCCGACATGGCATGATCGTACATGATCAAGATTGCATTCAGCACAATCACGGTCTGATTCTAGCTCCATGCGATAGTTATTTTGTTTGTTACACTGTTGCTACCTATATTTCCACGAAAATACCATCAGAATTTCCTCGTTGCTACTTGAAATCGTGCACTTGCATGCATATAATTGTCAACATCACTATGCTTGAATATAGTTACTCTTATTACATCGAATGCAGAGTGCACATATGTGTACGTGTGCAAGTCACCGCGTATCATAATCAAAACATTTTAGTATTGCAACGTTTGAGCTGCCCGAAGCCAGAATTTACGAGAAATTTATCTCACATGTAAAACTGAGTTCTACTGTGAACAAATGCAAGCTATCTTAAATAACTATCGTGAATAGCAGCATATTATAAATATTTTGTACCTACCACTGTATCACTATCAGAAAATCAGAAGGAAACAAACCAGTCAGAGCATGGAGCTACACTCTATGGTCAGAGAAACTGTAGTCAGGATGATGCTGTCCAATTTTAACATTTGTCTCTTAGCACACACCAGATACTTATGACTGTCTCACAACATTTCCATATCATTTTATATTCAGTTTTTATGATATTTAGTTTGCTTTTCACCATATTGTATGTCCTTCCCTGCATTACGTAATTCAAAATTAAATTTGGTTTTTGCCTACACACACTTGAGGGGTAAACTTATTTAGTCTCATAGATTAAGATGCATGGTTGACTTCACATGATGGTGTGGTGAGTGTAACAAGCAAATGTTTTTTAATCAATGGCCCAAATTTATTTTCTATTTGATTGACAATAGATACATGTGTAATCAATGCCAACAATCCAATTTAAGTAATTTGGTTTAGATTAACCATTGTCCACTTATGGTACAATAGTTTGTTGCTAAATTTTTCTCCCGTTCTGCATTATATAAGTTCACCATTTCCTGTTTTACATATTTTTTATCCTATTTGCCATTTTTGGTGAGGCCATCCTGAAATGAGCTATCAAAGATATCCACCTTCCTCATCAACACATGTATCACAAAAAGTTATTCTCTACATAACATAGCAGAGCTCTGTCGACTGTTGGGTCACTCGTTTTTGCAAAACCACTGGTCAGACAGCTTTAATATTTGGTTTACATGTCCCTAGGATGACCTTAGTGAGATAATTTCATACAGTTAGGAAATGCTTAATTTTGTATCCATGTCTATAGTAGCTTCAGGGACTTTGGCCCTATGTTTTTGTGTCCAGTATTCCTGTCCTTTAACAGTTTAAGAAACAAATTAATTTGTATTAAATTTGTAAATTCTATAGACTATAGAAATACCATAAAGTTAGCAAACATGGGGCTGTAAATACACCTTTTCACAGGCATGTATATCCCTTTTCTTGCCAGACAGTCGCACTTCCCCAACTGCCAAGTCAGTAAAAAGTGGTATTGAGCAAAAATACCGTCAATGACGCTGTACCTTCTCTAATGTGTGGCCAGGTCAGGTAATTGGTTGTTTGCATGAAGTTGTTGGTAAATAGTTGATGATGTCGGGGCATGAGGTGGGATATGGACCCAAAGAACCCAAAAGATGATAAAATACATCAATCAAAAAAATTCTAAGCTACAGTATAAACTGCCTAAAGATAGTTCAATGTGGAAAAAAGTTAAATAATTCAGAAATAAGAATTAACAGTCTAAAATAGTAATGACGCACTTCCCTACTGACCTGAGTGCATGTGATATACACAACCTGGCATCTGTAAATTAAATGTATACCAAGTGATCATTTTAAGTCACTTTTAACTGTTTTTAATGGATTTTCCAAAGAGTCCTGTGGAAATGATGAAAAACGCTTATCTGGTCTTGTGTTTGTAAAACCTCATGGCTGATAATTGTCATAGTATTGAAAAAAATTGAAAGTGAAGAAATTACTGTTTTTAATAGGCATATTTTCCTTGAAATACATGACCGTGTAAAGAATATATGCTAAAAATGTTTAAGAGTAAATTTCTTTTCAAATAAATAATTTAATCTGTGACCAAAGGATTTTTATTCTTTGAGTTTACAAATTCACACATTGCAATTTGTTCAATCATCTTGTGCAGTGCAAAATTTATAAAATGACTGAAAAACAAAAAAAATTGGCAGAATTACTGTCTTCGTGATGTAAAATTATGAGTTGACATCACGATAATTGTTAATCTGTTCGAAGTACTACTATACTTTAATAAAAAATGAAAAGTTCATGCAGAAACGGTAACATATATTGTCAGCAATGTAGTGTTAATTTTGACTTTACATCAAAATATGCCTTTGCGGGATACCAAATATATAGGGCGAATATTAAAATCAGCCATGTTCAGCAAAATCCACACAACAGCATTGATCCTTTTCTAATTTGATTTGATTTGCTTATGTTATCCTTGTATGACAGTCAGTACAATATGGAACTTGAACACAACACAGTGAATAAGTATGCTGTAAATGAAATGGTGTGGCTGCATCCACATGCAGCAATAGAAGTGCCTTTGTCTCTCACCCCTCATTTCCAACCTGTCCCATCCCTGAAAAAATAGTTTGGTCTTATATTTATAATGTTAATAATTTCTGTATTTGTTAAAATGTGCGCATCTCAAAAACTTTTGATCATAAACATTTTTGTTTTTTATAGCTGACCAGTCAGTTAACCTGTTTATTTTGAATATTTGCGCATTTTCCTCAGTATTTGACATTTTCAGAATACCTTCAATCTGTCATTTTCTAAATGTTTAAATGCTCCTTTGTGTGGTCAAGCTTTCCACAAGCATCAAATGTGGTACTTCATATAGGAAGGTCTGCCTCTAGAGGGCGGGCATCATGAACAGTGTTTGTTAGTTATTTCCTCCACATAAACTTCTGATTGTACTGTAAACAATGAACATGGCCGACGTCCGATTTTCCTGTCTAAAACTTTCACTCATTTTCGTTCATATGACTCTGAAACTCCAGGAAACGATTGGGAAGAAAGAGTTATCTTGAAATATTGAGGTACTCGCCGATATTTTGCAAAATTAAATGAGAAAAAAATGCAAGGAAAATGCCGACAGGCTTACACAATGACAGTTTCCAGACCAGATCACGTGAGGCCATGAGGGGATATCCACGCAACTCAGTACCAAACACTAGCGCTCACAGAGTGAGCAAACACAAAGTGAGTACCCCTAACGTAAGCTCAGTAGTCTGTAATAGATTGTAGTCAACTAAGAAACCTTGGAGAAAGGCTTAAAGGTCTGGTGAAATGGTCCCGGTCGTGTGACAGAATATCTTCCAGGAGGTCAATACTATTACACTCGCAACAAAATTGCAACCTAAAAGTACGCGCAAGTGTTAATTTTTTTGATATTTCTATGCGCGGCTTTCATGGGGTCATTTTGCGACACTCAGGTCACGCCCATAGCGGGGATAATAGTTGGCCGTCTGTGACGTCACAGGTGTGTTCATTTACATCGAATAGCGGTCCAACGCCGCCTTATCTCTGCCCGGTATCCGCTAACAAAACAGGCTCCAGTGTTCGCGCTGCCCATTTGCCACGTTCGCCAATGCGAATCGAAATCCGAAGTGGCGAAAAAAAATCGATCCTAATCCATGCGAAACTGATTTTGTTTAAAAAATATGGTAAAATAAAGAAAAAACGTTGGTTTTTTAGTCTTTTGTTTAATCTGCGCTTCTCTCTCGGCGATTCGCAAAAACTGTGTCTACTTCCGTATTATTGCGTTCTTTCCGTCGTACGTATTTGCAATCGAGCCAAGTCTCGCGAGAGATTTGACGTCATCTAGTCTAGTGTACAGCATGCATAAATGGCTCTCGCGAGAATTGAAACTTAGACACACGCAATCGAGCCCTCGCGATAAATTTGACGTCATTTTGTCTAGTGCATGTACAGCGGGCATAGGAACGCTCGCTCGCGAGAATTGAAACTTTTGCTATACATAGCAGACATACGCATTTTAATCGAGGCAACAAGGATCGGTGTTGCAGTTGATTTACATGTCTGTGTTGTGCATTTTAATCACAGTCTTCAACATTCCATGTTGCGGCCGATTTGCATCGCGGTCCTCGTGGCCCGGTATTCCCGTTGTTCTTCAATTGCCGTCCCAACGACGCGTTCCGTGTTGCTGTCGATTTGTATCATGAAGGACTCTACCTCCATGATTTGTATCGCGATCTCTACGTTCCGTATTGTTGTTCGTTTTAATGGTAGTCTATTCAGTGTTGCTGTTCATGCAGCTGATTTGTAGTTATAGTGCATTTTAATCACGGTCCCATTTACGTTTTAAGTTACTGTCGATTTGCATTGCGTTCCCGACGTTCCGTGTTGTAGACAAGTGCATTTTAATGGCAGTCACAACGTTCAGTGTTGGTGTTCATGCTGTTGATTTGCATTGCGGTCCCAACCTTCTGTGTAGCGAGTAGCGAGGCAGGCTCAGCCGAGGGACCGTGGCCGATCGTACGAACCAGCAGAGACAAGCACATTATGGTTCAAACACTCAACACTTGACGGGACTTGAAAAAGTTTACAGTTGAGCCGTTCATGTTCTTGCCGCTGTCACAGGCACCAAAAGAACAACGTTCTCCAATAGTGAAGGAGGACACTGTCCTGATCATGTAAGCGGAAACCCTAGAAGTTACCCCCCGTAGGGAGCTTACGGAGGTGTGAAATACTTTAATTCCCGTTATGAGATACGGCGTCGGGCAAACTTCGGAAAGCCGAAAAAAGTCGACTGGAGAGGCTCGGGGGACACGCCCACATTGCATTTTTCTTTTGCCATATTTCATAATCGCGCGCGCTAAACGAAAAAAGAAATGAATGTAACTGTTTTATAGACCATCAACTGTATTTCTGTGATTTTGCAACATGGGCATTTCACCAGACCTTTAACACTGTGGCTATGCCGCTAAGTCCCTTTTGATTTTTGTCACAGCTCAAAATCTTTCTCCTATACCTCAACCTGAGCCATAAACACCCCCCCAGTTTATGATATGACCCATCACGATAGCATGACGTCAACGGATCTTGACAGACGGAAGTCTTGACAGACGGAAGAAGTTGACACCAGCATACTGGTTTTCAACTCCAATACCTTCTCTGTCTATAAATAGACACGAGAAGGTAAAAAACCATATTTATTTTCACCCATTTGGCTTGGCATGTTATAGCAGCTTTAGTCTGTAAAAATCATGTTTACAGTATCTCTGTCTCCAGGGACCTTCAAATCTTCAAGTCTTTGTTAAAATGCACCATATGAGATATGTTTTGCTTTACTAGTTTTAACCAACTTAACGTGATGCTGAAATATGAACTTGGCAGGAAAACAAAAGTTTTTGATTACAAGTAATGGCTCTCAACAAGTGAAAATTTGAAACCCAATGACGTAAGTCCTTGCATATCTCTGACATTGTACATTTTAGATGTCTTGGTGTCAAATTTGAACAAACTCTGTCAAGGCATGTTAATGCCTCAATGTATAAAAACAATTTGAAACATATTGAACCCTGCAGGTCATATTGGATTTCCTCCCAAAATAAACTGACAAGAGTATGTACCACTATGACATAATAAATCATCATACTTGAACCATTTTTGAATGAAATCAAAATGTCTGAGTAATTGCCTCTGGATTGATGAATTAACAGATGGAGTGAAAAGCTATCAATCATTCATACGTCAACCCTAAGAACCTTCAACATCTGAAAAACATGTAAGGTTAATTTACTCACGGTATACATGTATTAGCCTTACCTTTGGCAAATATCATCTAACATTTGCTTGTTATAGGCTTGTCCATCTTGGAATACATTATTCAATGCATGCAATGCACAGAGTTCACGTTTCTGTTTTTCATGGTAAATTGGCATTTTGTCGACCTGTTGACGTGTATGACCAACTTCCAACTTCTGAAATCCTGTCCTTACAGTTCAATGTGTTGATAAATTACAACTACAGTATTATCACCACGTATATTTAACAAATTGTCGGTATTCCTTAACCGTTTTCAACATGTGCCCTTCTGTTTCGGTCAGCTTACACTGAATGCAATTTCCCATAGGAAGTTCTTTGAACTGTATCAGCTATACTTGAAAGTTTCATATTTCAGCATATACTAGCATGTCCATACAGACACCAATTCTTGCAAATATAGCTTCGGTGAGTGGCTATTCTGAAATAAAAGCATAAATAGTTACCTTCACACAGAACAACAATGTTACAGAAAAGCAACCGACCACCAAAAAAATGAAAGTAAGAAATTATATTCACTAGTAAAATCATAACCCGTTGCCATACAGTAACAATTATTGAATGTGTCACTCTGTTTTAGGAATATTGCTAGCATTATACTCTTCAGCATCAGAAAGCTAAATTTTTATCTAGTTAATTGAAGTCATCTTGTGTATGTTGTTCAGATGTTCTTCTTAGTCTAGATTGTCACCATTCACCATAGACTTGACAAGATAGAACCTACTTAAAGGCGGAGCCTCCCTTTAAAAGGACGCCAAGGTATGGCGGCGTTCATTGTGTAAGTGGACACCAAACAGGCAACACGCGGGCACACGCTCCAGAAAATGCCACTTTTTAGTTTTCCCCGGCCGCAAAAACACAGACAGACTGCCAAGCGGTCAGCGTGAAGCTGCTGCCGATCGAACTCTGTGGTTATATTCAAAGTTTAACGCGACTGGAAGACAATTTTTTAGGAAATATAAACGTTGTGTGGTGGGAATCAATGACCGTTGGCGATTTGAACCGACCGTCAATCAAAAGCTTGCATAAACTCTGTTTGCAGGATTAGCAAAATGTGACAAAAGGTTGAGATCTGTTTGTGTAATTAATGTTATAGAAATCAAACATCATACTGGCCATGCGTTTGACTGGGAGGAGAACTCCACTAATGCGAGAACCTGGGATTGAAAAGTGCGGCTTTAAGGTATCTCAATAGACAGCTATGTGAGACTAAGAGTCTGTTGGCAAGTGCATGTACATAAATATCCTGTCATATTGAAGGATTTTCTTTCAGAAATTGGAAGTGCTACATTAATTGGCTCAGAGAAACAGTATGTGTGAGGCCAATGGCCAAACCTCGGTAGTAGCGTAAAGAACAGAAGGTATGACATAATAAATTTGCGAGAAGTCTGTGCAGAATCTGTGTGAAAATCATCATACGATCATGAATTCGACCATGGAGCCTAGGAGGCAGAAGCGGGCTAACCTATTACCTGGTGATTTTGGAATGGGCTTCACTCGGTTGTTACTCTACCCATGGAGGTAGTAGGAGCTCTCTACTACATGTATGAGGTACCTCCATGCTCTACCCCACAACCGTAGTTAATTGTGGATCGGGCTGAAATGTGTTAGCTTTGTTAAAAAGAGATTTCGAGCCATTCCCATCTTGCAATTTCTATAAGTCTGAGATGATTATGAAGATGCTTCGCTCTGGGCATAATACTATTGTCATTTTTAGTTTCAAAGGACGTTCCGTTCGGACTTCCTTGGAAAGTCCAAGCAATAACAACGCCAATATGATAATGAAAGCACCTGTGCTGTGGCACTAATTTTATTTTTTTATCCGCCATTCTCGGAACCATAAACGCGAAACGAAATATACAATTCTGGAAAGAGGCATTTTTTGGCCTCTCATATATGTAGTTATTTCAGAAAATGATGGTCGTGGCAAGAAAAGGGCTATGATTATGATCATGAACACGGACACGTCGCATTACGTACACAACCACAACGACTGTGAGTGACACAGCCCCATATTCTGTATTAATTGTTACGTGCCACAAATAAACCGTTCCTACGCAGACTTGACTAAAACAAGGAAGAAACAGGAATAAGCATGACCGAACCAACCTAATTCACGATATGGCAACGAGGAAGTCGATGTTATTATGCAATATTACTGCCTTCGGAGCGTACAACAGTCAACAAGATCAGGAGAATAGCCCTGCTTGAGTAGTGTAGTGGATTATCCAGTCCAAGTAACTGACGTGAAGTAAACATTTCAAGCAGCGAATAGCGTAATATTAGAGGTCAACATAAATGAGGTGCATGTGGTCATGGTTATGAGAAATATTTTTCAAAATAGCTAATGTACCTTTTGTAATTTCTAAAGGAAATATTTGCGAAACGCAGTTCCGATTTCTTGGTGTTTTGGATGAAAATTAAATTATTTAACTGGAGGAGAGAAATATCAACAAATGATATTCTACAGCCTAGGATGTGAGGCGTGGATGTGACGATGCTGAAGTTATTTTCGTATTCGTTTTCGTATTCGTTTTCGTATTCGTATTCGTATTCGTATTGGAGTCACTGACAGAAAATGTTATTTTTAGTCCAGGTTTCAGGTATGAAACGTGCAATATACGATATTTACTGAGGTTTAAATATTGTGATAATTTGATTCGTAATTTCATCTGCCAAATTTGGTTAAATTTACATAATTTGCATTTGTAGATTTTAAAGAATTTGTTCACCTCATTTTATTTGAAAAAAAACATACTTAAAATCGGTTTGGATCTGGTGAGGCAGCATCTTCGCTTGCCATGTCTCTTGACCGGGCAGCTGGATGCACCCTAAATCAGGTGGTCAGTGCCAAGTAATGGGACTCGTGAGAGCGGATGCAAAGGAGCTGCCCTGGACTGTACCATTCGTTTTGCGGGGAGGGCAGATTTTTGTGAGGCGCTGCAAAACGGGTGACTGTTGAAAGCTATGATGAACGGGGGACTTGTCCAGGACAACCATCTAAATAAAAAATGTGAAAACTGTTATATCCGGTCATCCTTTTGGGACTCACTTTAGAATACTAATATCCATTTACAATTTGTATTTCAAGTATTTTACTTCATTTTGACATGGCTCTACGTAGACCTGAAATAAATTTATAATAACAATACAATACAATACTTTACAAAACTCAGTGAGTGCGGTAAGGCAAAAATTACAAAATTGCAAGTTACGACAAAGTTGTACGTGCTGCTACAGTTGTACGTGCTGTACAGGGTAGAAAGTAACAGAAATCAATCACAATAGGTAGTTTAACTTTCAGAGTAAAGATGTGAGCAATAATAACATAAAACCGGACCGACCGATAATTCATGTATTACATTCAATCAGGGCTCAAAGTAGCGACCATTTTCAGTCGCATAGGCGACCAAATTTTATGAGATTGCGACTGAATTTTTTTCAAGACATTTCTCCATACCGTATACGTGATCAAATTGTATTCGCTCAGTGTTCACAGAGCATTGTCCCGAAAGGCCGCGACCCCAAAATACGCATTGAATAAGCATAGCCGTTGAGCGGAGTTACTCAAAGGTTTGAGCGCGTTCTCTCCACTGCACAGCGCTGCCAATGTGTCTGCTGATGTTATCTTGAATGATCTGTCAAAATATCCCAATCCAATCAAGTATCAGAAGCAGTTTTAGTGCTGTCACATCATTTCAACTGAACCAATCATAATCCCAGCATAAAATGTCATCAAAATATAGCTGACAAGGGAAAACAAGCAACCAGTAACTGCAACATGTTTCATGCGTTCACGTGCGTAATGAATATTTGCGTTAGTGGCATGTGACCGGCTAGACCATTTCCGGAAATCGTCCTTTGGAAAGCAGATGAAAGCATCGATTTCATCAAGCTTGGACTAGATTAGCATGTTTCATAAAGGTTCTTGTTTTCAGCTAGATCTAAATAGCAAGCAACTTTGTTGAAATATCATGGCAAATCTGCCTGGTAGCGACTGCAATTATGTAGAACAGACCATGGATGTAAAAACTTCCATGAACAGACCATGGATGGGACTGTGGCGATGACCTCAATGACCTGAGCGAGTTCGATACACGCCACAAGTACCGCTGCGATATCACAGCTAGGATTCAATGCGCATATACGTTTGAGTTTTGTTCTCTTGCCTACAAAATATCTATCGAAAGTTGATAGCTGCTGCATTTCTATTCAGAGTTTTGTTGAAAAAAGTAGCTATCTACGGCTAGCGGCTTGATTGGTCCCCCAAAATAGTACTGCTGAAAGTTTTTGGAGTGACCTGCAGAACGGAGTTGTAGAGCAGGGCAAACTGCGTAACACTAAAACTGGATCGCACAGTAACAAATGACGGAAACCGATTGAGCCAGTTGCGACAGCTACTAGACTAGCTGAAGCCTATTTATCATAGAATACAGGTGTTTCTCGATATTTCGCGATACAAATTAATTTCCATGCATTCTGGTGTATCTTATCATAACGCAAGTTGATTAACATGTTCTGGCAATGACAGTTGACGCAAACGCAAGGAAAGAAAAAGAGATGGGCCGTACTCAAGTAAAGAATCTGACAACAGCTCACACATTAATTTAATCTTTATTAGGGAAACTAATGTACCGATCGGGACATAGGCCTATGATGCCATTTTATTCATCTCGTTTTCCTTTGCGACAGCAGTCTAAATATAGCATGTCATATATATATATAATTTTCAAGGTTTTCGTGACACTACAAAAGCCTCTGATATTTTCAAGGTCCAAGGTTTGCCCCTAAAATTTCGACTTACGGGCATGCGATAACGTTGAGCCCTGCATTCACTGTCGTTATGACGATCACTTTCTCAGAGATATCAGTTTAAAACAAGAAATTACCTTTTAAGTTTACAACTCGTCAAATGGGCGGGTCAGCTAAATTTCCATTATCGATACTAATGATGTCACAGAATGTTGAAGTTGGTTGTTGTGATAGAAGTTAATACGAAAACGAATACGAATACGAATACGAAAATGATGTTTGTTTAAAAAATCTTTCCTCCAAAGATACTGGCCCACAGGCGCTAATAGTTTGGTAGATTGCTAAATAGATCGATTTTCGGCTCGATCTATCGATCCCGTGGCCAGTATGCCCGCCACTGTAACCAAGTGAGTATTTAGGTTACAATGGCGCGCATATCGACTACGGGATCGATAGATCGAGCCGAAATCGATCTATTCAACAGACTACCCAGCTAAGGGGCGCCTGTGTACTGGCCGTTTGTTTTTAAAATCTCTCCTCTAATGATAGCAACGATATCTTTCAATCTAGGGCCTAAAAAGATTGGATCTTTTTCAACTTACATTCTCAAATATTTAAGTATTGATATATTGTCATATAAAAAGCACTTAAAGTTCTGTAAAGACAGAAGTTTTATATAAAACGTACGAAATTTGGACTAAAAATAAAAAATTTTGTCAGTGACTCCAATACGAATACGAATACGAATACGAAAACGAATACGAAAACGAATACGAAAATAACTTCAGCATCGTGTGGATGTGAGGGATGTTGATCCTAAATATAATATCTAGACATCAATTGGAACATGCCTCTCACTAGGGTCGCTGGTACTGGGGCACAGCTCTCTTTAGGGAATGGTTTCAGAAAACGATAATACGATAAGTAAATATCGTATTATAAGTAAGGCGGTGTGATGGCATTAAGAACTTTGCCCTGGTTGGTTGAAAATACGAGCAGACCTCCCAACTCACTTAAAAAATGATCGCTGGGTTAAATCCCTATGTACGAAAGACCGGTCATGAACTGCGACATGCGACCTGCGTCTTTAAGGGAGCGTTCAGTTATTATGGCCGGGGTGAGCCGGCAAATTCTTCCTGCGCATCTGTCAAAGTAAGTGAACCCCTACCCATTGCACCACAAAAATGATGACCCCCCCTTTGAAGATGACAAAAATTTCAAGACCCCTCCCCCCCCTCCCATCGCTTAAGTAAAGCTGCACACACAAACACCTCGGGGGTCAAAAAAAAAAAAAAAATCAAAATCAAAAAAACAGATTCTCAGATTTTTTCAAATGACCCTCCTTACAAGCTCACAAGTTGTTGATGTTCAAATTCCCCCTTCTGACTTGCTATAATTTTGAAATTACCCCTCTGAGGGCTTGGACAGAAATTACAGGTGGAACGCATTATATTTTTGCGCAAGCATATATATACAAAATTTTGATATTTGGATTTAATTGATAATCAGCTGTTGACAATGTTGATTCACTATACATGGTAGTCTATGAGAAAACTAAGTAATACTTTTTCAATACAAAATTATATCTATGTACCATTTATAGATATTTGATAATTGACCTAATTGTACTTATTGATAATTGGAATAGGGTTGTTACAACTGGTATGTGGACAAAAAATTGCTGTTGACTTTAGAATTTCACAAACAATGTTCATCCACTATACATGGGAGTCTATGATAAAATTGTGAATAATTTTTTCGAATGAAAGACTTGCTATAGTTGTGCATATACAGATGTTCAATAGTTAACTAAATTTTACTTGATTAGAACATGATGGTGCATTTTATGTGTACAAGAAATCTAAATTTGGAATTTCACTGAAAAGTTCATCCACTATGTTAAGGATTCAATGAGGAAACTATGAACAATTGTTTTCCAATACAAAAATAGGTAAACCTGTGTATGTATGTATGTACTCTCCATTATTAATATTAATGTACTTGATTAGACTAGGGTGGTTTGATTTGTTCGTCAGAAATTGGATTTTGGAATTTCACCGAAATGTAGATTCACTAGACATTGGAGTCTATGAGAAAACTATGAATATTTGTTTACAATGCTAAACTAAATTAATTTGTGCATTTATAGATGTTTGATAATTAATAGGAATTATTCATTGCCCTCAGTGAGCTTGATTTACGATGAGACAAGCCTCGGAATTGCCAAGTCAAGATGTTCATGTGACAGATAATTATACTTTTGTTCAGATTTAGTTATCTGACTTCAGAGAATGAAATCATGCAGCAAATCATTTTTATCTCCCAGAATATTTTTGAACACTGAAACTGCTTTTTGATGGGACGGATACTTATGAAAATTAAGTGACCCCCCTCTGAGCTGTTTGAAAAATACATGACCCCCCTTTGCAGTTTTCAAATTTAAGGTGACCCCCCCTGGATTTTGCCGGCCCACCCCCGGCCGTAATAACTGAACGCTCCCTAAACTGTGATCTGCGACCTAACCCTGACCCTAACCGCAGATCGCAGTTTAAAAAACTCGCATATCGCATGTCGTGACCGGTCTTCCATACCATTATGTGAGCTAGTTTCTAGACGTAGCATTTTCATATCCACATCATTAAGGTTCTTAGCTTGCATACCCATATAGTCAAATAACCTTGAGGATCTTGGTTTCTCTTTGCAAAATATGGTCAACATTATCATTATTAATCATTAAATCACTGTCATTTTTACCTCCCTAATAGCATTATGGTTCTTTTAATTTACTGATTTTCATGCCCAACGTTAAGGTAACAGTGCATTTAGGCCCTATGTATAGTTTCTCGCTTTCTGTGTTTACAATATGGTCTGCAATATCAAATTTAATTATAAGTAATAATGGATTATTATAATTAATTTCCTTTTAAAGCATAAAGGTTCTTAACGTACCGATTTTCATACCCCACATCAAGGTTCTTCACCCACAGCAAGGTTAATAATTTTAACTCATCGAGGTTCTTAACCACATAGCGGGATTAAGCCGAGGTTCCTGGCTTCATTTATGTTCAAAGTTGGTGAATATCACCATATCCTATCATTTTTAATAATGAATTATCATTTTTAACCTCCCCTAAGGTATCAAGGTTCTTAACATAGCGATTTTCACACCCCACATTAAGGCTCTTACTTCATCCATAGCGCCATATAGGTTTTCACTTTCAACTCATCGAGGTTCTTATCCACATGGTGAGATAAATTCGAGGTTCCTGGTTTTGATATTCAAAATATGGTGAATATCACCATATCGCATATCATTTTTAATTATGAATTATAATATTTAACCTAACCAAAGGCATTAAGGTTCTTATCATAACGATTTTCGTACCTTATATCTAGGTTCTTAAGCTTACTTCACTGAGCAATATGGTCAAATTATTGGTATATAGATTCTATCTTTATTCGTTCGAAATATAGCAACATTACCGCATCATATGAATAAGCATAATTAACTCACATTTACCGTGAAGGTTCTTAATTTTCATACCAACACAAAGGTTCTTATCACTTCACTGTTAGCATGGTTCTCACTTTCAACTATCGAGGTTCTTGTCTCGAGGTTCCTGGCTTCCTGTTTAAATTATGGCGAATATCACCATATCCTATCATTTTAATAATGAATTATCATACTTTCCCTCCCTAAATGCATAAATGTTCTTAACATACCGATTTTACATGTAATACAGCCAGGAACCTCGGGTTTATCCCATTATGAGGATAAGAACCTCGATGAGTAGAAAGTTAACCTCAATGTGGGGTATGAAAATCAGTATGTTAAGAACATTCATGGAATGAGGGAGGTTAATTATGATTAATCATCATTTAAATCCTTTAAAAATGATATCATATTTTAAACATAGAATGCACAAATAAATGGACTATACTGCATTATTGCATTTTGGGGAGGGGGGTGTAAGAGAGCGCCCTCGAGCCGCTGGACGGATCTTCCTGTCTATTGTGTCAATGACTTAGACAAGAATATGAAGACGAAAATCATCCTGAAACGCGTCACTGGGGCTAACGCGAATGTGAATGCGAAAATAATCCGAATAACTGTTGACACCTCAAATCATGCAAATGGCTGCGCCCAATGAGCTGATGTGACTGTGCTTTCCACGCAAGTAAGTAGCTCAGTGGTAGGAGGTTATTCAGTCTTAGTGACTTTACCAGCAGTAGATGTGATGAAAGAATCGATAGCAAATGGCCGCACTTTGTCGTGGCCGTGTGTAACTGCACGAAGATGCTTTTGAAAAGCTACCATCTGTCTTGCCGTACGCTCAGTGTGACAGTTTTCGGACAGGGTAGTGAATTTCGCCCAAAGTCGTTTCGTAAATGACCAGCAATACGAAATCTTATTACCATACCTTTCGAAACTTTATTGTGGTTATCCTCAAACTCAGTTGACACGACGGGAGTGGTATTTCGGGGTCAAAGTTGCCAAAGTTTTGACCCCAAGTTGAGGGCGTAGTAATCGGACTGCAATCCCAGAAATCGGACGTCGCGTTTGGAATGTGATTAGGAGCTAAGTATTGATAACTTGAAACTTCAAACCACCGATTTTTAATTTCGATGTGTTTAGAAAACTGTATATAAAAATATTTCATGATAATTAGTTATGTTTAATCCATGGACGACTCAACTATATTTCGACGTGTATAGCGCTTAGATATCGGACACGGGCTGTCTCTCTGTGTGTTGCTTTCGGCACCTTGTATCGTACGATGTGGCTATCCTTTCGCGGATCTGTACAAGTATGCTGCCACGGAAGTGCCCGGCGGACTGTAACATTATATTTTAGGGGTGGCCGACTGTTGTGAGGGGCTGAATACATTGGCAGGAGTGGCTGAATAAATTACTACTAATTGAAGGGCGTGACTTTTTTTTTTGTTTTTTTTAACGGTATATCTCTTTTTTGAGGATTAAAAATGGTCCTGAAAGGACCGTTTGGTTTGGTTTGGTATATCTCTTTTCAACTTACTTTAGTGGATACTGCTCTGCAATATTCTTCAAAATATTGCAAACAGCTTCCTCATCTGTCCTAAAGTGACAAGTTTGTCATTTTTGACACCCCACTTCGCACATTCTACCCACAAAGAACACTTTGTTAAAAAAGCTGTCAGCATGTTGCGGGTACTTCGACAAGCTTGTCGTTTTGGCACCCCACTTCACACATTCTATTACTGCGGCATCTTTTTGATAGTGTAGTTGAACAAAGTTGAGAAAGTTGAACTTGTCCGCAGTTTAACTTTGCAAATGCGTCCGAACAACGTGCATGAATTTCCACCAAAAAAGGGAGACCAGCTTTAAGTGTAAATCACGTGTTTGTGTGTATGATTTATTGAACTAAGACGTGGATGAAGTGGAATAGACAGAACGAATGGTTTATTGAAATAGCTGGTTGAAGAGACAGAACAGAACTTACGGTTTCTTCACAAATTTATTGAACTGGACTGGAACTCGACTAATCGAGAAAAACTGAGAAAGAACGTACGATTGATTACCTGAGCTTGTATGGTTTTTTCGCCGATTTATAGAACACGAACTGAAAACTAGAAATGGCCTGTGCGTAGGTGATCTTGGGTGAAGAGACAAAACGTTTGCTTTTTTTCGCAGATTTGTAGAACAAAAACTGAAAACTGGAAATAGAACTGAAAACTAGGATTGAACTTGGGACTTTACGTAGCTGATCTGGTACGTTTATGCAAGAGGCAGAACGTACGTTGTACATTTATGCAACGCTCAGGCTATAAATAGCTCGTTGCTATGTAGATTCCCGCGGGGAATTGTGGCGTTTTTCGGCGACCAAAAGCGTTATCGTTTTAATTCATGTCAGCTATTTCTTCTGTTTCATTTGTCGGCTACCGAAAAAGGATACCGTTTTATAGTCATGACTATCACCCGCCCTTTTGTCCCTCCCACAAAGATACCCAATTAACGAGCCAATGTATTAAGCCCCTCACAACAGTCGGCCACAACTAAAAAATAATGGTACAGTCCACCGGGCACTTCCGTGGCGTCATACTTGAACAGATCCAACTTCGCTAAGTTTGTTCAGTGAGTATTACTTATAATTGTTTCCATTGCATATTTTGTTTGTATTAGAATCGCACAGGCATTATTTAATGAAAATAGCGAGTATATTTCATCGTATGGAATTATTTAGCTGTCAAGTTTTTACGCAGTAAGTCACTACGTTTACACAATTATGCTAAATATTGTCTGTCCGAAAACTTGTACACTTCTTACGTTCATTAAATGTACTTTTTTTTCTTGAAACAACTGCGCATTTTTCGTTAAAACTACATGCACTCGTAGCAAACAATGGAAAGAATATTTTCAAAATCATTATTCTCCCCCACATTCAAAATTCAATGCTAAATCAGGACTTTAGTCAAAATTTCAGTTACTTTGACCTGACGGCAGTATGTTGACAGTATCACTGACGCGATGTCAGACGACAATTTGTGACCGCCGTTCGTAGCGAACTCAATAGCTTCTACCAAAAAAACTATCGAAAACGGAACAACAGTGTCACCTGACTTAATATGAGGTCACATGACCTGTAAAACGCTATCGATACTGAGCAAAGTGAGTGTAACTAACAGTATGTCCGAAAACTGAGGTCGTCCGAAAACTGTCACACTGAGTGTACTGTCGGTCCTAATTGTATGTACTCCCTGTCGCTGCCCGTCTTGAAATTAACGTTCGCATTTCTGTAATCAGTCAATATCTCAATACGAAAGACCACTACTATATGTTGAAACCTGAAAAACAAGAGTCTGGTAAAGTAATTGGAAGGCTTCCCGACTGGCAGTGTTCGGACGATACTACATGTACACTCAGTGTGACAGTTTTCGGTCAGGGTAGTGAATTTCGCCCAAAGCCGTTTCATAAATGACAAACAGTCCGAAATCTTATTACCATACCTTTCGAAACTTTATTTTGTTTATCCTCAAACTGTTAACACGACGGAAGTGGCATTTAGGGGGTCAAAGTTGCCAAAATTTTGACCCCATATTGAGTGCGTAGTAATCGGACTGCTATCGCAGTAATTGGACGTCGTATTTGGAATATGATTATAGGTGCTAAATACTGATATTTTGAAACTTCAAACACCCGATTTTCAATTTCGATGTGTTTAGAAAACCATATGTAAGTATTTCGTGATGATTAGTCACGTTTAATCCATGGACGACGCAACTATATTTCGACATGTATGGCGCTTACATATTTATTTTATTTATTTATTTGAATCAGGCTCTAGGCCCATAGAGAAATAAAAAACATATATAACATAGATATAAAAATAACCTACCAGTAAAAATTCAGTATAAAATATTCCTCCAGTGCCTGCACTGTAATGAATCCATGTATGTACATGCATAGATAGTCTTCATATAAAAATTCTGAGATCTCTTAATTCTGTTTAAAAGGTTAAAAACACTTTTACGTAATAACTCTCCAAAAGACAATACATCATATGCAACAAACATGATACTAATACTACAGCGCCTGGAAAGATTAAAAAGTTGTCTGAAACAATAATTGTACGCCACCCGAATTTTTGTAAAAGAGTACTTTGTAAAGTTGGACCAAAGCTGGCAGCAGTATAAATTTGTGCAAAATGACTTAAATAATCTAGTTTCACCTGGCTAGGACAGTAAGCAAACTTTCTGAAATAAAACTTACCACAAGCCGCACTTTTCAATCCCAGGTTCTCGCATTAGTGGAGTTCTCCTCCCAGTCAAACACATGGCCAGTACGATGTTTGACTTCTATTACATTAATTACACAAACTGATTTCAATCTTTTGTCACCTTTTGCTAATCCTGCAAATAGAGCTTATATAACCGTTTGATTGACGGTCGGTTCAAATTGCCAACGGTCATTTATTCCCCAGCACCACACTCGAGTTTCCTTAAAAAACGCCTTCTAGTCACGTTAGAATTTGAAAATACCATAGGGTTCGATCGACAGCAGCTTCGTGCTGACCGCTTGGCAGTCTGTCAGCGTTTTTGCAGTCGGGAAAAACTAAAAAGTGGCATTTTCTGGAGCGTGTGCCCTCATGTTGCCTGTTTGGTGTCCACTTACACAATGAACGCCGCCATAGGTTGGTGCCCTTTTAAAGGGAGGCTCCGCCTTTAATGTCATCATCATCAGTGAAAGAGCTAAGTATAAAAACACCCAAATACTTGTACGAGTGAACAAAAGAAAGTTTCATACCACTAAGATGGATGTCAGGCATATTTATAAGTTTAAAACTATTGGCATTACTGCCATACACACTGTTTTCTTTTGATTATAAAGGATATCATGTTCAGCACCGTAAAACTCACAAACAAGAATGAGCTTTTGCAGGCCTTTGCGTGTCGGGCTAACAGACAGCTAAATCATCAGCATAACAAAGCTAAGATCGTCAAATATGATTTAGTCTTCTAGCACCAAACAGACAGCCAACATTACAAGTGGATAGATGAGAGCTAACATTGAACATAAGTGGTGAGAGAATACCCCCGATGAACGCCGTTAAGAACATTAAACGCAGGAGACAGTATAGATCCCCACTTAACACACACTTGCTGAGATCTATACCAAAATACAATCAGTCGTACAAACCTTACAGGAACTCCTCTCGATATAAGCTGAAAAAGTGTCCAATGATTGACACGGTCAAATGCCTTAGATGCATCCATAAAACATAAAAACATGGGAGTTTTATGTGTCTTGTAAAACTGAATAACTTCCTTCAAGAGATAGATACATTGGTCTGTAGAATGCTTAGCCTTAAATCCAAACTGGTTATCTGAGGTATATAAATATGACTCAATATAAGTTAACAAGACATGTTCAAAAATCTTAGAAAATACAGATGATAACGCAATGGGTCGGTAATTGCTCTTATCAGCTACGTCACCAGCCTTGTCTTTGATAATGGGCACCAAGACAGTAGAAATCATACTGGGAGGTAAATAACCTATGATCAGCACAAAAAGACTTGAGTTCATTACCAAAGGAACTGTTTTTGTTAACACATGCATTCCAGTCTCCCAAAATATAAGCACATGGTGTATTACATTCAGTAACGATAGAATGCACAAGACCAAGATGACTTAGAAAGCATTCATAATTTTCACCAATACTTCTATCATCACATGGCATATATACCTTTAATGGTACGTTTAGAATAAGTATTTTTTGATCATTGCACTCAAACAACACGCCCATAATCCTGTCAGTTTCATTATCAAATTTCAAAATCTTTATAGTATTTCCAAATTTTTTTCTCCACAAGATACCAAGGCCACCATGTGGGCATCCAATAAGGATTTTCTTATCAACAGGTATGGCTGAAATACCATCAGCATAAAAAGAGTCATTTATATTCCTAAGAAAGCTAAGTTCATCGGTAGCTAACCAAGTCTCTTGAACTAAAACAATATCATTGGAATTACATAATAAATTGATTTCCTCGACCGACGTTTTCACATTCTTACAATTAAAACTTGCTATATTAAGGCCTCCGATCATGAATTCTGAAAGAGAACATAACTTCACATAGAAATACAGACACTAAAGCTGCTCAACCAAAATAATGCCAAGCCAACACATGCTAAGGCCAGAGGGAAGGTACTAACAATTTACATGTACTTAGTGATTATCATCTACAAGAATTCTAAATGATTTATAGGAGTCATGTTTTGATTTTAATTCAACGCACTTCACATGGACGTTAATCTTGTCAAACACGTAATCTTGTAGATCAGCAATGCGTGCTTGTAGTTGGCTGAAGTCGACATGGGCTGTCTCTGTGCGTTGCTTTTGACACCTTGTATCGTATGGTGTGGCGTAAAGCCGCACTTTTCAATCCAGGTTCTCGCATTAGTGGAGTTCTCCTCCCAGTCAAACACTTTGCCAGTACGATGTTTAATTTCTATAACATTAATTACACAAACTGATCTCAACCTTTTGTCACCATTTGCTAATCCTGCAAACAGAGTTTATACAAGCACTTGATTGACGGTCGGTTCAAATCGCCAACGGTCATTGATTACCCACCACAGACGCTCGAATTTCCTAAAAATTTGTCTTCCAGTTGCGTTAGACTTTGAATATAACCACAGAGTTCGATCGGCAGCAGCTTCGCGCTGATCGCTTGGCAGTCTGTCTGCGTTTTTGCGGCCGGGGAAAACTAAAAAGTGACATTTTCTTGAACCCGTGTGTTGCCTGTTTGGTGTCCACTTGCACAATGAACGCCGCCATAGCTTTGCGTCCTTTTAAAGGGAGGCTCCGCCTTTAACTTTGCCAAGTTTGTAGTGCCCAAAATAGCTTCTACTGAAAAAAAACTATTCGAAACGGGACAGAGCATCACCTGACTTAATATGCGGTAACATGACTTGTAAAACGCTATCAATGCAGAGCGAAGTGAGTACAACAAACAGCATGTCATTAAATGTCCGAAAACTGAGGTCGTCCGAGGTCGTCCGAAAACTGTCACACTGAGTGTAGTACACTACTGCCATTCGAAAATCAACGTCTTTGAGATCTTGGACCATTTAGTTGGCTTCTATAACTAGCAGTGATCTTTTATCGAGATATCAACTGATTACAGTAAATGTGGAGCTAGTTTTGCTAGTTTCGTGACGGGCAGTGGTCGGACATCTGAGCCGGTAAAATAGCCATGCCATGCCGTCCTACTAATTACTGCCCGTCAAGAAATGAACCTTCCAATTACTGAAATCAGTTGCTATCTCAATACCAAAGACTACTATTTATTGAAAGCTACAAAATAAGGGTCTGTTTTACTCACAATGCCTGAGTCCTCTCTCAGAGCTGTCATCAATATCTATGATTTGAGTGCAAATTTCTCTGCGGTGACAGGTGCAGTGACAGGCAGTGTTCAGACATCAAATACGATCAGCGTTGCTACTCATTTTTGGAGTCTTGGACGACTATTTTGTTTGGTTTTATAGAGAATAATGGTCTGTGGTTTTGAGATATCAACTAATATCTGAAGGCTAATTTCCTGATGGGCAGTGACGGGCAGTGGTTGGATGTCGATGGGCAGTTAGTGCAGTGGTACATGCGCGATCACATGATTAGCATTGCTACTCATTTGAAAATCAATATTTTTCAGGTCTAGGGCTATTATTTCATTTGTTTTTATAAAGAGTTTTGGTCTTTGGTGTTGAGATATAGACTGATTACAGTAATTGGAAGGTTGATTTCTTGATGGGCCATGGGCAGTGACGGGCAGTAATTAGTATGACCCATGCCATGCAGAGCTATCATCTGCACAGCTGCAGTGCTGTAGAAGTAACTGGTCGTTTCGGCACTAAGTCGTTTCAGCTCAAGTCATTTCGGCCTCTCAAAGTCTCCCTAAGTCATTTCAGCACCTCAACCCAAGATGTTTTGGCATCCCTGTTTCATTTTTTCAAACTAATTAGTAATTGACTGACCAGTCATATTCATAAGCATGACCTCTGCGTTCTGAGCTGTACTTTTATGTGTATTTTGTGTGAAATTTGCCATACCATTTCAGCACCGCTTTTGTCACACGACATAGTGTCACAGATTTGAAAATGATATGAAGACTTTTTCTTACAGTTTCTTACCATGTTCTCAGGGCTCGAAACACAAGTGCAAAGTTCATAAAGAAACTAAACTTTAATTGGAATAACATGGCACACTGACTTAACATGGTTGTACCTGGACAGTGGCTTAGATCGAGATTTGTTTGACAGTTGATTCCACAATCCTTGATGTTTACACTTTGTTTGCGTTAGTCATAATATAGAAGTTAATTTAGTGAGTTATTTTAAAGTTAAAGTATTTGTTAAAGTTACCTAAACTAAATGTAATGGTTTTTTTATATGTAAAACCCTTGATTTTCAAAAGTCTTTGTTGGCATGATAATAAATCCGTGGCACATTTCTGCCAGCCAATAAACCAATTTTCACCTTCAAAAACAAAAATCGAAATGGAGCTAATTTTCAATTTTTAAATGGTTTAATTATCTTGATTATTAACTTTTAGGCCTATTTTTAGATCTAAAATCTTTGGTCTTAGATTGATATATAGGAAACAGGTGTATACTGCCGTGACGATGGCACTTTGCTGCCATTCAAATTTTCCTCTAACAAATCCCACAATACATATTTCTGTTTTTCTAATATTCAATTCACCAAATATCTTATTCTCCTATTTTCTTTTGGGCATGGCAGCTGATAGTATCTATCGTTGTCCTATGAATGCATCAAATTGTGCCAGTTACTTGTGCGGGCAACTTGTTCAATGGATTGAGTAACAAACATACAAGGAACAGTGGCGCAGCCGCCGGAAAAGAAAGTCCGATATAATCAGTTTGACCTGAGCTGCTGAAGTTTTGCGCGCTTCCCATCAATGTCGCGAACTGGAACGTTGTGAAAAATTGTGACAGCCATCAGCCCAATCAGAGTGCGGCATCCACATTTAATTTTATCTGATTAATTTATTCAGCTGTCAATCTTTGTACTCAATGATGCTCTCCTCATAATGATCTAAGTACCCCCTCATAGTTTTTAACCCGTATGCCGGCTCACTTTATGAACGGCACCTGTTACAACCCGATCCAAATCTTGACCTTGAAGGCTTTTGATATCATGTTTCGTCTTACAGTTCATGTAGAGATACCACTTGCCCTGGGCAAAACATTTTTGAGATGAACACCTATTTCGCGGTGACTTCCTTTATCAACCATTTCTTGAATTTCTTGCAGCTGAACACACCAACTTAAATTCATTGCCTGTAGTGCACGCGCACTCTACCAACCAAAAAACAGTTTTTAGCTCATATTTGGTTTTGTATATTTTTCTAGTCTTCCAGTATGTGAGATGATGTTAGGGACTGGTCATATTTGTTCAGCCTCACGCTCTGTACGTACATGTGTAGTACACATACTCCAGACCTTGCAGAAGCCGTCTGAGATAGCGTTCTACATTTGCACTATAAATCGGAAGAAAAAATATTGACATTGCACTAAAACAGTCACAACTCTGACAATTTGATGCCCCAGTCAAGAATGTAAGCGGTATAATAATAAGATTATCACGAAAATACTGCAAAGGATGCACTAGGACATTGGCGCCGGGGCATTGGCGCTGTGCATCTCCCTCTGCTTCGCGTCGAGCGATACGCTGTGCCGATGTCCTCGTGCAATGTGGTATTTTCGTGATAACCTCATATTATTAAAGTTAAACGCCTGAAGGGGCACAGAAAAATGAAACTGAATGATGAAATTCATGGCTAGCACGATGCATTTAATGCATTTTAGGCAAGTATGAGCCCGTATCAAAATTTAAAAACACATTGACCCCCCCAATTGGGCATTTCAAAATAAGTGACCCCATCACCAAAGTACAAAACAGGGTGACCCCCATGAATCCACTGGCCTCCTAGGCCGAAGACACTGACCAGTCCCTCATTCCCACTAAATTTTAAAAGTATCTTGTGCGAATTATTGTAACCAAGCCCTCCCCCAGTATATTTGGTCTCACTGAAATAAATGTTACACCTTAATTCCAATTCGATACAGTACAACCACATGGTAATGAAAAGATAATGGGCCACGCCCCAATGAAATGGGAAAAATTGGACATTTGGTATATTGGAAATTGAAAAAAACGGAAATGTGCATTGTGGGAAATAGAGTTTGTCAGAGGGAAATTTGAATGGCCGCAAAGTGCCATCCTCACGGCAGTATACACCTGTTTCCTATATTTCAATCTCAGCCCAAAGATTTTAAATTTAGAAATAGGCCTAAAAGTTAATTATCAGGATGATAAAACCATTTGAAAATTGAAAAATAGTTCCATTTGGATTTTCTTTTTGAAAATGCAAATTGATTTATTGGTTGGCCAAGATGTGCCACGGATTACAATACGTGATGATGACAGTTTGTTTTAACATCTTCTGAAATTCTGTCATTTGACTTGTCAGTGCAATCTGTCCATGTCGCAATCATACCAGAGAACAATATTATTTATTGGTCAACACACAGGAGATGATATGCATATATCTACAGAGTGTGTTTACTTATCTAGATTCAGTGAACAATTCAAAAAGCCAAATGTAACTGAAAATTAATTTCAAGAGGCTTTTGAAAGACAAGAAAGGTGCACGGCAATGAAAAAGTTACATTCCAAAAGGTTCTTGCTGATACTGTGATAGATTTTTGTTTTCTTCCACATTAGCTGCCAGTATTTTTTTCATAAGTCATCTAAGGCAGAATTTTTTTCCCTTGTATCTGCTGGGAATTTTTTTTTCGAAGATCTTCCAGACCCCCTCCCCAGGATATCAAATGGTCCACCCCTAAAAGCAGTCAATCCCAGCCTGACGCAGTAAGGCCAGACTATGACTTGTTTTGCAAATTGTAAAGACGACCTTGGGATGGAACTTTGTGACAACGTTTCAATATCTCAACTGATGTACTTTGATGACAGGCAAAGAAAATGATGGCCAATGAAAATGTATTCTCATTGCATTTTCATCAAAATGTATCAATCACAAACTCCTCCCTACTACAGAAAGCCCATGGTCTGTTTTTAGCCCTGCTGAGAAGGTGGTGGACATTGCCATGACGACTATCAAAATTGGCATGCAACTCTGAGAATGAAACGGGTTGTCAATACAATGATAGGTCACCAAACTTTTTAGTGTCACTGTCTCAATTATACCAGTTTCCTTTGGGTAATAGTCGCGCCAGGGCTTACTGACTACGCATGCGCATATTCATAATATACTATGCGAGCAACCGGAAGTGTACCCTTCTTTCATGGGCGCCGCCATGTTTTTTTTTGTTTTTTTTTTGAGTACTCGTAAATAAACAAATATGAAACAAATTACTATTATATAACATGCCATTTATAAAATATACCTCTTTTATTAGCCAGTAAATGTTATTATGAACCTTGTCGCTGATACAAAATATCGTTAATATAGATAAAGGGAGAAAACTGTCGTGCATATGAACGGGGGCATACGCAAAGAATGCTGGGATTGATTTTTAGAAAAGCGCCCACTGTGTCAATAATTAGATTCAAAAATTGCCAGTTTTTAGACGGAATGCTATAGTTTTCAGCTTGCAAGTGGAAGGTGGGCAGTGCGGTTACCATTGCAATGATAATGATTGCATAATACGTCCCTTGTTTAACGCAATAGGCTGTTATCATTGTAAAAATTGCCAATTTTTGTCCAAAATTTTTACACGTTACAGAAAATCTATACCTGCACTGCTGCAGGGTTTGACGTCGTGTACGTACGTGAACTGTTTTCATCAGAGGGAAACTGGGCATAGTTGTCATGTAAACGTTTATGAAGTAACAATTAATTACATTTTATCATGAATCAATACAAATAACATTGCCAATCTTAACCCCTGGCGCGACACCAAGGGCTGAGCCCTATATAATATTAAAGGTGTGAAAGTATTCACATCAAATGACTAAGAAATTCTCTTCATAGCTTTTTTTCTCTTGTTAATGATAAAAAAATTCCTAAATTAAAATATGCATGGGCATTGTCACTGGACTACCAACTTCAGAAAATGGTAACCCAAGTGGACTACCAGGGAAAAAAGTTAATTTCGAGCCATGTTCTCACAAAGATTAAAGCATGTACGTGAATGTTGACACTATATTTTTAGCTCACATGAGTAAACACGTGGGCTAATGTCATAGCGATGTCTGTCTGTCTGTCCGTGTGTGTCTGTCTGTCTGTCTGTCTGTCTGTCTGTCTGTCTGTCTGTTTACACGATAACTCAAAAACGCCTGAACGGATTCAAGTCAGATTTGGTACACAGGTACCATATGCTACTTGCAAGAACTGATTAGATTTTGGTTAGTGTGGCTTGCATATTAATGAAGTTATGCAATATCATTTTTTTCCGAACAATGGTTTCCCTATGGAGACGGTAATGACAGTGTAGACATATATCAAGAAATACTGCACAAAATTTCATGAAACTTTTCACAGATGACAATCTAAGAACATTATGATGATACTGTGAGTGTCATGTCAATTATCTTCTCATTTGCATATTTAATGAACTTTTATTATTAGTGAGATAACTCTGAAATTCCTGCACCAAACTTGATGATACTTGCAACAAATATTGATCTGATATATATCTAATTATACTTAGAAGCATTAGGCAGTGTCAAGTTAATAAATAGCTCATTTGCATATTTTATGAAGGTTTGTAATTAGTCATATAACTCCGATATAACTTCACCAAATGTGATGAAATCTGCTGCAGATACTGATCCAACTGATATCTAACTGTAGTGCAAAGCATTTAGTGGTGTGAAATTAATTAAGGGTTCATTTGCATATTTAATGAACTTTGTAATTAGGTATATAACTCTGAAATTACGGCACCAAAGTAAGTGAAATTGGGTACAGATATTGTTTTGATAAATATCTAATTGTACTGAGAAGCATTTGGCAGTGTCAAGTTAACAAATAGGTAATTTGCATATTTTATGAAGTTTTGTAATTAGCAATATAACTCCAAAATAACTGCACCAAATGTGATGAAATCTGCTGCAGATACTGATCCGACAGATATCTAATTGTGGTGTAGAGCATTTAGTTGTGTGAAGTTAATTAAGGGTTCATTTGCATATTTAATGAACTTTGTAATTAGTGATATTACTCCAAAATTACAGCATTAAATTTGATGAAACTTGCTACAGATGTTGATCTGATAAATATCCAATTGTACTGAGAAGTATTGAGCAGTGTCAAGTTAGTGTCAAGTTAATAATTAGCTCATTTGCATATTTCATGAAGTCTTATAATTAGTCATATAACTCCGAAATAACTGCATCAAATGTGATGAAAACTGCTGCACATACCGATACGACAGATATCTAACTGTGTTGTAAAGCATTTAGTAGTGTAAAGTTAATTAAGGGTTCATTTGCATATTTAATAAACTTTGTAATTAGGTATATAACTCTGAAATTTCGGCACCAAAATTTTGTGAAACGTGCTACAGATATTGATTTGATAAATATTTAATTGTGCTATGAATCATTGAACAGTGTCAAGTTAATTTAGGGTTTATGTGCATATTTAATGAACTTTGTAATTAGTGACATTACTCTAAAATTACAGCATTAAATTAAATAAAACGTGCTACAAATGTTGATCTGATGGATATCTAATTGTCCCATACAGCATTGAGCAGTGTCAAGTTAATGAACAGCTCATTTGCATATTAAATAAAGTTTTGTAATTAGTGATTAAACTCTGAGAGTACTGTGCGAAGTTGAAAAAAACCTGCTACATATAGTGATAACATATATCTCATTGTTCTGTGAAGCGCACTACTATTAATGAACCTGTTGTAAAACACGTGAGCATATTCAGTTCATATCTGGTTTATAGTGTTTTGATTTGTAACATTACACTCTAGCACTAGTTCCCCCAGGTAGCCTAGAGCGGTGCTGAAATGACTTGGGGGTTGGAATTGGGAGGCTGAAACGTCTTGGGCCGAAACAACTTGGTGCCAAAACATCTACAAACCCTGTATCTTGAGTTTTTGATGGGTGTGTGGGTCAGATGGCATCCCCGGCCATCCGACCTGTATATTCAGCCAAAACCTTGAGCTGCAGCACTGCAGCTAAGCTGCCATCTCATGATCTGCCAAGCAATAAAACCAGGATCACAGATGGCATTCAAAATCGTCTCGTCTTAAGCTAGCAGCCAAAAGCTGTGATCAAACTATGGTGTGGAAGTACAGCTATCACCCATCTTTTTAGCTCCCCTGTCAGCGACGAGGAGCATATCAAATAGGTTGATTTTCCTTCGTCGTCCGTCATCCTCCATCGTCCGTCAACAATGGCCTTCTCCTCTGAAACGCAAGTCCAATTGCTTTGAAATTTTATATGCAGTTCACTTCGGGTAACCTCACTAAAGTTTGTTCAAATCGTGGTGAAATTTGCATATTTGTATTTTTGGGACATTTTTTGGTTATTTTGGCAAAAATATTTTCTTCTCTGAAACCGCTTGTCCGATTGCTTTGAAATTTGATATGCAGTTTACTTAGGGTGACTTCAGTCAGCTTTCTTCAAATCGTGGTGAAATTGCATATTTGTATTTTTAAGGCAATTTTGTCATTTTTGGTAAAAATATCTTAAAAATGTTCTTCTTCAAAACTACCGGTCAGATAGCTTTGATATTTGGTACACATGTCCCGAGGGATGATCTATTTCAGATTTGTTCAAATTGTGCAGAAATATGCAAATTTTCATTTTAAGGCAATTTTTGCCATTTTTGGTCAAAAAATGTATTTCTCAAAAAGTACTGGTCTGATAGTTTTGAAATTTGGTGTACAGGTTTGTATAGATGAATTTAGTTATATATATATTGAATTTCTGATGAAATCTGTAATTTTGTATTTTTGGGGCAATTTTTGCCATTTTTGGTCAAAAAATGTGTATTTCCAAAACTACTCATCTGATAGCTTTGCAATTTGGTATACAGGTTCCTACAGATGATTTAAATGATATTTATTGAAATTATGATGAAATCTGCAATTTTGTATTTTGGGGGCAATTTTTGCCATTTTTTGGTCAAAAATGTGTATTTCCAAAACTACTCATCAGATAACTTTGCAATTGGGTATACAGGTTCCTACAGATCCCCTTAACAATATTTATTGAAATTATGATGAAATCTGCAATTTGAATTTTTGGGGCAATTTTTGCCAATTTTGGTCAAAAAATGTTTCTCAAAAAGTACTGGTCTGATAGCTTTGAAATTTGGTATACTGGTTTTTACAGATGAGCTAAGTAATATATATTTAATTTCTCATGAAATCTGTAGTTTTGTATTTTTGGGGCAATTTTAGCCATTTTTGGTCAAAAAATGTGTATTTCCAAAACTACTCATCTGATAGCTTTGAAATTTGGTATACAGGTTTCTCTAGATAAACTAAATGATATTTATTGAAATTATGATGAAATCTGGAATTTTGAATTTTTGGGGCAATTTTTTCCATTTTTGGTCAAAAAATGTGTTTCTCAAAAAGTACTGGTCTAACAGCTTTGAAATTTGGTATACAGGTTTCTATAGATGAACTAAATTTGATCTTTTGAAATTATGATGAAATCTGCAATTTTTATTTTGGGGGGCAATTGTTGCCATTTTGGTCAGAAAATTTTATTCTCAAAAAACTACTCATCAGATAGCTTTGGTTGCTGTGTTCGCGCTGCCCATTTGCCACGTTCGCAAATGCGAATTGAAATCAGCAGTGGCGAAGAAAAATCGATCCTAATTCGCCACAGTGGCGAAAGTGATTTTTGTTGAAAAAATCCACAAAATGAGCAAAAACGTGGGGTTTTTTAGTATTTTGTTGATCTGCGTTTCTCTTTCGGCGATTCGCGAAAAAACTATATCTACTTCCGTATTGTTCTCTCCGACGTACGCAATTGCAATCGAGCCAAGTCTCGCGAGAGATTTGACGTCAATTTGTATAGTGTACAGCAGCATGCACATAAATGACTATCGCGAGAATTGAAAAGCAGGCAGACGCAATCGGCCCTATGGCCCTAGTCATGCTAGTCTCGCGATAAATTTGACGTCATTTTGTCTAGTGTACAGTAAGCAAAGCGAACACTCGCGAGAATTGAAACTTTTGCTACAGCAGACATACGCATTTTAATCGTGGTCACAACGTTCGGTGTTGAAATTTATTTGCATCGTGGTCTAGACGTTCCGTGTTGCGCATTTTAATCGAGGTCTTATTTAATGTGGGTCGATTTGCATCGCGGTCCTCATGGTCCTGTATTGATGTTCATTAAAATCGCCATCCCAACGACGCATTCCGTGTTGTTGTCGATTTGCATCGCGGTCTCAACGTTCCGTGTTGTTGTTCATTAGAGAGGTTATAATCTAATTACATGTACGTCTGAAGGCACACAGTGGCGTACGCGTATCCATGCTCAGTTGTGATTTTTTTGGTTGATTTTGCAGTATTTTTCAGAAACATACGAAATCCGTCTAAGTTTTAAGAAATTAATTTTGTCTACGCGAGGACTATTCAAGCTCGTTGTATCCTCGCATTAAATTTACCGATTTTCTGTAATACAGTTATTTATGTGGTTTAGGGAAATCTTTGTGACAGCTTCAGGTAAAAAGGTGAATTAGACGACAACATTTCATTTATGTCAGGAAATCATAGCACGTACGTCTTGTACAGGTGAACTCTACGGAATTTTCTGATATCAAAGATGTTTGCTAATTTACAATGATACTCATACTTAACGAGATTTCCTGTCTAAATTCCCGCAAATCACCAAGAAAATCTAAAAATTACTACACGTATTAAATTAAGACTACGTGTAGAAGTGTCGTTTGATGACGTTCCGAACGTCTGTGCCACATGTACGCGACGTCTTGTATGACGTGACAAAGACGCTACGTGTACTGATGGAACGTAATTCGCATAATTACGCGTAACCAAACTTCTATTTTAATCGCAGTCCGAACGTTCAGTGTTGCTGTCATGCTGTTGATTTGCATCGCGGTCCCAACCTTCCATGTTGCAGTTCATTTTAATCGTGGTCTCAACGTTGCGTGTTGCTGTCGATTTGCATCGCGGTCCAGAATCAAGCAATTTCCAGTGTTAAAATGAAGACAATTGGATACAAGGTTGATGTGTTGATAATTTATTCTAAGACTTGTGCATGCAACCGACATTGGAGATTATAGCATTATAGAAAGCTTTGTTTTTGTAAAAATGTGTGGCTAATAAAATTTGTCTGTGGCTAATAAAAATTTGAAACTATTCGCCACAGTGGCTAACAGCTTTCCAAACCCAGCGCTAACACAGGGTTGACATGTTCTTAGGGATGATCCGCTGTGATACTTTCAAAGTATGATGAAATCTTCAATTGTGTATTTTTGCAGCTATTTTTGCCACTTTTTTTCTGGCCACTGCATTAAGCTATCAAAGATTTCCACCTCCTTCATCAACATGTGTCAAAAATAGTTATTCTCTATAAAACACAGCGGAGCTATATCGGCCGCTAGGTCGCTTGTTGTACAACCACAGGGAACAGAGAAATCTGGGCGTTTAATGTTGTTGTTTATGTTATTGAATTGGGCAATAAAATTGACGAATACAAGCATTTCTCTTTGTTGATTTGTTTTTTATGTTAACCTAAATGCAACTGTAAAGTCTGTTCTTTCCTACATGTATATACACACAAGGGATGAAGCTTCTACTGGATAATGCTCATGTATTACATTTTCAAGGCACTGAAAAAACAACCATTCACCTTAAGCAATCAATTTAAAAATGTCGAGACCTGACATTAACGTAACTGATCTAGTTTGGGCTTCATTTTATAGCAAAGAGTAGAAAATGGCGATTGTAACGACTTACCACCATAAATTGAATTACAATCTCCTGGTTATAAATGCAGGCTCTATGTCACTAAGTCTTAAATGGACCAGCGTCATGGTCGTTACAAATGAGACAATCTGTACCAGCCACACAATAGGTCCATTTAAAGGTATCACTGTCACATTACTGTGAGAGTGTTTTGATAATCAATGTCAAAGCCCCAAATCTTATAAAATATTTAACAAATACCCAAGTCCCTCGGGCAAGGCAATCCATACCCTAAACAAGTAAACATTCTTTGAAGTTAATGATATATTTTTATGTTTTCCTTATCCAGTATTTGAATGTGGACACACAAGTACAAACTACAAATGAATGAGTTTAATTTGGCAACAGAAGTGCGAGGACTTGTGAGAGAAGCACAGAACATTTTATCCACAACACAAGATGTAACACTTGCAATAAATACCCTAGACAGGATTTCATGTTTGTTACCAGAAATTCAATGTCGGCAAACTACTGATTTTCCTGAAACAGTAGTCACTCCTGTCAAAGAAGAATTTGCAAAACATCACTACACCAGATTCTGTGATTTCTTACTTCAAAATCTGACCTGTGATTGGTTCAAGAAACTTGCAAAAGTACAAAAGTATAGTTTTGATGTCTTCTTCATCAATGGAGTCCATCATGAAGCGTTTCTCTTGCTTTGCAAATATGTCCAACAAAGCAGGTAAATATTTCTATATAACTGTTCCTGAGTTAGAACTTTATGTATTATTATACATGTAAACTGTTTTTTTGCAACATTTAAGGAAGGATGACTTCAAATTTCTACTCATCTTAAGGTGCTATTTCTGTTTATGTAGCTGTTCATGCAGAAATTTTTCTACAAGGTAATTTCTTTGCTATCATTAATAATTGTACCCAACAAAGAATACATTAGATGATATCATTAAAGAGGCACTCCCATTTGGTAACATTTTTAAAACACATTTTTTTAATGCCAACGGTCGATATTTGACGTGGCGACTCCGCGCGGATCGCGAGATATCGATAAAAACATGTCATTTCCCGAGCGTATTTTTCACATCCCGAAGTTTTATGATCGTTTCTGATTATGACGCGAAATCCCCCGAAGGTTTGTTGTTGTGCTGATTGACCATATTCTAGGGAGTTCATAATAAGTTCGAACGACGCAAATTTACCCCCCACTGCGAAGACTTTATATACAGCATTATGCCTTTACCACAGGTCAGTTTTTGAAAACTTCTTAGCTTTTGTCGTTTTCATTATTCTAAATCAGTTATATTATATTTTTAACCAATACCACATAAACATTAGTTTTTACGTGTAAAATATTAGCCGCCTCCGATGACTACATTTTGTCGTCTGCCATACAGTATGCGGTTCGCCGCGCGCGTGGTATGCGTCTATGTCTATGCATACCACGCGGTGGCCGCTATGTATCAACCGCACGTAACTGGGCTAGTCACCTATGAGAATTCTAGTGGAATCTGCAAAAATTGTTTTTCGTTTTGTCACCAAGTCAGTAAGACTCAGCTTTCTCCCAGGGGCCATGACCGATCACTGAGGCAAGTAGTACTGTGGCGTACAGCAGTGTCAGCGTAGACTCGTACTCCGTAGCTTAGTTGACAATGGCCTCAGTGCCGAACGTTGGATGTTCGGAAGCTGAATTTATGTGGGCCACCGGAATTCAAACTTTTACTTTTTTGAGGACATGTTTTTATCGATATCTCGCGATCCGCGCGCAGTCGCCACGTCAAATATCGAACGTTAGCATAAAAAATGTGTTTTAAAAATGTTACCAAGTGGGAGTGCCACTTTAATCTTCAAAGTTACTTGAAATTTATGGATGACCGTAATTTTGATTTCTTGTTTATTCTTTGTAAAACCCAGCATTTATTGAATTATTGTCTGCGGCAAATTTTTATTTGTGGCTCATGTCATGACTTGTGTTCTTGTTTATTTCTGTATCATGCAGAATTGTTTCTAAACAGTCCATTTTATCCATTATGATTTTTTCTTGCAGTTCCAACTTTCAACTCGCCAAGTATACTTCACTATTAGAAGAGTTCATAGATGGGCACAAGATGGCCAAGCTGATCCTATCACAGTGTCACATTGACAAAACAATTGATACACTATCAAAAACAAGTCGTAATCTGGTTTGGGACCACCTTATTACAGTTATAGCTACTTTTCCGGATAGAATGGCAAATAAATTACAAAGAGAAACAAAGTAAGTGGAATCATCTGTGACAATTTCTATTTGCTGCATCTAAAACAGTTTTTGAAGGAAACTTGGGCAACAAATATGTACACAATATTTTGATAGCGTCTTTTAGTATGAGAGCATTCACAACATGGATAATTGTTCATACATAAATGTTTAGACAAAAGATAACATTGTTTACCATTGACAACCACTTTAAATGGCACGCATTTTGAGACTGACATATCAATGCTAACTTTATTTTGCAAGTTATTCAAACACTGCTGAGATTGATCGTTTTACTCGGTGTCAAAGCAAGTTTCAATGGAGAATGAGGTAATTTGATTGTCTGTGGCCAATACATGCATTGATTTACCGTAAACATGGACTGGCATCTGTATTTCATACGGATCTAGTGGGATGAATGTTTCATAGGATGTACTAGAATCTATGTTTCATAGGATGTACTGGGAATATATGTTTCATAGGATGTACTGGGAATCTATGTTTCATAGGATGTACTGGGAATATATGTTTCATAGGATGTACTGGGAATATATGTTTCATAGGATGTACTGGAATCTTATGTTTCAAATGGATATCTTGCTTCATGTGTGTTATCTGCAGATCCAGTAAGAAATTTTAATTTAAAGGATTTTTCCAGCCCTGGTGGAAATGATACAGAAGGAACTGTGAAGTAATCAGTGAATTTCTAAGATGAAGTGGCCCTACCATTAAGGATGTATCTTACTCAGGAAACGCTGTAGACTCTCAACAAGGGCACTATTGCTATTACTTCACAATGGAGCGTGACTTAGCCAAATGTTCAAGGCAGTACAAACAAATCAAATAATGAATAAACTAATTGGGATATTGCATCATCTATCATTTTGAAAGTGCAAACAATAACTATGGAGTTAGTCCCATGTTATACTTGTAAATTTTGTCACAAAACAAAAGCGGATTTTGAATTGGGTGAGTGTTCAACTGTAGACGACTGAGCTTGAGAGTGATACCAAAAAAATTGTGCTTGGATAGTAGGACACTTCTCCCACATCATTACAAAAATGAGGATATAAATCTAAGTGTATAAGAAGCTGTAGGTTAGATGTTCTGGAAATTGTTCAAATTGTGGTGAAATTTTCATATTTATATTTTTGGGACAATTTTTCCCATTTTTGGTCAAAAAATGATTTTCTCCAAAAGTTCTTGTTTGATTGCTTTAAAACTTGATACTCTTTATCCTAGGGTTGTCTTCTATTGGATTTGTTAAATTTTATTGTGAAATTTTCATATTTGTATTTTTGGGGCAATTTTTTGCATTTTTCATAAAAAAATCATTTTCTCTAAATTAGATTGCTTTGAAACTTGGTATATATGTACCTTGAGGCAACTTAGTTTAGCGTCTTCAAATTCTGGTGAAATTTTCATATTTATATTTTATTATATTTTTGGGGCATTTCCCATATTTTGTCAAAAAATCACTTTCTTCTGAAATTGCTTGTCCGATTGCTTTGCAATTTGGTATGCATGTTCCTAGGGATAAAGTTAGTTAAGTATACTCACTCTTCCCTGCCAAGGGGAACCAAATGTGAGCCAAGTATCATTGATGCTATGTTTTATTTACATTGACAGAAAACTGTTCTATCCAGAAAACTATTTCAAGATATTGGCAAAGGATACTCTTCAAGTTTTGTACGTACTTTATGGAGAAATGAAAGGTTAGTAGCGATTGACAAGGGCAACAGGAAAGTTGTATTTATGGCTGCAAAAAAAAATATTGATTTCCATCATTCCATCTGCAACCATTGCTCAGCCATGTTAGGACTGATTTCATTCATACTTGGAACAATGTACTGTGAGATACATATGCATGCCTGTTTATTTTGTGATGTGATCCTATATAGCTGTGAGATTGTAATTTTGTTACAATATATTTATGTGCACAGCCATTATGCAAATGTGCTTGAACTGATCTCATTCAAAGTTTCTATAGAAACGGCAATGTAAACTCACACGCATTTGCATGTCAATTATGTTTTGATACAATCACATACAGCTTCTTGGCGACCATTTTGTTGTGATTTTTTCCATGTTTGGACCCACTGCATATGCTATGTCATAACTTATCTCAGTTAGTATAACAGCAATGTACTGTGACACACATATGTATGTCAATATGTTGTCGTGATAGGATCCACTATGGTGCCCATTTTGATGAAATCTTTTTAGCTAGTATTATAGACTATAGTCTATAGAAGCTATTGGGATGGGTATCCATCCGGCGTCAGTCTGTATGTATGTATGTATGTATGTCCGTTTGTGAGGCGTCCGTCCACTCAAATATCTTGAGAACCGCAGTACTTACTGATTTGATATTTGTTGTGTAGATGAAAAATATGATTTTGAGAAACTATTTTTGTTAATTTTTTGATATTGTTGAAAATATGCAAATTGGTGCCAAAAAAGGCGTTTTTGGTAAAAAATATTCTTCTTCATAACTGCTGGTCAGACAGCTTTGTTATTTGGTATACAGGTCCCTAGGGATAACCAAACTTAGATTTGTTCAAATTGTGATGAAATATGCAAATCTGTATTTTTAAGGAATTTTTTGTCATTTTTGGTCAAAACTTTATTTCTTCAAAACCGCTCGTCTGACAGCTTTGATATTTGGTTTAAAGGTTCCTACAGATGAACTTAATATGAAATATTGAATATATGATGAAATCTGCAATTTTGTATTTTTGGGTCAATTTTTGCCATTTTCGGTCAAAATATTTGTTTCTCAAAAGTTACTCATCTGATAGCTTTGATATGTGGTATACAGGTTCCTAGGCTTTATCTTAATGTAATATATTGAAATTATGATGAAATCATCAATTTTGTATTTTTGCAGCTAATTTTGCCATTTTTGGTCGGGCCATCCTCAAATGAGCTATCAAACAAACCGGTAGACGTGTCACAAAAAGTTATTCTCTACATAACACAGCAGAGCTCTGTCAACTGTTGGGTCTCTTGTTTTTTCAAAACTGCTGGTCAGACAGCTTTTAATTTAATATTTGGTTTACAGGTCCCTAGGATGACCTTAGTGAGATAATTTCATACAGTCAGAAAATACTTAATTTTGTATCCATGTCTATAGTAGCTTCAGGGACTTTGGCCCTATGTTTTCATATTTGGAACCATTGCTCAGACAATCTGGATCAGATTCCTTAAAAACTTAGTATAGGGACTATGCATAATGTATTTATATATGTAATTTTGTGGTGTAGTGCCGTCTTACATGGTCGCTGGGTATGGGTGGCTATTCTGTGATGATTTTTCATACTTAACCCACTTTATATAGAAGATATACCAGCAAAGCTCACTCAGTCAGATTTGACAATCTTCCCAATGTGCACATAGCGTACATTCTGGACATGAAATACATGTCTTGTTTGCACCAAGAAAGCAGAGTTTTCAGTTATTTTCAAATGTAGCAGAGTACATTTGGCTGAGAAAAATATAGGGCAAAGGCCCAAAGGAGCATATGAAAAAGGGGTGTTCCCTGTATCATACAACAATTAAAAAAGTTGCAAATTTTCATGCCCTTGGGTGCAATCTAGGAAAGACAGTTGCTGTAAATATGTACTCTTTTCAAAGACAAAGTTAAAAGCAACAGTACATACTGGAGGGGGAGGGTACAAGAGAGGTAATTTCCCCTTGTGTGCAGCAATTTGGAAAAAATTATAATCACTTGATGCCTGTAGGTGCAATCTGATAAGAACGATTTGATGGCCCAGTGCAAGAGGGGTGTATTGCCTATGTTAAAGCATAGGAGATATGCCAGTCTTGCTCTTGGCCATCAAATTGCTCTAATATTTGCTTTTTTTCAGAAAATGCGGTATCTTCCTGTTTTACAGTGATGTTAAAACAAATTTGACACCCTTTGTGCAATTTGAAAATGACAAACTACTGACAAAAGGTTATGTTTCTAGATATAAAAACAAGAATAATTTACTTATATTTTCAAATCAACTACTGTTAACATGTTTTGATGATTGAATTATGATGCAAGCGATTGCCAAACTCGGACTGTTACTGCCACAATGCTAATTGCCCAGATTTCCAAACTCAGACTGGTACTGCCACTATGCTAATTTCTTAGATTTGGATAGTACAGGTTGATTGATTGATTGATTGATTGATTGATTGATTGATTGTTGAAGAGATAACTAATCAAATTATGGCATACCAATAAATGGAACTTTAGGAAGATAGTTTAATGTACAAGTTCATCAGAAAAAAATCATGAAAACTTTTATCCTTGTGGATGATGACTCCATGCGAAGAGAAGAGAATTTTTTTAAATTTTTTCACAAAGGGTATCAAATTAACAAAATGTTACGGTTTTCAGTTTGAACAAAGCGTGAGCAGTTTAGCAGTGTTTTTTATTTATACATTAGGCGCTTTAAATAAAATTATTTGTTTGTCATCCGCTTGCTGGTAGGTTTTCAGAGAAAATTAAGAAAACAAACACAATGTTAACACTATTACAAATAAATAATTATTTTTCCATATTTTCCAAATGAAAATGAGCTTTTGTTAATACACTTGTGTTTTTTGTCCATGTTTGTTTTTTTCCCTGGCTGGCTGGTAGGTTTTCAAAAATCCAAGGATGGCGAACAAAGAATTTTCTTTAAATGGCCTTTACATGAGTTTTCATAAATTGTACTTGTATTATTATTCAGTAGTGTTTTGTGTCTATTTCAGAATCAAGAGATTGTGTCATTTCCTTCATAAGTCAACTTCTTGGCAAAATCTGTATTCAGGGATACACAGATACTTACATGGGTATCTTGCTGCCAAGATTTATCCAACTAACACAAGATGATTTCATTTGGCAAAGACTGTGTTGCAATATTATCACAAGAGTTCCAGAGATTTACCTTGATTGCCTTATGGAGTATCTTCTACAAAATTTACCATGGTAAGTTTCAGAATTAGAAATTACAAACTCTGCAAACCTGACTTTCATAAAGGTTATGCAAGTTATCAACTCGACATACGGTAACCTGTCTTTCACAGAGGTTATAGTCTCTATCAACTCTGCAAATTGCAATGAGAAGTCATGGATAGTGCAAAGTGTACTCCAGTACAGTGCTAATGAAAATATTCAGTTTCTCTGTACTAAAGCAGTGAATTCACAGAGTGATGTAGAAATACCCAAAAGTCCACCAAAATTTATGTCAATAGAAAGCAAAACGGTCAACAGGAAAGCTGAAAAACATTGTAAAAGAATACACAAAATTATCAACATTTCATGGTTAACTGTAAGCAATTAAAACATGATCAGCATCAGCATCCCAGTCAACATTGAATCATTTGATATTTAATGGTTATTACCCAATAGTCCCTGTTCCTGTGTCCTATCAGCATGGGTATCATTTGTGCTATGTCAGCACAAATGATATAAATGTTGATATGATTTATAGTCAAAAATATTATTTCTCAAAAAGTACTCATCTGATGCCTTTCATATTTGGTATACAGGTTCCTACAGATGAACTAAATATGGTATATTGAAATTATGATGAAATCTGCAATTTTGTATTTTTGGTGCAATTTTTGCCATTTTTGGTTAAAAAGTTTGTTTGTCAAAAACTACTTGTCTGGTACATTTGGTGTTTGGTATACAGGTTCCTAGGAGTTGTCTTTGTGTAATATATTATTAATATATTATATTTAAATTTGATGAAATCTTCAATTTTGTATTTCTAGATCATTTTTTGCCTGTCTCATATAAGTTTACAAAGACACTTAGCTATGTCATGCTAATTAGTTGCTAATTTGCATATGTAATGAACTTTCCTAATTAGTGAGCTATCTCCAGAACCACTGCACCAAATTTGATGAAACATGGTACAGATGTTGATTTCTCAGTACTGTAATGCATGCAGACTTTCCACAATGCCACTCACTGAACTAAACATTGTAGAATAGGTTTAGTAAAAGTCCCATTTTTTTATGCTAATTTTCGCTACGAGATTTTATTTTTGTATTGTATAAACCGTGTATAAAAGCACAAAAACCTCAGTTTGTCTCTGTTTTTGATCGTACAGACATATTATGTGACACTGTAACCTTGTCTACTGAGGGCAAGGAACTCTGTGGACGTTGTCTCAACCAGCGAAAACAGCTTTTAATATGCAAAATCAGCATACAGTAATTAAATGGTGGTATTGCTTATTGAAAAGGATCATGCAATTTTGTGAAAATCCTTATGCTAATTCTCAAAATGACATAAAATGTTTATTACTAATGTTGTTTAAGTCTGTGTTCCCATACCAGAAAAGTGCTCTCATAGATTTGATTATTATAATTATTTTTTCACTTGACCCGTTGGGCAAGTGGCATCGGGGTTTCACTTGCCCGAATGTGACTTTCACTTGCCCCGGGCAATCAAGCAACTGTTAGTGTCTTTCCCTGTCTTCCAGTAGTGATATGGCATGCAAAGATATACATAGTATGATGTTAATTAACTGCTGATTTGCACATTGAATGAATATTTGTAATTAGGCTGATATCTCGAGAAACAGTTCATCAAATTTCTTGAAACTTGTACAGATGTTGAGCTCACATTGCTTTAACACTGAACAAAGACTATGCAGTGTCATGTTAATTAATTGTTAATTTACATATTTACTGATCTTTCCTAATTAGAGTGATATGTCCAGAAACACCTCATCAAATTTGATGAAACTTTGTACAGATATTGATCTCATAGTGCTGTAATACAATTAATTGACACTTTGTGGTATTGTGTATGAAATGTGGTACACGTGATAATCTGTCAGTGTCATAATAGAATGCAAAAATGTTTGGCAGCATCGAGTCGATTTATTACTAAGTTCACTTATTTAATGACTTTTTGTAATTAGGGTAGCAGCCCACATCGTCTTTACATTTTCACCTCCATGGAACTCATCTTTAATTACAAACCCAATTAATGAATAGGACTCTATCCTCTCTAAGGACATATAATCAAAGTACCCATTAAACAAGTGGGGACTGTGTCATCAACGATGACTTGTTTAATTCTTATATGTGTTGGAGGATTCAGCCCAAATTTTGGTCAAAACGAATGATTTAATAGTCACCAATCTAATTAAAATCAGATTTAGAGATGGCAACCTTTCTATGATTGCTTGTTCCAATGGCTGTTCTTGTTAGCTGCTGGTCACATCACTGAATCTGAACCACTGCCATAACAGATTGTGTTCAAATCTTATGATTTGGACAGAACAGCCAACCAATAGGAAAGAGGTTTAAACTGCCTCTTGTTGTAGATTGCAGCATTGTATTAAAAACTGCAACCCAATCGGCTCCTGCAAAGCACAAGATTGGTACGTGGTATCTCATGGGATTGGGTCAGATGTAGTAAGGCAACTAGCAGATAATGAGAACGGTAAACAACAAAAGTGGAAATGTCACAATCTCTTGATCTTATTTTAATCAGATTGGATAGTCACTATATCATCGACAATCTTCAATTGAAAAGAACAAAAGGTAAGATGTTCAATTTAGGAGTCCTGCAGCAGGATATGAGTCTGAATGTTGTGTCATTGTCAATTTATATTCATATTTGCCATTGCAGGTATGGTACAGTCTCAAAACTCATTGGTGACAGTGTACTGACCAATCAGAAATTAACTTACATCATGACGCAAAAGTGTTTACTTCTAAGACATTATCAGAAGGTAAGGAAACATAAAATAACTGCAAATTGTCAAAAACTGTAGAGAGTAGTAATGGAGAAGAACTGATGTGATCCTATTTTTGTTTTTTCATCTATTGATGGTATTTATGGTAATCATGGTTGCAGAATGAATAAGAACAAGTATTACCAAAGCAGTGGAAGTTTCTTCATTGAGTTTGCATTGCAGGGACAATACTGTCTGAACTGTACAAAAAATAATCTTGTATTTCATGATGAGTTTTTCCAATTCTCAAATAAGTCATCCAGCACTGATGGAATAGAAATTTGTCATTTGGATGTTTTGTCATTATTAGTGTACATATCGATGCAATTGTTTTAAAATTTAGGATCATTAACACAGCAAAGAGGGCTTAGATCAAACAAATCTTTTCTTAAATGACTTTTAGTGGTCTTTTATTTATTATTTTGTTATCATTTTCCCATTGATCTTTTTAATTGCTGGCCAAGTATTTTGCTCAATTATGGGCACTTGAGATTGTATTGGTTGATTGGTTACTTATTATTAGTCCCCACGGATACCGTCCGGGGGACTTATAGGTTTGGTCATGTCCGTGCGTGTGTGCGTCCGTGCGTGCGTGCGTGCGTGCGTGCGTCCGTTCACGCAGATATCTCAGAGATGCAAGAAGCGATTTCATTCAAACTTGGTACAAGGATTACTTCATATGTCATACAGATGCACGTCGATTTGTTTTGTGATACGATCCAATATGGCCGCCAGGCGGCCATTTTATTACGATTTTTTCATGTACAGAGCCATAACTCAGACATGTTTCAACCGATTTTATTCAAAGTTGGTACAATGACATTGACAAATGTCATAGATATGCACGTCATTTTGTTTTGTGATACGATTCAATATGGCCGCCAGGCGGCCATTTTATTACGATTTTTTCATGTACAGAGCCATAACTCAGACATGTTTCAACCGATTTTATTCAAAGTTGGTACAAGGACATTGACCAATGTCATAGATATGCACGTCATTTTGTTTTGTGATACGATCCAATATGGCCGCCAGGCGGCCATTTTATTACGATTTTTTCATGTACAGAGCCAGATCTCAGACATGTTGCAACCGATTTTATTCAAAGTTGGTACAAGGACATTGACCAATGTCATAGATATGCACGTCATTTTGTTTTGTGATACGATCCAATATGGCCGCCAGGCGGCCATTTTATTACGATTTTTTCATGTACAGAGCCATAACTCAGACATGTTTCAACCGATTTTATTCAAAGTTGGTACAAGGACATTGACCAATGTCATAGATATGCATGTCGATTTGTTTTGTGATACGATCCAATAGGCCGCCAGGCGGCCATTTTATTACAATATTTTCATATACAGTGCCATAACTCAGACATGTTTTAACCGATTTTATTCAAAGTTGGTACAAGGACATTGACCAATGTCATAGAAATGCATGTCAATTTGTTTTGTGATACAATCCAATATGGCTGCTGTGTGGCCATTTTATTACGATTTTTTCATATGCAGAGGCATAACTCAGGCAAATCTCAACCGATTTTATTCAAAGTTGGTACAAGGACATTGACCTATGTCTTACATATGTACGTTAATTTATTATGTGATACGATCCAATATGGCCGCTAGGCAGCCATTTTATTACGATATTTTCATGTACAGAGCAATAACTCAGACATGTTTCAACGGATTTTATTCAAAGTTGGTACAAGGAGATTGACTAATGTCATACATATGCATGTCAATTTGTTATGTGATACGATCCAATATGGCTGCCTTGCGGCCATTTTATTACGATTTTTTCCTGTCGAGGGCCATAATACTCTAAGGCATATCTTAACCGATTTTATTCAAAGTTGGTACAAGGACATTAACCTATGTCATACATATGAATGTCAATTTGTTTTTTGATATGATCCAATATGGCTGCATGGCAGCCATTTTGTTACAATTTTTTAGTGTCCTTAGCCAAAACTTTGGCACGTCTCAATTAATGAAGAGGACTCTATCCTCTTAGGACATGTAATCAAAGTACCCATTAACAAGTGGGGACTGTGTCATCAACGATGACTTGTATTTTGTGTAAAGTGATAGGTAGACATGTAAGTACAGTGTTCTGCCAAGCTTTTGCATCAGTGGGGTCTGAGGGCCCATGGAAGCTCAAAAAGTGGGTCGCTGTTGAAAAAAGGGGGTCATTCTCAAGACAATTATACACTTTATTACGTGCCATACCCGTGTTGTTGTTTCGAAGTTCGAACTCGCAGATTCCATGAGTGCTGCGGTTTTATGGTCCTACCTACAGTCTACAAGGCGAGTAAGTGTAACTCGTTCGGAAATTCATGTTGTCTCGGGTCATCGTATTTCGTTTATTATTATGCTTTATGCATACTTTGCAAGTCATTTGGTTGTTTTTGGCATCGTAGTGGAGCCAGCTGAAATCACGTAACCATTTTTCATGAAGACGTCGAACATGCCTGCGTGACAATTTCAAAACTTGCGTATGATTTTACGAAACTGAGTTTTTATTTACATAAAATGTACTCAAAATGCGTACGGCTAAGGAATCAGTATCTGATGTGAGTTGGGCAGTCTTTTCTGTAGAACTTGGAGGGTTTCCTGTAATGCGCATGCTCTATTAATAAAAAACAACAACCTGGGGGGCTTCAAGGTGTAGCTGAACGCTTGCCATGCCGTGATGCAAGTCCCGTATATGATCGTTGAGCAGCCCAATGAGTTCATGTTCAAAGAAAAGACCTTCTGACTGTGAAATTAGTGTTTTCAAAGGGCCAACAAAAAGCAGATACTGTTCAAAGTCCAGCGTGACCTCTCAAGAATGCAACCCGACAGATTCTAAATGGTCATCCGTAAACACTTTCCAAATAACATGCGACGTAATGACCAATAACTGTATTGTGTTACCAACAACGTAGACTCGATCGATTCTCGAATTTTTTGCATCTGTAGTGCCATCGTCTGTACAGAACTGATTGACGTGACGTTTTGTGATGATGAAATACAATGTTGCATAAAGTGCTGCGGTCTGCTAAAATCTAAAATGTTGCAATATCATGATAAATGTCACTTGCAAGCAGGTGCATATGTTCTAATTTTGTCCTGCATTGAACCACATTCAGGCAATACAATGCAATACATGCAGTGCGGCAAGTACGTCGTGTCATGGGGCGGCATTTCTCAATGCGTATTAGTTTACGCAGTCATGAATTTTTTTGCGTATTTCAGAACAATTTTGCGTAAAATACGCAGGATTTTGCGTTAACGGAAACACTGGCCTGCCTCAATGAAGGCTGAGTTTCCGATGCATGGCTGCTCAATGTTTTGAGACTGCTCTGTTTCTGACTGATGCGTTTCCGATGTGGATGGCAGCGGCGTGCATTGGTTTTCAGTTTCCGAGGATGTAAACAGCTGAGACACGATGTCATGTTCGATCGTATTGTCTTCACTCGTCCGGTTGTTGGATTTGCCTTTTTAGGGCAGAATTGGTCCAAAAAAACTAAGAATTGTTCTGCCTCGGTGTTTTGATTTATTCACGGAAGCAATTTTCCTTTCCAGAGAGTACTGTGAGGCATTGAATTTAACAGAGACACTGACTGGCTGACTTGAATCTAGCCGATGAAAACCTAGTTCACGATTATGCAAATAAAAAATCACTGAAGGTTGCTATGGAAGCAACACGTCTCATGTTCTCACGAGCAGCATGCACGCATGAGCAGCGTGGAATGTCTACTTCCGCGTTTGGCCTTTCGCGTATAGTACGTAAATAAGTGTATTTTTTTTACCGAAAGTTTAGTGGGACTGATGGCGCGCTGCGCCTTGCGGACCCGATGATTGATTTTTTTGGGTCTTCAATTTTATTTTTGCGGCAATGGCGCAAGGCCGCGGCCTCGGCAGAACACTGTAAGTAGCTTACTAACATGGTAACGATTTCGACTGTCATTCTGCCCTTCCCCTATCCCATAATACTTTTAGAATTCCCAGCCAAACTCATTATAAATGATACAGAAACATTAAAATTTACTGCTTTCCCTTCTTTAACAAAAGCAATATTGATACCCTGACAAAGAGAAGGGTTATGTGTAGTAGCAATCATGGTAAACTCTTATCAACAAACCTTTTCATCAGTTTCATTATTATTTTTAGGAGCTCATTCTGCACAACATTATTGGCTACCTTGCTCACTCAACATCCAGACATGGACTCTTTATTGAGGTAAGAGTCTTTTCATCCGAACTATGAATCTGCTGATGATGTAAAACATAGATGTACCTGTATGGTTCCTGGTGGGTGTTTGTGTGGAACTTTGTCGGACACAGAAACCATGTGTATGCACTGTGTGCAATATGGGCAAACTCAGCTCTCCTGGGCAGTACACCCCTAGAAAGTAAAAGCTAAAATTTCAACTTTATAAATTTCATATTCCAATAGTTTTTGTTTGTGTTGAGACAGTGACTAGTGCTTTTGAATGTAAAATGGATGCCATAGCATACTGTAACAGTAAACTTTCTGTTATTATTTCATTTTAATATTAATGTCATTGGATAAGGACTCCAGAGAGTCACTATGATACCAAAGTGAGCAATACCGGTAACATTTTATCAGAGTTTCTACAGATGTTAACAATATCTGGGTATTTGCAACTTCATTAGACCTTTCGAAATGAACATCTTAATGTTGGAAACAGATTGTTACAATAATTAAGATAATAGGACCAGTGTTTACCTATTGTGTACGGACTATTCAGGGATCAGAAACACAGCAGGAACTAGCATCCTAAATCCTTGTGTGTCCATTTGTTACGATTGTAAAATTGATTTTTATTAGAATTGCGAAATCAAGAAAAATAAACAAATCTTTGTAAGATACTTTTTTAATGCGTGCTTTATCAAGTACTTTTATTTTGTTTTCATTTTGAAGACTCTGAAGATGCTGTTTGATGTATGGAGTGATAGCAGTGCGCTGAAACATACTTCATATGAACAACATTTATACATTACAAAGGCTATTCTCATTGCTCTTGGCCATGTCAATGAGGGAAAGATGAAAACTTACAAAGAAGGTACATTAAATTTGTGACCTCAAATTTTAGATTATTGTACAATATCAATAAACATAGGTGATTAGCCATCTGTCACAGATCTCAACCAAAGAAGAAATCTTTAAAGTTACCAGACACTAATTGTTACTATCTCTTCAAAACTCACCAAAATTGACCTGATAGTGCTATAGCATTATTTGTATTGAAATCTGTATATGATGAATATTGCAAACTTTGCAAGATGTGAGTCATTTCTACAGCATTTGATAACAAGATACAATGTAAATTAAAATCGGAAAAATTATCAATGCAGTGAAGTAAAATATTTCTACATGTTATGTGTGAGTGTGCAACATTTTGTGAAGATATTTTTGCTTTCATATTGACTTTGACAGTGTTCATGACAAAGATGATGAACGGAATGCAGTGTCACTTAGACAGTCCACTTATGAAGATCAGAAGACTTGGAATGATAGTTGCAGAGTCTCTAACCCAAATTATTGATTCAAATTCATCACCGTTAAAATTTGAATATCAATCTGATGATGAAAGTGATCATCTTATTTCACTGCTGAAACCACCAGAAGATCCAGGAATAGAAGATGTTACAAAGTAAGGAATGGGGCAGGCTGTGGTGTTTATATATTGCAATCAGTGGAGAATTCACCACAAATGTCAATGTGCTGCAATGTTCATATATTGCAATCAGTGGAGAATTAACCACAAATTTCAATGTGCTGCAATGTTCATATGTTGCAATCAGTGGAGAATTAACCACAAATGTTGACGTGCTGCAATGTTTATGTTGCAATCAGTGGAGAATTCACCTCAAATGTCAATGTGCTGCAATATTCATATGTTGCAATCAGTGGGGAATTCACTACAAATGTCAGTGTGCTGCAATGTTCATATGTTGCAATCAATGGAGAATTCACCACAAATGTCAATGTGCTGTGGTGTTTATATATTGCAATCAGTGGAGAATTCACCACAAATGTCAATGTGCTGTGATGTTCATATGTTGCAATCAGTGGAGAATTCACTGCAAATGTTGATGTGCTGCAATGTTCATATATTGCAATCAGTGGAGAATTCACTGCAAATGTCAATGTGCTGCAATGTTCATATATTGCAATCAGTGGAGAATTCACCACAAATGTCAATGTGCTGCAATGTTCATATATTGCAATCAGTGGAGAATTAACCACAAATTTCAATGTGCTGCAATGTTCATATGTTGCAATCAGTGGAGAATTAACCACAAATGTTGACGTGCTGCAATGTTTATGTTGCAATCAGTGGAGAATTCACCTCAAATGTCAATGTGCTGCAATATTCATATGTTGCAATCAGTGGAGAATTCACCATAAATGTCAATGTGCTGCAATGTTCATATATTGCAATCAGTGAAGAATTCACTACAAATGTCAATGTGCTGCAATGTTCATATATTGCAATCAGTGAAGAATTCACTACAAATGTCAATGTGCTGCAATGTTCATATGTTGCAATCAGTGGAGAATTCACCACAAATGTCAATGTGCTGCAATGTTCATATGTTGCAATCAGTGGAGAATTCACCACAAATGTCAATGTGCTGCAATGTTCATATGTTGCAATCAGTGAAGAATTAACTGCAAATGTCAATGTGCTGCAATGTTCATATGTTACAATCAGTGGAGAATTCACCACAAATGTCAATGTGCTGCAATGTTCATATGTTGCAATCAGTGAAGAATTCACTGCAAATGTCAGTGTGCTGCAATGTTCATATATTGCAATCAGTGAAGAATTCACTACAAATGTCAATGTGCTGCAATGTTCATATGTTGCAATCAGTGAAGAATTCACTGCAAATGTCAATGTGCTGCAATGTTCATATGTTACAATCAGTGGAGAATTCACCACAAATGTCAATGTGCTGCAATGTTCATATGTTACAATCAGTGAAGAATTCACTGCAAATGTCAATGTGCTGCAATGTTCATATGTTGCAATCAGTGGAGAATTCACTACAAATGTCAATGTGCTGCAATGTTCATATGTTGCAATCAGTGGAGAATTCACCATAAATGTCAATGTGCTGTAATGTTCATATGTTGCAATCAGTGAAGAATTCACTGCAAATGTCAATGTGCTGCAATGTTCATATGTTACAATCAGTGGAGAATTCACCATAATGTCAATGTGCTGCAATGTTCATATGTTGCAATCAGTGAAGAATTCACTGCAAATGTCAATGTGCTGCAATGTTCATATATTGCAATCAGTGAAGAATTCACTACAAATGTCAATGTGCTGCAATGTTCATATATTGCAATCAGTGAAGAATTCACTACAAATGTCAATGTGCTGCAATGTTCATATGTTACAATCAGTGGAGAATTCACCACAAATGTCAATGTGCTGCAATGTTCATATGTTGCAATCAGTGAAGAATTAACTGCAAATGTCAATGTGCTGCAATGTTCATATGTTGCAATCAGTGAAGAATTAACTGCAAATGTCAATGTGCTGCAATGTTCATATGTTGCAATCAGTGGAGAATTCACCACAAATGTCAATGTGCTGCAATGTTCATATGTTGCAATCAGTGAAGAATTCACCACAAATGTCAATGTGCTGCAATGTTCATATGTTACAATCAGTGGAGAATTCACCACAAATGTCAATGTGCTGCAATGTTCATATGTTGCAATCAGTGAAGAATTCACTACAAATGTCAATGTGCTGCAATGTTCATATGTTACAATCAGTGGAGAATTCACCACAAATGTCAATGTGCTGCAATGTTCATATGTTGCAATCAGTGGAGAATTCACCACAAATGTCAATGTGCTGCAATGTTCATATGTTGCAATCAGTGGAGAATTCACCACAAATGTCAATGTGCTGCAATGTTCATATGTTACAATCAGTGGAGAATTCACCATAAATGTCAATGTGCTGCAATGTTCATATGTTGCAATCAGTGAAGAATTAACTGCAAATGTCAATGTGCTGCAATGTTCATATATTGCAATCAGTGAAGAATTCACTACAAATGTCAATGTGCTGCAATGTTCATATGTTGCAATCAGTGGAGAATTCACTACAAATGTCAATGTGCTGCAATGTTCATATGTTGCAATCAGTGGAGAATTCACCACAAATGTCAATGTGCTGCAATGTTCATATATTGCAATCAGTGAAGAATTCACTACAAATGTCAATGTGCTGCAATGTTCATATGTTGCAATCAGTGGAGAATTCACCACAAATGTCAATGTGCTGCAATGTTCATATATTGCAATCAGTGAAGAATTTACTGCAAATGTCAATGTGCTGCAATGTTCACATGTTGCAATCAGTGAACAATTCACTGAAAATGTCATTGTGATCATACTATTCAAAGAAATCTTATATTACTAGGAATTACATGTATTCTTGTATTACAAATAACATATTGTAAAAGGAACAACAAGCTGTATATTAGGAATAGTATTATTATAGAGTTATTCACATAATACCAAAATTTGTGTCCGGGTGTATCATGCAGAGATATTGTCCGAGACATACAGTGTCAAGAGCAATACCACAGCGCACAATGTACAAGGTTATTTTGTTGACTTTTATTTTGTAAGTAACCTTATATTATACTCGTTTTTTGTCCAATTTTACCAGAAAAAAGTCGAAATTAAAGTGTTTTTAAGATACCCATCACATGATTTTGAGGATACTGGCATAGCCATCAGCATGTCCGCTAAGCACACAGAATGAAACTTCAACTTGCGCAGCACAGTGCACATGGTGAAAATTGTAGTTTGGCAATATGGTTTTACTAAAATTCTTGGGTTTTGGACTGACCATTATTCACTATGTGAATTACTGAATGTTAAGACATATATTTTTTGTAAAAACATGTAAAATCTTCTCTTGTTTGTAACTCCATAGGACAGGTTACAGATGCTGGTGTGTAATATATTGTATTATTAGGAATAACATTGTAAGAGGAATAATATATATTGCATTCAGCAATTGCATTCAGCAAATGTTTTTGTTCTTTCAGCAATTTCTCCCATTGTAACTTAGAGGAAGAAGATTCTGCCTGTAAAGCGGGTGTTGAGCAACCGACAATTTCTGACAAAATGATCAACATGGATGATGAATTAGATAGGTGAGGATTTGTGTTCTAAATCAACAAAATATGGTTCAGTGCATGAATTATATTAAAACTATAACCGTACAAGGTTAGAGACTCCGAAACTTACTTTGTTTTTTTCACAATTTTGTTTCAAACTGGAAGGTGTGGTAAATGGCTCATGATAGAGCTTTCATACGGCTTTGATGTTCAAAAAAGTGTCAGTTATGTGGTATTTTGCTTCAGTTTACTTGCCTTGTGAAATATAAAATCAAAGTGAAAGTCATATTAATACCAGGATGATGACTTGTTGTTCCAAAGATTGATACTTTAAAGCAGATTGTTTGTTGAAAGAGAAAGAAAAAAAGAAGAGTTTATGGTATCAATATTTGTATTTTTGTATATGTTTGTCGATCAAGTGTTACATTTACTGTTATTTTAAGGTACCGGTAGTATGCACTTTGAATGTGACAGACTTTCCTCAATGAAACTTTCAACTACTGTCTTACAAAGTAAAACATAAAAATCAGGGATCACCACACAAAGTTTGATACAAGAGTCATAAATTACCTAACAATAAGTGACACCTACAGATATTTGTAAACTCTTTGGGGGAAAAATTACATTTTTGATTGCCAAAAAACAGCGAAAAATTGTTCTTCCCCAAGAGTTTTAAAATGAGCCCCAACACTTGGTAGACTGGAAAAGTTTTGTAAGAATTTGAGATTCTGATAACTGTCTCTGAGGCACAGTCTGCCTGTATTTCTATTCAATATAATCACGGAGAAGCATTTTATGACATGTTGGCAGTTTTCTTCAAACCAGCACATCTCTTCACTGTATCCAGAACAAGATACAACCAACTTGCTGTAAACTTTCTCAGCATGAATATGACAATTTTCCAATGCCCTTGACACAATGCAAGTCATACCTTTGATAATTATGAATTAATATTGTTTCTTTGATAGTGATGATGACATTGAACCCTACGATATGTCAGCAGACACCAAAGATAGCAACACAAAGCAACCCATGTACATAAGAGATTGCATGCAAGGTAATCTTATAAATCATTATTTTTATGAAAATTGTCAAGAAAGTCATTCAGTATTATGTCAAGTTACCTTTTCTATTGTTGCTTGGATATGAATTTGTCAAACTATATTTTTTAATGCTTGTGAAAACACAGAGTCCAAGATTTTCAAAGTGTTACCCACATAATTTTACAACAAGAATCTCCACTGAAATCACAAGTCCAATAACTTTCAAACTCAACTTGCAGCATCCTTTGTATAACTTTGTTCAGAATTCATCAAATGATCATGAAATGTGCGTTTTTGTATTTTTCAGAAATTTTTTCTTCATTTTTAGTAAAACTAGCTTCTCTAAAACTGCTTATGGGATAGTTTTCAAAGTTGGTTTGTAGAATAAGATGCGTAGGGAAAACTTTGTTCAGATTTGTTGAAAGGATGGTTAAATTTATACGTCTTTTATGATCAATATTTATCCAACATTTTGCCATATGTATATGATCATTGGAACTTATCTGATAGATGGAAAATTCCAGTGTCTGTCTGTATATATGTATATGTGTGCATAAAGAATTTAAGTTCCACTTTCTGGCTGTTAAACATATTCCTGTCTTACAGTTCCTAGCTCTATCACCTTTCGAAGAACAGCATGCAATGTAAGAGGTTTTGTTAGGGTGGTACCTTTGTAAATTTTACCGCGGTTCCCCTGTCATGCTACCAGGGTTCCCTGAGAATATCAATGCAATGAGATTAGGGACTACAGAAATGGTACCAGGGTTCCCTGAGAATATCAATGCACTGAGATTAGGGACTACAGAAATGGTACCAGGGCTCCCTCAGAATATCAATGCAATGAGATTAGAGACTACAGAAATGGTACCAGGGTTCCCTGAGAATATCGATGAATGCACTGAGATTAGGGACTACAGAAATGGTACCAGGGTTCCCTGAGAATATCAATGCAATGAGATTAGGGACTACAGAAATGGTACCAGGGTTCCCTGAGAATATCAATGCAATGAGATTAGGGACTACAGAAATGGTACCAGGGTTCCCTCAGAATATCAATGAATGCACTGAGATTAGGGTCTATATTACAAAAATTGGTACCTGGGTTCCCAAACCATTTACCTTTGTACCCAAACCTTAGCAATAAAGACTGAATGTACAGCATGCATACTGCTCCCATGAGTTTTTTGCAGAAATTGTTTTTGGCTTGTTTTTTTGGAATTATAAGAGCTAGCTACTTTGGAGATAGATTGGTTGAATTTAGGTGGAGTTTCATGTTGCCAACATAGGTTTTTCAAAGGAATATTTCTCATCCAAGACGACAAGGAAACCCCTTCATACCATATATTTTCAAAAAGCAGAGAATCTTAAGTTTACTACGGTAGCAATAGTTTACTCAAAGGATGACGGGGGTTTATATTTGAGGTAAAAAACCACAACTTTGCTGTTAAGGATGAAAATTAATTTAAGTAATAAACTTGATAATATTTTCTGAAATGTAATATTTCACTTGAAAGAAGAGTATATGTAGAAAAAAAAAACTATTTTATTTTGCATTGACTATCCTCATTCTGCAATGCAAAATTAAAATGCCTTTTATTCAAAATGTAAGAAATTAAGTGCCAAACAAACTAGTCATTCGGTATATAGTATTTAAAGAACATTAGTGTGGAAATTTCAGAAAATTTGACCCAGTCAGAGTGGAGTGAAATCTTGAAATTGAAATTGGGAGCAAAATACGCTGTGTTGGGTGCAGCGCCCCCGTAATAGGGTTTTCAATGGATGTGAAGAATAACAAAACTAAAAGATTTACAGTGGCTTGTGCAATACCAGGTTTGTTAATGTTCATCTTTCACTCCCTTGACATGATGAATTTCTGATAAACACAGTAATAATGTGTGACATTGTGTGAAAGTATGTGTTAAGCAATGCTTCATTCAAAGAGAACTGATGTTGAATGTGTGGTAGGGGTACTTGTACAGTTTGTGAAAACAATTGGAATTGGAATTGAAAAGCCTCATTACAAAGATGTCAAGAGGACTTATCTATTGCATTTGTTTTAATTTCTGAAAAGCAATGCTCATAAAGAGTGCAACTTCTGCAACTTTTTATGGTATCCATACTGTACCCCCTTCCCCATGAGTGGCACCACACAAGTATCTCCCCCATGAGTGGCACCACACAAGTATCTCCCCCATGAGTGGCACCACACAAGTGTCTCCCCATGAGTGGCACCATACAAGTATCTCCCCCATGAGTGGCACCACACAAGTGTCTCCCATGAGTGGCACCACACAAGTATCTCCCCCATGAGTGGCACCACACAAGTATCTCCCCCATGAGTGGCACCACACAAGTGTCTCCCCATGAGTGGCACCATACAAGTATCTCCCCCATGAGTGGCACCACACAAGTGTCTCCCCATGAGTGGCACCACACAAGTGTCTCCTCATGAGTGGCACCACACAAGTGTCTCCCCATGAGTGGTGCCATACAAGTGTCTCCCCATGAGTGGCACCACACAAGTGTCCTACAGTGATATTTGAAGTATACATTTTGTAGACTTCCCAAAAACAATTAACAACACACGTTAGTTGAAGGTGCTAGGTTAGATCAAGAGATTTGAAAGGTTATGTTTATTTCCACAATAGCTGATCTCAGTGTTATCACACTTGTAAAATAAGTTTGTCAAGTTATTCCGAAGGCGCTGTAACAGCGCTATAACTAGAACAGTTCTGGTTTCACATTTTATTGAAGGAGAAGACAGAATAAAAACAGATGATGTCTATCTTTTTCAATAGGGTTTCTAAGTGACCATTTTTCTTGTTTATTGGTTACCATTGTTACAGCATGTGGTGTGTATTTCCATCATTGATATCTACTGTTCATGAAAAATATGGTAAAGACTTGCTCTATGCATGAAAAATGATTTGTTTTAGAACACAGAATCTAGTTTTAGGCAGGATGATCATCTCAAATTTGCCCAAAGAAGACTTGGACCTAATCAAAGTGAGGTAGCCCAATCATCTTGAGAGTCAGGGGTTTGGTCCAAATAAACATTTTAATGCCAAAATATATGCAAGTGAGATTGAAAAACTGAAAATGGGTAAAAATCAAAAGATACAGAACAATCAGTTTTCTGACTGGATTGTGTTGAAATTTAATTTGCAGGTTCTTACAGGTCTTGTTTCATTATTAGTGTTATTAAAGTTTTTAAAATAGTGAATTCTTATGTTTAGAACAGCAAGTACAGTACCTAATAAGTTTGTGTGTAGATGAAATCGTCCATGTATAGAACCAACATAGCAATCGTCATCTACAAGTTCTGATTCGATCCTGTAGGACACTCAAAGTTCAATGCATGAAGCATAAAATAATGGCCAGTATGAGATGTGCTTGATATAGATATAGATATATAGATATATAGATATGAATATCAATAGATCGTTATCGACGAAAAATGGGAGCCAGTGTCATTGACACCATAATAGTTTTGATAGCGATTATATTTTTTACTCCTACAATCAAGTTGGCATGATGTTTTGGCAAAACCTGAACAGTGATATATTTGACAAGTTTGCCACATGATATGAATGTGACATGATGTTGGCACAATGTTGAGTAATTGTTGATGATTCATGAAATATAGACAAACTATAGCATTGCTGATATCAAAGATTCAATCTTCTACTGTGGTTAAAAGAAAGACATACTATCATTGATCACAATGGTACAGAATCAGGGATACGGATAGTTTTCAATCGGATTCGAACCCACAACATACGGCATCAGTCGCCTAGCTGAGAGGCCACAGACAGAACCACTCAGCTAAATCTCCACTCCCAAAAAAGAGTGGTTCAATAGCCGGCGAAGTTGTATGTTAGAATTACCAAGGATATTACATATCCTACTGAAGTTAATTCTCTATTCGACGAAGCAAGCCACAGTGAAACAGACTTTCTGCCGTCATGTGAACACATGGAATAGTTGTCTCACCCGTTGTCAGGACATTCTGATATGAACAGCTTTATGTTTCACAGGTCTTGTAACCCAAGATGACCCAGAAAGAGTGCAAGCCTGTTTGACAGTTGCCGAAAAACTTGTGCGAGCCAATCCTGATAATCTATCTGAGGTGAATAATATTCATTAAAATGATGAGTGTCTTGCATGATAATGAGTAAGGGTAGGGAGAAGGTGCAGAGATTGGCTGATGCCAATCATAGCAAATGATGATGTGGAGCAGTGGTGTGATGGCCTGCATGAATCAGTGGTCTTTGCCATAATGGTCTCTGTGTCTTTCCAACACTAACCATGATTGTAGCAAAGCTGTAATCACCCATTTTATAGTCACCCATTTATATTGTATTTTTCTTGCCTTATATATGACACTATATGACACAAGTTTTAGTTTTTTTCCTTTTTTGGACTATTTAGATTTGTGTAGAATTTGTAAAGTTGCTGTTACATACACAAGACAGTTATGGTATGAACAACTTTACTCATTTGAGGCATTCGGCAATGGTTGCAATAACTGTGCATTGTCCAATACAGGTAAGTACTGTTTATGTCATAATAATATGTCAGCCATTGCGTTCACCAAACTCTATGTAGTGTAGAAATCATTTCAGATGGTGATGATAGAAAATTATTTGTCAGCTTATTCATTCCTGTGTCTTCTGTGTACATTGAACAGACATACATGAGGGGATACACTTCTTTCACTTCTTTACTTTTAGGGTTTTTAAGGTAGAACGCACCTCGGGGACAGACATTTGGACTCTCAAACTTTTACAATTCTCTTCTGATATACCACTTGTAGGGGTTCATTTTAAAGCTGTTGCTGTAAGGAAACTTTTCACTGGCTTCGTTTTTCGAAAATTGAAAATTTTATTTTTTCTCCATAGAGTTAACACAGGGATGTTGGCCATTTTGAATTTTAAATATCGGTAAATCACGGGCTATTTGTTTCTTTAATACCAAAATTGGCATGGTGACCACCGATTTTATTCTTGATTTAGTAAGAGCACGGCTGAAAGTTTCATTAAGAAAATTTTTAGCAAAAGTTTAAGTCTTTCACTTTCGAGGTACATACTACCTTAAAACAGACAAGTTGTCCCAGATGTTCTAGTTCCCTTCTCTCTCATATCTAATTTCTTTGAACTTTTTATTGTCCAGGTTGCTGTTTATCTGACAGAAGAATTTTTCAGCAGAAATTATAACATTAGACAGAGAATGGATATTTTAGAGGTATATGAATATTGGTCATTAGTACTCTTTTTCATTCAAGTACTGTTTACCAATTTCAAAATGAATAATTTTGTATCAAATAATGAATATGTTTGCAGCATTTTATAGGGGAATGTTCATAATATTCAACGGCAGTATATAAATACATGCAGTACTTTGTAAAGTCTTCATTCCAAAAAACCTGTAACTCATTTGAAAGTTCCCATGGATATCTCTATGGATCTTATTTGAGGATTCTTCAAGTCTTTTGTGTAATATATCACGGTACAAATTCTGTTTTTATTGCCAACAAAATTGTTTGTATTTATCAAGGAAAGCAGCTCAAAATGAGGTATGTAATGACAACTTTTACTGGACTTTTCAGGTTTTAGCAAGTGCTTCACAGGAATTATCTCAACCAGATAAAGTTCTTCAATCTGAAGCTAAAACCTCAATAGAAAGCTGGACATCCCAGTACAAAGATGCCCCTACCAATCTTGTAAAAAATTGGAGAGAAATCGTGCAAGAAAGAATTGAAAGTAAAACAAGAAGGTTTTCACAGGTAAGGCTTTAATTTGTACCTGATTTTGGTAATCCACATTTTTTTGTTAAAATGTACAGCTTGTCCTTGCACAATCTCCAATGGAAATGACACAGGATTAACAATCTCCAATTGAAGTCAGACAGGAACTCTCTTGGCACTGATGACATATTCACTTTGCTCACAGTACTGTGACTAGTTGGTTTCTGTACCTGCTCTGTATAGTCAACAATTGCCATCCAACTGTATAAAAAGAGAGCCTCATAAAAATACTTATCAGTGTAAAATGCTTATAATTGTCACAAAAGAGCAATGAGGCATCCTCATTAATTATGATGATTGTATTTTTAGAAGTCACACAAACAGAAAGCAACACCAGTACCCAACAGATTTGCACCGGTCGCAGGATATTTCTTTTTCCCATTGCTGAAGAAATATGATATGTAAGTCTGTGAGTTTTCCAGTATTCTCATCCCATCAGTATCCATACTTATTCTCATACACTTCAATGACGTAGACATTTGTAGCATCTATCATACAAGACTAATTGGTGAAATCTTCCATTTTAAGTATCTGTTCATGTCTTGTATGTTTCATCTCACTGTAACATTACGGGAAAGCTCCATTAACTTAGGAATACCCTACTTCCTACTTAGTTATCAGAGGATCAATTTCACAGACCTGCCTTGTCTACAATGGCACTACAATGGCACCAGCTGGATAAGATAAACAAAACAATGGAACATTCACACCTTGGGGGATTAAAAGTCTTCTGTTTGTCACCCGAGTTGGTCAGGCAAGGACCTGGGTTTCAGGTACCATGCAAGTTAATGCAGTCTTTCCCTAATGAGTTTTTAGTCCCTGCGGACGAAGTCCGGCGGGGATTTATAGATTGGGTCCTGTCTGTCTGTCCGTCCATCTGTCAGCAGCCGTTTCTCTGTCACCCCTGAGCCGATTTTTTTTTCAAACTTTGTGCAAGGATATTAAGCGCAGTGGTCGTCGCGCTGCGTGTGCGTGATTTTTTTGTTGATAAACATGAATTTTTGTAAACATAAGTCTTCTCAACTTCAATCTGAGTGAGATGGGAGCGGTCTTCCACTTTGTTAACGCCTTTGTAAGACTCAACATCATGCAATAGTAAAATATTAAGATCGGAAACGAACTTCAGTGGTGTATTTCTATTTATAAACTCATGTAAGGCTACGAACATTGAGACACTACACTCGGCACATTATGTCGCTGAGTTTACTGCATGCAGTCACAGTGAACAAATGGGTTTGATCGCGCGCGGTCACGCTGGTTGTACACAATGCTATGTACAGTACAGTAAAAATACATCACTAAAATGATCAACATTGTATATATATGTAGACTAGCAACAAGCACAATGCCTAACACAAAAATTACACTCAAGACCATGATCGGCAAGCCAGAGCAGGACACGGGAGATGCTGTTGCTTCGATAAGGGAGACGGTCACCGCGTTGACGTACACGGATATAAGAGAATCCGGTCCCACAACCTACGACGACTTGGCCCACGACCCACTGTTGATCACCATTTCTAACTTCTTCTAGTAATACGTGGCAAGAAATAGTCAAATGACAGGAAACAATAGACAAAACGAGCGGGTTTTCACGGCATTTGGCAGGAAAATTGCACGGCTACACATAGGGACGTATCGAGAGATCCTGTGCACGGTCATGGCAGTGATCCCACAGCTAGCTAATGTTGGCCTACCGGTGCTACGGAAACTTTGTTGTTGTACCTCCTGATTGCCGGGTAGGTCTGAATCCCCTTTCAAATGAGATAACCGCCACATAGCAAGAAGACCTATGAAAGGTTTTTGCTTGACTTGATACCTGTGCTCGGAATTCTCGTTTGCATTCCCCAACGGGGTAAATTCGTAGTGGAGTTGGATTCTCCACAGCTGAGTGTAGCGCGCCGTATACCCGGTTCTCTTGACACGGACGTTCATGCTGACCACGGAACATATGCTTCTTGCTGCAGCGGGCATTGTTCTGTGAGCTGTAGATTTCTGTTTCTTGCGTAATTGTCAATTGTACTCCTGTTGGGCCTCTTGAAATGAAACACTCTCGTTCTTGCTAGCGATGTCGTAGACTACAGCCCGGTCATTGATAGTCTGTTGGCATATAAACGCATACAGTTAATATAAATATAAATTTTTACTATAACCCAAACGGGATTCGAACCCACACACTCACGGCAACATCGCCTAGCTGCTAGGCCCCACACAAAACCAGTCGGCCACTGCTTGTGTTTAGCTCCATGGCTCGAGCGATAACAGTAGCCGAGCCCCATTCAACTGATTCAAGAAAATCATGATCAAATGTGATCTCAATCCAGCGTGTAATTACTAGATTTGGTAAGTTGGTATGCTTGTGACAGATCAGCCGCCATTTTACCAAGCGGCAATATTGCAAACATTATAATCAACCCGTAACATATAGTGCAGCATTCTTGGATATGTTGACAACAGGGGGGACCCCCTCAGGAGCATGCGCAGCGCAACGACCACTGCGCTTTAAGTACTGGGGCATACATATGCACGTCACTTTATTTTGCGATATGATCCAATATGGCCACAGGGCGGCCATTTTGTTGCAATTTTTTTCTTGTTTTTGAACCATAAGTCAATTATCCCTGAACCAATTTCATTCAGTGTTGGTACACAAATTATGTTTATGGAATATATATGTACGTCAATTTATTTCGTGATACCATCCAATATGGCCATGGGGCAGCCATTTTGTTGCAATTTTTTCATGTTTTTGAACCATAACTCAAGTATCCCTGAACTGATTTTGTTTAATGTTGGTACACAGATAAAGTACTGTAGCATATATATGCACATCAATTTATTTCGTGATACGATCCAATATGGCTGCCAGGTGGCCATTTTGTTGCGATTTTTTCATGTTTTTGAACCATAATTCAACTATCCCTGAACCGATTTTGTTCAATGTTGGTACATAGATAATGTACTATAGCCTATATGTGCACATCAATTTATTTTGCGATACAATCCAATATGGCCACCAGGTAGCTATTTTTTTTCAATTTTTTCATGTTTTTGAACCATAACCCAACTATGCCTGAACAGATTTCGTTCAAGCTTTGCACACAGACATTGTATTGTAGTGTGCATGTGCATGTCAATTAATGGTGTGAGCCGGACTGTGTCATCAGTGATGACTTGTTCCAGATAACTTTAAGTATTCTAATCTTTTCACCCCATTTTCATGTTAACAGGTCCACAATTACCACCGATAACAATAGGGTTGGGCCAAACCTTGGATTCAAAGTTTCAGGGTTAAATCCATCTCAGTGGATGATGTTACATTGGGCTGTTCACATGTATGGTCTTGAGAAGGCTGAATGTAGGCCAAAACTGCACATCAAGACATTTCCTTGAATCTCTTATTTTGTAGACATGGGTGACAATGACATCTAGTGGGCACATTAATTCTTATTTTTCGATGTTGTATATTGTACTTGGATAACAGATACAGTTTGTATGACATAATGGTGGATGTTTTATGAGATGAGTATTTCCAACGAGGATTTGAAAGGGTATCTCCAACAGTGATTTGAAAGGGTATCTCCAACAGTGATTTGAAAGGGTATCTCCAACAGTGATTTGAAAGGGTATCTCCAACAGTGATTTGAAAGGGTATCTCCAACAGTGATTTGAAAGGGTATCTCCAACAGTGATTTGAAAGGGTATCTCCAACAGTGATTTGAAAGGGTATCTCCAACAGTGATTTGAAAGGGTATCTCCAACAGTGATTTGAAAGGGTATCTCCAACAGTGATTTGAAAGGGTATCTCCAACAGTGATTTGAAAGGGTATCTCCAAAAGTGATTTGGAATGGTATCTCCAACAGTGATTTGAAAGGTATCTCCAACAGTGATTTGAAAGGGTATCTCCAACAGTGATTTGAAAGGGTATCTCCAACAGTGATTTGAAAGGGTATCTCCAACAGTGATTTGAAAGGGTATCTCCAACAGTGATTTGAAAGGGTATCTCCAACAGTGATTTGAAAGGGTATCTTCAACAGTGATTTGGAAGGGTATCTCCAACAGGGATTTGAAAGGGTATCTCCAACAGGGATTTGAAGGGATTTGAAAGGGTATGTCCAACAGTGATTTGGAAGGGTACGTGTATCTTTAACAGGGATTTGAAAGGGTATCTCCAACAGAGATTTGGAAGGGTACATGTATCTTCAACAGTGATTTGAAAGGGTATCTCCAACAGAGATTTGTAAGGGTACATGTATCTTCAACAGGGATTTGAAAGGGTATCTCCAACAGGGATTTGAAAGGGTATCTCCAACAGTGATTTGAAAGGGTATCTTCAACAGTGATTTGGAAGGGTATCTCCAACAGGGATTTGAAAGGGTATCTCCAACAGGGATTTGAAGGGATTTGAAAGGGTATCTCCAACAGAGATTTGGAAGGGTACATGTATCTTCAACAGTGATTTGAAAGGGTATCTCCAACAGAGATTTGTAAGGGTACATGTATCTTCAACAGGGATTTGAAAGGGTATCTCCAACAGGGATTTGAAACAAAATGATACAAAGAAGTCAATGCTACTGTTGGAGGAACTAAGCGGTGTCTGTAGCTAACTCAAAATGCATTCCAAATTAAAGTGCAATGATACCATAATTCACCTAAAATCCACCTTTTGGACAGTTTATACAGTTACACTCAAAACATGCCAAGTGAATACTCAATACACTGTACCTTGTCTTTAGACGGTCATAATTTCTCAGGTTACCACTCTTATATGCTTATCTTTCATTGTGTTTGTCCATTAATCTACAGAAATACATTAATGATTTCATGCATTGAGATCCATATTGCCTACCACAACCAGTTCCCTAGGATGCAATTTGGTCCCCAAGTGCCACATTACAATGTGCAGTAGCTAGTATAAACAAAACATTTACCATGTGTTCCACTGCAAATCCATTGTGAGCCCAAAGACCGATGATTTATTCCTGCTAACTTCTGTTTATGGACCACTGTTTCCAAGGATAAGTTTAGGATAACATTCCAAGGGTAACTTTGGGATAACATTCTATAACCTACCTTGTACATTTATTTTAGGAAATATTTGTCCATTTTTAATCCAATTTTTCATGATTTCATTGATTATATAGAGAGATGCATGGACAACTGATTACGATATAAATTTTTTTATTGTTTGTTTATTGTTTGGATCATCTACTTGGTTTCTGTTTTGCTCAAATTTCCGTATATCTGGTTGTGTTACCATCTGCCTGATTTCATCCAGACATTTCCCTTACATATCACTCTGTGACACATTTTCATGTACGCTAAGATAATTTATCTATGTGATGTTCTAATATGACTATCAGACACCAACATCCACAGACCCGACACCATAGTTGCAATATAGTCTCCCACAACAAGCTGTTACAGAAAATTAATGTGCACACCTTGTCATTTCCCAGCACATCCTGTTAGACAGTGATTCAACCAAGGGTGAACGTCACAGATAAGTGACTTGTTCAAGTTTCAAGTAATTTTCACTTGTCCTGTATATGCAGTGTTTATGCTGAGGTTTTAGTAAAATGGTTTGGGAACCCTGTGTTATTCTTGTGGTCCCTTTTATAGGATTGCATTTATGTATCAACAGGAATTCAAGTAATATGATAGAGGAATCTTGTAACATTACTGGGGAAACCCTGTAACATTACATAGGGAACCCTGTAACATGACTGCATGACCCTATAACATTACTGTGGAACACTAGTAAAATTTACCAGAATAAAACCTTTCACAAAAACACTAGCATAAAGCATGAACCATTCTTCAAAATTTCAGACAAATAAAGAAAATATTAGGAGGTGTTAGATTTTTCAGTGGACCGGCAATAGTTTCTCTGAGTTGGTTTGATGTTAAACTTGAACTTCAGAAATAATAGCAATAAACATCTCTTTCAATGTCTGCCATTAAATCTTATCCCATCTATTGCACAACATAACTGTACAGTTCAGGAATTTTCCATTCAAATGAAAATATTTTCATTCTCTTTCCTTGTAGGAGCATGAGCACGTTAAATCTGTTGAATCAAGATTATCTCCTCCTTGGCAGACTTATCTACACACTTGGAGTAATTATGCATGCAGCTATAAACACCACAGTGAGTTTACCATGACTATGATTTGTGGGAAAAGTTTGATGTTTAAGCAATAATGTACCTCCTCCTGGAGGTACATTATAATGGATGAAAGCAAACATTGCATGAAATACTGTATATGTTGAAGCCCAGAGCATTATTTTGTGCAAAGTTTCTTTGAGTTCATTATTGGCGGGGAGGAGTATATTATTGCTTTATTTTATTGGTTTTGCAAAGCCTGTGAATTTGCAGAAAACATCTGTAGCAACAATAGTACAATACTGGATAATCAGACACATTATCAGTAATAATCTTGGGGGATGACATCATAAAATTATAATTAACATCTGAGTATGCATGATCATACTCTTCAATGCGGTCCAGTTACGTTTGCTATCATACATACAGAGCATGTACTATATGATTGTCTATCATTAAATATGTCTTCTCAAAAATCACGGGTTGAAACAATTTTACAGAATTTTATGAATGGTTTTAATATCAGCCAAATTTCAAACTAATTTGTTTGTCAGGTTTCTGAGTCACTGTAGGCAAGGTCAAGAGTACTTATAGAGTGAGCCATGTCTGTCTGCCAGCATGTGTGCATGTGCATGTTTTTGTCCAAAGTCATATCTCAGACATGCCAGGTCTGATTTCAGCATATACATACACTCAACACTTGTTCTATCTGGTTGTGTTTCATGACGTGATCCTGTATGGCTGCCTGATGACCATAGTCAGAAAAGTTTTCATGTCTGGAGCCATTACACAGACATAATACAGTTCTGTACAACAAAATGGATAGACACTGTAAATACTATGCATATCCAGATCTAAATTACCTCAAAATTGATTATAACAATGTGTTCTATGTCGCTGCACAACAAACACTTGCAGTAAAAAGGCATTGACTTGATTTCCATCAGCTATTATTAACAGGGCTCGAACTTAGTGTTTGCCTGTTTGCCCAGGGTAAGTAAAACTTGGCATCTGGCAAGTAAAAATAAATTGCGCTTTCCTGTTGGGGCAAGTGACAGATTTTGATCAAATTTATTTCTGGAAATAAAGGATTCAAGAAATTTTGTTGCACAGTGCTCACTGTTATTGAGTTTCAAGTCACTGAAGTGGGCATTACACCGACAAGCTAACAACTAATCTGCGAGATGTCAACATGCAGCGATTCACAGTGTCTTTCCTCCCTCCGGAAATCTAATCTCATTAACGTAAACTTGCACTTGTTGCAACTGACTCCAAAGATCCTGGATATGCTTATGCGAGTATCTATTGATGGACCTCACCTTCACCTCTATGACTCAACCCTGCACTGGAATATTGGTGGATGAGTGGGCAGAGATCACAAAGACTAACACTTATTGATCGTGACATTGACATGAACATCAATGAAAATCAAACAAAAAATGTAAACAGACAAAAATTAGGGCAAGCAGGTTTAATCATTTGACAAGTAAAATTTCTGGATACTTGTCCGTTGGGCAAATAGGTCAAAAAGTTAAGTTTGAGCCCTGTATTAAACTAGGAGACTACTGGTACATCTATTTTACAATGTAGTGATACTATCATCAGTAGTTCGCTAGATCACACAGTTAAATCTTCATTATCATCTCAATCCTTGTTGAAAAAAACAGCACTACAATTTTACCAAATACACAATAAAAAATTGTTATGTTTCTCTCATATTTGTGCATGTTGACCTAAGCTTGTAAACTATGCGCCTTTCTCAGGCGGTTTTCCTTTGACTGTCATTGATATGTGCCCCAATTATGTATTTTTGTCTTAATGTAGTGTTGTCATCAAATGGCATCAAGTCTTCTGGAGTTCCTTTGGGTCGTTCGTTACCATAGTGAAGCGTAAGTTTTATTACTCATTCATGTTCATCTTACACTCTATTGGAGCAAGAAATGTTCCCATCATATTGACATGTATTCATCAGGTTGCCAGTACAAAGCCAGGGTGATGAAATCTGAAATTGGTACTTTTAGATTGGCTCAGTGTATGTACAATTCTGATTTATGTCATGATTTATACTAGTGCAGCTCTGTAGTAAACAACAAACATAGAACTAGTAGATTTGATTTTAGGAATACTGAATATCTATCACACTCCTGCTGTGAATGACTCTCTCAACAGAAATAAGTCAAGTCAGCCAGGCTTTCTAACTTTTCCAGCAGGATATCAGATTTAGGCTCTACACAGCAATTGAACGACAAAATTCATCATGAGATTATGTCAACTGGGTCCATCAAATTTCATTAGGACTAGACCGTGGTATAATCAAACAATTAGATTATGGAAAGAATGTCCTGTTCAGACTTTTCATCAAATTTTGTCCTTTTTTGGGAAATAATATTTGATTATTGATTTAAGAGTTACCTTAGTATTGCAATGCATATCTGATACAGAAGCTGTTTAGTGACAACGCCTTTCATAGTATAACCACACCATAAACTTTTTGAAAGACAATGTAATGAAACTAATTGTTCTTCAAAATTTAACCCTTTGAGCGCCAAAGTCTATTTTTGTCCCCTACATAAAATAAACCCCAGTCAATTTTTCTCAGATTTTTGCCAAAATTTTGAGAAAAAACTGTAGCCAATTAAATGTGATGTCCATTTGGTCCAAAATTATCAAAAAATTACAGAAAAATTCATAAAAATTGGTAAAATTTTGCACTTAAATTTTGGCGGGAGAAAATTACAGAGCTCAAGGGGTTAATATCAGTGATCAGGCCAGAAATAGACTGCAAGATCTGTCGCTCGAAGGCGCTCTCTATGTTCTCCCCCCTCCCCCCCCCCTCTTGAGAGGAGGGGAGTGTAGGGAGTGTCCTCGAGTGACGTATCTTTTAGTCTAGTCAGAAATATGTCATGGAAAATAGATTAAACCTGGAATTCAAATGGATCATGGTAAAAACAAACCCACATGTGCATACGTGCATAGAAATATGTGTGTTTCTATATGCGTTTTGTACACATTGGTTTATTTGTAAGGCCATCACAAGATCTTTTAGGCATGCTGGGTCTGCATAACATATCGTGTCCATTCTGGGGTAGAACCATTACTGTACAACATGTAAGATTTTGACATACAGTAAGTTTTCAAAGAATTTGATGTACAAAATAACACAAAAAAATCTAATGAACTCTCTTTCTCTGTCTGTCTGTCTGTCTGTCTGTCTGTGTCTTTCTCTCTGTGTCTCTCTTTGTAGGTTTGTGAGACAGGCTATTTTATTTTCATTATCCATGGTTGTCTTGACGATACCATCATACTCTCTGGTGACTACCTTACAAAGTGATGTTATAGAGTTTAAACAATGGTTGCAAGGTAACTACAGTTTCCAACTACAACTCTCTAAGTAGTGAAATTTATAGTTATAAAAATTTTGAAAATGGAAATGATAGAATGTGAGTGTGATGTATCACACAATTTATACAATGAAGTAATTAAAGTACTGCTTCAGGGTGGAGATCCATTCACAGTTCCACTAAGTTAAGCTGTATTACGTCATCAGCAAATTGATAAACTATGACCCTAACATACTTGTATCGTATGAAATGAGTTTTGTGTTGAATGCTTGCTACCTTGAATAGCTTTTGTTTCATGCTAAGGAGACAAACTACATGATAGTGCAATGCATTGTGGTTAAAATTCAACATCTCACCACAGCAAGCATTTGAGATAGTGATCTAATTAGACCAAGAAAACTAAAAAGTTTGTTTCTTATCCTAAACATATTGTAAAAATGATGTGGTGATGCACTTTTTATTTATCTTCTCAATTTTTTTATTCTTCGACCATTGAACAAGAACTTGCAAAAGACATGAAAACGGCATAGGAATGCATGCAGAGATAAATGCACAGCAGTGTTGCTTTAGTATTTTTGTACAGCAACAGTTCTGCAGTTTGACTTTTAGTGCAGCAATGCACAGTTTTGACAGCTTAATATAACAGTGACATATGTGTACAGTTCTGAATGGAATGTTAGTGTTAGTTATTTTGTTTACAGTTCTGTTTTATACAGCACTGTGTTTTGCACTATTGTCGTGTATTTATGTGGTTTTTTTTAACTTTATTTCCTAATGAGCAGAAAAAAAAGTTGACACGGCGGGTCTGAATTAACGCGCGGGAGGATGAGAAACAAACATTTTATTTTTCTTGGCCTTAGTACGTTAAACACTAATATAATCATCATGGCAAAAAGTTCTGTTTGTTGGTGAAATTATTAAACTTTTGTGTAATATCAATTTTTTAGCCATTTCTGGTAGGAGTTCCTCCACAACCTACAATTTTACTTTGGCTTCTTTAGGTTAATGTGTTTTACCTGTAGAAATCTGCCATTGAAAATAGGTTTGACGGCCTTAACCCTTTCACTGCAAGATAGTATCACTTCCCCATTTGCCAACTCAGTGAAAAGCGGTATTGAGCCAAAACATATTTTCAGCAATATGGCTTGGTCTGTTCCAACAGCTTTTGTCCATAAAAATCATGTTTATAGTATCTGTGATTTCAGGGGCCTTTAAATGTTCAATTTTTTGTTAAAATGCACCAAATGGGACATATTAAAATATGAACTTGGCAGGAAAAGGGTTAAACTTTTATGACTCTCTTATGTGGCAAAATTGAATTTAAGGTGCTAAGAATTACTTTGATCTGCTGATGATGTTATAAAACTGTTCATCAAATTTGTTAAACTGTTTCAAACCATAAAATGTGCATGGACATGTAGCTTTTTAAATCTGAAAATACAATATGGCCATTCAAGATTGAATTACAATCTGACAGCCATATTTGTGTCATGTGATCCAGACAAAATATTGACAGAATTAGATATTAATCCCTAATATTGTCCTTCGTTCAGCGAAGGAAAATACGACTGACGTAATGACCGTGTCACCACCCGTCTTGGACTCGTAGTCATTACAAAATAAAAGGAGTTTCCCACAACAATTTACATGAGCAAGGAACACGCTTATTTACGTTTGTGTACAGAGCAAATGCCAGATGACCAGTGTACGAAACTAAAGCAAAATCTCTACTGGCCAAGCGGGCCAGCAATTTAAAAAAATCACTGGCCCTGAAGGAAATCAACTGGTCCGATCATCAGGTCAAATCCAAATAAAGTGGAGATTTTTTACCCACACTCAGTATAGGGGCCAAGAAGATGCGATTGAAAAAATAAAAAAAACACCACTTCAAAATCCTAACATCAAACTGTTTTTGTGTGTGTGTCTTTTAATTCTTATATCCAAATGAAGATGAATATCAAAACCAAAAGTTGGGGCAACTGATCTCAGTGTATACTTTGCAAAATGTTTAAATATGGGACATTTACTTTCTAGTATCGAAGTTTGACGTCCAACATATATCCGTCATAACAGTCTCTTGTCTAATATTGATACTAGGCAATACAAGAATGACTTGCCTTCTATTGCGGCACGCGGGTTTGAGAAATCAATTACCGATATTTACCCAGGCTAATACATGTCGGCGATTTTGGGACTCTTTATAGTAAACGATACCAGGCAAGTCAGTTTATAGCTACCTCTAAAGGGTATTATTGCAGTTTATAGCATACCTCTAAAGGGTAATATTGCAGTTTATAGCCTACCTCTAAAGGGTAATATTGCAGTTTATAGCCTACCTCTAAAGGGATGGAAACCATAAAACGTTTTATGTTTACTTGTTTATTTGTCAATTTCTCTGTTCAGCAGCCAGCATCTCCTTTGTTTCAGTATGTAGAATTTGTTTAATTTGTAAACAGTCAAAACAATTTCAAAGTGTCCATCACAAACCAGCAATCTTGGTGTTTGTTCATTGTCCTTGAATAGTTTCCTTGAGGGATATCATGGAAATTGGGCATTTGAAATTCAGTGTTCTGCTGTGTGTAGATCAAAGTATACAATTAATTATGCTTTTCTTCCAGATATCATTGAGAAAGATCCTGATACAGAATGTAAGAAACTTGCCATTCAGACATGATGATTCTTGAAACTGCATTCAAAAAGGTATGTAGTAGGTTGACTGCTTGTAAGATAACCAATATTAAATGCAAACTATTGTGCTTTTGGTGTGTAGAAATGCTATATCATTGCAAGTTGATTTGCATACTGAGATCGACCAACATGGTTTTGCAAATTCTCTTTCATAATTAGCACTGGGTGATATTACAAATGTGTGTATACCTGTGCAAATTCAGATAACTTTGTTTTTGAGATCTAAACTGAAAGCAGAGAAGGATTTTTTTACTGAGTGCAACCTATATAATTTTACTTTCTGTATTTTACAACTTTTAAGTCCACATTGCACAGGGAAGAGAAGCAAAGGGAAGCAAACCACAAGATCATTAAAAGGATACATGCATTAAACATATGTATCCCTCTTTTGCAGGAATTGCTCCGGGACAGATCAATATGATATAATATTTTTTCCTATGGCATGTGATGGAAGAATGTGATCCTTTGGGGAAGACAGTACAAAGACACAGTGGAAAAGCCTCAGTGAAAATATTTTCAGTGATTTTTCCAATTTCCTGATACAGTAAATTATCATGAATAAAAATTAAACTAAAATAAGATTTGAAAATTTCAATGTTATTCATTGATCATAATTTGCAGAAAACGAATTCTGATGCCTATAAATAAAATCGGTAGCACACTCTGTTTTACTCCTCTTTCATCTGATTTCCACTTAAAGTCACTTTGTATAGTTAGATACATTTCATTTCTTGTTCCTTTCACAAGAAAGTTACCCAAACTTGTGTTCCCAAAAAGTTGGCGTTGAGGATGAGTCCTTGGAAAGTGTCTGTCAGATAATTGATACAGTAGGATAATCTTGCCATTGAGTAGCAGTGCTTTAAAGAAATATTTTCCCAAAATACAGCATATTGTCAAGAAGGTTTGTAAATAATGTTTTTACACAGTCATTGACTGGTAAGCATGCAAAAGAAGTAGTATATCAAATGGGCTTTCTGGAAAACCTAACCCAAGATGACCAAGACCCCTTATGACGATGATTGGAAAATCACTTTTTGCACCCTAATGGTCACACACTCACAGAACGTGCAGAAAAGGTGTTTAGTTCTTTGCACTTATATCAAATCAATATGACATAATATGTTCCAAAACTTGTGTCAAACAAGTAGTGCATATCTAAGACCTCACCAGGAAACTACCTGTACAATGTATATGGAGTAATGCATAGTACTCTGGGCTAGTCAGTCTGCGGTATGGTCATCGTATAGAAGAGGTGGAGTAATGTATAGTACTCTGGGCTAATCAGTCTGTGGTGTGGTTATCATATAGAAGAGGTGGAGTAATGCATAGTACTCTGGGCTAGTCAGTCTGTGGTGTGGTTACATATAGAAGAGGTGGAGTAATGCATAGTACTCTGGGCTAGTCAGTATGTGGTGTGGTTATCGTATAGAAGAGGTGGAGTAATGCATAGTACTCTGGGCTAGTCAGTCTGCGGTATGGTCATCGTATAGAAGAGGTGGAGTAATGCATAGTACTCTGGGCTAATCAGTCTGTGGTGTGGTTATCATATAGAAGAGGTGGAGTAATGCATAGTACTCTGGGCTAGTCAGTCTGTGGTGTGGTTACATATAGAAGAGGTGGTGGCTGTGTGGGTCCAAATAGTTTGAATTTCACGCCAGGCACACTTAGAAGTAGATATATATATAACCGTAGATATATAACCGTACTCTCTGTGCCCAAGTTCAGAGGTTGCCATAAAGCCATTATGGTGATAACCGGGAGGGCACATTGTATACATTTTGTGTATATATATATATATATATATATATATATATATATATATATATATATATATATATATATATATATATATATATATATATATATATATATATATATATATATATATATATATATATATACTACAATCTATAAAACTTTTTAGATAATATCTTGACTGGATGAAAATATTTACATCTAGGTAGCAGTAAAGTTCATGTCCAACATGACACTGGTGAAAAGAGATGTGTTTTATGAGCTTTTGATTCTCTTAATGTGATGATATAAAAGACAGGTCAGTTTCTTCGGCCTGGGGGGTGGTGAATTCATGGGGGGGGAGGTCACCCTGTTTTTGACTTTGGTGATGGGGGGTCACCATGTTTTTGAAATGCCCAATAGGAGGGGGGGGGTCAGTGTGTTTTTGAATTTCGACACAGGCTCATCATTGCCTAAAATGCATATTGTCAGCCACAAATTTCATCATTCAGTTGCATTTTTTGGCGCGCCCTTCGGGCGCGTAACTTATGTTCAACATTTTTCAGCGTGCTCTTCAAGTGCATTACTGTAATATATCAGACATTTTTCAGCACACCCTTCCTGTGCATGACTTATACAAGACATATATATCAGAGATATCAGGATGTTTCATATTTTTCTCTGCACCCTTCGGGCGCCATACTTTAATAAATCAGAGATATATGCCAGAGATATCTTGATGTTTGCTAAGTGAAAGTGTACCATTATGAAATCAGCATTTCATATGAAGAGGATGACAAATTCCTGATTCTTTATGTTTTCTCTATGAGAATTCAGTATGTACAATAAATTTTTATATATATATATATATATATATATATATATATATATATATATTTGATACAGTGACTTATTTTAGAGATAGAAAAATGACAAGATATCTTTCATTCTCATTGATGCAACTGTTTTCCTTTGTGTCTCAGGTTTTCTTTAGAATGATGCTTTTTTATGACCAAAATAACAGTTAAAAAAGACAGTTTTTGTCTTTATTAGCTGTGCTTTTATGGTTTCAATGTTACAAGAAAAAGTCATCTCAGACACTGCACACATCAGATTTGGCTAAAATGCCTCTCTATGGCTCCTCAGGAGATTTAATTGGATGGCTGGCAAGTCTTAATACCCATCAAAATTTTTGATTTACTACTTTTTCCTGTTTAATATTAATGATTGACATCCATTTCTGTACAACAGTTCAGGACATCTGGTTAAGCATAGAAAGTATGAAATACATTCACAGCTCATTCAAAATGTACTGTATTCAAACTTTAAGATTGACACTTTGAAATTCCTATCGTACAACTGACATGTCAACAATTTCATTAAAACACAGAATGACTGTTAAAATATAAATCTATGTAAAATATTATATATATATAGATATAGATATATAGATATATAGATATATATATATAATTTATATCCACCTTTTGTTTTACAGTTGTCACGTGCAGGTGGGGGGGGGGGGTCACCCTGTTTTCGAAATTTGGAATAGGGGGGATCACCCTGTTTTCAAAATTTGGAATAGGGGGGGTCAGCCACTTTTTGACGTCGGCAAAAAATAATCCACCCCCCCCCCCCCCCCCCCCCCCCCCGACCGAAGAAACTGACCAGTCCCTAAGTCCATTGAAATCACCTGTTGACTGGACTACCTCAAAGGCAGTACCCTGGCTCTCATCACTTATGTTTCATCACTGGTTTCATCAATTTGCTCATCATCAACATGATCCCTCAGTTCACAGAGGCAAATTTTTGAGGATCAGTTTGAAAGCATTTCTATCTATCAAACTGAGCTGGTACATGGGAAGGAGACAGAGTGAGTATGTTTCTGACAGCGCCACCAGTGTCTTGACATATTTTGGAAGCACTATTATAGCCGAACCTGGCATACAAGTGTCATCCTCATGACCCAGGGCTTATTTTTTGAAAATGGCAGGAGAGCTAAAATTCACTCTCCTGAAACAATCCAGGCGAGTGGTAGGCGAGTGATTTAGGAGCTCCCTGAAAAAAGTCAGGCGAGTGAAATATAATTGTATCATCTCTTGTGATTTGAATATGGTACTGCTGACATTAGGAGAGTGACTGAACAGGTCCCCTCAAAACAGTATGAAGAGTGCATGAATAAAATTTATTACGAAAACAATGCACTAGCTGTCCTTTTAGCTCACGTGTGTAAACACGTGGGCTATTGTCATAGCGATGTCTGTCTGTCTGTCCGTGGTGTGTGTGTGTGTGTCTGTCTGTCTGTCTGTTTACACGATAACTCAAAAACGCCTAAACAGATTCAAGTCAGATTTGGTACACAGGTACCATATGATACTTGCAAGAACTGATTAGATTTTGGTTAGTGTGGCTTGCATATTAATGAAGTTATGCAATATCGAATTTTTCCATACAATGGTTACCCTATGGAGACGGTAATGACAGTGTAGACATATATCAAGAAATACTGCACAAAATTTCATGAAACTTTTCACAGATGACAATCTAAGAACATTATGATGATACTGTGAGTGTCATGTCAATTATCTTCTCATTTGCATATTAATGAACTTTTGTTATTAGTGAGATAACTCTGAAATTCCTGCACTAAACTTGATGATACTTGCAACAAATATTGATCTGATATATATCTAATTATAGTTAGAAGCATTAGGCAGTGTCAAGTTATTAAATAGCTTATTTGCATATTTTATGAAGGTTTGTAATTAGTCATATAACTCCGATATAACTTCACCAAATGTGATGAAATTTGCTGCAGATACTGATCCGACTGATATCTAACTGTAGTGTAAAGCATTTAGTAGTGTAGAATTAATTAAGGGTTCATTTGCATATTTAATGAACTTTGTAATAAGGTATATAACTCTGAAATTACAGCACCCAAGTCAGTGAAATTGGGTACAGATATTGTTTTGATAAATATCTAATTGTACTGAGAAGCATTTGGCAGTGTCAAGTTAACAAATAGGTCATTTGCATATTTTATGAAGTTTAGTAATTAGTGGTATAACTCCAAAATAACTGCACACAAATTTGCTGAAACCTGCTGCAGATACTGATCCGACAGATATCTAATTGTGGTGTAGAGCATTTAGTTGTGTGAAGTTAATTAAGGGTTCATTTGCATATTTAATGAACTTTGTAATTAGTGATTTTACTCCAAAATTAAAGCATTAAATTTGATGAAACTTGCTGCAGATGTTGATCTGATAAATATCCAATTGTACTGAGAAGCATTGAGCAGTGTCAAGTTAATAATTAGCTCATTTGCATATTCCATGAAGTCTTATAATTAGTCATATAACTCCGAAATAACTGCATCAAATGTGATACGACAGATATCTAACTGTGTTGTAAAGCATTTAGTAGTATAAAGTTAATAAAGGGTTCATTTGCATATTTAATAAACTTTGTAATTAGGTATATAACTCTGAAATTTCGGCACTAAAATTTGGTGAAACTTGCTACAGATATTGACTTGATAAATATTTAATTGTGCTATGAATCATTGAACAGTGTCAAGTTAATGTAGGGTTTATTTGCGTATTTAATGAACTTTGTAATAAGTGATATTACTCTAAAATTACAGCATTAAATTAAATAAAACGTGCTACAAATGTTGATCTGATGGATATCTAATTGTCCCATAAAGCATTGAGCAGTGTCAAGTTAATTGACAGCTCATTCGCATATTAAATAAAGTTTTGTAATTAGTGATTAAACTCTGAGAGTACTGTGCGAAGTTTAAAAAAAAACCTGCTACATATAGTGATAAGATATATATCATTGTTCTGTGAAGCGTATTACTATTAATGAACCTGTTGTAAAACACGTGAGCATATTCTGTTCATATCTGTCCTTTTTATTGTTATGTAATAGAGAAGGGAGAAAATACAGGTTATGTATTTTGATAGATGGAACAGGATAAGCAGTGTTCTCCCACCCAAATGTTCATAGCATATTGGCTAACTTTCAACATTTTTCGAATAGTAAATATGCAGAAATGTGGCCTCTGTTTCATTCATGGACAAACAGATGAAGTTATACCGGTACCTTTTAGGCCTAAAAGGACATGTAACTTTTCATGATTTTTTTCATACAAGCCTTTATACTATATGGTATGCACATTAGATAGATGATTATACATTTTCTAAAACGATACACCGGTGCGAGTTAGTTATACTTTATAAAACTTTGCCATTATCATTTTGTGGAACTGTTGGCTGATGAGAGCCTCTTATAATATGACAGTAAACTATCGCATAATACCTTTTCTGTAACTTTACGCAGGTGCGAGGTAAATACGTCGACAATTGAACTATCGCATAATACGTTTTCTGTAACGGTACACAGGTGCGAGGTGGTTATACGACAATTGAACTATCGTATAGTACGTTTTCTGTAACAGTACACCGGTGCGAGGTAGTTATACTTTATAAAACTTTGCCATTATCATTTTGTGCACGGTCCCTCCACAAGTTGGCTGATAAGAGCTTATTATAATATGACAGTAAACTATCGCGTAACACCTTTTCTGTAATGGTACACAGGTGCGAGGTAGTTATATTTTATCAAACTTTGTCATTACCATTTTGTTGAACTGTTGGCTGATGAGAGCCTCTCATAATATGACAGTAAATTATCGCATATGTTTTCTGTAACGGTACACAGGTGCGAGGTGGTTATACGACATTTAACTATCATGTAACACGTTTTCTGTAACGGTACACCGGTACGAGGTAGTTATACTTTAAAAAAAACTTTGTCATTATCATTTTTAGCTCCCATAGCCATATGTATATATGGCAATGGAAGCTATTCTTATAGGCTAGGAAAATGTCTGTATGTCTGTATGTCTGTCCGTCAACATCAAAAACTCCAAAACCGCTGCACATTTCATCTTGATATTTGGTGTGTACATGGATGATGGGCTGTAGATGAGATTTTGTTCAAATGAAGTTGTCATTGCCAAGCTATGCAAATTAAGTGAAAAAATGTAAAAACAGTCAAAATTGAAAAACTCAATAGACACTGAGCAGATTACATGAAAAATTAGCATGTAAGTACTTTGGGCTGACATGAAATGATTGTGCGCATCTTGGGTCAGTATCTTGGACTTGCTATTTTTCATGAATTTTTTTGTAATTTTCTCCCATTTTTGGTCAAAAAATCTCCTGCTCTGAAACCACAAGTCCGATTGATTTGAAACTTGGTATGGAAGTGCATAGGAGTGACCTTTCCCAAATTTGGGCAAATCGTGGTGAAATTTGCATATTTTTAGTTTACACGTCCATAGACTCCCATGTATAAGGCAGATCTCCATAGACTCCCATGTATAAGGCCAAAAATAAAAATTTAGTTTCTCATCGTATTCATATTGCAAAAAGGATGCAGTGACACAATTTTTAGTCCCCACGGATGAAGTCCAGTGAGCTTATAGATTGGGTCATGTCCGTCTGTTTGTCCATCCGTGAGTCCATCCGTTCACGCAGATATCTCGGATATTTTGACAAAATGTCATGTGACCTTGATGACCTTTGATCTCAAATATACATATTTGTCCATAACTCAGTAACCACAAGTGCTACCACCCTTCATATATGGTGTGATTAGACAGCTTATGACGCCACATATTGTAACCTCATTAATTATGCACATATCTAATTTTGAGCGAGCCAATAGAGCTAGAGGTCTAAATTTTGGTATATAGGGATAACTTAGCAAAACAATTTTTTTGACAAAATGTCACGTGACCTCGGTGACCTTTGACCTCAAATATACATATTTTTCCATAACTCGGTAACCACAAGTACTACACCCTTCATGTTCGGCATGATTGGACACCTTATGACACCACATACTGTACCTCAATAATTATGCACATATCTCATTCTGAGCAAGCCAATAGAGCTAGATGTCTGATTTTTGGTATATAGGGATAACTATAGGAGAGAAATTTTTGACCAAATGTCATGTGACCTCGATGACCTTTTACCTAAATACATGTTTATGTCAATAAATAAGTAACCACAAGTGCTATGTCCTTTGTATTTAGTAGGATGGGAGACCTTATGACAACACACGCTTTACCTCATTAATTATGTACACATCTAATTCTGGGCAAGCGAATAGAGCTAAATATCTGATTTTTTGGCATATAGGGATTAATTAGCAATATAATTTTTTTTCTCAAAATGTCATGTGACCTCGATGACCTTTGACCTTGATTATACATATATATGCATATTTCAGTAACCACAAGTTCTATACCTCCAATTTTGATAGGATATTAGACCTTAAGATGTCACATCTTGTACCTCATTTATTATGCGCATATGTATTTCTTGGCTGGCCAATACTGCTAGAGGTCTGATCTTTTTCCCGATTTAGAACCATAACTTAGACATGCCTCATGTGTTTCAAATTGGGAACAACGACATAGACCTATGTGCCCATAGATCTCAACATATACACTCCAGTGATACTTCTTAATGACCACATTTTCCTGCCCCATCAAGACTAATACTCCTATTACAAGTGGGGACTATGTCATTGGAAATGACTTGTTGAGTTAATGGTTGTATCACAGTATTCGATATATCTAATTCTGTATTTTTTCCATTTTATATTCTGAATAATTACATTAAACGTATTTCACTGTCTCCAGTACATTTCATTTAAGTATTTTCACTTCATGCACTTTATCCCTTTCACACATGTTCAAATATCTGACCAGAGAACAAACACTAAATAGTCCAGGATGGAGCTACAGTGTCATTATCATTTTCTGTAACTGTTTGCTGATGAGAACCTCTTATAAAACGAACTTAAACTATCGTATAATACGTTTTCTGTATTTTGTACACCGGTGCGAAGTAGTTATACGACATTAACCTATCGTGTTATACGTTTCCTGAAACGGTAGGCCCTCTATACCGGTGCGAGGTAGTTATACTTTATAAAACTTTGCTATTAGGCCTGAAAGAGGCCACTTATAATACTCTATACCGGGACTCTATAGGTCTCATGCGTTTTCTGAAACGGTACACGGCGGCTCGAGTCTAGGTACTTTTACCGCATAAAACCTTGCTGTTATAATTTTCTTGACTGTTGGCTGATAAGAGCCCCTTGCTGTGCGACATTAAACTATCCTAAAGTCTCATAATACGTTAAAAACATTTCCTTTTATCTTTTCCTGGAACGTTCCTTGTTTTAACTAAATCAGGTTGCGATATTGTTGTTTTCTGAAACCGTACGAATACGAGAGCCGTACGTGTATGCGAGCGATCACTCGTGCGAGGCATGCTGCAAGACGTATTTGGGGCACGAGCGTGCATTACCGGCGGGGACGAGGGCCGAGGGCTGCCAATTGTTTCAACAGGTACCATTTCACGACAGTCACACAGAACTCCTATGCTGCAGCTGTGCGCCAAAATGTCGCAAAAATTTACGTCTTTCAAAGTTTTACGGTAGAATGAACTCATGATCGTTTCGCGATCTTTTTCTCAGAAGTATCGGGTATCTGTCCAAATTTTCAGAGTCAATTTAATTATTTTAAGCTTTCAAAGGACTAAGAGACCTAGCAGTCGCTCAGGCTAAACTGTTTAATCAGAGATTATGTATTTGTTTCCGCGAGTGGCGACGTTTAGTGCCATTCATCATGTCAACATTGGATACCCGGCCCAAAATCAAATGAACCAACGATTTTAATGAGCACGCTACACGACTGTTTACAGCCGCGAACTACTGCACAATGAAATATCCGCTGTGTGTTAAAAGAATATGTCAAAACAATACCCGGATGTTGGATCGATTTCGAGGGAAAATAAAATGTATTAAAATTTGCTCAGTTCTCTTTTGATACTCCAAGTCGTACGGTGATATGGAGGATTTTTCGATCACGGCCGGTTTGATTGTGGGGTCCTGGCGATGCACATGGAGAGAACAAAACAGTATATTCTTTCAACGTTTTTTCTTCACAACCGGTCGTAGGGATACATCGAGAGAAAATAAAGTATTTTTCGAAGTTTTTGCTTTGGGACCGGTCGTGGGGTCGTGGCGATGCACATGGAGAGAAAATGAAGTATATTTTCAAAATGTTTCCTTCGAAACCGGTCGTAGGGTCGTGGCGATGCACATGGAGAGAAAATAAGATATTTTTCAAAGTTTTTCCTTTAGGACGGTCGTGGGGTTCTGGCCATGGACACTGAGAGAAAATAAAGTATTTTTTCAATGTTTTTCCTTCACGGCCGGTCGTAGGGTCGTGACGATGCATGTCGGGAGAAAATAAATTATATTTCGAAGTTTTGCCTTCGAAACCGGTCGTGGGGTCGTGACGATGCACATCACAAAGTATTTTTTGAAGTTTTTCCTTCACGACAGGTTTTGTTCGTGGCGATGCATGTCGGAGAGAAAATGAAGTATTTTTGCAAAGTGTTTTCTTCGAAACCGGTCGTGGGGTCGTGGCCATGGACACTGAGAGAAAATGAAATACATTTTTAATTTTTTTCCTTCGAAACCTGTCGTGGGGTCCTGGCGATGCATGTTGGGAGAAAATAAAGTATTTTTTCAAATTTTTTCCCTCAGAACGGCTATTGACAAAGGTTGAGACGACCCAAACTAGCCAAAATTAGCCAAACCAGCATAAACCACCAAAACGACCCATATCATCAAGTAAACGACCTAAAACAAACATTCTAGGTATTCAGGGATACAAGAAAACTCCACCTTCTGGAGAAACCGTCGACAGAATTGCGGGCAGCCATGTTTTGGTACTATCATTACCAAGTTGTGGGGCACATTTCGATGACACAACTGAAAACGAAAATAACTTCAGCATCCGTAACTGGGCTCACCGAAGGAGGGCGCTTTTTCAAACTTTGTGCAGTGCAGTGCTAGTGGGGCATAATTGACGAATTTTCGAAAACATGTGGTCTCCAGACTCTCATTCACCGGCCAATAATGTGCAGGTGAGTGAAAAAAAGGTTAAGTTCTACGATTTTTAGTGGTTTAACTATGTTTTGGAAGATTTTGCGCTTTTTTTTTTGCTCCAAGAGAGACTCTTTAATGATTTTCCATCAATGCCATCTATTTGCTATTTATTTGCTAGATCTTCAACTTTCCATGGTAACCTGCATGCACGCATATATATGTTTGTGTGCATGCATGCATGCATGCACATATATGCAGGTATGTGTATGTACATGTATGGAAACCAGGGCCACGGCACATGTTATCTTAATATTTGGTTTGTAGAATTTATTCAAATAAATTAATGTTGGTATCAAAAAAAATGTGAATGAGCTGTAAAAATGTAATAAACTAAAACTTTGATCTCATTCCTTGGTAAGCCACTAAACACGACAACGGGGAAATTCCCTGTGCTACACTTTACGTTGTAAAAGCACGATGCTGAAGTTAGACCGGTTTCGGATTCGGTTTCGGATTCAGTTTCGGATTCGGTTTCGGATTCGAGTGACTGAAAGAAATTTTATATTTTCAGCCGATTAAGTAATACTGTGGAATACTTTATTTTCACTTGGAATTTATTTTCATTACTTTTGCCGGACCTGTTTTTCTGCTACAATAAAATCCAATCAGACTAGACAAAGTGAAAATAAGACAGTAAAACAACGAAAATCTGTTTTTCAGCCGAAATAAATTCAAGTGAAAATAGAATAGTCTTCAGTACTTTCGTATGAAAAACTAAATACTTGTCGTCAAGAACAAGTTTTTACTGGATTACCTACCGGCATATGTAGTATATATTTTAAAGCATAAATTGTGTGCATATTTTCACAATCAAAATGGTAATAAATTGACATTACAGAAAACTTCGAAGCACTTTAATTCGGAATTGAAAGGAAGTGTCGAGCAAGGACAACGACATTTACAAAAACATTTATACTTTAATTTATTTATATGTCACAATGTGTGTCACATGGTATAATGCTAATGTGCTGTATTACTTTGCTGTTTTGGTTGATGTTGTTCTGCATAGATTTCATTTTAAATGTACCATACCAAACCTGGACTAAACTATCATTAATATGTTGTATAATAAAGATTGCATTGAATGCATTTCTTTGTATTGTGCGAAGTACTGTTAGCTTGAATAGTCTAAACTGCACAATACCAATAATTGCTCATGAGTTGTAACTTTTGACTAATTTTCCAGCAGTTTTGTCTGGTGTATTCATGCACTATAGTTTCTTGCTCTACTGCCTAAAGTTTTTTGTATTTTAAACTGTATAAATTATGATTATGTGCGAAACATTTATGTCATGAAATATATACTACATGTGCAGTAAGGTGATCTCCTTGTGTATATCAACTTTAAGGTTTAACTGTCCGTTTCGGGTACCAGCAACCAGAATTAATGTTCGCAAGTACTCTTTCATTCCACGTGCTCTGTCCACTTTTAACGAAATTGCAAAATATAATCCAAGTATTGATATTTTTGACAGATTTAGTCTTTTTAAAATAGTGTAAAGAATTACTTTTATACATGATCTCGTTTGTGAATCGCAATTGTCTGTTTTTATTGTATATATTGTTTTTATTGTTTATTTTGTGTGATTGTGCTTGTATTTCTTTTTATGTCGAGCGGAGCCTGTAATTGGATTTTATTCCTGTTGGTCTTCCGAATAAATAAATAAATAATAAATAAATATCAGTAGTCATCATATTTTCGAAAAAATAATAACATAAGCTGGAAAATAAAACTATTCTCAGTTATTCGAATCCGAAACCGAATCCGAACCGAATCCGAAACTGAGTCCAACTTCAGCATCGTTGTAAAAGCAGTAACAATCTTGCACAGCGCCCTCTATTGAAGAAACAAACCGAACCCTTTAACTCGTTGATGGCATGTATAGGAATTTTCAATGATCGAAAATGCCGGCTGTTTTCGCCGTTTTTGGGGCGGTTTCTCCAGAAATCTGAGACATATTTCATCCCTGTGCTTATTTTAGGTCGTTTACTTGATGATATGGGTCGTTTATGGTGGTTTATGGTGGTTTGGCTAATTTTGGCTAGTTTGGGTCGTCTCAACCTTTGTCAATAGCCCCTCAGAACCGGTCGTGGGGCGTTGCCATGGACATTGAGAGAAATAAAGTACATGTATATTTTCAAAGTTTTTCCTTCGAAACCGGTCGTGGCTGTAAGTGTTTATTTTTTTTTCCGACATTTTAATCCCGACCGGTCGCAAGGTCGTGGCTCATACGCAGAGATTGTTTGATTTATTGTCGTATTTTGGACACAAATATTTAACATTTTCACTTCATGGAGAAAAAGACAAATGTACACGTCGACAAATACGTGTTTTCTGTTCCGTGTGTTCATAGTCCCTCTACCGTGGCATGAATAGAGGGACTGTGGTATGTTGCGTTCCGTGAACTTCAAGACCTGCTGACCTCTGACCAACATGGCGCATTGCAGTGGAGTTTTGAATGTTCCGTTTATAGGTAATACATTGTCATCGTTTGATGTCTTGTTATATCAAAGCAATAGCGAATGCATAACAGACAAACACCAGAAACACGATGCTTTGATTAGGATGCCACCCAACCGCCTACAAACGCGTAAAATACATGACACAGACTCTTTCTTTTACTTCCGACAAGGAGGTGGTTGCAAGCGATGTCGGCATAACGTGGTTTTTATCACAACTGGAAGTTGTGATATAGAGGTGGTTTCAACCGGTGTTTGATGTCGTCCATTTCCGTAAACGACAAAAAGTCAAAAACTGCGGAACAGAGTGCGTTGATATTTGATACTGATACATAGACTGGTTCCAAGGTTCCAATTCCGAAAAATGGAGCCAAACGGAGCGCCGGTTAGATAGTTTTGGGAAATTTCTAACCCCCCTTTTTATCTAATTGATTTTAGGGGTCTTTCATACATGTAGTTTTGGAATGTACACCAATCCTGCATTGTGGACTGTTTTATGAGTTGTTGAACAGAAATGAGGTTTTGATGAATGTTAGAAATATGCAGGATGGCTGATTCGAAGTATAAGAGATTTCTATGGTCTTTTGGGCATCAAAAGCATTAAAAAAAACATATTTCATAGTTTAGATTCTCACTTTTGAGATGACCCTAGGCATTTGTTAAGTAAACATCCTTGAGTCAATATACAGACTTTGACATTCCAGAGATTAAGTATCCACAACCTCACATGTTACAGTCTTTCACTACAATGGTATGGCCCAAACCCATTGTTATCAATGGAGAGTGTGGACCTGTCTACAGAAATTGGGGTGAACAGGTTAGACAATGACGTTACAAGTTGTAGGTTAGCACCAGCATAGAGTCCTGAGCATCTGTCCATGTGTTCTCACAGCAAATTACAGGGAAAAAATTATTTGAGAAGTTTCTCTCCTTTAAATAGAAGTATATTACAATTTAAACCTGTCATGGATAGATTGCTCTCAAATGATCTGAAACACAGTTATTGCCCATTAGCAACAAATCTGTAGCAAGATTTATGTAAAGTTCATGAACTTACACAAGGTATTAGACAAAAGATGACCATGACTTTGCACTTTCAACATTTATTTTATTCAGATTTCCTCAGTTTAGTGTATAATTTTGTAATCTTAATTACTGTCAACTTAGCTTTACTAACTTATTCATACCTCATTATTCTTACACTACTGTTATACCTTATAACCACAAAATTTCAAGAGATGCATATATGATTGTCACTTAACAAACAATTTACAAATATGTCTTCTGCTTTTTCTCCATATACATATACATGTCTCTTTTCTCATAAAAATTAGCTTAAAATCGCAATGTGAAAAATAGTCTTTCAGCTATATGTTGCTCATTGACTTCGTGGTGTGTCTAATTCACAGTGAGTGGGGTTGTTGATAAATGCTGATAATACTAGGCGGTCATTATGTCCAAGCGCCATTGGCGGTATTTTTTAACATAATGACCATAGGTCATTATCACAACTGGAAGTTGTGATATAGGGTTAGCTTCAACCGGTGTGGGACAGTGTCCATTTTCCGTAAACGACAAAAAGTCAAAAACCGCTGAACAGACTGCATTGATATTTGGTAGAGATATTCAGACTAATTCCAAGGTTCCAATTCCGAAAATGGAGCCAAACGAAGCAGCGGTTAGATAGTTTTTGGAAATTTCTAACCCCCCTTTAACTAATTGATTTTAGGGGTCTTTCATATATGTAGTTTTGCAATCCTGCATTGTGGACTATTTAATGAGTTGTGGAACAGAAATGAGGTTTTGATGAATGTTACAAATATGCAGGATGGCTGATTCAAAGTATCAGAGATTTTCATGCGCTTTTGGTAATAAAATTGATAAAAAACAACATATTTAATGTTTTAGATTTCTCACATTTGTTATGACCCTTAACATTACAGACTTGATGACATAACTAGCTGCTGGACCTGTTTACTAGCGCATTGATTTAAAGACAAAGATCGTTTTATTTTGTAATAAGGACGTGTGATTTCTTAAAACATAGTCTATTAGCCTGGAAATGTGATTTTTGCGAATATTGCTTACCACACTGACAAACACTGTGGTTTGAAAATGGCTGGAATCCGCTACTTCGGGACTTTGTTTTCTGTGTGCATTTACTGACAAACTCCAAACCCGCAGCACCTACCCATTCAGTATTTCATGTACAGGTGTACCCAGAGATAGAGTAGTTTCACAATGTGCCAGTTGTGATCAAGTGCCATTGGCGCTATTTTTGAAAGTCATTTGCTCACTGCAACGAGTAGAGTTTTTGCAGGAACTGAAATGATGTGGCTATTAAAGACTTTATTTCAGGCCACAGTGTGATAGAGCGAGGCTGTTGTCGAATCGGATGTTGTCAGCTCTCGGAGAGTTCCACCCCAATGTTCCCAAACCCCTATGTTCCGACACATAGTGTCAAAATGTGTAAAATCCTATCGGAAAGTCCATGTTTAGAGGGCAGGTGTACATTTCTACCCAATTTAAGTATTTCAGTTCTATTTAAAAACATGAATTTACAGAAAAATACTCAATTAGAGAGGTCTATACCCAAACCATAGTGTTAAGATATTGCATCCAAAAAAGGTGATTATACTTACGGATATTCACAGAAATCGATTTTCAAGATGTATACATGGCGGAATTTGTTACAGATTTCAAAACAGACAACGCACGTCCACTGCATCCGACTGTGCCCGTTGTGAAAATCAAACCCAGATATAGGCTGAAATCAAGTAAATTTTTTGCGTATATAGTTCTGAACGTTGTTAAGGACACTCATTTCCCGTGACTGGTTTCTCCAAATGTAGAAATTATTGCGGGTTTTTGATGTGGATTTGATTTTGATCGTTGGTCTTCTATTTTTATTTGAGAACAACCCGTCAATGCGGATAGCCGAGATATTGAGATATGTGAGTACGATATTCTTGACGATATTATACATAAAATTAAACAAATTTAACAAATGGGAACCATGCAATAGACAGGGAGAACATCCAAGGGGGTCACGTGACATGATTCAAAGTGACAGGTTACACGTTGACACAGCTCCAAGATATTATCGTCTTTTGACGACAAATATTGGATAAGTCTTGTTCATAAGTGATTTGGAAAGTTTTTTAGCGATGGGAGTTGACATTGTAAGCCGGAGAGGACGTATTGGTTGTTTTGTACAAACGAGAAACTGGCGAAATGTTTCCATCAGTTTCTACAACCCGACGACCAACAGAACGCATGCAAATGAGTTGTTCTATGGAATGGCGACCTACATACTGGTATGTACATTCATAACTTGCACGTCTTATTTGTTCGTCTCAGGGACAGATTTCTTATGGCAGTCATTAGAAGATTCTGGGAATGTATGTACTCTACCAGAATCAAAGGACTGCATGTTGGAATGTGTTACTGCAAGTTGTATTTCGTTATATTTGGATCTCGGCGGCCGACACATTTTGCTCGACCGTTTTGTGGAGGGACCGTGATGTTGATAGCACGGTTGAATATCAGTACATGGCAGGTGTTAGAGCAAGACGTGCACGGTGGCCGTTTATTCCACGATTGTTACAGCTCCCTGGTGATATCGAACTTAAACCTGGGCCAGAAAAAGATATCTTGCAAGCAATGGAATCACTGAAAGCCGACATTTTAGCTGAAGTGAAAAACACACGTGCGGAAATAAGGGACGAACTGCATGGAGTAAAAGTTGCACAGGAGGAATTGAAAAAATCCTGCTCCGAGCTCAGTGATGAATGTAAAGAAATGAAAAGTTCAGTTGGTAAAATGCTGCCAGAAATAAATGAACTCAAAGAAAATGCAAATGTAGCGGAATTGGCTTAGCAGCCATCTCGCAAAAACTTGATGAAATAACTGTACGTATGGATCGACTACAAGATGACGCAGACAGACTCGAATCGTTTTCCTGAAGGGATAACGTCAGATTGTATGGCGTAGAGGAAGATCAACACGAAACATTTGTCAAATGCAAGGAAAAGGTGATAGGAATTTTAAATCAACACGTAAGTAAGAAGTCGTGGAGCAGTCGGGATGTTGTGCGAGCTCATCGTGTGCCGGTGAACTGGACAGGTAAACCGCGCCCAATAGTTGTTAAATTTCACCACTGGGATGATAAAGTGCTCGCTTTGTCATCGAGAGAACAACTTAAAGATGCTTGAGTTGGAATAGGGAATGACTTACGACAGCGAAAGAGAAGAACAGTAACAGATTTAAGAAAACAAGGAAAATTAGCATACTATAAGAATGGCAAATTATTTGTTACAGACAGAAATTCACAGGAACCACATACAACCAAGGAGAAGTTCAAAAAACAAGACAGACCAAATACGCGATTATAGAGCCGGATGAGAGCGAGCGCGGATCAAATAGGGAACAGGCCGCGGCCCAAATCATGTACAGTTTTTGACTTGGAACATTCAAGGATTGAAAAATAAGCTGTATGATTTTGATTTTGCTAATTATGTAATGAAGTTTGATGTAGTTTCCTTTATTGAAACTTGGTCTTCGAATGATAGAGAATTCGATAATAGTTTTCCAGGTTTTAAAGTTTTAAACAAGTCACGGAGAGAGACATCTAGATACGGTAGGCACCAACGAGGTGTAAGTACTATTGTCAGAAATAATCTTGTAGACCACGTCAAATTTATAAAGTCAAAATTGCATGATTGTATTTTTCTCTTGTTTGATGGATGCATTTTTGATGTAGATAACGATGTTCTTTTTTGCAGCATTTATGTTTCACCCAGATACTCTGTTATTTATGATATGATCGTATTTCATCCTCAAATGGTGTTGAGTTACTTGAACTTGACTTGACTGACATCCTTACAAAATTACCAGATGTTTATGTGATTGTTACAGGAGATTTGAATGCTCGGGCAGCTGATGAACCCGATTACGTAATCAACGACGACACAGAGTACGTGATGCATTCTTATTTTGGGCGTTCTCTTCTTTCTTTGTGTTGTAGTTTTAATTTACATATTGTCAATGGCAGAGTAGGTGTTGATGCTCTACAAGGTGAATTTACATGCATTGCTAATGAAGGATCCAGTGTCGTTGATTATACTCTGGTATCGTCATATTTGTTCTCAACGATTTTGTCATTTGCTGTTGAGGTACGCACAGAATCTGATCACCTGCCTTTAATAACTTTCTCTATGAAATCATAAGGGGTAGCTAATAGTAATGACTGTACACTAAATAAATCGAACAGTGTTATTACCAAATATGTCTGGGTTTCCGAAAAATCAACTGTTTTCTCTGATTTAATTAGTTCACTTGATAGTAAGGTCAAATAGATGTTATTGTAGAAGATCCGAACGCAAATGTAAGTAATTTTATTGATGACTTACAACACTCATTTATGGATGCTGCTGAGAATTGTAACATGACAAAAAGAGTCTCATCAAAAGAACATTATGCTGGAAAACAACCTGTCTGGTATGATAAGCAGTGTGCAGAGTTAAAATGTAAAAGTATAGGCTGTTAAGAAAATTTATGAAGTCAAAGGATTCACATGACTTCCAATTATATAAAGATGTACGAAATGAGTTTAAAATACTGTGCAGAAATAAAGGCGTAGCATGCTGAACGAGGAAAAGGCCAAACTGGCGTCTTTTTCCCAATCTGATTTCAAGTTATGTTGGACGACTTTACTACGGTTGGTAACCATGTGCCCCAGAGTACATAGTATCGAGCCTGACAAATTCTGTGATTATTTTAGTAATCTTTTTCAACCGAATGACTCTGTTAATGATAATTTTTCCTTGTCTGATGAGTTACATGATCTTTTAACTTCAGGAGATGTTATCCAAGTAAATGAGTCTGAAGTAGCTTGGGATATTTTAAATGGCCCAATCACAAATCAAGAGATTGAAATGCTATTTCTAAACTCAAATATGGGAAATCAGCCGGACCAGATGGTTTTGTCTTCGTCCTGAGACCCTCTATAGTCCTTAATTTTGCTTTATAGTGACTTGTAAGCCCGTTGGGCTGGATGACCTCTCATAATGTATGACTTGTAATCAGTTCTTTGTATTAGTGATGTCATAAGTCACTATAATAATATAACTACTACTACTACTATTGGGAGAATTTTTACGCTCCCATATATGCATATGTATATATGCAAATGGGAGGTATTCGTATAAGGTGGCAAAATGGCGTCTGTGTGTATGTATGTAAGTATGTCTGTATGTCTATTAGTCCGTCCACATCAAGAACTCCTAAACCGTAGCACCTACTGTCTTAGTATTTGGTGTACAGGTGCACCTAGGGGTGGAGATGTGAATTTGTTCAAATGAACATGTCAGTGCCAAAAATATGCAAATGAGGGGAAAAAAGGAAAAATCCTGCAAATGGCTAAAACTCACTAAGCATTGGTCAGATTTGGTTGAAACTTGGTATGCAGATTTCTTTAGGTATTCTAAATTATTGTGTGCAAAACTTGAGATGAAATTTGCATGTTTGTATTTTTAGGGTATTTTTTCCGTTTTTAGTCAAAAAATCTTGTTCTCTGAAATCGCTCGTCTGATTGCTATGAAACTTAATATTCATGTTCCTCAGAATGACCTCAGTCATGCTTGTACAAATTGTATTGATATTGTCATATTTGTAATTTGGGGGCAATTTTCCCAATTTTTGATAAAAAATTTGTAATCGAAAAACTGCTGATTTGATAGCTTAGATACATGTATTTGGTATACAGGTATCTAAGATTAATCTCAATATAATGTATTGAAGGTATGTTGAAACTGGCAATTTTTTTTTAATTTTTGGGGCAATTTTTGCCTTTTTTGGTCAAAAAATTTTTCTCCTAAAACTTCTGATCTGGTAGCTTTGATATCTAGTGTACAGGTTCCTAGGGTTTATGTTAATTAGATATATTTAAAATTAGGATGAAATCTGCAATTTTGTATTTTGGGGGGGTAATTTTTCTCATTTTTGGTCAAAAAATTTGTTTCTCAAAATTTACCAGTCTGATTGCTTTGATATTCAGTAAACCGGTCCTTAGGGTTTTTGTTAATAAGATATATTGAAATTAAGTTGAAATCCGGAATTTTGAATTTTGGGGGCAACTTTGCGAAACTTTCAGTTTTACTGGGATATCTTTCATTTTGTATTTTAAAGATTTTTTGGGGGTAATTTTATACCTACTGGAACTAAGAGTATATAATGTGGTGATTTAGTAAGCATTTGATATGGTAAACTGTATTTGGTGTTGAAATGCGGTAAAAAAATCCTGGCAGATTTTGAAAAAATTCCAAACAAATGCCAATAAAAAATTCAGCCAGAGAAGGTTTGACGAAAAGAAAAGGTGGGAGAGTGGGGAAAAAAAGAATGTACAATGGATCGGATAAAAAAGATAATGTACCTCATCGATCTTCCAGACACCATCCCTTATCAAATGGTCCACCCCGATGTATTTTTGTGCACAATTAATCATGCAGTGTATTTAGTTTAAGATGTCAAGTTAGGTAAGGATTTGAAAGGAATAGTCAAGTTCACCACAGTTTAACTTTATCTCTTGTGTCATCATCCTTGTGTAATTGGTTAAGTTTGTAAGTTGTTCCAGATGTGGATGTACCAGCTGTTCTGGAAGAAAACAATGTTTACTTTTTCCTGTAGGGTTTCTGAGTTGATGATTGTATGTTGAAATTTCTCCATGTATCTGGTGTATGGGCAAAGTGTAAACATTGGTTGCATGTTATGTATTTCAGTCTATGTCAAATATTGTAAATGAAAAATCAAGAACAGTTTACTGCGTGCTTGTAAAAGATAACATATTTGTCAATACATAAACTGCCTTGCAGATTGATTGTCTTAATATTATCACAGAAGTAGAAAAGGAAAAGAAACTAATCAAATTGCTGTAACATATTCACTCTCAGTGCCTGTATAGGCCTATACTTAACTATTTTATCATTACATTCAGCTGTTTGTTATATCTTTATCACTCTCCATGGGCCAAGGCACACTTGGGGTCAATGTCATCACTCTGTGCCAGTCTGTGTATGTTAGTCTGTCTGTATATGTATGTCCATGTTTCATACAATTGTTGACTTGTTTTGATAACTATATGGGAGCGAACAGTGATGTTGTCACTATTTTTTAAATGCACTGATCATTTTCTTGTTCCTTATTTAAATGTTCTTTTCAACAAAATTTTTGAATCCGAAAGTTTTCCTAAGGATTGGTCTAAAGGTATTATTATTCCACTGTACAAAAATACCGTCAAGGACAGTGTGCTCACATTCGGCTTGAATTGGTAAATTCAAGAAATATTTAAACCTGAAAAACAAGAATGACAAAAGCAAATAAGGTCTGCAACTTAGGTACTGGAGATCATCTTTAGGAACATGCATATCAACTTCTATAGCAATGGGACAAGTAGATCCTAAATAAACAAGCAAATGTCAACAAAAAAATTTGCCAGAGAAGCTTGACAACAAGAAAAGGTGGAAGAGTGGGGAAAAAATAAAGTGGGAAAAAATGTACAAGGGATCTGGTAAAAAGTAATGCTACCTCATCAATCTTCTAGCCTCTACCCCCTCCTGAATATCATTTCCCATCCCTTTGTTGATCATGTTTACATAAGACCAGCTGGCAGGAAATGCATTTACAATCTTGGGGATGTTTTAATTAATGCTATGAGTGCTATCATTCGAATGTAAACAGCACTCAAGTTACAGATAGTGAAATGCCTTCCACTGTGGGGGGTGATTACGACATTTGGAATTATCCTGGATCCAAATTTCTCATCAGTTCTTGTGTGTCTTACATGGAAATGTTGCAAAAATTGGTTCACAATGAAAAAATTGACCTCAGCTTTGTTTTCTGGATCAAATTTTACTACAAATTGATATTAAATATGACAAAATTATGTTCACAGCCTTCGAAACTCTCTCACAACATATCCTGGGTTGGTGTAGGTCATTTAAGGTCACAAACAGAGAAAATTACCTAAAATATAAAAAATTGGGGGTTTCCCAACACTTTGAGCGAAAAATCTATCTAATAACATCCCTCGGGACTTTTGTAGCAAATTACAAAGCTATCAGACAAGATATTTTGAGAACAAGTTTTCTTGACCAAAAATGACAAAATTGTCTTAAAAATACTAATTTGTATATTTCAGGACAATTTCCACATATCTAACTATTGTCATCCCTGGACATTTGTACACCAAATATAAAAGCTGTCTGTCCAGGGGCTTTAAAAAGTAAATATTTTTTAAGATTTTTTGACCAAAAATGACAAAAATTGCCCCCAAACAGTAATATTTCCAATTTTGTCGTAATTTCAACAATTAGAAGGGTAACATCCTTGCAAACACCCATTCCAAATTTGAGAGCAATTGGGCTAGCGGTTTCAGAGAAGAAGAAATTTTACTTAAAATGAGAAAAATAACCAAAAAATTCAGCAAAAATACAAAATTCAAGATATCTTCACGATATTCATATAACTGATTTTGATCAACCTTAGGAACCTGTATACCAAATATCAAAGCTATCAGATTAGTAGTTTTTGAATGAAAAAATTTTTGACCAAAAGTTTGGAAAATTACCCCAAAATTACAAATATGAAAATTTCAATTCAATTTGTATAAACTTGACTGAGGTCATCCTGAGGAACATGTATACCAACTTTCAAAGCAATCAGATGAGTGGTTTCAGAGAAAAACATTTCTTGACTAAAACCTGAAAAAATTACCCCAAAAATAGAAACATGCAAATTTCATCCCAAATTTTAAACACCTAATTTAGAATACCTAAAGGAACCTGCACAACAAATTTCAATCCTATCTGACCAACGGTCACGGAGTTTTAGCAATTTGCAGGGTTTTTCCTTTTTTTCCCTCATTTGCATATTTTTGACACTGACAAGTTCATTTGTACAAATTCATATTTCTACCCCACAGTAAGTGAGGCTACCCACAATTCCCCTTGATTTGTTCACTCAGACATTTTTTGCTAAAGACTTTTTCAATTTTATCAGATTCTTAACACTTTTTAACTTACAATTTAAGTTAAGGATTATTTGTTAAAACTATGTTCCAAAAATATTGATTATGTTTAAAATTCAATAGTAAATTGAATGAGAAGTCAATGTTTGGAGGTGCTAAAAATTGCACACTTGTCAAGATAAAGTTATCAGCAACTAAGATGGTCTCATCATACCACCTGTCAGACATGCAAATTTCCTTTGTTACGAACATTAAAAAAAATCAATACCCTTTCTTTTGCCAACACAGATACAACTTATTCCCTTAGTTTCCTTGAAAATATTGTGTATGGCTGTCAAAAATCTATGTCGACAAAATTACAAAATTGCTATCTCCTCCGCGAAAAATGGGTTGACCTTCTCATTATTCACAGTGAGAGATCAGAAAATTATGATAATCAGAATTATGTTGCCAGAATTTTGAAATATTGACCGACTTGTTCTGTGTACAGAAGAAATTTGCTTCAGTTCAGTGAGTGATCTCCGTGTGTACAGATCATGGAGCATTGTGGGTAGCCTCACTTACTGTGCACCCCTAGGTGCACCTGCACACCAAATACTAAGACAGTAGGTGCTACGGTTTAGGAGTTCTTGATGTGGACGGACATACATACATACATACATACATACATACATACATACATACATACATACATACATACATACATACATACATACATACATACATACATACATACAGACAGACAGACATACATACATACATACATACATACATACATACATACATACATACATACATACATACATACATACATACATACATGCAAATCGGATGCAAATGAACTGATTCAGCTTATACGATAACCTCACATTGGTATACCAAATGTGAGCTAAAAATGGTTCATGTGAGAACCCGGAAAATTATAGAGGTATATCTTTACTTAGCATATTTAGCCAAATCTTTACACCTATGTTTAATACTCGTTTAACTTTTTGGTCGGAAGCTCTCAGAAAGATTGATGAAGCGCAGGCTGGATTTCGTCGTGGTTACTCAACTGTAGATAATATTTTTATTTTACAGTCTATTGTTCAAAAAATATTTAGCACGCAAACGTGGCAAATTCTATTGTGCATTTATAGATTTTTCGAAGGCTTTCAACACTGTTGAAAGACAGTGACTTTGGTACACCCTTCTCAAGGGTGGTATTAAAGGTAAAATGTTCAGGATTTTTGCATGCTCTTTACAGTGATGTGAAGTCATGTGTACGTGTAAACACCGTCCCTCCACCTGGAGGGACGGTGGTGTAAATAATACATTAACAGACTATTTTAACTGTCCTATAGGTGTTCGCCAAGGTTGCATGATGAGTCTGTTCTTATTTTCTTTTTTCATCAATGAATTATGTCATGAAATGCAAAATACCGGTTATCGTGGCGTTCAGCTCTTTCCAGATTTAGTTGAAATTTTGTGTTTATTATTTGCTGACGATGTTGCTCGTTTTTCAGATAGTGTATAGGTTTACAACGTCTTCTAGATTGTCTTAGTTTGTATTGTGAGCCGTGGAAATTGACTGTAAATTTGACAAAGACGAAGGCTAGGTTGTAGTGTTTAAAGGGGGCGGGTACCTTTCAAAAGCTGAGAAATGGGTTTTTAATGGCGAGAAAGTGAACGTTGTTTCGTATTACAATACTTAGGGGTTGTATTCTCATGCAGATTAAAATGATCAGTCACCACTAAAACGTTAGCGCAACAAGCCAAAAAGGCATTTATGGGTATTTATAGAGCAACAAAGAAATCGGGTATGTTTTCTTATAATGTATTTTTTAAGATATTTGACTATGATTTTACCCATTATGACTTATGGATCAGAATTATGGGGGTTTGACAGATTGAGAGTTTGAGCGAGTCCAATGTTTTGCTTGTCGCATCTTTTTAGGGGTTTCCAGTAATGCTCCCAATATTTCTGTTCTAGGAGAGTGTGGAAGATACCCCATCTATTTATATACGGCGAAACGCTGTGTTAAATATTGGACCAAACTTATCAAAATGTCAAATGATAGATACCCTAGAAAATGCTATGATATGCTTTACCACATTGATAAGTCGGGTATCCGTTCCAAACCAACATGGGTTCATCACACACAAAAAATACTATATTTAACAAATTTACATGATGTATGGGAAAATTAAAATGTTGTAGATGTAAAAGATTTCATGAACACTTTTATAACAAATTTCAAATCACATCTGTACAGATCATGGCACAGTGAAGTATGTACTCTTGATAAATTAACAAGTTATAGAGAGTTTAAGATTTCTCTTGAGCCAGAAAAGTATTTATTTTATGTAAATGTTTCAGCACATACTCAGTCACTTGCTTGTTTGTGTTGTTCATCGCACTTTTTAAGACTTGAAACAGATAGAAAACACAGAGTAGATAGGAATGAAAGGATTGGCTTGTTATGTAATAGTAACGAAACAGAAAATGAGTATCATTTCCTTTTGTGTTGTACCTTTTTTACCAGCTACAGAAATATATTCCAACAGTGTATTTTAAACCGCCTTCCAAAACAACTTTTTTCAACTTCTGACTGCAAACGATCCCACCATTCTCCAGTGTTTAGCAGCATACACTTTTCATGCCATGAGAGTGAGAAAAGAGGTATATGAATTGCAACTGTAAATTATGTTTATTATTCCTGTCAACTTTACTTTTGTAAGAATAATATTTGTAAAGTGTCGTGGGCCGTAAATGCAGTAAATGTTTATGTGATTTATTAATTGCCCAATCTGATACTGGGCCCGATTAACAAAGCAAACAATATCTAGAACTTGCAACTTGAAGAAACAGTGATTGCATGTTCGGCTGTGTGGCTTTGATAAAAACGATGTTTTCGCGATTAATATCTCCCTCTGCGAAAAATAACACAACGCAATCGAAAGGGAAAAGAAAAGAAAGAAAACATGAGTCCTTTCAGTGACTGTCAACGTATCAGCATATAAAATATATTGTAGAAATATACGTATCATGGTAAAATATTTTAATTGAACGAATATTTCCTTGATACTTACCAGTACCGCTTTTCAGTCGCTTTTCAGTTAGTAGCTCACAGATGCAACTGGCCGTAAAATAAAATAACGGATAAAGAGTAGGCCCTATTGCTTTGTCATTTTTTTCATAATTCTAATGTGGATGAGAAGGGTGTATACCGCGGGTTAATTACATGATCATGTCAATTTTGTGAGAAAAATGAACGGCAAATATCTCAAAATATCGAAGGAATTTCATATTCTTCATCTGCCACTCGGTGTACATAGAAGTTTTGTCTTATCACACGTAATGAATATTATTTGGAATGATATATGCGATGCCATGTGTGATACGCTATAGCAGGCGACTTTGAGATTTTTTTTCAACTGGCGACTCTCTTAAACTCACACCACCCTGGGCGATTGTCTGATCCGATGCCTTGTCTGTTTATCTGTCTGTCCACCTGTCTGTCTGTTGGAATGATATCTAAGGCTGCGTTCACAAATAACGGTGGAGGGGGCTGCATAAATCGCGATTGACACCTTATTTTTTTCAGATCCGCTTCAACACCTAAAGTATTTCAAGTTCTCTCGTCTATATGATAAAAATTTTCAAGTCCCCTCCCGTATAATTGTATAGCCGCATATTTATTAGGGATGCACGCAAAGTGAAAATAAACATGTTTTGGGCAGTTCTGCTCGCAGATTTTCGACACTATCTATTATTAGCAGTTTGTAGAGCAAAATTCCTAGGCAAGTTCATATGCTCGAGACGCCATTGAGCCTGCTCAATCACAACTATGACAAGACACCAGGGCCTTTAAATACCATAATAATCGTATGTACACTGTCACTATGCTACCAAATGCTTTCTTCTGCATGGAAATGTTTTTATTTTTGTGGCTCAAACATTTTAGTCATGGTTTAAGGACTTAACGGTACACATGACAATCTTGTAGCTTATGACAAGCTATCGTACAGTGTATACACTGACTGAATGCCTCAGACGTATTTGTAAAGTTTTATTTTAAACATTCTGTTTAGGTGACATTGTTGACATGCAAGTTGTGGTTTAGGAATTTCAACATGGGTTAAAGTGAGAATACATTATTTTGAATGAGCTTGAAATGTATTCACTCGATGGCCTTGAATTATTGAATAAAGACCAGCACTCAATACGGGAGAACATTCAAGTAATTCTCGTGATAATGTTTCAATGTAAAGTTTACCAAACGCAAGTAAAATATTCGTACATTTACAAGGACTTTATAATAAATGCATATTTGACATACACATGATATTCAGTTTTTTCGTTTATGACAAAACAATTGAGCGTGTTTAAAGTCCCTGCCTATACTCGCTGACATTTTATTTTCAAAAATACTCCTGTTTATGTGATTTATTAATTGCCCAATCTGATACTGGGCCCGATTAACAAAGCAAACAATATCTAGAACTTGCAACTTGAAGAAACAGTGACTGCATGTTCGGCTGTGTGGCTTTGATAAAAACGATTGTTTCCGCGATTAATATCTCCCTCTGCGAAAAATACACAACGCAATCGAAGGGAAAAGAAAAGAAAGAAAACATGAGTCCTTTCAGTGACTGTCAACGTATCAGCATATAAAATATATTGTAGAAATATACGTATCATGGTAAAATATTTTAATTGAACGAATATTTCCTTGATACTTACCAGTACCGCTTTTCAGTCGCTTTTCAGTTAGTAGCTCACAGATGCAACTGGCCGTAAAATAAAATAACGGATAAAGAGTAGGCCCTAATTGCTTTGTCATTTTTTCATAATTCTAATGTGGATGAGAAGGGTGTATACCGCGGGTTAATTACATGATCATGTCAATTTTGTGAGAAAAATGAACGGCAAATATCTCAAAATATCGAAGGAATTTCATATTCTTCATCTGCCACTCGGTGTACATAGAAGTTTTGTCTTATCACACGTAATGAATATTATTTGGAATGATATATGCGATGCCATGTGTGATACGCTATAGCAGGCGACTTTGAGATTTTTTTTCAACTGGCGACTCTCTTAAACTCACACCACCCTGGGCGATTGTCTGATCCGATGCCTTGTCTGTTTATCTGTCTGTCCACCTGTCTGTCTGTTGGAATGATATCTAAGGCTGCGTTCACAAATAACGGTGGGAGGGGGCTGCATAAATCGCGATTGACACCTTATTTTTTTCAGATCCACTTCAATACCCTAAAGTATTTCAGTTCTCTCGTCTATATGATAAAAATTTTCAAGTCCCCTCCCGTATAATTGTATAGCCGCATATTTATTAGGGATGCACGCAAAGTGAAAATAAACATGTTTTGGGCAGTTCTGCTCGCAGATTTTCGACACTATCTATTATTAGCAGTTTGTAGAGCAAAATTCCTAGGCAAGTTCATATGCTCGAGATGCCATTGAGCCTGCTCAATCACAACTATGACAAGACACCAGGGCCTTTAAATACCATAATAATCGTATGCACACTGTCACTATGCTACCAAATGCTTTCTTCTGCATGGAAATGTTTTTATTTTTGTGGCTCAAACATTTTAGTCATGGTTTAAGGACTTAACGGTACACATGACAATCTTGTAGCTTATGACAAGCTATCGTACAGTGTATACACTGACTGAATGCCTCAGACGTATTTGTGAAGTTTTATTTTAAACATTCTGTTTAGGTGACACTGTTGACATGCAAGTTGTGGTTTAGGAATTTCAAGTATAGGATAAAGCCCGAGTACGAGGGCTCTTCAGGTATATAAAGTCCAACCCAACGATAAAATGTCGAGGCGCAGGCCGAGACATTTTATCGAAGGGTTGGACTTTACATACCAGAAGAGCCCGAGTACGAGGGTTTTATCCGACTTAAAAACTATCGCCCCTAACTGATATATTTTCGTTTTCAATGTGTTTACGTCAACCGTCCCCTTTGTCAATGTAACATTTTAGGATATGAATTAAAACTTTTATTTGTGAAATAGCCTTCCAATGTAATGGAACATCCTATAAATGCCCTAGGGCACATCCTATAAATGCCCTAGAGCACAGCAGATATTGTGTTGCAGCTGGTTTCCGCTGTGTTACTAAATTTGAATATTAAAACGTACAGATGTCTACAGAATATGACATGTTAACTTTTCATTGGACAGTACTTTACTATGGCGCTGTCATTCGTTTCTGGAATTTGGTGACCAAGGCTTTACGAGTAAATAAAACACCCTGAATTGAGCACTCTGATTGGTCAATCAACAGTAGATAGTTTTTAACATGGGTTAAAGTGAGAATACAATATTTTGAATGAGCTTGAAATGTATTTCACTCTATTTATGCACAACCAGATGCCCAGAACCGTGTTACATAAGCCTGCTTTTCCAATTTGTGGGTACAGATTCATGTGGAAGGGACAACACCTGGATCTTTTGACATGTTTTCTTATTTTTATTCGGTATATTAAAGGGAGGAAGTCGTCGGAACTCTACTAAAAGGTTGCCAGGGACCCCTACCACCGATGTACACACTGTATTACATTACGCTTGCGAATGATGAATGTTAAATGTTGACAATGAATTTCGTAAAATCTAAATGTTGCAGCTATGTTGACTTCAGGATGCATCTAGATGTCATAAATGTAATACGTTGTTTGTGAACAAGAAAGTTGCACACGCGCTTCCGACGACTGCCTCCCTCTAAAGACAGAAATTCCCAAATTCTATTAGTCGACATATCATGCAGAAGAATAAAGTAGACATACCAATACATGAAATTTGGTCTAAAATTCATTTAGGGTAGTACAACATTAGTTTCAATCCTCTAACCATCCGGTGGACCTCTAAAAGAGCAAAATTAGAGTGAAGAGATTCTCAGAATGTGAGACACTATGGTTGATATTACAGAACAAAAGAGACAACTTGGAAGAAGTCGTATAGTAGCAAACTATAGCTACGCTCCCTGAAAGAAAAGGTGCCAATGACACTTTGCTCATATTTGATTACATATGGCAGAACAGAGTGAGTGTATATACGATATTGTGGGCTTTAGCTCGTAATATTCATAATGTCAAGTGCGTTTGAAAACGTTTTGATGTCCATCGAAGTGCGTTATAATAGTCGGCAACTATTGCAACGGACACACATATACACCATCATGGCATGCGGCTTTGTACATCAAAAACAGCGACACAATCTACCATACCAAAGTAATGGTGTCCGTTGTTTATATAGTATTTGCGTTTATGTTTATGTTATGTTTATATTGCATGGAATTAATATAGACAATATTTGGTCCCTCTTCTGTCTGTGGTCGCATGATCGAAGACGAAGGTAACATATCGCATGTAAAATTGGCATTCAGCAGTGTGTACTCTTACAAAATTCATGTAGGTATCTTGAATATATTGAAGTAAATATAATCTTTAAGGCTCAGCAATTTAGGGTTTCTTTAGGGCTGCCACTACTGTTAATTGCCATACTTACAAACTGCCCCCATAAAAGGGAAACCTAAGTCAAGCGAATTTTATCATTTATCCGTTCTGATAGAACCCTCAAATAAAATGAAGCTCGAATTTGCCACATACTTGCATGCGCTGTCTACTATGGCGCGATGAAAAGAGAAGTTCAAGTAGACGACATTTATGCTCGGAATCTAATGGAAGCGAAAGGGCTCATGACAGCAGCGTGCATGACGTCATCGATGATACAGATGATTGGAGCTATCAGGGAGAGGAGTACTGTCAATATGCCTGAACAGTTCAGAGCGTATGTAAGGCGACTATGGAGAGTTCGGACAGCTATACTTCTGACATCGATTATTACTTTCCCCGACTGAAATCAAACCATACCAATTTGAACCAAAATATGTAATAATGGGAAATTATCTCCACACATGTGCGTTTTGTAGATGTTTCCATGGAGGGAGTCACTATGCTTGTACAGACCCCGAATGGATTGGAGACACTAAGTTGACGCGACTCTGCGATCCTTCAACGCTACGTTTCGAAAACAGTTTTCTTCATCAGTAGCTTAAAATTAATTTTTGGTTTGTTAATGATACGGAATAATTGACTGATTGCATGTGTTACCATGTAAATCGAGCTTGGCCAGATCTTTAAGGTTGCGAAATCTCTGATATATCAGAAAATATTTATCCGTGATTTGACAAATCTATAATATCGTCTATTTTTCGAAGTTGGGGTCGAACTTAGGAAATCGGGCTTGCTCAGTTCTGTACAGTGAGGAATGCTCCCATATATATTGGATATTTACCCGCGATTTGAAAAATCTAGTATAGTCTATTGTTGTAGGCCTAAAGAATGTATTTCGCGCAAGACCAGCCAAAACTTCTGATGATGTCCATTCGGCCCTCTGTCCAAGTTCCGATCATCAAGTAAAATGTATTACATGTAAAGCATGTATTTCGTGCAAGGCCCTCCCACACTCCCGACGATATCCGATCGACCCTTTCGACGAAGTCCCAATAGTAATGTGTATGAAATTTTCGTATGGACGTTTTTTTTACATTTGTATTTTTATTTTCTTTCTCGTAAAGGGTATACATGTCTGAAAACTACAACAATGTGACCAAAAAATCACATAACTTTAAGCAAGATTTCAATTTCTGAGCTTGAGCTCTTTGATACAACTTGTTTCTCATAACAATTACAGAAGGAAATGACTCTTCAAGACATGGTATTTATGTATAGACCATTTCGCCATGATAATATAAGACCTGGTGGTGAAATATGGACTTGGTAGGAAAAGGGTTAAAGTTTTCTAAAACAAATGCAAGTTTGTTTAGGTAAGTACAATCTTCAAGAAGGCTGTTATTAAATTTCCAATAACCTTTTCCCCTTTCAGAAGTGCTGATATCTCAAAGTTTAAGACTACGGCATGATGATCCTATTTTACAGACGGCACAATTTGTACGTCAATAATACTTGAGAGAAGTGTATCCCTTTTCCTGCCAAGTCCATATTTCACCACCAGGTAAAGATGTTAAAATTAATGAAACACAACATATTCAATATGATGTATTTTAACATAATACTGTACATTTGAAGGCTGTTGAAAACATAATACTGTAAAATTGATTTTTTTGGACAAAATATGCTATAACATACTAAGCCAAGTGGGTGAAAATACGTCATGTTTTGGATCAATACCGCTTTTTACTGACTTGGCTGATGGGGAAGTGATACAGTTATACTGTCTGGCAGGAAAAGGGGTATTGCCGACAAGGTGATAATCTAGTCGAGACTGAACAAACGGTTTTGTCCTTCGCCATGTGAAACCTTTTATCTTTTGTTGAAATGCCGCCACGCATCTATCAAATTATTCCTCCACATCAACTTTTGAATGAAATTTCTCACAATCTGGTTTTCATCAGTGATCAGTGGTATACCTCTTTGTCTTTATCAATACTTAGGGTCAAAAGGCACACTGAAATCCCCTGACAAAATCAGTAAAGAAATCATTAACATACTTTAATAATGCACACTTTGCCGTTGGCAAATTTGGAGCGTAAATATTGATAAACCAACACACTTGTTCCTCTAAACTCAGTTGTACAGCAGCTAAACGACCATTCTCGTCTCTGTACTTTTTGTTTATACAACATTTATATTTATAATTTTTTTCCGAGTAAAATTGCAACTCCTCTGCTGTGTCTGGAGCCATGGCTCCAAATGATAGAATTTCCCCATTCTTTTTCCCAAATTCTTTCATCCGAGTTAGAACTATATGTCTCCTGTAAAATTACGATATCAAATCTGTTTTTCTTGGACCAATTGAAAATAGCTTTGCCCTTGGGGGATCACGTAGTCCCCTCACATTCAAAGTGACGATCTTAACGGAATTCATGACAGCACAAAGGCAAAGCAAAAAAAAACCTTACACTTTCTTTTAGAAAATCAAGTTCCTCTAGGTAGCTTTAGTGTTACTCAGTCGGAACTGGCATATGAATTAGCCGAGTCTGGGGACCAGGCTTCGCATCTCCTCTTTTCACGTCCTCGCTCAACCGGAGACGGAGGCGATCTAATATTGTTATTTTTTGATTTTTTCCGTATAATGTTACTTATACTGAAATACCTTCGAAGCCCCTTTCTTGGGTTCTCTGCTTCTGGCTGATTTGCATCTCCTTCTTGATCTGCTTTTCCATCTGACTCTTCCAAACTCTGTCTTTGTTCCTCTTTCGACCGTGACCGCGTTAACGACTCAGTCTCTGCATCTTGGGCAGCAGTCTTGTAGGACGGAGTCGAGTTGCGTTGGTCTTTGGGGTTTCCGACATGGTTGCGTTTGAAGAATGATGTACATCAGCTTGCACTGTCATTTGTCGTGGTTGCTGAGGTGACATACTCTTGTTTAGTGCTTTTTCAATCAAAAGTTCTGCTTCCTTAGCTTTCACGGAAATAGATTCCATGAACTGATCTACCAGCTCTGTACCAATTTTCGGACACATCCTCGCAACATGACCGTACTGGTTACAGTTGAAACATTGCTTTTGCTTTTGCTTTTCACAGTCTCTACCAAGATGACCACTTTCTTTGCATTTATAGCAAACTGGCTGAGATTTTTGCCGGCATTCAGGGGGTCTGTGTCCATGCTCTCTACAAATAGAGCATTCACGTTCTTGTCCCGTGTAGAAAATTCGTATGTTGTATCTTTTTTTCTATACCACTGGAGTCGACACACTTCATCTCAACGAAGTTTGGAATTGGTCTTTTCAGACGTTGCACGTAGCAGTATCTGTTGCCGTTGAAGTACTTGGTGCCATCGTCTGGATCAGTCACAGTGTATTTGATTACTGGCAGGTTTCTGTCGCAGAGAGTCTAAAAAGCCACCAACAGCAGTGTCTGGAACATGAAATGGGATGTCATGAATTTATATTCTAATTCTATTGTCCGTCTCAAGCTCAGCTGAATTAAAAATGACGTGAATACCAGCAATGTCAAGTCCAGAAACCCACTGACCAAGAGTTTCCTTTTCGAGTTCACGTATTTTTGCATATATTATCCATTGTTTTCTCTTCGGTAAAAATTGGACGCCAAGAATTCCATCCTTACCAACCACCTGTTTACAACTTCGTATCACTTCTAAATCCGTCAGATTTTGTAGATTTTTACAGAAAATCTTAAATTGTACACCCAAATCGTTATCAGTAAAAGACTGTTCACCTTTTTCTTCACTTTGGAGCTCTGTCTTCCTCATTTCCGTGTTTTGTGTGTTCAAATCTGGTGCAGACACGACTACAGGTGGGTGATCGACTGTTTTCGTCTTCTTCGTGCACCAGGCATTCCCTTGCCACTGCAGCAAGAAGGTAATGAACTCAAAAACTAGCAGAGGACGAAAGGTGGTCCTCCAAAATAGATCACGTTGGTTCTAATCAAAGAATGCACCGGTCTTGCAGTGTCAGCAAAGCAGAAAAACTCTGACGCTACGAAAAATTTGAGGAAAATTGAGAGCGCGGCTTTAGCAGTGTGTTGCTTCGAGTGCCGGCATCACGTCTTCTTATGGACATTAATGAAAAAAATGCATTAAATGTAAAAAAAATGTATTTCGTGCATGAATAAATATAACAATGTAAAACATGCAGGATTTTTGACTACCGGCTGCTATTATTGAACTAAGATGCTATTATTGAACTAAGAGTCGGACAGAGGTAGTCGGGTGATAAGGGACTGGTCAGTTTCTTCGGCCTGGGGGGGGGGGCGGTGGATTATTTTTTGCCGATGTCAAAAAGTGGCTGACCCCCCCTATTCCAAATTTTGAAAACAGGGTGACCCCCCTATTCCAAATTTCGAAAACAGGGTGACCCCCCCCCCCCCCCCGGCGCGCTACATAGGTAAAACAAAAGGTGGACATAAATTATATATATATATATATATATATTATATATATATATATATATAATATATATATATATTATATATATATATATATATATATATATATATATATATATATTATATATACACAAAATGTATACAATGTGCCCTCCAGGTTATCACCATAATGGCTTTATGGTAACCTCTGAACTTGGGCACAGAGAGTACGGTTATATATATATATATATATATTATATATATATATATATATATATATATATATATATATATATATATATATATATATATATATATATATATATATATATATATATATATATATATAGATAGATAGATAGATAGATAGATAGATAGATAGATAGATAGATAGATAGATAGATAGATAGATAGATAGATAGATAGATAGATAGATAGATATATAGATATACGTATAGATATATATTGTTTTTTACATTTTACATATATTTGTATTTTAAATAGTCATTCTATGTTTTAATGAAATTGTTGACATGTCAGTTGTAAGATAGGAATTTCAAAGTGTCAATCTTAAAGTTTGAATACAGTACATTTTGAATGAGCTGTATTTTGAATGAGCTGTGAATGTATTTCACACTTTCTATGCTTAACCAGATGTCCTGAACTGTTGTACAGAAATGGATGTAAATCATTAATATCAAAGGGGAAAAAGTAGTGAATCAAAAACTTTGATGGGTGTTAAGACTTGCCAACCATTTTGTCACTCAGTCCAAGACTTTCATTTCTGAATTTTTTTACTGTAATAACGGGTCTGCTAATCCACATTTTTATTTGGGAGACTTTTAAGTGTGCTTTTAAGGGACATTGTATAAATTTAGCTCAATAAGACACAAAAAGTATAAAGAAAAAGAAAAGTGTCTCATAGACGAGATTAATGAATTACAGACTATTATTGATTCAAATAATCAAGTTGCAGCCGATACACATCATCAACTGTTAACAAAACAGGCAGAACTTGAGAACATGTATTTAGAACGAAGCGCCGCCCTCACGATTGGTGCCAAAGCAAGGTGGATGTCTTTAGGAGAACGTCCTACAAAGTATTTCCTTAATCTTGTTCACAGAAATTATTCCCGTAAAAATATTTTAAAATTAATGCGTGCAGATGGCACGGTGTTGTCTCAGCCAAATGAGGTTTTGAATGAAGAAGTTGCATTTTATAGCAATTTGTATTCGTTTGATAATACGCCGCCTTTTCTCAATCATGACAATTGTCATATTTTCTTCCCTGAAAACTATGATTATCTTTTGACCACCTCGCAACAAAGTACATGCGAAGGTTTAATTACCGCCAATGAATTGTGGCAGGCAATTAATTCTTTTCCTGCCGGCAAATCTCCAGGTTTAGATGGTATTTTGGTTGAAGTTTATAAGACTTTCTTTTCACAGTTATGTACCCCTTTGCTTCAGTGTTTCAATTATTCTTATGATAATGGAATGTCATCTTTGTCTCAAAGGGAAGGGTTATTATCACTTCTTTTAAAGCAGGATGCACAGGGGAATGATAAAGACCCAATTTTTCTAAAAAATTGGAGACCTTTGACCCTGCTTTGTTGCGATACTCGCATCTTAGCGAAGTGTCTTGCCTTACGTGTCAAATATGTTATTTCAGATATTATTAACGAAGATAAAACTGGCTTCATCCATGGTAGATTTATTGCTGATAATATCCGTAGACTATTAGAAATTATAGAGCTTTATGAAAATGAAAAAAAAACCTGGCCTGATTTTTATCGCCGATTTGAGAAAGCATTTGACAAAGTGAGATGGGACTTCATTATCAAGAGTTTGGAGTTTTTCAATTTTGGTTCATCCTTTGTATCATGGGTGAAAGTAATGTACAATAATATTTCCAGTCGTATAATTAACTATGGTCACATTTCTGATAAATTTACTCTTTCCCGGGGCGTTCGTCAGGGCTGTCCTTTATCACCATATTTATTTGTCATTGCTGTAGAATTGTTGGCAATCCGAGTGAGAAACTGTGAAGCTGTGAAAGGTTTAACTATGGGTTTCACAGAGAACAAAATATCACAATATGCTGATGACACGAACTTTCCAGTCCAGCCAACGTCAGATTCATTTAATGCGTTAATTGATATTTTAAATGAGTTTTCAACGGTTTCTGGTTTGAAACCTAACTATGATAAATGTAAGGTGTTACGCATCGGCTCTTTGAAGCATACTAATTTCCATATCAAAACTAAATGTCCTTTAGCATGGACTGACGGCGCTGTTGATGTTCTTGGTGTACACATTCCAGTAGATTTATCACAACCAGTTAATGTCAACTTTAACCCTCGTCTTGAAAAGGCGAGGAAGATATTGCAGCCATGGCAGGGACGGGGTCTCACACTGTATGGGAAAGTTGCTGTTATTAAATCTTTAGTCATTTCACAATTTACATATCTCTTTATGTCCCTTCCATCACCTGATATTGACTTTTTTAGGAAGTACGATTCTTTAGTTTTTAGGTTTCTAAGGGAGGGTAAGCGAGATTGGGTAAAAAGAAGTACCATACACAATACTTATGAGTTTGGTGGTCTTAATCTGACCAACCTACGGGCTTTTAACTTATCATTAAAAGCAGCTTGGGTTATCAGGATCATGCGTAGCAGTAGTTTATTTTGTAGTAAATGGTATAATTTTATACTTTCTAAGATTGGTGGACCTCTTATTTATTATGCCAATCTTAAAAGTTGTGACTTTCGTATTTTGGACCCTATTAATTCTGTTTTTCTAAAAGAAATTATTTCAGCATGGCTGCAATACAATTACAACACAGTTGATTGTAAGGATGATATTTGTCAAGAACTAATTTGTAATAATTCTGACATACGCATTCATGGGATGCCAATTCCGTGGAATATTTTTTCTGAGAATGGCGTTGTTTTTATTAATGATCTTCTTGATATTTATTGTAAGTTTTATACATTTGATCAATTTGTTGAAAAATATGGTAGTATTTGTACTTTTTTTGAATATAATCAACTTTTATCTGCTATACCATCTGCCTGGAGGAAGATGATCACAAGATCAAATTCATCAAAGTTATTAGTTTGTAAACCAAACCTTCGAAATGATAAATGGATGTCAGGTGAAAAGATTAATAGAGATATGTACATTTATTTTATGAATTTAGAAACACCTATTGGTATTCCTTCTAACATCTTAATCTACTGGCATAATATTCTGGATATTGTTATTCCACTTGACAAAGTTTTTTTGCTTCCTTTCAAAATAACCATTGACACTAAATTAAGGAATTTTCAATACAAACTTATTATGAAGATTTTACCAACAAATCGCTTATTACACATTTGGGGATTGATTGAATCGCCAATGTGTTCATTTTGTAAACAAGTAGAAGAAGATTATTATCATCTATTTTGGGATTGTGTACACACAGCTCAATTTTGGAACTCTGTAAAAAAGTGGATTTACGACGTTACACAGACAAAATTATTGTTGAACGCTATGAAATTGTATCCTTGGTGACATAGATCCTATGGCAAGCTCAATTATTAACTTTGTTTTTCTTATGGGACGATTTTATATATTCAAATGTAGATACACAAACTCTGCTCCAAGCCTTGTTAATTTTAAACATTATGCAAGATCAGTGTACAATACAGAAAAATGTATAGCATTGTCAAATGACGCACTGGAAAAACATATACAAAAGTGGGGGACTTTTTGTACACATTTTGCCTCATAGTTTTGTTTTGTAAATGTTTGTTTTTGTTCTGTCTGCTTTTGTTTGCTTTGTTGTCTTTGTTTCTGATTAAATGTGAAATAAAAATAAAAAAAAGACTTGCCAACCATCCAATTAAATCTCCTGAGGAGCCATAGAGAGCTTTTTTAGCCAAATCTGATGTGTACAGTGTCTGAGAGGACCTTTTCTTGTAACACTGAAACCATAAAAGCACAGCTAATAATGACAAAAACTGCCTTTTTAACTGTTATTTTGTTCATAAAAAAGCATCTTTCTACAGAAAACCTGTGACACAAAGGAAAATGATTGCATCAATGAGAATGAAAGATATGTTGTCATTTTTCTATCTCTAAAATGAGTCACTGTATCAAATATATATTGTGAAATATTTGTGCATGTTGCTTTCTCGTACTGAATTCTCATAGAGAGAACAGAAAAGTACCAGGAATTTGTCATCCTTTTCATATGAAATGCAGATTTCATAATGGTACACTTTCACTTAGCAAACATCAAGATATCTCTGATTTATTAAAGTATGGTGCCCGAAGGGCGCGCCGAAAAATATGAAACATCCTGATATCTCTGATATATATGCCTTGTATATTAAAGTCATGCACCTGAAGGGCATGCTGAAAAATGTCTGATATATTAAAGTAATGAACTTGAAGAGCACACTGAAAAATATAACGTACAGATATCTTTGATGTATGTATGCTTGATATGTTAAAGTTGGGCATGCTGAAAAATATGACTGATTATTAAAGTTACGCGCCCGAAGGGCGCGCCGAAAAATACAACTGAATGATGAAATTTGTGGCTGACACTAGCATTTTAGGCAATGATGAGCCTGTGTCAAAATTCAAAAACACACTGACCCCCCTATTGGGCATTTCAAAAACATGGTGACCCCCCTATCACCAAAGTCAAAAACAGGGTGACCCCCCCCGGCTGAAGAAACTGACCAGTCCCTAAGATCTGTTTGGTGCTGAAATCTCCGATATAAATCGGATATTTACCCACGATTTGACAAAGTATCGTCTAGTATCATAGTTTAAGTCCGAAATCGCCGATCTTTATCGGGTTAATATAAGTGATTTCGCAGACCCGGGCTGTCGAGATTAGAGACGCTGTGTGTCGAGTAGTTTCGTCTTCGGATATTAAGAGTCCCGAAATCGCCCATCCGCCAAACCAGTGATTTTAGGCTATATCAAGATACAAACCACATTGTGTAGCATCGTCTTGTATTGATATTAGAGTCCCGAAATCCCTTATAGAACAATCATCCTTGGAAGGTGCAGAGCATAACTTCTATCTTTGACAGTTTTAACATTTTACTAGTACCTCGCACGACTTTATTTAGCCACCGTCTTCGAAATAGCTGTTCTGTGAGGAAAAGGTAATAACTAACACCGTTTGTGTTCTTCCTTGAATCATTTTTGCACCCAACTGCACAACAGTTAATCATTTTTCATGCCACTGAGCTCTCGATTAAAAAGTTGTAACGTGCAGAACTGCACTACCAGTCAAAGACAGTCAGATAGCCAAGCGTCGTTAGCATAGACACTATCAACCGATCACAGTACCGGGCGATTCGGAATACGTTTGCCGTCGAAAAAATAACGTAAAAGATGCGCTCAAAATACATGACAATCAGCACATACGTAAATTACACGTTGAACTATGACACTCAGTGAATTTATTCCAAAGTCTCCTTTCAGTTATCTTATTAATAATGTCAATCTGAGCACTCTCTGTGACATAAATTCATCAGCCGGGATCTGGACAATTTACTGCAAAACCAGAAAAAAGATAACAGAACTGAGAATTAACAGAAAGGTAGTTCCATATAAGCTCTATCGAAATTGGTATTGCGTTATGGTAGGTGTCAAAATTAACGGTCTGATTTCCCTACAAACTGAGAGGCCGCGCTGGTCGCCATGCTAATCAGACGAGACTAGCGATCCTGGCAGGCAGGCTATGATCTCTGCCTATTCTTATTTAATGTTAAAACCATAAAACCAAGAAATCTGGTTGTTGTTGTTGTTGTCTGTATTATTGTTTATGTTTATTAGTCGTGATGTTGATGTTGACAAATAAAATACAACTAACATAAATGTTGTGTATGTTGTGGCTCTTTCAAACGTACTGTAGATGTCATTAGAAACGCTACAAGGACACTATCATTCTTTGACACGATGTATGCCAACGTACACTCTCTACATGTGCATGTGCATGGTCACAACCCCACGACCGGTCGTGTAGGAAAAACTTTGAAAAACTGCTTTATTTTCTCCCGACATGTATCGCCACGACCCCACAACCGGTCGTGAAGGAAAAACTTTGAAAATATACTTCATTTTCTCTCCATGTGCTTGGTCACGACCCCACGCCACGACCGGTCTTAAAGGAAAAACTTTGAAACACTGCTTTATTTTCACCCGACATGCATCGCCACGACCCCACGACCGGTCGTGAAGGAACAACTTTTTAAATGTACTTCATTTTCTCTCCATGTGCATGGCCACGACCCCACGACCGGGCGTGAAGGAAAAACTTTGAAATATCTAGGCCGTGGGCTAGAGGGGGTCTACGTCGCACCCCCCCCCCCACAGGATAACAAACCTGTATTTTTCAGAAGCCTTGGGATCCCTAGAATACGAAATGGAATTTTAACAGAAAAAATATAGGGATGGAATAGCTGTTATGGTCATGTTTTGAAGGGTACCGCAAAATCACGATTTTCCAAGCCAAATGCATTTTCGTCAAATCTGTCTTCTTGTAAGTCATGTGCTGAGCTCATTTTTTAACATAACCTCACTTGTTTGGTATCATTAGAAAGGGAATTTATTCCTCTTTAAGATGACATATTGTACATATGCAATATCTTCTACAGTTTTTGTCAAATATAACCAAAACTTACCCCTTACCCCAAAATTTAACATTGCAAATTACAGTAAATCTCAAATTCTACCAATTTTTTAGCTAGGCATAATAAAAAATGCAATGCTTTGTCTGAAATCTGTTTTATTTGATACAGGGACATGTCAGAAATATGAAATAGACTTTTAACAGAAAAAATATTGGGAATCTACAGCTGTAACAGTCATATTTTGAAGGGTACCGCAAATAACAGTGTTGCAGATTTGCATGCATTTTTGTTAAAACTGTCTTCCTATAAGTTATCTGCTGAGCTTGTTTTTCAATATAACCTGGCTTGTTAGGTATCATTAGAAAGATAATTCACTAATCTTTAGAATGATATATTGTAACATGCAATATCTTCTATACTTTTCATGATATGTAACCAAAACTTACCCCATACCCCAAAGTTTACATTGAAAATTTCTGTCATAGCTAAAACAAATTCTACAATTTTTTTAGCTTGACACAAAAATCTGGCCCTTTTTGCTATTAAATCTGTTTTATTTGGTACAGGGACATGTCAGAAATATGAAATAGACTTTTAACAGAAAAAATATTGGGAATCTACAGCTGTAACAGTCATATTTTGAAGGGTACCGCAAAATAACAGTGTTGCAGATTTGCATGCATTTTTGTTAAATTTTTCTTCTTATAAGTTATCTGCTGGGCTTGTTTTTCAATATAACCTGACTTGTTAGGTATCATTAAAAAGATAATTTACTAATCTTTAGAATGATATATTGTAACATGCAAATCTTCTATACTTTTCATGATATAACCAAAACTTACCCCTTACCCCAAAGTTTACATTGAAAATTTCTGTCATAGCTAAAACCAAATTCTACAATTTTTTTAGCTTGACACAAAACATCTGGCCGTTTTTGCTATTAAATCTGTTTTATTTGGTACAGAGACATGTCAGAAATATGAAATAGACTTTTAACAGAAAAAATATTAGGAATCTACAGCTGTAACAGTCATATTTTGAAGGGTACCGCAAAATCACAGTGTAGCAGATTTGCATGCATTTTTGTTCAAACTGTCTGCCTGTAAGTTATCTGCTGAGCTTGTTTTTAATATAACCTGGCTTGTTAGGTATCATTAAAAAGATAATTACTAATCTTTAGAATGATATATTGTAACATGCAATATCTTCTATAGTTTTCATGATATGTAACCAAAACTTACCCCATACCCCAAAGTTTACATTGAAAATTTCAGTCATAGCTAAAACCAAATTCTACATTTTTATAGCTTGACACAAAAACTCTGGCCCTTTTTGCTATTAAATCTGTTTTATTTGGTACAGGGAATGTCAGAAATATGAAATAGACTTTTAACAAGAAAAATATTGGGAATCTACAGCTGTAACAGTCATATTTTGAAGGGTACCGCAAAATAACATGTGTTGCAGATTTGCATGCATTTTGTTAAATTTTTCTTTTTATAGTTATCTGCTGACTTGTTTTTGAATATAACCTGGCTTGTTAGGTATCATTAGAAGAATATCACTAATCCTCAGAATGACATATTGTAACATGCAATATCTTCTATAGTTTTCATGATATATAACCAAACTTACCCCTTACCCCAAAGTTTACATTGAAAATTTCTCGTCATAGCTAAAACCAAATTCTACAATTTTTTTAGCTGACACAAAAACTCTGGCCATTTTGCTATTAAATCTGTTTATTTGGTACAGGGATATGTGAGAAATATGAAATAGACTTTTAACAGAAAAAATATTAGGAATATACAGCTGTAACAGTCATATTTTGAAGGGTCTCGCAAAATCACAGTATTGAAAACTCGCTTGCTTTTTTGTTAAATCTGTTTCTTATAAGTCATCTGCTGAGCTTGATTTTTGACATAACCTGGCTTCTTAGGTATCAATAGAAAGGTAATTTACCAGTCTTTAAAATGACATATTGTAATATGCAATGTCTTGTTTAGGTTTCATGAAATAGGACCAAAGCTTACCCCATACCCCAAGGTTTACACAGCAAATTACTGCAAATCTGAAACTCTACCTTTTTTACAATTTATTAACTTTATATACAAAGGCAATGCTTGTATGCAATCTATGAAATCTGTGTTTTTGTTAGAAAAGTATGTTACAAATATGAAATTAACTTTTAACAGGAACATAATATGATTTTGTAGCCTTTTGATCATATTTGGAAGGGTACCCAGGTATCAGGGCAAATTTGCCGAAACACATACATTTGCAATATTTGGGTTCCCCCTCCAAAAATGATCCAAGTGGCTACTAAATTGTATCATCTTCCCGTTAAAAGGTTAATTTATACTTGTAAATACTTTTGTAACAAATAAATCAGATTTTAAATAAGAATTGCCTTTTGTATTATGTGCAGCAAAAAATGGTAGAATTTAAGATAAGCCGTAATTTGCGATTTGAACTTTTGGGTATGGGGTAAAGTTTGACCATATTCCAGGAAAACTATGAATGACATTGTATATTACAATATGTCATCTTAAAGAAGAATAAATTTCCCTACTAATGATACCTCACAAGCCAGGTTGTGTCACAAAATAAGTTCAGCAGATGACTTACAAGAAGAAGAATTTAACAAAAAAGGTGCCAGTTTGCGGTACTGCGATTTTGCATTTCCTTCAAATATGGCTGTTACAACTATACAGTCAAATATTTTTTCTGTTAAAAGTCTATTTCACATTTCTGACATGACCCAGTACCATATACAACAGATTTAATACCAAACAGAGCTATTTTATCATGTCTAGCTAAAAATTCACGGAATTGATCACGTTATCTATGACAGTACTTTCAATATAAACCTTGGGGTATGGGGTACGTTTTGGTCATATCCATGAAAACTATACAAGATATTGCCTGTTACAATATTTCATTGTAAATACCAGTTAATTACCTTTCCAATGATACTAAACAAACCCGGTTATAATCAATAACAAGCTCAGTAGACGACTTATAAGATGACAGATTTAACAAAAACGCATGCGAATCAGGAATACTGAGATTTTGCTGTACCCTTAAAATACAGCTGTTACAGCTATAGAATCCCAATACTTTTTCTGTTAAAAGTTCATTTCATATTTCTGATATGGCCAAGTACAAAATAAAACAGATTTCATACAAAAATTGCCTAATTTTTTATGTCTGCGTAAAAAATTGCTTGAATTTGACATTAGCTATGACAGTAGTTTTCGATGTAAATTTTGGGGTATGGGGTAAGTTTTGGTCATATTTCATAAAAATCTGCTACAAGATATTGCATGTTACAATATGTCTTTTTAAAGACTAGTAAATAATCTTACTAATGATACCTAACAACTTACATTATATTCTATAAGAAGCTCAGCAGATGACTTACAAGACGATAGATTCAACAAAAATGCACGCAAGTCAGGAATACTGAGATTTTGCTGTACCCTTCAAAATCTGACTGTTACAACTACAGAATTCCAATCTTTTTTCTGTTAAAAGTCTATTTTATATTTTTGACATGACCCATTACCGAATGAAATAGATTTCATACAATAAATGCCTGAATTTATATGTCTAGGTAAAGAAATGGTAGAATTTGATTTTAGCTATGACTGCAATTTTCAATGTAAACTTTGGGGTAGGGGTAGTTTTGGTCATATTTCATGAAAACTATGCAAAGATATTACATGTTACAATATGTCATTTTAAAGATTAGTGAATTATCTTTCTAATGATACCTAACAAGCCAGTTATATTCAAAAACAAGCTCAGCAGATAACTTATAAGAAGAAATATTTAACAAAATGCATGCAAATCTGCAACACTGTGATTTTGCGGTACCCTTCAAAATATGACTGTTACAGCTGTAGATTCCTAATATTTTTTCTGTTAAAAGTCTATTTCATATTTCTGACATGTCCCTGTACCAAATAAAACAGATTTAATAGCAAAAACGGCCAGAGATTTTGTTTCTAGCTAAAAAATTGTAGAATTTGGTTTTAGCTATGACTGAAATTTTCAATGTAAACTTTGGGGTAAGGGGTAAGTTTTGGTTATATATCATGAAAACTATAGAAGATATTGCATGTTACAATATGTCATTCTGAAGATTAGTGAATTATCTTTCTAATGATACCTAACAAGCCAGGTTATATTCAAAAACAAGCTCAGCAGATAACTTACAGGAAGACAGTTTTAACAAAAATGCATGCAAATCTGCAACACTGTGATTTTGCGGTACCCTTCAAAATATGACCGCTACAGTAGTAGAGTCCTAATATTTTTTCTGTTAAAAGTCTATTTCATATTTCTGACATGTCCCTGTACCAAATAAAACAGATTTAATAGCAAAAACGGCCAGAGATTTTGTTGTCTAGCTAAAAAATTGGTAGAATTTGGTTTTAGCTATGACTGAAATTTTCAATGTAAACTTTGGGGTAAGGGTAGTTTTGGTTATATATCATGAAAACTATAGAGATATTGCATGTTACAATATGTCATTCTGAAGATTAGTGAATTATCTTTCTAATGATACCTAACAAGCCAGGTTATATTCAAAACAAGCTCAGCAGATAACTTATAAGAAGACATTTTGAACAAAATGCATGCAAATCTGCAACACTGTGATTTTGCGGTACCCTTCAAAATATGACTGTTACAGCTGTAGATTCCTAATATTTTTTCTGTTAAAAGTCTATTTCATATTTCTGACATGTCCCTGTACCAAATAAAACAGATTTAATAGCAAAAACGGCCAGAGTTTTGTGTCAAGCTAAAAAATTGTAGAATTTGGTTTTAGCTATGACAGAAATTTTCAATGTAAACTTTGGGGTAGGGGTAAGTTTTGGTTACATATCATGAAAACTATAGAAGATATTGCATGTTACAATATGTCATTCTAAAGATTAGTAAATTATCTTTCTAATGATACCTAACAAGCAGGTTATATTCAAAAACACGCCAGCAGATAACTTATAAGAAGAACAAATTTAACAAAAATGCATGCAAATCTGCAACCCTGTTATTTTGCGGTACCCTTCAAAATATGACTGTTACAGCTGTAGATTCCTAATATTTTTTCTGTTAAAAGTCTATTTCATATTTCTGACATGTCCCTTACCAAATAAAACAGATTTAATAGCAAAAACGGCCAGAGTTTTTTGTGTCAAGCTAAAAAAATTGTAGAATTTGTTTTAGCTATGACAGAAATTTTCAATGTAAACTTTGGGGTAAGGGGTAAGTTTGGTTACATATCATGAAAACTATAGAAGATATTGCATGTTACAATATATCATTCTAAAGATTAGTGAATTATCTTTCTAATGATACCTAACAAGCCAGGTTATATTGAAAAACAAGCTCAGCAGATAACTTATAGGAAGACAGTTTTAACAAAATGCATGCAAATCTGCAACACTGTTATTTTGCGGTACCCTTCAAAATATGACTGTTACAGCTGTAGATTCCCAATATTTTTTCTGTTAAAAGTCTATTTCATATTTCTGACATGTCCCTGTATCAAATAAAACAGATTTCAGACAAAGCATTGCATTTTTATTATGCCTAGCTAAAAAATTGGTAGAATTTGAGATTTACTGTAATTTGCAATGTTAAATTTGGGGTAAGGGGTAAGTTTTGGTTATATTTGACAAAAACTGTAGAAGATATTGCATAGTACAATATGTCATCTTAAAGAGGAATAAATTCCCTTTCTAATGATACCAAACAAGTGAGGTTATGTTAAAAAATGAGCTCAGCACATGACTTACAAGAAGACAGATTTGACGAAAATGCATTTGGCTTGGAAAATCGTGATTTTGCGGTACCCTTCAAAACATGACCATAACAGCTATTGCGTCCCTATATTTTTTCTGTTAAAATTCCATTTCGTATTCTAGGGATCCCAAGGCTTCTGAAAAATACAGGTTTGTTATCCTGTGGGGGGGTGCACGTAGACCCCATCTAGCCCACGGACTATACTTCATTTTCTTCCGACATGCATCGCCACGACCGGCCGTGAAGGAAAATCTTTGAAAAAATATTCTGTTTCTCATAAATTCATTTATCGGCACGACCGTACGACCGGTGGCGAAGGACAAACTTATAAAAAAGTGCTCTATTTTATCCCGAATTGTATTTTATCGATGTCGATACGGTCATTTACTGTGAAAATATTGTATGACTTGATGATTTAGGCATGATACAGTACACAATATACGCAAATTGTCCGAGTTGAAGTATGAAACTTTTTGAAATCAGATAGTAAACAAAATTATGAAAAGCCTCCGCTGGACAAAAAAAATTGTGAACGACCTCGTAGTCTAAAGTAATTAAAATAAAATAAAATAAAATAAAATAAAATGTGAATTTGTCGTTGATGTTGGAATCTCCAGGAATCACTCATAGGTAACCATGCTCTCAGGCCGTCTGCACAATGCAAAAATGTCCAGTGTTTTTGTGAATTGTTCTCTTACATTAATTCAATTGTAAAAGATTTATGCTTGGGCCGTTTCCTGTCGATTTTTGTCTGACAAGGCGATTGTAACGGCTGCGTAGCAGGCTATTATAAACCCTCGACCCGTAAAACATTGCCAGCTGTACTCATGCGCTACATCCGCTATTGCGGATAGCGAAGAGGACACTTGCACATGTTGCAACGAGTAGCAGCTGAAGCAGTGGAGAAATACAAGAAGATTCAACTTTATATCATGTAACTTTATATCCATATTTATATAAACGATGATGAAGCAAATATTGAATGAGGGAAAGTTCTGACACATTTCCACAAAGCTATCCAGGATAGACCTTTGAACTGTCGTTTGTTGACACATAGACAGTCGAGGGGGCTATGGTTGACAGTTATAATTTTCAACACTTCTGTACAGTTATAATTTTCAATACTTCTGTCATTTCTGGTCATAAATTCAACACTTGACTCGTTCCTTTATGAATAATTCGCATCATCCTCTGCATAATTCATTCACCAACACAATTTAGCTGTGGCACCTCCACTCTCTCAAAACAACTTATGGCACCTTCAAGAACCAGAAAATGGTGTAGCAAAGAGTGTTGTTTGTTATGATAAAATTTCAAATACTACATTCATGAATGAATACAACTGAATGCAGGCAAAAATAAGTAGACATCAATAATCATTGATACCAGAAATAAACCAGTGTATCCAGCAATACCAAGTGTACAAATATAGTGTGGAATAAGTTTTGCACATACTTGAATATTTAGGGGTGTCTAGAAATAAACATTGAACAAGTCATTGACAATGACATAGTCCCCACTTGTAATAGGAGTATTAGTATTGATGGGGCAGGGAAATGTGGTCATTAAGAAGTATCACTGGAGTGTATATGTTGAGATCTATGGGCACATAGGTCTATGTCGTTGTTCCCAATTTGAAACACATGAGGCATGTCTAAGTTATGGTTCTAAATCGGGAAAAAAAGATCAGACCTCTAGCTGTATTGGCCAGCCAAGAAATACATATGCGCATAATAATGAGGTACAAGATGTGACATCTTAAAGTCTAATATCCTATCAGAATTGGAGGGTATAGAACTTGTGGTTACTGAGTTATGCATATATATGTATAATCAAGGTCAAAGGTCATAAGGTCACGTGACATTTTGAAAAAAAAATTGTATTGCTAATTAATCCCTATATGCCAAAAATCAGACCTCTAGCTCTATTCCCTTGCCCAGAATTAGATGTGTGCATAATTAATGAGGTAAAGCGTGTGTTGTCATAAGGTCTCCCATCCTACTAAATATAAAGGACATAGCACTTGTGGTTACGTATTTATCGACATAAACGTATATTTCAGGTCAAAGGTCATCGAGGTCACATGAAATTTGGTCAAAAAATTTCTATCCTATAGTTATCCCTATATACCAAAAATCAGACATCCAGCTCTATGGGTTTGCTCAGAATTAGATATATGCATAATTAATGAGGTACAGTATGAAGCATCATAAGGTCTCCCATCATACCATATATGAAGGGTGTACCACTTGTGGTTACTGAGTTATGGACAAATATGTATATTTGAGGTCAAAGGTCACCGAGGTCATGTGACATTTTGTCAAAAAAATTGTATTGCTAAGTTATCCCTATATACCAAAAATCAGACCTCTAGCTCTATTGACTCGCTCAAAATTAGATATGCACATAATTAATGAGGTACAATATGTGGCGTCATAAGGTGTCCCATCATACCATACATGAAGGGTGTAGCACTTGTGTTACTGAATTATGGACAAATATGTATATTTGAGGTCAAAGGTCACCGAGGTCACGTGACATTTTGTCAAAAAAATTGTATTGCTAAGTTATCCCTATATACCAAAAATCAGACCTCTAGCTCTATTGGCTCGCTCAAAATTAGATATGTGCATAATTAATGAGGTACAATATGTGGCGTCATAAGTGTCCCATCATACCATACATGAAGGGGTAGCACTTGTGGTTACTGAGTTATGAACAAATACGTACATCTTGTATGGGGTAGGGTACTATCCTTGTGCAAAGTTTGAAAGAAATTGACCTGGGCATGTCTGAGATATCTGCGTGAAAGGACGGACGCACACACGCAGGGACGGACGCACGCACGCATGGACATGACCATACCTTTAAGTCCCCCAGGACAGTGTCCGTTGGGACTAACAAGTCATTGACAATGACATAGTCCCCACTTGTAATAGGAGTATTAGTCTTGATGGGGCAGGGAAATGTGGTCATTAAGTATCACTGGAGTGTATATGTTGAGATCTATGGGCACATAGGTCTATGTCGTTGTACCCAATTTGAAACACATGAGGCATGTCTAAGTTATGGTTCTAAATCGGGAAAAAAGATCAGACCTCAAGCTGTATTGGCCAGCCAAGAAATACATAGGCGCATAATAATGAGGTACAAGATGTGATATCTTAAGGTCTAATATCCTATCAGAATTGGAGGGTATAGAACTTGTTACCGAGTTATGCATATATGTGTATAATCAAGGTCAAAGGTCATAAGGTCACGTGACATTATGAAAACAATTTGTATTGCTAATTAATCCCTATATGCCAAAAATCAGACCTCTAGCTCTATTCCGTTGCCCAGAATTAGATGTGTGCATAATTAATGAGGTAAAGCGTGTGTGTTGTCATAAGGTCTCCCACCCTACAAATTATATTATTATTATTATATATTATTATTTTCATTTCGGACAACATCGTCCATATAAATTACACAAAGGAAATACAGATACTGTGATACAAAAAAAATGGTGTTGGATATACTATCCATATATAAATTCATTCACTAACCATGAAAGATCGACTTTCTCCACAGGTTACGCAAGTCAGAACTGTAAAACAGTACATCATTAACCATTCTTACAATTGTATTTTCACTGTAAGATATTCTTTTCATCAGACTATACATTTGCTTTCGTAAAAGAGCATCAAAACTATCAATCCTATTAGAAACAAACATAGAGCTTGCACTACTGCGTCTCTCATAGCCAAGAAAAATGCGAGCTGCATTATTGTAACCAACTTTCACTTTTTTCAAGACACCAGCAGTATAATTAACCCACAGATTACCACCATATAATTGGTAACAATATGCTTTGAAAAGATTACACTTTACATTCAATGAACATAATGAAAATTTTCTCAAGAGCATATTTGCAGATACATATAATGCTCTCTTTTGACGCTCAATGTCTTCATTATCACTAAACTGGTCCGTCACCAATACCCAAGATGCTTTTTCTTTGCTACAAATGTAATTTTCATACCATTAAGATAAACAGATGGAGTGTGTACAATCTGAGTGCGTTTTGAAATGACACACATGCATTGTGTTTTCTTCGTATTAAAAGTAATGTCATGCAGGTCGCCATAGTGGCTACATATGTCAACCAGTTTTTGAGTTCCCTTGACAGAAGGGCTGATCAAACAGATATCATCAGCGTACATTAAGTGATTTATGAAAACACCACCTATGTTACATCCCACTTTTGAATTAACTAGTCTTGTACTCAGATGATCAACATAGACATTAAAAAGCTTCGGAGATAAACTCCTCCCTGCTTGAACACCATTGACTACTGTAAACTGTCAGATAGGCAATTGGCCCAACGAATGAAATATTCTGAGTTCTGTACCAGATAAGGAGAAACCTTACGAAAGAATTGGTACATTTCTAGAGATCAGCTTTTTAAAGAGTGTCCAGTGATTAACTCGATCGAATGCCTTAGAAGCATCCATAAACGTAATAATAACATTGCTACCTCGTTTCCTATAATAGCTAATGATTTCTTTCAAAACAAATACACACATGTCAGTAGAATGAGAGGGCTTAAAACCAAATTGGTAGTGTGATGAATCAAGATAGCAATCAATCTTGCCCAAAATAACAAATTCCATGACTTTCGAAGCAATTGTTGACAGTGCAATTGGCCGATAATTGTTTTTGTCAGTAATGTTACTATTTCTGTCTTTAATAATTGGGACTAAAATAGTAGCAGAGAATCTATGAGGACACAAACCATGCAAAAGCATGGCAGTAAAGCACATACTCAAAAGTATATACACCTTTTTGCTGGCAAAATAAAATGCTCAGGCGAGAGAAATGTCAGTAACACTGTAAGTATCGACACACAACTTAACGATGTCATCGAATGCAAGTACGTCCATTTTGTTGACAACGAAACACAAAAGTTCATTGATGATAATGTTGTCCGAAGACTGTACCTTATCACGAGATTTGCGGTGTAGATTGGTGCTGCGTGATTGCCGTTGTCGCACACCTTGCTGTCCAGCTTCACCACAGGGTCTGCTCGGTAGCACAGAATCAGATGACGTAGTTGAAACGCCATTGTTCACAGACAGTGACTCGTCATGGTCATGGTCATTCGGAGAAAACCTCTTTTTCTTGCAAGCAGGACACAAATCTAAGTCACCTTGGCATAGGGACACATCCCTATCCGTTCCACAGTCCTGACATCGTAACATAGTAAGGAACTGATAACATATAGATTGTTAAATCGAGGTAAAATCGGAGCACCTCAAAACTACGTGTGCATGACGCATGACGCAGTGACTAAAAAATATAAAGGACATAGCACTTGTAGTTACGTATTTATCGACATAAACGTATATTTCAGGTCAAAGGTCATCAAGATCACATGACATTTGGTCAAAAAATTTCTATCCTATAGTTATCCCTATATACCAAAAATCAGACATCCAGCTCTATGGGTTTGCTCAGAATTATATATATGCATAATTAATGAGGTACAGTATGAAGCATCATAAGGTCTCCCATCATACCATATCTGAAGGGTGTACCAATTGTGGTTACTGAGTTATGGACAAATATGTATATTTGAGGTCAAAGGTCACCGAGGTCACGTGACATTTTGTCAAAAAAATTGTATTGCTAAGTTATCCCTATATACCAAAAATCAGACCTCTAGCTCTATTGGCTCGCTCAAAATTAGATATGCACATAATTAATGAGGTACAATATGTGGCGTCATAAGCTGTCCCATCATACCATATATGAAGGGTGTAGCAGTTGTGGTTACTGAGTTATGGACAAATATATATATTTGAGGTCAAAGGTCACCGAGGTCACATGACATTTTGTCAAAATATCTGAGATATCTGCGTGAACGGATGGACTCAAGGATGGACTCACGGACGGACATGACCCAATTTATAAGCCCCCTGGACTTCATCCGTGGGGACTAAAAACTGTGTCACTGCATCCTTTTTGCAATATGAATACGATGAGAAACTAAATTTTTATTTTTCTTGGCCTTATACATGGGAGTCTATGGACTGCCTTATACATGGGAGTCTATGGAGACTGCCTTATACATGGGAGTCTATGGAGGTGAAAACTAAAAAGTCCTCTAACACGGCCAAATTTGATCGCATTGTGAAACAAATCGTCGTGCATCTGTATGGGGTAGGGTACTATCCTTGTGCAAAGTTTGAAAGAAATTGACCTGGGCATGTCTGAGATATCTGCGTGAACGGACGGACAGACGGACGGACAGACATGACCAAACCTATAAGTCCCCCCGGACGGTGTCCGTGGGGACTAATAAGCATCGATCATTTATTGCTTTGTATGTTTTTCACAATACAGAATGAATGAATGGAAGTAAGGTGACATTTTAGTATGATTTAGTGTAGCTGTAAATATCATGTTGCGGTTTCGGGCCACAGTTTGAAATGGATACCCCAGGTGAAAATCGGCAAGACTAAGATCTCCATAAATGACCCCATTTCAAACGTTGTCCCTCAGCTAAAACATGTATTTACCTTGAGATTCAAGATTCTCGCCCATCTAAATCTAAACCTTCTAGTCACGAGTTACCTGAGCCCCTCCAATGGCAGAGACACATTAGACACAAGATGTCAGGGAACAACAATTTGATTTATTTGATCATTTTTTCCTTCCTCCCCTGGACAATTAAATAAAGATCACCATGGAAGGGATTGAGAGATCATTTTGAAATCCCCAACTCTTGCTGTATATAAACAGTCATCGTTGATGACACAGTCCCCGCTTGTCCATTTTGTTATAATCTTTGGTGTCTAGGTAGCTGTGGTCTAGGTCGCTGTGGAATGACATTGATGCAACGGGTGCATCAGGCCTGTGACTTGCATAATAAGTAATCTGAGGAACGTTCAATAAATGACTCATCTCTGCCGGTAATGACCACTGAAGGAACTTTTGATTACATCACACATAACGATGCCCTCACTGCCTCTAGTGTCATGACGGCACATACTATACACATGGTTTGGTGGAATTTTCGAAATGCTATGGGATTGGGTATGTTGTTGTAATCAGCCATCAGCCATTTCGGATCATATAATGAAACAATTTAATGTGCACAAGAATGCAGCCACAGTATTTTATCTTTGTATCACATTTGAACAAAATCAGTCCATCGAGGGACAGTGACCTATGTTTATGTTTCAAAGACATAAAAAAATCACACCAAAATTGAAATCAAATGGCTGTCTCTTGACCATATGGATCATAGCACAAAATTAGTAGACATGCATATGTATGCCATAGTACTTTATCTTTGTACCAAGTCTCAACAACATTGGTTAAGGAATATTTGCATATGATTAAGCCTCAAAGACAAAAAAATCCAAAAATGACCATCGGGCAGAGATATTGGAAAAAATTTACAATCTGGCAGCCATATTGGAACATGTCACGAAGTAAATTGACATGTATGCCATAGTGCTTGATCTTTGTGCCAAGTTTGGACAAAATGGGTGTAATGACCTTTGAATTATGCTTCAAAGACATGCAAAATTCCAACAAAATGGCAGTTCTGCAGCCATATTGGATCCTATCGCAAGGTTAATTGATACATGCATATGCATGCCATAGTACGTGCTTTGCCTTTGTGCCAAGTTTGAACAAAATCGGTTCAAGGATGTTTGAGTTACGGTTCAAAGACATGAAAAAATCGCAAAAAAATGGCCACCTGTCAGCCATATTGGATCATTTCACAAAATAAATTGGTGTTCATATGAAGGGCATACTGTTTTGCTTTTGTGCCAAATTTGAACAGAATCGGTTCAAGAATGTCTGAGTTATGGTCCATAGACATGAAAAATCGCAACAAAATGGCCGCCTCACGCCCATATTGGATCGTATCGCAATATAATTTGACATGCATGTGTAGGCTATAGTGTTATGCCTTTGTGCCAAGTTTGAACAGAATCAGTTCGAGGATGTTTGAGTTATGGTTCAAAGACACGAAAAATCGCAAACAAAATGGCCGCCTCGCGGCCATATTGGATCGTATCGCAAACTAATTTGACATGCACATGTAGGCCATAGTGTTATGCCTTTGTGCCAAGTTTGAACAGAATCTGTTCAAGGATGTCTGAGTTATGGTCCAAAGACATGAAAAATCGCAACAAAATGGCCGCCTCGCGCCCATATTGGATTATATCGCAAAATTATTTGACATGGATATGAAAGCCATAGTGTTATGCCTTTGTGCCAAGTTTGAACATAATCTGCTCAAGGATGTCTGAGTATGGTCCAAAGACATGAAAAATCGCAACAAAATGGCCGCCTCGCGGCCAAATTCGATCGTATCACAAAATAAATCGACGTGCATCTGTAGGTCATAGTGCTATGCCTTTGTGCCAAGTTTGAACGAAATTGGTTCAGCAGTGTCTGAGAAACTGTTGATGACGGACGGACGGACGGACGGACGGACGCACAGACGGGACCCAATCTATAAGTCCCCGCCGGCTTTCGTCCGCGGGACTAAAAAACCAAATAACTGTAAAAATAACTTATCATTCATTGTCTCCAATCAAAGTCTGTAAACATTTTCCTCTATGATTTTTTGTGAATATGCAACTTTGTGGTCAACTTGCTGTATGTTTCAGGCGAGGCAACCACTTGTAATGTGTCAATGTGCGTCAAAGATCAAGCTGACAAAAACAGGAAAACGTGAACATTATTCTTGAGTCACGAAGTCAAAATTGCAGAATCTGATGTGAATGGGGTGGGGTGGGGGTGTGCTCTAACATATCCACTTCTCAATTATTTTGGTAGCGCATAAAGCTCATACACAATATAATCGATAACTATTTCATTCAGCAGGGTTCTGCGAAGCAACTTGTACTATTAAAACATTAAGGGGTGGACCATTTGATATCCTGGGGGGGGGGGGGGTCTGGAAGATTTAAAAAAAATTTTCCCAGCAGATACAAGGGAAAAAAAATTCTGCCTCAGATGACTTATGAAAAAAAAAACTGGCACGCTAATGTGGAAGACAAAAAAAAATCTATCACATCAGCAAGAACCTTTTGGGATGTAACTTTCCCATTTCCGTGCACTCTTCTTATCTTTCTTGGCTTTTCCACTTGCCTAAAATGCATCAAATGCATCGTGCTAGCCATGATTTTCATCATACAATTTCATTTTACGGCGTGCCCTTTGGGTGCGTAACTTTAATAATGAATAAGACATATTTTTCAGAGCCCCATTCTAGTGCAAAACTTTAATATATCAGACATACGTATATCTGTGATATATGTATGTTTAAAATTTTTGGCGTGCCCTTGACGTCATGCTAATACTGAATTCTCAGAGATGTAAGATTTTCCTGTCTCAAATTTTCACTCATTTTTGTTCATATGACTCTGAAAATGATTGGAAAGAAAGAGTTATCCTGAAAGAGTTATCCTGAAATATTGAGGTACTCGCCAATATTTTGCAAAATTAAATGAGAAAAAATGCTACGAAAATGTCGACAGGCTTACACAATTTGACTGTTTTCAGCAGAGGCATGTGATCCATCTGCAGATTATGCAACAGGCCCATATCACGTTAGGCCATGAGGGGATATCCACGCAATGCAGTACCAAACACACCTTAGCGCACACAGAGCGAGCAAACACAAAGTGAGTACCCCTACAACGTCAGCTCAGTAGTCTGTAATAGATCGCAGTCAACTATGGAACCTTGGTGAAAGGTTTAACACTGTGGCTAAGTCCCTTTTGATTTTTGTCAAAGCTCAAAATCGTTCTTCTACACCTCAACCTGAACCATGAACACCCCCACTAGTTTATGATTTGACCCATCATAATGGCATGACGTCATGGATCTTGACAGATGGAAGTAGACGTTGACAGGACTCATACTGGTTTTCAATTCTAATGCCTTTTCTGTCTATAAATAGACGAGAAGATAAAAATTCTGAAAATTGTACATAGACAAATTTTATTGAGTCTTAATAATCAGAAAATACTTCAATATTGTACTAGTTTCCAGATTTGTAAATATTCTAAACTTCCCCAGAAAGCTGAACATCAAACTAGTATTTTAATGTCAAATGCAGTTTCTTGTACTCCAAAAAGCATATTGAGATGACAGTATTCATCTCATACACTCAACCTTTACAAATGTAAAGTGAATTGTTATTATTAACAAGTGATTTCTGATCTAGACTAAAAGTCAAATTTAAACAAGGATTACAGTGGATTCAACATGTATAGACCCTGTGTTCATAAGCTAACAAACCTGAACCTTTTCTGACCAGAGGTTTCAGAGATGGTGTTGACAGGTGGTGATGTAAGGCAAACAAGTTATCTGTCTGATGCAATGTCTGACAAAAAATTCAGTGGCAATGTCAGAGCATCTGACCAGTAAGTTTCAAGTTTTCCAGGTTTTTACCAATTTTCACATTGTAAGGCTTGCATATTATTTTGAATTGCTTAAGTTCTTCATTACATAGTTATAAATATGCATTAAGTTTTTTTGTATCGTATACAAACAATAAACAGAGTGGACTTTTAGTTTTTGCACAGTGACACATACAAACATACATACCTATATTCAAATGTGCCAATAAATACAAGGGAGATCTTTGAGATGTTGAGTCTGCGATTGTAATACACCTAAAACAAAATAAGAACTTAAAATTCTATAAAATTACAAATACAAATTTTATGCTGATTTGAAATTAGTCTGATTGGCTTCAGGAGCACTTCAATCAAATACAGAAGCAATATGGGACCATAGAGTTTGAAAAGTAAATTGCATTCTAACTTGACAGATAGTGGCTCGGAGTTGGTGACTGGCAATTCACCCATTTGATGAAATTCCTTGATATTGATAGTTTGCAAGAAATTAAAGCTCTATTATTGATCTTTTTAAGATGACCAAGCTACTGAATATAGAAATAATAAATATGTGATAAACTGTAGTTTTGTCTTACATTCACTGATGAAATGTTAAATGGCAAGCATAACAATTTACAGCAATTATATCTTCAGTACTGTGATATACCTTTACCAGCTATTGTTCAGACAATTGTCTAGTCAATGAATGATGGATTATAATTAAAAAAATACATTTTTAACTATGTAATAAAAATACACAATAACTTTTACTTTTTCTAATTTTAATTTTTCAGTTAGAAATGGAATGTTATACACCCAACACTTCTTCATTTAAAATTCTACAAAAATGAAACTTTGCCATAAAAATGCATGAAAATATTTTTTGAAAGAAAGAGAAAGTTGCAACAAACTTCAAACAGAGTGTGACACTCTGTTCCAGTCATACATTGACAACAACTATTAAGGAATATCTAGACATTGAAAGTATATTAAATATACAACAATAAATGATGGTAAATTTTTCATGAAAATCTCAGTTAACTGCAGCAGAACAGAAACATGATGACACTTTCTTTGAAACCCTTTGTAGGAGATGTACTTTCAGCTGCTTACTTCTTTTTATTTTCAAGGAGTCTTCTATTATCTGGCTGTAATAGAAAAACAAAAATGTTGATGACAGCAAAAATGAGATGCATAGGATTTGTTCACACATAATGTAATATCTTGACTGCCTGCGTCAATATAATTGACATATTTTATATCACCATAAGTAGCTGCAACCTTGTTCTTAAAGGTATGGAAATCAATCCCAGAGCCTAGGAGTGGTACATGTAAACTGTGTATCTTTGCGTCAGAGGCGGAATAAACTACGAGTGTATCTATTCATCCAGGAAATCTTAATCCAGACAGCTATGTGTGTACGCACATAGAGCCAGTCAACGTTCGGGGCACAAAAAACAACATGAGGAACAAACAGGCAGTGGTTTTGAACAAATCAATGTACCCGGTACTTCACCGATGTCTGTAACTCCATACATGAAAATATTCGTAGCTTGATGCAATTTGAACTTAGCTCGTAACAAGGGACAGAGGAAAGCCCATGGAACTACAACTATAACAGCCACTCATGTAGTTGGCTTCTTTTTCCGTCTAATTTCAAAATTTCCAAAGAATTTAACTCTTCTCTGACTGGATCAAATTTTCTGAAATTTTCACATTATGTTCTTGAAATGATGTATAAAAAAAAAACTATTTTGTTTGGCAATAAAGTTCTTACATTTTGAATAAGAGGCATTTTAAGTTTGTTTATCATGATTTAAATCACTTTTATTTTGAGTGTCAGTCTTTCAACCCATGCCATTTTAGAATGCGGATAGATAATGCAAAATGAAATAGTAATTTTTTTTACATATAATCTTCTTTTAAGTGAAATATTTTATTTCAGAAAATATTATCAAGTTTTTGACTGGAATTACTCTTTATCATTAATACCAAAATTGAGGTTTTTCAACCCAGATATATACACTTACTTCATCCTTCGAGTAAACTACTGCTACCATACTAAACTTTAGAGTCTCTGCATTTTGAAAATATATATATAGAATGAGAGGGTTTCCTTGTCATCTTTGATAAGAAATATTTTTTGAAAAAATTGTAATGGCAACATGCAGCTCCACCTTAATAGAGGGTCTTCTCCTTCGTATATTTGAAGCACATGCATTGAAGAATCATTCATGTAAACAGCAGTATTATTAACCCTTAAGACGCCATAGACTTTCATGCAATATAGCCTCCCATGCCAAGAACTTTTTGAACCAATAAACTTGACATGTTACACTTCTTTTAGACAGGTACAGTGTGTTTCCTGTGATTGGAAGCCCAGCCAAACCACTATGAATTTCAAAGATCAGGAAATGGAGAAGCTTCGAGAAGTCTTTCCATGTTTGGTTTAGCAAATGGGGGGTGGGAAAATGGGCTTAAAATGCACATTTTTGGTTCAAAATGTATTGAAAATGAATAAAAGACTCTAAAAATAGATCTTATCGTCCAAAAACCTGCAAACTTTTACACATTTTAAATGTCATGAAAAGACACATATTTTGGTGAAAATTTTCAGCAGCGGAACTTATCAAATGTAAATAATAAACAAACAAACAATTGTTGATATTTGTCAATAATACAAATACCACATACCCTTCAACACAGCTACACAAAAGCATATAACACAAGTGAAATACAGCCCAAGACAATTTTAATCAGCAACATGATTGAATTTCGTAAACAACATCTTTTATTCATTTGTCGTTTATTTATTTATTTGTTTGTTTGTTTGTTTGTGTATTTCTTTCTGCATCAAAAGGTGAAACCATGTAACCAGGAAAAATCTTTGTTTTTATTTTTTTATTTGGATTCTGATTGCTATCAGATATAATTCAATTGTTGTTGTTCTGGAATGAATGTTGCCATTATAGTTAGAGAGGATATGTTTGAAAGATTTTGGCATTGCAAGTAAACACAAACAACTAATTTGATTGATATCATGAACAAGCTGCCATCTTACAAGGCAATTCAAATCAGAGCCTGTATTCAGCTACGAAATTAGCTACCCTGTGATTGGCAAACGACGAAAAATTTCACCACAAAAACGCACTACCTGAACTTCTGAGAAAATAAATTCGATTCAAGAACTAAATAAAATAAGTTTGAGGTACAATAAGAACGACATTCGCCTCTGAACGCTTTCGATAACCGTACTGGCCCTGACGTTTGATCGCGACGTCTCCGTAAATCATGACAGTCAATGTGAACACATACGAAAGTTTGATCACGTATTTTGACGAGCACGCAAACATAATTCGCCAGTAAATGAACAGAAACCAATAGATATGATATAAATAATTACATATCGGGTATATTTCGACAAAAGAATATGTTATAGACGTAGAATATGACGCGAGATCAACAGTTCGGAACGTGCCGTGTTGTACTTTTTGTACACACAAACCCGTGATCGGCGGCCATCTTGGCCGTCTCGATACACGGTGAAGAATGCCGCGATATCAAAGTTTACATGACATAAACAGACCTGATCGCTCCAAAATCACATATTAAATTAAGATTTCGTGAAAATCCTTTCAAATTTCTTCATCATTAGTGTTTTCGGCCTAGAAAACCGAACTGACATACTTTGAGCTTTCAGAGAGGCTGGTCAATGCGATGCTCCGTGGTGACGCCATTCAAGCCGCTGTTCAACTTCAAAATCACGTTCGGCCGATCAAAAAAAGTCTTCATTTTCTCAGAGATTATCCTCAAAAAATACCAAAATATGTCATTTCTATAAAGAAATGGCCAATAACTTGTCACAAAACGATCGTCTTTAGGATGTACAGCAGGAAAAAGCGTTCAGAATGTCTCTCACTTCGGCGGAGGCAGCGACCAGATCTGATTAGATATTCACGGTAAAAATAGTCGACCCGATTTCCTCGAAAGGTCGCTCAAATTACTGGAAATTGCCGTGGCTACAACTGATGATGTCATTATTTTAGTCCTTATATGGACCTGAAGTGGGTTCAAAGGGTAAGGAATGGATTTATTTGTCAGGTGACCTGTTAAACGCGGGAAATCAAGTTCCAAACTTTGCCTGAGCAAACCTCAGGCCGTGTACGGATATATCCGTGCATGGCGCTGAGCGTGAGTTGGGCGTGTACGGATATATACGGGCATGGCGTTTTAAGGGTTAAATGTCAAATTAAATGCACAATAATCCCTTTTATACTTACTGGTAAGATTGTAAAGGAACATGTCAGATCCTCAGACACAGTCATTACTCCACCCGCATTGTCAAATTCCCCACAATAGTTTGGGGCACTGAACAGAGTGACCAATTTTCTTTTCTGAAAGAATTGGTATCCATCTTCAACAACCTAATAATGAATGATTATTAAAGATAATACATAACATGAGACATATTTACTGAATAATAAGTCATCGTTGATGACAAAGTCCCCATTTGTTAATGGGTACTTTGATTACAAGTCCTTGGAGACGAAGGATAGAGTCCTGTTCATTAATTCAGTCTGTGATGAACAAATCATCGTTGATGACACAGTCCCAACTTGTTACAAGTCCATGGAGAGGATAGAGTCCTGTTCATTAATTGTGTTTGTGAAAAAGAATGGGTTCCATAGTGTTGGAAAGGTAAAACCAATGTGGGCTGCCACCCTAATTACAAAAGGTCATTAAGTAAGTCAAGCAGTAAGTAATCAAAAGGATTACAGCACTGTAAGATCAACATCTGTACCAAGTTTCATCAAATTTGATGAAGTATTTCTGGACATATCACTCTAATTAGGAAAGTTCATTGAATATGAAAATTAAAAATCAATTTATAACATGAAACTGCTCAGTGTCTTCATTCAAATGTTAAAGCAATGTGATCTCAAGATCTGTACTAAGTTTCATGAAATTTGATGGCCCATTTATTGAAATATCAGCCTAATTATGAAAATTCATTAAATGTGTGAAACAGCTGTCAATTTACATTGTACTACTATATATCTTTGCATGCCATAACACTGCTGGATGATTAACATCTGTACAACATTTCATCAAATTTGATGCAGCATATCATACAAATTATGAAAGTTAATCAAATATGCAAATTAGCAATCAATTGACATGATACTGCTTAATGGTCTTAATACAGTATTGCAGTATTAAGAGATCAACATGTGTACCACGTTTCATTAAACTTAATACAATTCTTCTGGAGATAGGCCGTTAATTAGGAATGTGCATTCATTATGCAAATGAGAAATTAATTTGTATGACACTTGTAAGCATCTTTGTACCCTATTATGAGACTGTGTGCTAAAGATCTATACCAAGTTTCATCAAGACATATCACCCTAATAACAAAAATTCATCAAATATGTAAAGTAGCAATTAATTGATACAATACTGATAGATCTCATTGTGTGCTATCAAAGCTGTGTGTGATGAACATCTTTAACATTTTCACCGCGAAAGGGCGCATTCTGTGCCAACGGCTAGACTGCGGGAGGCGCGTAAACACGCCAAGAACGTACGCGTTTATATGTGTTCGATATACGTTGGCTTTGTCTGATCTACATCATGTTTGTTGACTATTTCCTCAAGCCTAGTGTAGCGTACGAGGTAGAGGTCAAACCTAAATGAGCATGTGCGCCAAATTTGTAAACAAATGCCGCCATACTCGGTCATTTGTCCACTGTGATTTGTTAAAGGATTGTGTGATAGGTTGTTGTTTTTATGTCAGAGGGTATTTAAAAATGGCGACGCAGGCAGTTTAACACCGACTAAGCCCTTGAACATGTTTTTCTAGACATGAATAGTGGAATTGTCATTGATCGTGAAACTGAACTCGACGGAGATAGCGGAGGTCAACTTTCAAATTACAACTCTAATACCGAACTTGAATATATTCCTGAACCAGTTGAGCAAAGACCCTTTTGCCATGTTCCAGGCGTTCATTGTCACTGAATCTTGCATATGATGTATGTGAATGTATAGTGACTAAACCTGAGTTGAAAATAAACTGAAAAATGTTCCGTTTTTGTCGGAGACACATATGTTTCAAAATGTGTTCCCTCTAGGACCAATTGCCCCCTCTTTGCATATGTCACGAAATGTCGATCATGATTATTCAAATTTATCACACGGTCAAAGCGATGCTTTGAGAATTCAAAAACTCCCGTCCAGTGTATGCAAATGGCTGCATCATCAGTAATCCCTCTATTGTGTGCCCATGGTCCTGAAGTTCCTGTTAAATGCTTTACACCACAGTTAGATAGCTGTCAGATCAGTATCTGCAGCTCATATCATCAAATTTGGTGCAGTTATTTTTGAGTTATATGACAAATTACACAAAATTGGAGATTTCATTATAATAATATCATTTACTAGTTCATCTGTAGGACCCTGTATATCAAATTCCAAAGCTATCAGAAGAGTAGTGTTCTAAATATATATTTTTTGACCAAAAATGGCAAAAATTGCCCCAAAAATACAAAATTACAGATTTCATCAGAAATTCAATATATTACTTTGTTCATCTGTAGAAACATGTATACCAAATTTCAAAGCTATCAGACTAGTACTTTTTGAGAAACACATTTATTGACCAAAAATGACAAAAAATGCCTTAATAATAATAATAATAATAATAATAATAATAATAATAACCAGATATGAACTGAATGTGCTCACGTGTTTTACAACAGATTCATTAATAGTAGTACGCTTCACAGTACAAAGACTAAAAAATTTTAGCATTTACTCAACAGAACACATTGACCTACTAATGTGACCCCTGAATGAAGGAATGACTTTGAGTTTGACAAATTACAAACTCAGTTATCAAGCATTGAAATTGACTGCTGATGACTCGATCGACATGTATTGACATTTGTCAGACACTACTGGACGCATGAAATAATACAGTATGACATGAATTACTGCATACTTTTTGACTGTAATAAAGTTGTGTAAAATAATTGTACCTTTGACCAGTCTCATACTAAAGTGACAAACAACGGGCAAGATGCTACGCAACATTTGCAGACCTCAGGATAATCACTAACCAAAACACAAGCGACCTAATGGCCGATATAGCTCCCCTGTGTTTATGTAGAGAATAACTATTTTTTACACATGTTGATGAACGATAAGGAACGGAACTGAATTTCCATCAGCTATTCCGCGATCTGTGATTGATCATGATATTGGATCTGAACCGGGGAAAGCAGGTATCGTAAATGTTTGTTGTTGAATGCTCCAAATGGTTAATACACAGTAGAAGTTGCTCTTACTTTGAACATTTTTTCTGCGACGAAACAACTGGGTCATTTTATAAGTCTGTGTTAGAATTCAGTTTTCAAAAATAGCAAAGGCCTCTTGGCATTTGCTGTCAAGATAAGCATCATATTTGACATTTTAGTATGAACGTCATTTTTTTTCATTAACATGCAAAATAAATATTTGTCTGCACTTTCCGTAAGAATGATGAAAATAAAACCTGCTAATGTTACATTGCATACTTGAAAGTCACACTAATTTATATGAATTATGGTTCAGACTTCAAGCTGAAACAACAACCACACATGCAACATTAAAATTGGTCCAAATTTCAGGCAGCGGTATCTGATGTTGTACGTGCAATTATTTAGTGAGGCATCATCTTTGATGACACAGACCCCCAGTTTTTCATCTAGGATGCTACACCAAGGGGGGACTGGTCCCCCTCTGCAGGAATTTTTGAGGGGGATTTTAAAATTTTGGGGGGGATATAACTGAAACATATAATCACGACTTTACACATTAGTTTTAATGTTGCAGTGATGTCACTTGTGATACACATACTACAAGCCATAAATCACTTGCTTATACAATCCAAGTTGCTGGCTGCAAACACCATCCTCTATAAGATTTTTTCAAAAGTCAACAAATTGGAGTATCTCTGTTGTGAATGTATGTAGAGCTTAGACGAGTGGCGGGCGGCTCATTAATATTCATAAGCATTAATATTCCAGGAAAAATAGTAGCGTATTTTGTATGCTACAATATTCTGTATGTTTGTTCGTACATATTTTGTATGTTTGCTTTCTTGTGGCTTAAAAGTACATTCAAACATAATAACAACAGCTAGCCATTCCACTGCGCATGTACCTTCAAGGGAATTTTTTCATTTTTAACTGAACTGTGTGTACTTACACAAAGCAAGAAAAAATCTTTAGTAGTTATAAAGGAATGTTTTTCTATCTTCTGAAAAAAATAATATACTTGTTTGTCACGTTTTTACTGTGCTTATATCATCCCTAACCACTGTAGAGTTTGGATCAAGATTGCCCTATACAAACCAGTTAGCTGTATTTTTCTAGTGACCTAGCTGGTCTTGTAGTCTTGTGCGCAGACTCAGTAGAGTTTAAACGAACAACTTAGGAGGTCAGATTAATCTGTATGCCGTGTTTTGAATGTGGAGTTTCTCGATGTCAGATTCACTCCAAGTGCTTTTTGTCAGTCATTTTACAGTGGGACAATAACAAAAAGAAAGGTTGGTTGTCACCAACAGATAACTTTAGGGTTTATTTGGCAGAAAAACAAGTCAATTTTTGTTCACTGAATTCAATAACCGGGCCCATTGACACTACAGTTTCAAGAGTTTGCTTGTGTCATTGCATGCAATCCCGTCAAAGTGCCAATGCCATGCCATTCACTGAACTGAACACGTTTCTGTAACAGAAAAGTCCAATTTCCGTGTCAATTTTTGCTACCAGAATTATTTTCATAGTGTTATGGACATTCATACTATGCACAAAAACTTCAGTTTGTCTCCTTTTCTCGATCGTAACAGAGATAAGGGACTGGACACAAATTACAGGGGGGGGTGGGCCGGTGTTTTTTGGGGGTGGGTCGCCATTTTTCGCGCAAGCATTTTTGAAGGGTCATAAAATTTTGTGCAAGCCTATGGGGAGGGTCACCTTTTTCATGCATCAAAGCTGAAATTGCATGTGCACGTTATGGAATACTGAAAAAAGAAAAAATACCTCCTGGCACTTTCATTTTCTGCCATTACCATTTTCGGCGCGCCCTTCGGGCGCAAATTTCAGGTATAATAAACAATGTATTGATGATCCAAGCAGCCACTTGATTTAAGTTGTCATGATTTCTACTTATTCAACACTATTGTGCATAACTGTCCCCTATAATAACTCTTTCAATAACAATTTGGGAGATTACTTATTTGACATCATTCTCCCATTGACAATACATTGGGTATAGGTCGGTGTCAAACGTTCATGTCGCTGTATGTACATTTTTTAATTTTTTGAGGACATTGACAGAATACAAACTGTTCAGAATAGTGCATAGTGTCATCAATAACAACTGGAAGCTTCAGGTCGAACAACTTTTGAATAACAATTTAGGATCAGATAACCTATGAGTTATTTGTAGTTTCCTCATAGCCTACAATGTATAGTGAATCAACATTTTGGTGAAATTCCAAAACAAATTTCTTGCACAACCATTGACTTGAAACCACTCTAGTCTAATCATGAATATTAATACTAATAATTAGGTGTACATAAATGCACAGGTTTACCAAGTTTTGTATTGGAAAAAAATTATTCATAGTTTCATATAGACTGCCATGTATAGTGAATGGACATTTCAGTGAAATTCCAAAATCAAATTTCTTGCACACCCATTGACTTGAAACTACTCTAGTCTAATCATGAACATTAATACCAATAATCAAGTGTACATAAATGCACAGATTTTCCTATTTTTTTATTGGAAAAAAATTATTCATAGTTTCATCATAGACTGCCATGTATAGTGAATCGACATTTAAGTGATATGCCAAAATCAAATTTCTTGCACAACCATTGACTTGAAACCACTCTAGTCTATCATGAACATTAGTACCAATAATTCAGTGTACATAAATGCACAGATTTACCTATTTTTGTATTGGAAAAAAATTATTCATAGGGTTTCACCATAGACTGCCATGTATAGTGAATCAACATTTCGGTGAAATTCCAAAATCAAATTTCTTACACACACATGGACTTGTAACCACTCTAGTCTAATCAAGAACATAAATATCAATAATCAAGCATACATAAATACACAGATTTGCCAAGTTTTGTATTTAAAAAAAATTATTCATAGTTTCTTCATAGACTACAATGTATAATGGATCCACATTTCATGCGAAATTCCAAAAACAAAGTTATTGTACACAGATGCACGTGTTACCACCCTCTTCTAATCAAGCACAATTATGTCAATTATTCAGGGTCATATATACACAAATAGTGCATATTTTTAATTCTGAAATTTTTTTTACAGTTTTGTCATAGACTCCCATGTATAGTGGATCAACATTTTATGCGAAATTCCAAAAACAAAGTTATTGTACACAGATGCACATTTACCACCCTCTTCAATCAAGCACAATTATGTCAATTATTGAGGTCCATATATGCACAAATAGTGCAAATTTTTAATTCTGAAAATTTTTTGACAGTGTTGTCATAGACTCCCATGTATAGTTTTGTCATAGACTCCCATGTATAGTGGATCAACATTTTGACAGAAATTCCAAAATCAAATATCTTGTTCACATGTGCACTTGTAAACAACCCATGCTAATCAAGTATATCTATATCAGTTATTAAACATCTGTATATGAACAGATATAGCTAGTTTTATACTGGAAAATACACGTTCGTAGTTTTCTTATAGTCGACTACATGTATAGTGAATCAACATTATCGATAAAATCTAAAAATTACATTTTTTGTACAGGCATGCACTTTTTACCTGCCACTTCAAGCAAAGTACATTTACATGAATTATCACACACATATGATTTGATATTTCTTGGACAACGCGTTATATCGGCCACATTTTGCCTTCCTTTCGGGAGGGCGACTTAAAAAGTATAGCAAGTCAGAAGGGGGTCTTTAACACATTGCGGTTTTTTTGGGGGGTATTGAGTAACAGGGGAGGGTCACTTATTTCATGCACGGATAAGGGGAGGGTCACTAATTTTTGTGCATGAACTTTTGAAGGGTCACTATTTTTTACGCAGCAGTTTTTCGAAAAACACCGCCCACCCCCCCTCTGTAATTTATGTCCAGTCCCTAGACACACAAACCTTATAAGCTAGGTCATGAACTTTTGTGAACGTAACTCTCAATGGGCTGAAAGGCTTTCATATGCTAAATCAGTGTACGGAAAGTACAAAAAGTATCAAAATCGAACTAAAATTAGTCCCTTTCATGTAAATGTTCTTGCTACACTATACAATGCCTGTTGCCAAAGTATTAACAGGTGCCGATAACGGGTCATATCGAAGTGTGACACCCATGATATTTGATATGCCATTCCAGCCAGCTAGCTCAGTGCAGTACGCGATGGGTCGATCATCGCCCCTTCTATGTACAATTGACGGGCGCGCACACCAAAGAGGGGAATCGCACAATCGCGCAGCCTAGATGAAACACTGGACCCCACTTGTTAATTGGTACTTTAATTACAAGTCCTTGGAGAGGATAGAGCCCTCTTCATTAATTAGGTCTCTGATTAAAAATACTGCGATACAGATGGGTCGAGAATGAGTTCCATAGTGGTGAAAACATAAAACCACTGAATACTGCCATCCTAATTCCTAAAGGTCATTAAATGAGTCAATTAGTAATTAATGGACAGGATGTTGCCAAACATTTTTGCATCTTATCATAATACTGACAGATTATCACATATTTCATAAAGTTTGATGCAGTGCTTCTGGACATTCACCCTAAAATCAAAACTTCATCATGTAAATGCACATTAGCATTTATAAACGATACCACTAAGTGTCATTGAATTTTACAACACTATGAGATCAACATCTGTACCACGTTTCATCAAATTTGATGCAGTATTTGTGGACATATCACTTTAATTAGGAAAGCTCATTACATACGGTATATAAATGCAATTACAAATTAATTACCATGACACTCATAAATATCTTTATTCACTGTTAAAGCAATATGAGCTTAACATCTGTACCAAGTTTCATGAAATTTGATGCGATATTTCTTGACATATCAGTCTAATTACAAAAATTCAATAACTGACGTGATACTGCTACATGTCATGAAACAAATTGATGTGCGTATGTATGACATAGGTCAATGTCCTTGTACCAAATTTGAATAATATTGGTGGAAATATGTCCCAGTTATGGTTTTGTTCATGTAAAAAAGTAACAAAATGGCCAACAGGCAGCCATTTTGCATTGGATTGTGAAACCAATAGACATGCATCCTTATGACATATGTCAATGTCATTGTACCAACTTCGAATAAAATCGGTCGATACATGTCTGACTTATGGCTCCGGACATGAAAACATAGGGCCAATGTCCCTGGAGCTACTATAGACATGGATACAAAACTAAGTATTTCCTGACTGTATGATATCTCATTAAGCTCATCCTAGGGATCTGTATACCAAATATTAAAGCTGTCTGACAAGCGGTTTTGAAAAAAGCGACCTAACAGTCCACTAGAGCTCTGCTGTGTATGTAGAGAATAACTTTTTGTGACACATGTGATGATGATGAAGGTGGATATCTTTGATAGCTCATTTCAGGATGGCCTGACCAAAAAAGGCAAAGTTAGCTGCAAAAATACAAAACTGAAGATTTCATCATAATTTCAACATATTAAATTAAGATAAACCCTCGGAACCTGTATACCAAACATCAAAGCTATCAGATGAGTAACATTTGAGAAACAAAGATTTTGGCCAAAAATGGCAAAAATTGACCCAGAAATACAAATATTGAAGACCTTATCAAATTTCAATATCTTACACAAAGACAACCTCTTGGAACCTGTATACCAAATATCAAAGGTATCAGACAATTACTTATAAAGAAACAATTTTTTTGACCAAAAATGGCAAAAATTGACCAAAAAATCCAAAATTGCAGATTACAAAATTGCAGATTTCATCAAAATTTCAATATATCACATTTATTTTATCTGTAGGAACCTGTATACCAAATTTCAAAGCTATCGAACCCATAATTTTTGAAAAACACATTTTTTGACCAAAAATGGCAAAAATTGGCCAAAAATTGTAAATTGTAGATTTCATCATAGTTTGACTATTTTGCTCATACCTATAAAACTGAATACAAAATATCAAAGCTGTCAGATGAGGTTGAGACTTGCTAGAGTTATGGCTCTCAACATAAAAAAATACATAACAAAATGGTCACCGAGTGGCCATATTGGATCATATTGTGAAACAAATCAACATACATATATGTATAACATAAGTCAATGTTCTTGAACCAACTTTGAATAAAATCGCTTGATACATGTCTGAGTTATTGTTCCTGACATGAAGAAATCGTAAAAAAATGGTCGCCATGTAGCCACATTCAATCTTATCAAAAAATACCGCAATTATACGGTGTCGCTCAAATTTGATCAGAATTGGTACATACCAGTATGGGTACCAAAGATCAACAATAAATGTTGTTTCTATCTGTTCAGTGCAGGAAAATTCTACGTTGATGTTATGACAATGATTTCTGCACAGTACAACCAGAAAAACAACAAGAAATATTTAAACCAGAAAAACAAGAATGACAAAAGTAATTAAGGTCTGAAACTTTAGGTACTGGAGGTCAACTTTAGCAACATGCATAGCAGAAAGGCAGCTAGCCCCCTTACTGCCTTAGTTTGACCATAGACGGTCTTCCTCCCCTCTACTGACGGTCTTCCTCCCCTCTACTGTCTATGGTTTGAGCAGGTCTGTTAATATGTAACAGTTCAT